>NC_082707.1:132749688-133949688 GCF_030144855.1 Hypanus sabinus
GTACCGGCACAGCTTGTCACTCATAAAGGAGGACCCCCTATCACTGTGGATATAACAGGGATATCCGAACAGAGTGAAGAACTGGCGCAGGGATTTTATGACGGATGTGGCAGTGGTGTCGGAGCAGGGAATGGCAAAGGGGAACCATGAGTACTTGTCGATAATGTTGAGAAAGTAGACATTGCGGTCGGTGGAGGGAAGGGGGCCCTTAAAGTCAACATTCAGTCACTCAAAGGGGCGGGTGGCCTTGATAAGTTGTGCCTTGTCAGGACGGTAGAAGTGTGGTTTGCACTCAGCGCAGACTTGGCAGTCTCTGGTCATCGTCCTGATGTCCTCAAGGGAGTAAGGCAGGTTCCGGGCTTTCACGAAATGGTAAAATCAGGTGACCCCGGGTGGCAAAGATCTGCTGGAGGGCATATAGCTGGTCGAGCTGCGTGCTGGCACACACTCCCCGGGATAGGGCATCAGGGGGCTCGTTGAGCCTTCCAGGCCGGTACAGGATATCATAGTTGTAGGTGGAGAGTTCTATTCTCCACCACAAAATTTTATCATTTTTGATTTTGCCCCGCTGTTGGTTGCTGAACATGAACGCAACCGAGCGCTGGTCGGTCAGCAAGGTGAACCTTTTGCCAGCGAGATAGTGCCTCCAGTGCCTAATAGCTTCCACTATGGCCTGGGCTTCTTTCTCCACCGCGGAGTGCCGAATTTCAGGGCCTTGAAGGGTATGAGAGAAGAATGCTACTGGCCTCCCTGCCTGATTGAGGGCAGCAGCCAGCACGAAGTCGGAGGCGTCACTCTCTACTTGGAAGGAAATGGTCTCGTCCACCAGATGCATCGTTGCTTTGGCAATGTCCCCTTTAATGCGGCTGAAGGCAACGCGGGCCTCGGCTGAGAGGGGAAATGTGGTAGACCTGACCAGGGGGCTGGCCTTGTCTGCATAATGGGTGACCCATTGGGTGTAATAGGAAAAGAAGCCCAGGCACCATCTGAGGGCTCTGAGGGTGGTGGGAAGAGGGAGTTCTAACAGGGGGTGCAAACAGTCTGGATCAGGGCCAGTGACCCCGTTTTCCACGACATACCCAAGGATAACGAGCCGGGTGGTTCTGAACACACACTTGTCCCTGTTATAAGTAAGGTTCAGGGGTTTGGCCACTTGGAAAAATCGTTGGAGGTTGGTGTTGTGATCCGGCCAGTCGTGACCACAGATGGCGATGTTATCCAGATATCAAAATGTGGCCTTCAGTTGGCACTGGTCCACCATCTGGTCCATTTCCCTCTGGAAGACAGAGACACCATTCATGACACCAAAGGGGATGCGTAGGAAGTGATAGAGCCTGCCGCCCGCCTCGAAGGCGGTGTAGGGGCGGTCCTCCAGGCAGATGGGGAGCTGGTGGTAAGCAGATTTCAGATCTATGGTCGAGTACATCTTGTACTGAGCTATCTGATTGACCATATCCGCGATGTGGGGTAGGGGGTACACGTCAAGCTGCATGAACTTATTGATGGTTTGACTATAGTCCACAACCATCCTATTTTCCTGCCCGGTCCGAACAACAACCACCTGGGCCCTCCAAGGACTTGTGCTTGGCTCAATGATCCCCTCCCTGAGCAGCTGCTGCACCTCCGACTTAATGAAGGCCCTGTCCCCCGCACCGTACCTCCTGCTTTTAGTTGCCACAGGTTTACAGAAGGGGGTCAGGTTGGTGAACAGCATTGGGGGAGGGATCTTGAGGGTGGAGAGGCTGCAAGTGGTGTCAGTAGCACAGCCGTTGGCATGGTGCTGGGTGGGATGTATGGGTCGGTGTGTGTGTGTGGTCAGTAGCGGGGTATATGACGAAGTCCCACAAAACTGAGGATTCCTGACAGTGAGTGGTGGGAGGGGCCTGTCATATGCCATAGTCACACTTTCGAGGTGGCTCTGGAAGTCCAGCCCCAATAGCACAGGCGTGTACAGTTGAGGCATGACCAGTCGAGGCAAAGTCCCGATACTCTGTGTCCTGCGCCACCGATGTCGCTACACAACCCCCCCAGATGTCTGTGGAATGCGACCCTCTAGCTTACCGGCTGTGTCACAAGTACGCAACGTTGCACCATGTCCGGGTGAATAAAACTCTCAGTGCTGCCCATGTCAAACAGGCAGCTAGTCCTGTGCCCCTCCACCAGGATGTCCATCATTGACCTTGCAAGCTGGTGTGGGACGCTTTGGTTGAGGGTTACGGAGGCCAGAGTTGAATCGTCGTCTTGGTGCCCAGTAAGCACCCATGGGTCGGAGGCGGGACGAGGTGGCGCCGACAAAGATGGCTGCTCCCATGCCTCGCACGAGGCGGGCAGGCAAGATGGCGGCGACCAAGATGGCTGCCTCCATGCCTCGCACAAGGCGGTCAGGCAAGATGGCGGCGACCAAGATGGCAGCCCCCATGCCTCACACGCAGCACTGCCCGACCCTGCTTGTGGTTCAGACTTACAGACCTTGGCAAAATGGCCCTTCTTTCCGCAGCTGGAGCAGGTAGCTTCTCGGGCCAGGCAGTGTTTTCGGGGGTGCTTTTCGAGTCCGCAGAAGTAACACTGCATGGACTTGCGACTGGCAGCAGCTGTGGTTGGTTTCGGGGAGTTCGTGGACTCACAACTGGCAGCAGCCAAGGTCGATTCGCTCGCGGGTGGCGGGGTCTGCTGCGTCCACGGAACCAGCGGGGGATCGTGCGGCTGGACAGCGTCAGTGTTGTGCAGAGCAGCCTCCAGTGTGTCGGCCAGCTCAATCGCCGAGTGTAAGGTAAGATCGGCGTTTTCCAGCTGCCGCTGGCACACGTACACTGACCTGATCCCCATAACGAAGGCGTCTCGTACTAGCAGCTCCGCAAGCTGTTCCGCCATCAGTCCCCTGCAGTCGCAGGCCCGCACGACTGTCTGTAGGGCCCGGACAAACTCCGCGCTCGACTCTCCGGTTCGCTGCTGCCGCGTCGCTAAACGATGTCTTGCGTAGACGGTGTTCACCGGCCGCAGGTACTGTCTTTTGAGGGTATCCAGTGCCCCTTGGTAGGTCGGCAGTTCCCTGATAAGGGAGAATACTTTCAGGCTGACCCTGGAAAGGAGGATTTTGTACATTGTGGCAGGCTCAGTCACGGGTATCACTTCCAAGTATGATTGGAAGCATGCAAGCCAGAGTTCAAAGGCAAGAGCTGCTTCTGGAGCTTGAGGGTCCAAGTCTAATTTTTCCGGACATAAAATACTCTCCATGTTTTAAAACTTACAGCCAATAAAATTGATGCACCATCAATAACTCTCGGAGACGTGAGGCGAGATATAGGCTTTTATTGGCTGGAAAAAAGAACAAACAGCAAGTGACCATCACACAACATCCAGGAGACTGAGGAAGGGTCTGTGCCTCTAATTGCCTTTATACCGGGGTCTGTGGGAGGAGCCACAGGAGCAGTCAGCGGGGGGCGTGACCAGACAGGTATATGTAGTTCACTACAACATGATATTTGTTGAGATACGTTGTGTCCAATGGATATGGACTGCAGCTACCTGGACTATACACAGGTGTTTATTATAAACCCATGGAATCTCACAGTTACCTCTTCCCGCTGTTGTTTGTAAAAATGCCATCCTCTTCTCTCAATTCCTCTGCCTCTGCTCTCAGGATGAGGCTTTTCATTCTAGAATGAGGGAGATGTTCTCCTATTTCAAAGAAAGGGGCTTCCCTTCCTCCGCCAACAACACTGCCCTCAACCACATCTCTTCCATTTCACTCACGGCTGCTCCATCCTCCCACCACCCTACCAGGGATAGGGTTCCTCTGGTCCTCACTTATCACCCCACCAGCCTCCACGTCCAGCACATAATTCTCCAAAATTTCTGCCATCTCCAACCGGATCCCATCACCAAGCACATTTCACTCATTTCTGCTTGCCCAGGGATCACTCCCTACATAACTCCCTTGTCCATTTGTCCCTCCTCACTGATCTCCCTCTTGGTACTTATCCTTGTAAGTGGAACAAGTGCTACACCTGCCCCTACACCTCCTCCCTCACTATCATTCATGGCCAGAAGCAGCCCCTCCAGGTGAGGTGACATTTCACCTGTGAGTCTGTCAGGGTCATTATTGTGTCCAGTGCTCCCAATATGGCCTCCTGTATAATGGTGAGAACCAACATAGATTGGGGGACCACTTCGCCAAGCATCTGTGCCTCAAAAAGCAGGATCTCCCAGTGGCCACCCATTTTAATTCCATTTTCCATTCCCAATCTGATATTTCTAACCATGGCCTCTTCTACTGGTCGTGATGAGACCACATTAGGCTGGAGGAACAACACCTTATAGTTTATGTAGCCTCCAACCTGGTGGCATGAACATCGATTTCTCAAATTTCTGGTAATGCCCACCCAGCCCCTTATCCTTCATCATTTCCTTTTCCCTCTCTCACCTTATCTCCTTGCCCACCGATCGCTTTCCTCTGGTGCTCCTCCCCCATTTTTTTCCTTCCATGGCCTTCTGTCTCTTTCACCAATCAACTTCCCAGCTCTTTACTTCATCCCTTCCCCTTCGGGTTGCACCTATCACCTTGTGTTTCTCTCTCTCTCCTCCCCCCGACCTTTTAAATCTTCTCCTCAGCTTTTTTCCTCCAGTCCTGCCAACAGGTCTCAGCCCGAAATGTCAAATGTACTCTTTTCCTAGACGCTGCCTGGCCTGCTGAGTTCTTCCAGCATTTTGTGTGTATTGCTCAGATTTCCAGCATTTGTAGATTCTCCCTTGTTTGGGACTCCCTTCATTCCTAAGGTGAAAAAATGTTGAAAATATTTTTCAGCATCAGCAGTATGTGGATTGTTCCTCTTGATGTGTTGCAAAAAGTAATGTGGCTGTGCAAAGATTTAAGTTTGCCTGGAAATTATCAGCTACTTTAGAATTAAGGAGAAACATATGGCTGCATCCTGACGGAACTTGTGTGGCTCCCATGGATATATTTTGATAAGTTTTTCATCAGCTCCATTGGGTATTGTGTCTTTAAATTATAATTACCTGCACAATTTCCGTGAGCTGGCTGACAGACTTTCTACCCCATGAGAAACACACTGCTGCTCTAAATGAGCAGAAGCCAGTTCTTCCTGGGGAATTGGTCAATGTAATGACATAGATCTATATATGGGGGGAGTTGCTTGCATGACATAAATGCATTATTTATGTTGTGGTCGACTTGTATTGTTACTTAACTCACAGAGTATTTTCTGGATTTATGGGACTTGTTTTCTGAGAATGGTGATTATTATGCTAATCCATTTATGATTTACACTAATTTACACACTGCTTGAAGATGGCGCTCAGTGACTGCTTGCTGGTGGCAAATGAAGAAAATAAGTACATCAATCACACTTTTCTGCTAAACAATCACTGCAAACAATAGACTGAGAGCAAGGTCCGGACAATTTAAATTGAAAAGGACAGAGTGTCGGGATCTGAGGTGAAGGACGGGCCGGTTCAAATCACTGCCCCGTGAGGTGTACTCACCTCTGCACCGAACTGTGGCTGTGGCCTGCAACTATCATACTGTGGACTCACTTTTGTGAACTTCAGTTCTGAATGCTAATTTGCTTACTTTTATTGTTTGCACATTTTTTCCCTTTTTTCCCCTCTCTGCACGTTGAGTGTTTGATGGTCTTCTTTTGTTTGCATGGGTTCTATTAAGTTTTATTGTTTTGCATCTGCCTGAAGATGAATCTCAGGATTGTATAATTTGTAGATTGTATTTCTATGTGTTCTTTGATTGCATTTAAAGTACATGCTAATGTATTTACTGATCAAGACCAGTTGACAAGTTCGTGTAGATTTGAAGTGTCACCTTAATAGATATTATTCTTGATTGTTGAGGAACATTTTAAGTTACATCTCTTATCTCTTATGAACATTGGTTACTATGAATTGTAGGTACAAGCATGCACAAAACTAAGCGGAGGCAGCAGAAAAAAAACGTAATGAAAAAGGCCATTGTTGAAGTTTTCTGGATCTCACATATCCATTTATTTTAATTTACTTACAATATAGAAGAAATCCATTCGGCCCATTGAATTATTTCTGGTTCTTAGTGGTAACTTACAATTGTCAATTAATCTGCCTACCATTGTTTTTTGATGGATGTGAAAGGGCATTAAGTCACCCAGCAAAGAACCATTGCATCACTAGGAGGATGTCCAAACTCTCCAAAATCTATACCTGCAGTCAAGAATAACCTTGGGTCATCGAAAAGATGAGGCCGGCCACTGTCCTCCTTAATCCTGACTGAAGTGGCAGTTTTCCTCAATATTACAAAAGATAGAGAATTTCAATAGGGCTCCCATCATTTCTAAAATTTTACTTCCATGGTCATAATTTCCTGGGAGATTCTTGTTACTATTTCTGGATTGTAGTCCAGCCTTTTTGCCCATGAAAGACTGAAGTATACCAGGCAATCAATTTTCTACTGCATTTTTCATTTCAAAATTCAGGGGAATGTGGAGATAGATATCACTCTGTGGAATCAAGTATCACAGTGGTATCAAGACAACGTCTCCCTCAATGTTGGAAAAACAAAG
Source organism: Hypanus sabinus (assembly GCF_030144855.1). Classification (NCBI taxonomy): domain Eukaryota; kingdom Metazoa; phylum Chordata; class Chondrichthyes; order Myliobatiformes; family Dasyatidae; genus Hypanus; species Hypanus sabinus. Next base: position 132,756,252 of record NC_082707.1, read on the forward strand.
GAACTGGTTGAACACTATAGAAGGAACAGAGACAGGCTCAACCGTATAGACATCAATGGATCTGGGGTTGAGAGGGTGAACAGCTTTAAGTTCCTCAGCATACACATCACCAAGGATCACACGTGGTCTTTACACACAGGCTGTGTGGTGAAAAAAGCAGAACGGCGCCTCTTTCACCTCAAATGGTTGAAGAAGTTTGACATGAATCCCCAAATCCTAAGGACTTTCTACAGGGACACAATTGAGAGCAATCTGACTGGCTGTATCACTGCCTGGTATGGGAACTGTACTTCCCTCAATCGCAGGACTCTGCAGAGAGTGGTGTGGACAGTCCAGCTCATCTGTAGATGTGACCTTCCCACTGTTCAGGACATTTACAAAGACAGGTGTGTAAAAAGGGCTCAAAGGATCATTGGGGACCCGAGTCACCCCAACCACAAACTGTTCCAGCTGCTGCCATCCAGGAAACAGTACCACAGCATAAACGCCAGGACCGACAGGCTCCAGGACAACTTCTTCCACCAGGCCATCAGACTGATTAATTCACACAGACACAATTGTATTTCTATGCTATATTAGCTGTCCTGTTGTACATACTACTTATTACAAATTACTCTTAAGTTGCACATTGCACATTTAGATGGAGACGTAACATAAAGATTTTTACTCCTCATGTATGTGAAGGATGTAAGAAATAAAGTCAATTCAATTCACTGCCAAGATCGTCACTCTACACAAATTCATCATTACTGGAGAATCTATGATCTAGACTTCAGTTTATCTCAGAGTTTATTTATCCATTAATGTAATTAATGTGTCACGTGACATTGATCATACCTTTCTGAGATCATTGCTACGTGTTGGTTAGGTTGCATGATGCCTGGGATATTGACACCCCATGGATAAGTTATGTGATCTAGATTGGATCCTAGGATTTCAAACTGAGGAGCTAGCCTCCAAGCAGAGTATCATAAAGGCAGAACTTTGCCCTAGAGACAGAACAATCCCTGGAGTTTAATGATCTATCCAATTCATAATCTCATGGCTTCAGTTGACAGATTGGCCTCATTCACTTTATATGTTGTATAGCTCGTAATGCTTAAAATGAAAAGGGCGATCGTAGAATCTTACAAAACACCCATTGCTGATGATACCAACTTTGTGCATAGGTTTTCCAGGGAACCACTTTGTGAGCAAGTCGATATGTAAATCAGTACAACACATACATGGGCAGAACTTTAGGTGCTCATTTGATTTCAGGCTGGAGGAGCAGCACCTTATATTCCGTCTGAGTACCCTCCAACCTGATGGCATCAATATCAATTTCTCCTTCCGGTAAACAAATTCCACTGCCCCCCCCCCCCAACTTCCTCTATTCCCCACGCTGACCTTTACTTCACGTCTGCCTATTACTTCTCCCTCAGTCTCCTCTTCCTTCCCTTTCTCCTATGGTCCACTTTCCTCTCCTATTAGATTCTTTCTTCTCCAGCCATGGACCTTTCCCATCCACCTGGCTTCATCTATCACCTTCCAGCTGGCCTCATTCCTCTCCCACCGCCTTTTTATTCTGGCAGCTGCCCCCTTCCTTCTCAGTATGGAAGAAGGGTCTCGGCCCAAAAAGTCATTTGTTTATTCTTTTCCATAGATGCTGTCTGATCTGATGAGTTCCTCCAGCATTTTGTGTGTGTTGCTCTACATATACTGTATCTGATAGGTGCTTAGTATGATTAAATGTACTGGGTTTTGCACCTTGGCCCCAGAGGAACTGTGAATCATTTAGCTGTGTACATGTGTATGATTGAATAACAATAAACTTGAATCTTGAACTTCCTTCCAGTAACATTCAAGTTGTGAGGACAATCTGGCCAGTGAAGCTCAAATAGAACTAAGAAACTCTGCCTCGTTGAAAGGGTTGGATGGGTTATTTGGAGTATTGTGCATTTGTAGGTTTCCTAAAAATCCATCACAAAGTCACAAGGTGCTCAGTGCTCTTTTGGATCCACATGCTCCTCACTGAATGGTCACAAGCCTGTGATGTCCATGAATTGGAAAGAATGTCCCTTCTTTACAAGGTCACTTTGAGAGCTTTAAATATTTTCTGACTCTCACTCCAGTTTCTCACATTGCAAAACTTGAATTCTTAGGGATGAATTCTGTTTCAGTGAAAAACTAGAGATTTTGCCAGCAACTGAAGAGCTAAACTCCTGTAATTGTCAAGTTTCTCCACCCCACATACAGTGACCACCCTTAAAGGAATGGCATCAGTTTGATAGTGTAGATAAGAACAAAAAACCATAAGACATAGGAGCAGAATCAGTCTACATGGCCCAATGAGTCTGCTCCACCACTTCGTCATGGTTGATCCAATCTTCCTCTCAGCCTTAAGCTCCTGCCTTCTCCCCGTATCCCTTCATGTCCTGACCAGTCAAGAATCTATCAACCTCTGCCTTAAATATACATAAAAACTTGGCCTCCACTGGAACACCACTAGAAATCAGCAGCCAACTAGAAAGGACTCCCTTTATTCCCAATCTTTGTCTCCTGCCAAACAGCCATGCTAGAAGCTTTCCTGTAATACCATGGGCTCATAACTTGATAAAGCAGCTTCAGTGTGGCACCTTGTCAAAGGCCTCCTGAAAATCCAAGTACACAACCTTAACCAATTCTCCTTTGTGTGTGGAAGATGTTTGCATTTGAATCACAAAATTAAAGTTTAGGTCCATAAATATGTATGAGGTAGCACCACCAGAGCCAAGAAGGAATTAATAAGAAATCCCTTAATCCGGCGAATGTTTTTTGTGGAGATTTCTATAACAAGAAAACACTGAAGTGAATGACATAGATGCTTACGAGTGTTTAATACATCTCTGGATCAGAGAACAGTGGAGAGATGTAGAACTAAACAAAGTCATGTGGAGAACACCAGCAAAAGTGGGAGGAAATGTTGTTTCCAATCTGCAAATTATGGGCAATTGAAAATTAGATTCAAATGTCTGAGAGCAAATTAATGGCAAACATTTGAAGAAGTAGTTTGAAAATTGCAACACTTCTACATTTCATTCAGAAGTATGAGCTCTGTAAAAAAATGAATTCATCTGTGACTAACTGAAAAGTTTTGAGTGTATTAGATTAAAACTTATGCCAGAAAAATTAGGAAGTATGAGGGTTGGAATCATTTTTTGGAAGCAATTTCCAATATTTTGAAAGATGGTGAATTGAAAAGATTGAGTGTACATAAGTTAGCAAGGATTCTATTTTACAGTATTGTAAAATGAAAAGAATAAGACAGAAACAGGGGCAAGAGAATTCATTATAGAGAAAAAAGAGCCAGGTAAAAAATAAAGTACCGTCGGTCCTCCTTAACCGCGGATTCTGTATGCACGGATTCAACCAACCACGAATCGGGAAAACCTGGAAGTTCTCTCTCCCACACTCATTGTTTGAGCATGTACAGACTATTTTTTCTTGTCATTATTCCCTAAACAATACAGTATAACAACTATTTACATAGCAGTTACATTGTATTAGGTATTATAAGTAATCTAGAAATGACTTAAAAGTACAGGCAGTCCCTGGGTTATGAATGAGTTCCATTCCTGAGTCTGTCTTTAAGTCGGATTTGAAGTCAGAACAGGTATATCCGGTATTATTCAGCGTCAGTTAGTCAAATGTTTTTCTTAGAATATGGTATATATTTTACCTTTCTATGCATATAAAACACTTAAGAAACATATGTATTTCAATGATTTAACCACTGCAATGCTTAGCTTTCATCAGGGCAGGGCCTTTCACATGCTCCATTAAAATTGTTCCGATCGTTGACCAATGTAGCCTAATGTTTTTCCAATGACCGATGGCGTTTCACCTCTTTCTGATTGCTTTATTACTTCCACCTTATTTTCAATCGCGATCGTGATTATTTTCGTGAACAGAAACACTGCAGATTCAGAGCTACGCCGCCGGGTCCTAATGTCCACCACACTGAGACAAGTTAAATAAAGTCCGGGGTCCCGCTGGGTCCTAAAGACCACTGTATGAGCCGGTTAAATAAGGGACTTGAGCATCCGTGAATTTTGGTATCCACGGGGGGTCCTGGAACCAATCCCCCGCAGATAAAGAGAACTGACTATAATACTATTTAAGGAAAGGCATAATGTGTAATCTGGTTAACCTGGTAAATGTTGTCAATGAATTGCTAAAACATGTCAATAAGTTCTTAGTAAAGGGGAACTTAGAAAATCAATTGATTAAGTAGAAACAATATGGGTTTGTAAAGGAAAAATCACATTGACTAGTCAACACACACAAAATGCTGAAGGAACTCAGCAGGCCACACAGCATCTATAGAAAAACCACAGTTGACATTTCAGGCTGAAACTTCGGCTGTACATTTTTCCATGGATGCTGCCTGGCCTGCTGAGTTCCTCCAGCATTTTGTGTGTGTTGCTCAGATTTCCAGCATCTGCAGATTTTCTCTTGTATGTGATTTGACCAGTCAAGTGGAGTTTTGTGGATGTAAATAAAACATTAGATAAAGGGGAAACGGGATATGGACAACACAGTTCTGGAAAGGCATCCAAAAACAAACCACTGGAAAGGTTGTCGCATAAAATAAGGGCAACTTAATCACTTTAGAGGATTAGGGATTACAGAGACTAGGCCTAAATTCACTTGAGTTCAAAATGAGAGGGGATATCATTATAATATACAAAATCTCTATAGTGTTTAACAGGATAGATGCAGGACTGATGTTTCCTCTGACTCGGTTGTCTAGAATCAGAGACCTCAGTCTTAAAATAGGGCTTCCACCATTTTCAACCAGAGGATCGTGCACCTTTGGAACTTACTACCTAAGAGGGCTGAGGAAACTCAGTACAAAGTTATTCACAACAAGGAGTTTTAGATATTAAAGGAATCAAGTGGTATGGGATGAGTGCAGGAAGGAACACTAAGGTAAGATATCAGAAACAGTCTTATTGTACAGTGGAGCAGGCACAAGGAACTTAAACGGCCTCTTCCTCCTTCTATTTCTTATATTTTGATAGATGATTGGTCAACAGTCATTGAACAGTGGGTTTATCGATTGTTTTCAGTTTGGTAGAGACAGGAGCTGAGCTGAGTTACAACTTATGTCAATAATGTTGTAAAACACAATGTATTGCAGTCAAGTTCGATAGGAAAGTGAGCTGGAAAATGTAGAGATTCTGCAGGGGAAAAATGGAAAATAAGTTGGAAAGAAGATGACAGATGAAGCAAATTGACATATTGGAAGGATAGAAAAAAATTGTTTAAACAGTAGTCAACTAGTAAGCTTTGCTGTACCTAGGGTGTTTGGATTGTTTCATGAAATGCATAAAATAACTATATTTCTACATTAAACTATCAGGAAGGCAAATATGTGTTAGAACCATAGCAATGTTGATCCTGATTATGAGGATTTACAGTCTAAAAATTAGGAAGACATTCTGAGGTTGTGCCTGAAATTTGTTGAGATTACACGTGGAGTACTGCTTTCTGCACTGAAAAGATGTGCTTGATCCTCTCGACTGATAACCAGCGTAAAGGAATTGTCAAACTCAAATTCAACGTTAGCAAGACCAGGGAACTGATTGTGGACCTCAGGAAGGTGAAGTTGAGAGAACATGCACCGGGCCTCATTGAGGAGTCAGCAGTGGGATGGGTGAGGGGTGAGTAGCTTCATTCCTGAGTGTTTTACATTTCAGGTTGTCTGATTTGGCCATACATATTGATACAATCGGTAAGAAGGCACACTAGAAGCTCGACTTCATTAGGAGTTTGAGGAGATTTGTATGTCCTGAAAGACTCTACCAAACCTCTGTAGATGTATGGTGGAGAGCATTTTGAATGGTTATGTCACGACCTGCTATAGAGGTCCCAATGCACAGGATTGAAAGAGACTGCAAAAGGTTATAGATACATCCATAATAGACACAACCCTCCCAATCATTGAGGCTATCTTCAAGAGGTGGTGACTCAATAAGGAAGCATCCATCACTAAGGACCCTCACGGCCTGCTTCCATGCTGTAATTGTTATAAAAACATAGAAACATAGAAAATAGGTGCAAGTGTAGGCCATTCGGCCCTTCAAGCCTGCACCGCCATTCAGTATGATCATGGCTGATCACCCAACTCAGAACCCTGTACCTGCTTTCTCTCCATACCCCCTCATCCCTTTAGCCACAAGGACCATATCTAACTTCCTCTTAAATATAGCCAATGAACCGGCCTCAACTGTTTCCTGTGGCAGAGAATTCCACAGATTCACCACTCTCTGTGTGAAGAAGTTTTTCCTTATCTCGGTCCTAAAAGGCTTCCCCTTTATCCTTAAACTGTGACCCCTCGTTGTGGACTTCCCCAACATTGGAAACAATCTTCCTGCATCTAGCCTGTCTAATCCCTTTAGAATTTTATACGTTTCAATAAGATCTCCCTTCAATCTTCTAAATTCCAGTGAGTATAAGCCTAGTCGATCCAGTCTTTTTTCATATGAAAGTCCTGCCATCCCAGGAATCAATCTGGTGAACCTTCTTTGTACTCCCTCTATGGCAAGAATGTCTTTCCTCAGATTAGGGGACCAAAACTGCATACAATATTCTAGGTGCGGTCTCACCAAGGCCTTGTACAACTGCAGTAGAACCTCCCTGCTCCTATACTCGAATCCTCTTGCTATTAATGCCAACATACCATTTGCCTTTTTCACCGCCTGCTGTACCTGCATGTCCACCTTCAATGACTGGTGTACAATGACACCCAGGTCTCGTTGCACCTCCCCTTTTCCTAAACGACCACCAAACAAAATAATCTGTTTTCCTGTTCCTGCAACCAAAGTGGATAACCTCACATTTATCCACATTAAATTGCATCTGCCATGAATTTGCCCACTCACCTAACCTATCCAAGTCACCCTGCATCCTCTTGGCATCCTCCTCCCAGCTAACACCGCTGCACAGCTTTGTGTCATCTGCAAAGTTGGAGATGCTGCATTTAATTCCCTCATCTAAATCATTAATATATATTGTAAACAACTGGGGTCCCAGCACTGAGCCTTGCGGTACCCCACTAGTCACTGCCTGCCATTCTGAAAAGGTCCCGTTTATTCCCACTCTTTGCTTCCTGCCTGCCAACCAATTCTCTATCCACATCAATACCATACTCCCAGTACGTGTGCTTTAAGTTTGCACACTAATCTCCTGTGTGGGACCTTGTCAAAAGCCTTTTGAAAATCCAAATATACCACATCCACTGGCTCTCCCCTATCCACTCTACTAGCTACATCTTCAAAAAATTCTATAAGATTCTATAGAAAAAAATCTATAAATTCTATAACATAAACATGATTTTCCTTTCACAAATCCATGCTGACTTTGTCCGATGATTTCACCGCTTTCCAATTGTGCTGTTATCACATCTTTGATAACTGACTCTAGCATTTTCCCCACCACCGATGTCAGGCTAACCGGTCTATAATTCCTCGGTTTCTCTCTCCCTCCTTTTTTAAAAAGTGGGGTTACATTAGCCATCCTCCAATTCTCAGGAACTAATCCTGAATCTAAGGAGTTTTGAAAAACTATCACTAATGCATCCACTATTTCTTAGGCTACTTCCTTAAGCACTCTGGGATGCAGACCAACTGGCCCTAGGGATTTATCTGCCTTTAATCCCTTCAATTTACCTAACACCACTTCCCTACTAACATGTATTTCCCTCAGTTCCTCCATCTCACCAGACCCTCGGTCCCTTACTATTTCTGGAAGATTATTTATGTCCTCCTTAGTGAAGACGGAACCAAAGTAGTTATTCAATTGGTCTGCCATGTCCTTGTTCCCCATGATCAATTCACCTGTTTCTGACTGTAAGGGACCTACATTTGTCTTAACCAATCTTTTTCTTTTCACATATCTATAAAAGTTTTCAGTAAGTTTTTATGTTCCCTGCCAGCTTTCTCTCATAATCTTTTTCCCTTTCCTAAATAAGCCCTTTGACCTCCTCTGTTGGACTCTGAATTTCTCCCTGTCCTCAGGTGTGCCGCTTTTTCTGGCTAATTTGTATGTTTCTTCTTTGGACTTGATACTATCACTAATTTCCCTTGTCAGCCATGGGTGCACTACCTTCCCTGGTTTATTCTTTTGCCAAACTGGGCTGAACAATTGTTGTAGTTCATCCATGCAATCTTTAAATGCTTGCCATTTCATATCTACCATCAACCCTTTAAGTATCATTTGCCAGTCTATCTTAGCTAATTCATGTCTCATACCTTCAAGGTTACCCTTCTTTAAGTTCAGAACCTTTGTTTCTGAATTAACTATATCACTCTCCATCTTAATGAAGAATTCCACCATATTATGGTCGCTCTTACCCAAGGGGCCTCGCACGACAAGATTACTAACTAACCCTTCCTCATTGCTCAATACCCAATCTAGAATGGCCTGCTCTCTAGTTGGTTCCTCGACATGTTGGTTCAGAAAACTATCCCGCATACATTCCAAGAAATCCTCTTCCTTAGCACCCTTACCAATTTGGTTCACCCAATCTATATGTAGATTGAAGTCACCCATTATAACTACTGTTACTTTATTGCATGCATTTCTAATTTCCTGTTTAATACCATTCCCAACTTCACTACTACTGTTAGGTGGCCTGTACACAACTCCCACCAGCGTTTTCTGCCCCTTAGTGTTATGCAGCTCTACCCATATCGGTTCCACATCCTCCAGGCTAATGTCCTTCCTTTCTATTGCGTTAATCTCCTCTCTAACCACAATGCTACCCCACCTCCTTTTCTTTCCTGTCTATCCCTCCTGAATATTGAATATCCCAGTATGTTGAGCTCCCATCCTTGGTCACCCTGGAGCCATGTCTCTGTGATCCCAACTATATCATATTCATTAATAACTATCTGCACATTCAATTCATCCACCTTGTTACGAATGCTCCTCGCATTGACACACAAAGCCTTCAGGCTTGTTTTTGCAACACTCTTAGCCCTTATACAATTATGTTGAAAAGTGATTTTTGATTTTTGCCCTGGATTTGCCTGCCTGCCACTTTTACTTATACGGTTATATGGTTATATTTATATGGTTTATATATATATATATATATATATATATTTTACTTATATGGTTATCTATCCTCTTCTCATTACTACCACTGGGGAGAAGACACACATTCATCAGTTGAGGAGCTATCATATTTTTGACAGCTCCATTTTGTCTTTCCTTTTTGTTAGACAGTATGGCTTTGTGAGAGACATTTCATGCCTCACAAGTCTGATAGAATTCTTCTATCATGTGACAAAGCACATTGATGAAGGTAAGGAAGTAGATGTGGTGCACATGGATTTTAGTAAGGTGTTGGAAAAGTTTCCTCATGGCAAGCTTATTCAGAAAATCAGGAGGCATGGGATCCAGGGAAAGTTGGCTGTATGGATTCAGGAATGGCTTGCCCACAAAAGGCAGAGGCTGGCTGTAGATGGAGTGTATTCTGCCTCCAGGTCACTAACCAGTGCGGTTCTGCAGGGATCTGTTCCGGGACCCCTGCTCTTTTTATATGTATATCTCGGATGGAATGTGGAAGGATGGACTAGTAAGATAACATGAAGGTGGGTGGAGTTGTGGATTGTATTGAGTGTTACTGTAGGTGGCAGTGGTACTTCAACAAGATGCAGAGTGGGGCTGAGAACCAGAAGATGGAATTCAACCCAGTAAAGAGTGAAGTGATTCATTGTGAAAGGTTGAATTTGCAAGCAAAATACAAGGTAAACAACAGGATTCTTGGCATTGTGGAGGAACAAAGGGATCCCTCAAAGTTACCATGCAAGTTGATACGGTTATTAAGAAGGCATAAGTTTTGTTGGCCTTCGTTAGTTGGAGATTAATTTCAAGAGCTGTGATATACTGCTGCAGCTCTATAAGACCCTGATAAAGTCGCACTTAGAATATTATATTCAGTTCTGGTTGCCTCATTACAGGAATGATGTGGAAGCATTGGAGAGGAGATTTACGAGGATGTTCCTGGCCTAGAAAGCATATCTTAGAGGACAGGTTGAGCAAGGTGTTGTGTTTGATATAGCGGGATAGTGCAGAGCATGCCAAACACCAGCAGGTAGGATATTCAACTGAACTTTATTGTCAACTTTACTTGTACAGTATGTGAACTCCTCCCGTGTGAGAGTGGCATAGGAATAACACTATTAACGACCTCTACATCCCTGTTCTTGAAAAACTAGCTATGTACTTCTTGTCAATAAAACTGCATTGAAATTATAGTCACTGAAATTGAGTGACTCAGTTCACTTTCCCCATCACGTGTAACTTACGTTCCTGTCATGGTCCGGTCCATGAAGTCCACGTTCCGGCTCAAGGTCCAGTCCATGGGCTCTAGACTCCGGGTCTTCTGGTGTTTCCTTGTCTCATTTGGGCTTAATCGTAAGCATCTGATTCTCATCTTGGGGCCGTGAATATAAGTGGCCCTGGGTTTGAGGGTGGTTGCTGGTTCATCTTGTCAGTATCATGTCCTTGACTCTGTGGGGTTGTCCTGTTGGTATCCTGTCCTCACCTCTGTGGGGTAAGACAGGCTGCCCGTGCTGTTACCCTACAGTGGAATCTGTCCCTCCTGGTCCTTGCTTCTATTGGGTAAGTCAGGCTATCATTGCTGTTACCCTGAGGCTGGATTGTTCCTTTCCTTCCCTCCAACCTATGCCTGGAGCCCTGCTTTGCCTTGCCTTGTCTGTGTCTGGAGCCTCACCCTGTTTGGAACTATTTGTCTGTGTCCATGCCTTTGTGAGGTAGGTTTGACTTTTTTGCTACTGCCTAGCATTGGGAACTGTCTTGTTGTGTTCAGCATTTTGTGTAATGGGTCCTGGCCCTATGTCCTGTATCCAAGGAGGGGTCCTGGCTCTGTGTTCCATGTTCCTGTCTCTCCCTCGGCCCGGCGCTCTGGGTTCCTGTCTCTCCCTCGGCCCGGCGCTCTGGGTTCCTGTCTCTCCCTCGGCCCGGCGCTCTGGGTTCCTGTCTCTCCCTCGGCCCGGCGCTCTGGGTTCCTGTCTCTCCCTCGGCCCGGCGCTCTGGGTTCCTGTCTCTCCCTCGGCCCGGCGCTCTGGGTTCCTGTCTCTCCCTCGGCCCGGCGCTCTGGGTTCCTGTCTCTCCCTCGGCCCGGCGCTCTGGGTTCCTGTCTCTCCCTCGGCCCGGCGCTCTGGGTTCCTGTCTCTCCCTCGGCCCGGCGCTCTGGGTTCCTGTCTCTCCCTCGGCCCGGCGCTCTGGGTTCCTGTCTCTCCCTCGGCCCGGCGCTCTGGGTTCCTGTCTCTCCCTCGGCCCGGCGCTCTGGGTTCCTGTCTCTCCCTCGGCCCGGCGCTCTGGGTTCCTGTCTCTCCCTCGGCCCGGCGCTCTGGGTTCCTGTCTCTCCCTCGGCCCGGCGCTCTGGGTTCCTGTCTCTCCCTCGGCCCGGCGCTCTGGGTTCCTGTCTCTCCCTCGGCCCGGCGCTCTGGGTTCCTGTCTCTCCCTCGGCCCGGCGCTCTGGGTTCCTGTCTCTCCCTCGGCCCGGCGCTCTGGGTTCCTGTCTCTCCCTCGGCCCGGCGCTCTGGGTTCCTGTCTCTCCCTCGGCCCGGCGCTCTGGGTTCCTGTCTCTCCCTCGGCCCGGCGCTCTGGGTTCCTGTCTCTCCCTCGGCCCGGCGCTCTGGGTTCCTGTCTCTCCCTCGGCCCGGCGCTCGGCACTCTGCCCCCTTTATGATAGTTCCTTACATAAAAATAAAAAAGAATTGCCAACATTATCATTCTTTCTTGTTGTTATTAATAATCTTTGTTTTCCTCCTTTTTGCACCAATTTCCCTTTTCTAAGAAGAGTCTAATTTTGTGAAATGTTTTCAGCATTAGAATTCTTTTTTTAAAAAAACACTAAATCTAATGAAAGTCAGAGTAGATTACCTGAACATTCTGGCAAAGTGAGAGGATTATTCTTCCTCTTTTGTCACCTGCTCCAAGCTATTTGGCCAGGGAGTATATCTCTGGTGAGACAGATAAATGGACTGGTTTGGTATTGATTCCTGAAAACTTTGGAGCAGGTGGAAATGCTTGAACAGGTGCATCCACCTCAGGTAAGTGGTCCTCTTCATAAGGATCACACCCCTCTATTTCTTTCTCTACTTTTCGTAGATTTTGAAGGCACATGAGCACAAGCCTGTTCCCCCTGATTTCCCTTTGGTGTTCTGAAAGAAATGGTTTTGGTGCATGATGCTGGACTATTGTTCCTTTGGCGGATTGATCTGAGACCAAAGAGCTTCAGCACTCCTGAGCAGCAGCAAACATCTTACTCTGTGTCTGAGATCATACACGCTCTGTTGTCTTACTGCGTTATCTCAAAATTTCTCACTTTGTTTAAGTCCAGTAAGTGAGGCTGGAGAAGGGAAGGAAGAACAGGTAGACTTGTTCTCATTCTCCTGCCCATTGACAGCTCTGATAGACTGTAGCCATTTACAATAGGTGTGGAATGATAAGCTAATAAAATTTTGTAAGGGTCTTTTGCCTTCAGTAAAAGATTCTTAAGTCTCCACTGCTCTTCCTGCTTCTCCATTTGCCTGTGGGTACCATGGGCTGCTTGTCTGGAGTTTGACCTCATAGTCCCTAGCAAAGGCTTTGAACTCTGAGCAGCTGAACTGTGGACCATTGTCTGACATGAGCGTCCCTGGTATTCAAGTGAATAGAGCTTTCAGATGTTTATCTGCTGCTGAGGATGTGGACACCTCAACATTCTGAGTAGTCTACAGTGAGAAGATATTTCTCTGTGCAGTTTGAAGGTGTCTGTGCCTGCAATTTGCTCTGACAAGTCTGGGAATTCTGTAGGACAGAGTTTCGGCATGATTTTTGTGCCATTTTCTGCAGGCTTCACAATCTCCCAGTTGCGTGCTCAGACCAGATCACTGCAAAGATTGCTGTGCTCTAAGGTGACATTTCTCCTGCCTTTTTCAAGACCTTGGTGGATCTCACTGATGATCTTGGCATGCATAGAAGCAGGGATGATGAGTCTGGAGCCCTTTATCAGCAAAGCATCAAGACAGGTGAGTGTGATTCTTTCAAGCCATTAAGGTCTGAGTTCATGAGCTCCTTTTGGAACAGCTGGCCATCCATACACTCAGTAATGCATTACCTTCCTACAGATTTGATCCTTTTTCAACTCAGCATGAATTTCATCCAGTTTACTCCATGAGGTATGAAAGCTTTCACCATTCCTGAGCTAAGGAGATGTTGGTTTCTTCCATGAGGACAGTGTCAGCTCCTGTCCAGTCATTTTTGCATGTCATCTTCAACAGTGTCTGGTGTTGTGAAAGATCTGTCAAGTATATGTTCAGTGTTATAACAGTACCGCATAAGCCTCATTCTGAATCTTTGCTGGAGACAAGTCATCAGTGTTTCGAGCTGAGGGGTGCAATGCAGCTTGTGGTCTGTTTCCAGTAGGAATTTAGTGCCTATCAAGCAGCAGCTGAAATGTTCACAAGCCCACATGAGAACCAACATCTTTTTTGATTTTAGTGTAATGCTGTTCAGTGTGAGACGGAGCTCTTGATGCATATGCCACCGGTTTTCATATGCCTCTGCAATTTTACATGAGCTCTCCCCCTAGGCAATGGAAATGGCTTCTGCCAGTTTGTCTGAATCTGAGAACTGTCATCAACTCTGAGGACAGTTTGTGGCCTCAGAACTTCACCTCCAACTTTGCAAATTTGCATTTTATTTGTTCAGAGTGATTCCAGCCTGTTTCACTTTCTCCAAGGCATTTTCCACTCTGTTGTCATTCCTCACTTGAGCTTCTGAAGATGAGTCTATCATCCATGTGCAGACTACTCCTTCCAGTCCCTCCACCATTTGGTTCATCCTCATATGAAAGAATTCAGTTGCTGTTGAGATGTCAAAAGGGAGCCTTTTGAAGGCACAGTATCCATTATGAGCAGGAACAATGCCCACACACCTATCAGTAGGTCCATTCACTCTAGTTATGATGCCAAGTGCCTCGATTCTCTCCAGCTCAGCTTCGACTTTGTTCGTCAATAGAGCTAGTATATACTTCGCTGTGGTTGGAGAGTAGGGCATTACACCAGGCCTCAGTTGATTAAGGTACGCTTCTTTCAGTATCCTCCAGGCCTGTAAACAACTCTGGGTATTTCTTCTGCCATTGAACGTTGTTTAGTGAATCCATCCTTGCAATGAGGTTCAGCCTCTCAATGGCATGTCATCTCAGTAATGGTGAGACAAGGTTCTGAACAACATAGATATCCTCTTTTAATGGTTTCACATTTTATGGATGGAAGTAGTAAACATTCCTTTTACTGAGCTTGTTTCCCTGGCCCCATGAGCACTTTCTTTGTTGGGTTTAGCGTAATGCCTTTTCTCAGTGTGTCCTGATGAAGGGTATTGGCCCGAAATGTTGACAGTGCTTCTTCCTATAGATGCTGCCTGGCCTGCTGTGTTCCACCAGCATTTTGTGTGTTGTTTGAATTTCCAGCATCTGCAGATTTCCTCGTGTTTGCCTCTTTTCCAGTTTTGTGAACAAACATTTGGATGTCTGTGACATCTGCCCCAGTGTCCATTTTGAAGGTCACTGCCTCATTTTGCAACTGAACTGTAGTACGACAGCATTGTCTATTTGAATCTAGCTCCCCAAGGAAAGCTCTCTTCATCTGAATCATTGTCTTTGATCTCCTGACTGACACTGGCTTTTTCAATGGCCAACTCTAATGCACTGGTGGCATTTCACTTTTGCTGGCCAAAGCTCTTTGGTGTGGAATGGAGACTTGCTGCATCTCCTGCAGTCGGACATTTTACCTACTCTTTCTTTTGCTTCTGTTTTGTTTGAGCTGAGCTCAACTATCACTACTTTCTGACTGCGCCTTGTTTGTACCCTTTTTGTACAGTATCTAGCTTTACATCAGCTTCACCTTCATGCCTGTTGCTGGCAAACATTCTCACTCTGCCTTCTCTAGAGTGAGATTTGCCTGTAACTGAAGCCCCTCTGACAATTTGGTGTCTAGTAGCCCAACAACAACCCTGTCTCTAATGAGTTCATCTCTCAGATTTCCTTGTGCACCATTATGCATACAATGCTGTGATGAAGTCATTTATACTTTCATCTGGCTCCTGTTTTCGTACATCATGTTTTGTTTTCCTGTGAAGAGTTCTTTGAATTTGACCTACAATGTTTTGTACATCTTCTGAGCATCTGTTGGTGCTAATCCACCCATGACGTCATTTGCTTTGTCCTCCATGAAGTAGATCAGTGCACTTATTTGATGTGCTTTTGAAGCCTAACTGAGATTACCTGCAACCCTAAATCTCTAGGTTCAGAGAAATCAAATGTCTCAGATATTTGATACTGCAGGTGTTTGCTGCATTTTCCTGGCTGTTTACTTATTTTATTGGACTACAAAAGTAAGCTCTCTCCCTAAGAGTCTGACTGACTTCTCTGACTTTGCTGCTGCTCTTCCCCACTTCCCCAGGCACTGTGATTCCCCACAATCTGTGCACTTCCCCAGGCTAGTGGCCCACAGATTATTACAATGTATCCACTCTTGGGTACAGCTCAAAAGTGTTGCCTAGCAACCCTCGCCAATTCTCAGCTTAGGCAGTACACATTGCTAGCAAACTAGCATAGACCATTTAGGTTGATAAGTCTCTGAAAATATATACACCCAAACAAGAACAGTCTTACTGTAAGTTCTTGTTGGGGATCTCACTTGATCTGTAGCACCAATTCATTGATCAACCACATCTGACACCATGATGTGTTTGATTTAGAGGTATAGTTCAGAGCACATCAATAAGCCAGCATGCAGGATATTCAACCAAACTTTATTGATAATTCTGCTTGTACAGAATGAACTCCTCCCATGTGGAAGTGGCATAGGATTAACATTATTAACTACCACTACAGAAGCTAGGGCTTTTCTCTTTGGAGCAAATGAGGGTGAGAGGTGACGTAACAGAAGTGTACATGATGATAAGAGGCATAGATCAAGAGGACAGCCAGACTTTTTCCAAGGGCAGAAATGACTAATACAAGGGGGCTTAATGTTAAGGTGATTGGAGCAAAGTATGGAGAGGGACATCAGAGGTGAGTATTTTTTAAACATAGAATGGTGGATACATCCCTAATATGGATGGTGGTAGAGGCAGCTAAATTAGAAGCATTTAAGAAACTCTCAGACAGACACATAGATGATAGAAAAATGAGGGCTATGTAGGATGACAGGGTTAGATTGATTTTATTAAAAGGTCAGCATGTTTCAAAGGGTCTGTACTGTGCTGTAATGTTTTGTTATTTCTTTTGTTTTGCACTACAGTGGATTCCAGTTACTTGGGACACATTAGAACAGGTGCATTTTGGCCCAATTAAGTGGCTGCCAGACTAGCCAAAGCTGCATGGAAACAAAGTTTATATTAAAAAAATTTAAAAAGACAAACTATCATTTAACTGAGTAACAAATTATATATGTAAATGAAATACACAACAAATAAGAACACTACCAATATTACTACAGCATCATAAGACTGTATTAGTTCCTAATAGTTATGGATGGAGGAATTCATCTAGTATATACTGATATGTTCTTTTGATTAACTATAAAGGAACAAAATCAGTGTAGACACCTAGTGTAAATAATGGACAGCCTTCATATTATGCTTTCAACAATTGCATCCTCTAAATTTAAAGTTTCATTCTAACATTCTAGATGATTGTCAATAGTACCTTCAAATTCATCATTGTTCTCAACTTGTTAAAGTAGAGAAATAATTTCATTTTCACTCCTGGCAACTTTTGGCTTCTCCGAGCCTGAATGCTTGAAACTGTAGTGAGTGAAATGGTTCAGAATTGTCTTACCCCTTAGTTCTTGCCAACTAATAGCAACAATAATCAATGTTTTTGAGCACAAACATGTTACTGATGCTATTTTTAAAACTGGTCTAATGATGGTGTGGCGTCTAATGGCCACACAAGTGCACGTGACTAACACTAGTTAGGAACTGTTTGGCACTGTCTCCTGTCCCAATTAAGCAGCATAGTGTCCCAGATAATCAAAGGGAATCCCGGCTATTTTCTCAATTGGTTTTTGTTCATTAGGTGTTGTCCTAAATAAGCAGCTGCCCCAATTAAACTATAACCCAATTAACCAGAATCCACTGTAATTACAAATGTACTTGTAATTTATAGTAATTTTATGACTTTGCACTATACTGCTGCATGAAAAGAAACAAATTTCATGTTACACAAATCTGCAAATGCTGGAACTCCAAGCAACACGCACAAGATGCTTCAAGAACTTAACAGGCCAAGCAGCATCTATAGAACAGAGTTAACAGTCAACCTTTTGGGCCAAGACCCTTCACCAGGACTGGATTTGTGTTATTTAAGTCAGTGATAATAAATCTGACTAATTTGGTCTTCCAAAGTAGGCGTCAGTTTGGACATGCTGACCAGAATCTGGGTGAATGAAAGGTAATCTTGCAGAGAAATAACAAGACTAACTGGAAGAGAGACAGATTCCCCTCCTGATGGGGAGTTTAGAATTGGGAAATCTAGTCACAGGATAATGAATCTGTAATTTAGGACAAATGTGGAGATGCTCATTTCCACTGAATTGAAAATCTTTGGGAATTTCTGTCCTCTAAGCTGTGGATCTCAATCATTGAGAATCTAGGGATCTGATGCCAAATTGAATAAGATGCATGATAAGTGAATGGTAGAGTTTGCTTGAGGAGAGACATGGCCCTTGCTAATTTATGTATTCTTCAGTAACTCAGTCATTTAAAAAAAAAGTAGAAAAGTGTGAACATTTTCTTTCCTGAAAATGACTTATAAAGAAAATGTTGTTAAAAGAGGCAACAATTCAGGACCAAGGTCAGAGGCTGATATTCAGGATGAAGTGCCAAAGCAGATCTGATGCCAGCTTACAGCAATGCAGTTAATTAAAGCAATGCCTGCACTTAATCCTTACTATTAAATGGCAAAAATCTTGTATTAAGTGACACAATGTGCTTATGTCTCGCTTATCAGCTTTTGCTGCCTACAAAGAAAAAACTTTAAACCAACATCTTTGCTAATGAAAAAACTAGGATTGTGCATTGAGAGAAAATCTTTCATTTAGCAATATCTTACCTTTTTCAAAATTCTCACTTAATTTTAGGAACTGGAATTTTGTCATTTCATTTCTGCTTGGGAATAAAAGAAAGCATTTATTTTCGAATGATTCTGAATTAAGATTACTGCCATTTCACCATTAAAGCAGAAAGCCTGCTCAATATTTTGTAAGCCATTAATTAAACTCTACACTATGCTTGTAAGGTTCATCTCAATAATATTGAGGCAGCCATTAAAATGTAGTTTTTTTTGGAAATATCTTTTCTCTAGTGGAAAATTCAGGTTATGGTAGGTGAATAAGCAACAGCATCTGAATAGCTGCTCAAAGTGACTGTAATGAAGAGAAGGTCCTCATTATTTAAAGAAAAAAGCCATTCTAAAAATCAATTGCTCCCTTAAACATTTCATGACATGTTTTTCATGTGCTGAATGATTTTTGATGTTTCCTTGTGCTTAAATTCATATCTCATAAAATACTTTAATGAAACCAATTCTATAATAATTTGATTTGAACCAAAGGGAATGTCTCTGAAATGTTCCAAATCTATCTTTGCAAAACATTGAAAACCATTGTTGAAATAAATTGGTAGTTCTCCTCTATCTTCCCATCTTCCTAAATGCCCAACAAAATCCTTAACCCTTCAGTCATATAAATTATCCTCCAAGATCTGCAGTCAGCCAATCTGACCTATTGTGTCCCTAATTTTAATCTTGCTACTACAGCTGATCGATCATCATTCCCTAAATTTTGACTGCATTTCCTTCCCAAACTTCGCAATATTGAAGTTGCCCTTCTGAAAACAGTATTGAAAGTATTGAGCAAGGAAAACTGCACCTGTGGGGAAAGAAGTGGAATTGGTGAGACCACATCTGTCTGTCAATGGAGTAGCACTAATTCTGTACTGCTTAGTTTTCTCTCTCCCCAGCTTAAATTTTGAATCAAAAATTTTTAATTGCTGATTCTTGAAGGGGAGTAGTATGTCTGTCTATGAGAAATGGGAAGAATCTGCATGAACCTACTGATAAAGATAATGGAAAAGGAAAGATGCCGAAGGAAAGATCTGATGAAATGCCAGCATGGACTGAAGATATCATTTGAACACTGAATTCAATTCAAGATCAGAATAAGGTAATTAAAGATCGACTGGAAAAGAATAATAACGAAATGAAGTTATTTCTGGAAAAACTTAGACATGGAAACTCAAGCTACTAAACATGAAGAGCAATTGAAGTCAACTAAGCAAAAACTGTCTGAAACTACAACCTGTTTGGGAAAAATATCATAATAAGATTATTGATTTGGAAACTAGGTCTTACCGAAACAACCTACAAATTGTTGGATTGCAAGAAGGAGCTGAAAATGGAGACTTAACGGTTTACTTTGGTAAGCTCTTTCAAACTCTATTTCCAACTATTTTATCACAGCCGCCTGCTATTGAAAGAGCACGTAGGCTGTCTACTTCGATATTTAGAGACTCAACCAGACTAAGATTTATTTTGGTTTGGAAAAAATTCTTAGAGTTAGGATACGAGTATTTGGAAACCCATGGCCTAATTAGGGAGAACCAGCATTGCTTTGTGCTCGGCAGATCATGCCTTACCAACCTGGCTGAGATATTTAGCAATGTGACAAGAGGGTATTGTGGTGGATGTTGCCGACATGGATTTTAGTAAGACATTTGATAAAGTCCCTCATGGGAGACTAATCCAGAAGATTAAGAAGCAGAGTCTGGGGCAAATTGGTGGTTTGGATTCAGAACTGGTTTGCACATAGAAGACAAAGGGTGGTGGCAGAAGGGACATTCGAGCCGGCGATCTGTAACGAGTGGAGTTCCACAGGGATCTGTGCTGGGATGTATATAAATGAAAATGTAGCTGGGTGGGTTAGTAAATTTGCCTATGATGCCATAATTGGAGGTGTCATGGATAATGTAGAAGATTAGCAAAGAAAAGAGCACTATGTAGATTAGTGTTCTATAATATATATAGTTGCAGATATGGGCTGAGAAATGGCAGATGGAGTTTAACCCAGATAAATGTGAGGTGTTCCCCCAGTATGGCAAATGGAAGGAGACATCAAGTATATTAAGGGCAAGATCCTTAACAGTGTTGCTAAGCAGAGAGATCTTGAAATGCAAGTTCGTAGCTCCTTGAAAGTGGCTATACAGGCTGATAAGGTGGTCAGAAAGGCTTTTGGAAAGCTTGCTTTTAATTAGTTGAGGCATTGAGTTCAGAAGTTGGAGTTATGTTGCAACTTTATAAAACTCTGGTTAGGCCACATCTGGAGTATTGCATACAGTTCTGGTTGGCCCATATAGGAAAGATGTATAGGCTTCAGAGGGTGCAAAAGAGGTTCACCAGGATGCTGTCTTGTTTAGAGGGAATGCGCCATCATGAGAGGTTGAATAAACTTGGCCAGTTTTCTCTGGAGCATTGGAGGTAGAGGGGAGATCTAATAGAGGTTTACAAGATTGAGAGGCATAGATAGATTGGACAGAGAATATCTGTTTCCCTGGGTTGTAATGTCTAATAACAGAGGGCATGCATTGAAGTTGAAAAGGAGTAAGGGGGATATGAGGTTTTCTCCTCAGTGTTGTGAGTGCCTGGAATGCACTGCCAGGTATGGTGGTAGAGGCAAAGTGCATGATAGGCTTTTTAGAATCATTTGGATAGGCACATAAATTTGAGGAAGATGGAGGGATAGGGACATAGTGAAGGTAGGAGGGATTAATGTTTGTGTTTTTGATTTGCTTTTTAGCTGGTTCAACACAATGCTGTACCTTTCCATGCTCTATAACTGATAGTTACAGAAATATTCAGTTTGACTTGGCTCCCTCTCTCCCCCCCCCATGATCAACAGTACGATGTAAATAGGAATCAGCCTCAGAATCCAAAGATATTCCTTTAGAATAGAGAAATGGAGGATCATCTTTAGCCAGAGGGTGGTGAATCTGTGGAATTCATTGCCACAGGCAGCGGTGGAAGCCAAGTCAGTGGATATATTTAGAGGTTGATTGATTCTTGAGTAATGAGAATGTCAGAAGTTATGGAGAGAAGGTAGAAGAATGGGGCTGAGAGGGATAGTGAATCAGCCATGAAGGAGTGGTGGAGCAGACTTGATGGGTGCATGGCCTAATTCTGTTCCTCTGTCAAAGTTCAATTTCAAAGTTCCAAATAAATTTATTATCAAAGTCAAATACTGTGCAAAAGTCTTAGCACATATGGGAGCCTAAAACTTTCGCACAGTACTGTAGGAATTCTATGCCTTGCACTGTGCAGCTGCCACAAGAAAAAACAAATTTCATGACATATGTGAGTAATAAACCTGATTCTGATATGGGTCTCTATTGTAGACTGAGTGGGAAGTGGGCAGAGAGGGCAATCATGGTTGAGGAAAGGGGAGCGGAGAAGGGGGGGGGGGGTAGTAGGAAGTACCAGAATGACGTTCTGTAATGATCAATAAACCAATTGTTTGGAATCAATTTACCTTGCCTGGAGTCTCAGAGCAGAGTGTGTTTGTACCTGTGCTACCACAACCCCCACCCACACTCCTTCTCTGCCACCTGTTCCACACCTCCCCTGAGGCCCCCACCTCCACCATTCCCAACATCCTTTGCTCCCAGCAGATTTACAAACTCTCCTTCCATTCCACGTTGAAAAATACAGTACTCTGCAAAAACCTTAGGTATTTAAGGTATATGCTGAGAATTTTGCACAGTACTGTACATAAAAAAACACCATATACAATGCTGAGATTCCTTTGCTTGTGGCAATCACAGTAAATACAAGAAACACAATAGAATCAATGAAAGACTGCACCCAACACAGCATCCAATGTGGGTGGGGGGGGGGGGGAGAACAACAAACTGTTCAAATACAACAAGGAGGAAAGAAAGTAATAATAAAAAATAAGCAATAAATGTCTCGAACTAGAAGTTACATGCTGATCCTAGGTCAAATGCTCTGAAATGATAACACTGAGGAATTTAAAGTTGCTGACCCTATGAATATGCATGTCTTTGGGATGTGGAAGGAAGCTGGAGCACTGCAGGGAAATCCATGTGGTCGCAGGGAAAATGTGTAATCTCTACAGAGGCAGCACCCAAGGTCAGGAATAAATCCAATTCCAGAGTACTCTTTGGCAATGGCTCTAACAGTCTTTGATTAGAAAATTCTACAAAAGACAGTGGATTCAGCCCAGTGTATCAGGGTAAAGCCTCCCAATCATTGAGCACATCTACATGAAATGCTGTCATAGGAAGGGAGCATTCATCACCAGAGATCCCCACTACCCAGGCCAGGCTCTTTCCTCATTGCTGCCATCGGGTAGAAGGAACAAGAGCCTCAGGACTTGCACATCAAGTTCAAGAACAGTTACAACCACACAACCATCAGGCTTTGAACAAAGGGGATAACTACACTTGCCCATCCAATGAGATGTTCTCCCACCAATGATCTCACTTTAAGGACTCTATCTTGCTATCTCATGTTTTTGTTATTTATTACTGTTTGTTTGCATTTGCACAAATTGTCTTGCGCACTCTAGTTGATTCATCATTGATCCTGTTGTAGTCACTATTCAACTGATTTGCTGATTATGCCTGCAGGAAAATGTATCTCAGGGCAGTATAAGACCATAAGACAAAGGAGCAGGTCTGCTATTCAGCCCATTGAGTCTGCTCCACCATTTTATCATGAGCTGATCCATTCTCTGATTTAGTCCCACTCCCTGCCTTCTCACCTTTGATGCCCTGACTACTCAGATACCTATCAATCTCTGCCTTAAATACACCCAGTGACTTGACCTCCACTGCTGCCCGTGGTAACTAATTCCATAGATTTACCACCCTCCGGCTAAAAAAAATTCCTTCACAATCCCTATTCTGAATGGGCACCCTTCAATCCTTAAGTCATGTCCTCTCGTACTAGACTCCCCCACCATGGGAAACAACTTTTTCCACATCCACTCTGTCCATGCCTTTCAACATTAGAAATGTTTCTGAGGTCTCCCCTCATTCTTCTAAACTCCAAGGAGTACAGTCCAAAAGCGGTCAAACATTCCT
Organism: Hypanus sabinus; assembly: GCF_030144855.1. Lineage (NCBI taxonomy): Eukaryota > Metazoa > Chordata > Chondrichthyes > Myliobatiformes > Dasyatidae > Hypanus > Hypanus sabinus. The sequence continues at coordinate 132,779,460 of NC_082707.1, forward strand.
CATATGTTAACCCTCTCATTCCTGGAATCATTCTAATGAATCTTCTCTGAACCCTCTCCAATGTCAGCACATCCTTTCTTAAATAAGGAGCCTAAAGCTGCACACAGTATTCCAAGTCAGGTCTTACCAGTGCCTTAGAGCCTCAATGTTACAATATATATAGTATATGGTGACATGTGTACTTTGATAATAAAATTTACTTTGAACTTTGAACAAGCCACTTTGCTGCCCACAACATTCTAGTGGGGAGGGATTGTTCGAGGATTTTGGTAAGCCTGCCCTCACCTGAAGAATTTCAGCCACACAATGTAATGTGTGATACTGCAGCTGAGGTAGAACATAAATTGCTGTGAATCCTGGGTAGTTGCAGCAGTGCCTGTGGAAAGAAGCCGAGCTAATGATTCTGCCTGATGAGCTTTCCTCAGAATGTGTCAAGGATTCCTACATAATGTTAGCAGGACTGTCATGAAGCATAGAAGAGTAAACACTAACCTTGCACATGGTTTGTGCAGAGCTTGGAGCCTGTTCTTGGCATGATTCCATTCACACATTTGTATATCCAATCGTCATGCTGATGGCTGATGTCTTGCTTCCCATCTGTAATTTGTCATAGCTGAAAATACAACAACTCCAGCCAGCGGCCATGGACTGAAGGCATTGTGAGGGTTACAAGGTTTCACTGCTCTGTGTGGGATCATGCACCTTTGATGGAGAGGAATCATTGCCAGTTTTGTCGGAAAACTCATTGTTGCCACCTGCAGGAGTGAAATCTTTGAAAAGTAAACATGCTTGCAATTTTTATTTGTTTTTAGATATTAATTTATTTGTGGTAATATTGTTTTATGCATTGTATGTGAACTACATGTACTGTGATGTGCACCTTGGTCTGGAGGAACATTATTTTGTTTGGTGGTATTTATGTATACAGTTGAATGACAATGAACTTGAAGTCGCGTCAAATACAGCCTCAGGACTAGGCAAAGACTAGGCAGGTGGATGTAAACATTACTGCGGCCATGTACTCATTTGTGTCAGGACCCATCTGGGTAGGTAGTTGAAATCCTCTCTGGGTCCCATTTCGCTATTCACTGCTGTTTAAGAAAGGTCACAGGCACACTTGTCCTAAAGAAAACAAGTACACGCCTTTCTTTTGTGCCAGTGATGGAGCACACCATCAGCCATGAGGTTGTGGTACTGCATCCCACTGTTCACAGGTCTTAACACATACATCCAAAGAGCAGGTGCTGGGCAAACATGTTTTGAACCAGAGTTCAAAGTTCAAACCATTGACTATACAAATCTTCATTGATGCTTTCTGAACTGATGAACATTCCTCACCTTTCCTGCTTCCCCATAAAATTGTATTCATGAATGTTGTTAGCTATCTGTATTTCAGCTGAAGACCTTGAATTTGTTGTTATTGTACTGGAGATGTACCAATCAACAATGAAGAAATAATGAATACAGACAGCAGTTGAATAAATTTTCCAACACCACTCATACAAACACTACAAAGATTTGAAGACTCATCTGGTATCACTTCTTAGCCATTTTTGGTTTGTTCTGGTACTAATTATCAATAAACATCTACAACAATATATCTTTATTTTGGCTGATTATAATTTGTAAAGAATGGACACCTCATCTTTAGCATGTTCATTGACATCAATAAGGAATGAAAACACAAATAGTGAATCTTGGTTTACAGCTCAGAGTATCCAAATCTCTTATTAGATGCAACAAGCTTCAGGTGTTGACCCAGTGATGATAAAGAAGTAGCGTTACATCTCACGTATTAGATGGCCAAGGTTTATATAGAACACATGGCTGACAAAGTGATTTGCAAATTGAAAATCATAACAATTACTGAATTAAAACACCTACATGAATTACAGCCTTACTATTCCACTATGGCAGCCTCCTTAAATTTTGGAGTGGTTTCATTTCCCTGTTGATTTTATCTTCCAAGTCTTTAAGCACCATGGAACACACACAAAATGCTGGTAGAACACAACAGGCAAGGCAGCATCTATAAGAAGAAGAACAGTCGACGTTTGGAGATAGTAAGAGATTTGAAAGTAGGAGGGGGAGGGGAAAATGCGAAATGATACGAGAAGACCCGAGGGAGTGGAGTGAAGCTGAGAGTTGGAAAGGTGATTGGCAAAAGAGATACAGAGCTGGAGAAGGGAAAGGATCATGGGACAGGAGGCCTAGGGAGAAAGAAAGGGGAGGGGAGCACCAGAGGGAGATGGAGAACAGGCAGAGTGATGGGCAGAGAGAGAGAAAGAAAAAAAGGGGGGAAAAACTAAATATGTCAGGGATTTGGTAAGAAGGGGAGGATGAGCATTAATAGAAGTTAAAGAAGTCACTGTTCATGCCATCAGGTTGGAGGCTACCCAGCTGGTATATAAGGTGTTGTTCCTCCAACCTGAGTGTGGCTTCATCTTGACAGTAGAAGAGGCCATGGATAGACATGTCAGAATGGGAATGGGACGTGGAATTAAAATGTGTGGCCACTGGGAGATCCTGCTTTCTCTGGCAGTCAGTGAAGGTAAAAGGTTTTCTCAACGGTTTCTTGATAACCTGTAGCATCGATCACTTGTATATGCCAGCAGGCTTGGATCTTCATGTACATCTCAATGCAAAGCTTCCAAACTTACTGACAAGCTCCAGCTGGCAAATCTGCCATTACTCTATTCTGCTGAACTCCACGCACAGACTTGCTGGATGCAACATCTGCAAGTCTACTGCCCATTCATTTGAATGGACATCATACCGCTGCCAACAAAAGCGGTGATGATAAACTGAATTATGTACATTTGCAGTAAATCTCTTCAGTCATGCTTTGGTGTTTTCTAAGTTTCTAGATAGTTATTTTACCTCATTTTTAATTTTTGAATGCCTTTGATTTCAAGGCATTTTCAGAATCATTGACAAAGCTTAACAACTTTGACAGGTGGTCAAGCTGAGGAGTGTGTCCTTGCCCCTTCAGTTGCCTCAGCATTTGGAGAAAATGGCTCATCTATGTGATCTCTTCGTTATGACACACAGGGCCTCACTGATCTAATCCAGAAGGCTTTTATCCACCAAATATACTGTTACATACAGTGTATAATATATTATAAATGTTTTATGTTTGTTATTTATATGCATCTTAAACAAATGTTTATATGCTAATTATGTATTATATAGTATTTGTTTCTCTCAGCAGCAAATGTAAGCTACAAGTCACACACTTCAAAATCGAGGAACATAGGAAAATAGGGCATAGCACAGGCCTTATGGCCTATGATGTTGCACCAACCTTTTAACCTACTCTAAGATCAAACCGTTCCCTCCAACATAACTGTCCATTTTTCTTTCATCCATGTACCCATTTAAGAAACTCTTAAATGCATCCGCCTCTACCCCCACCCCTAACAGTGTGTTCCTCGCATGTGAAAAATAACGATCTCTAATGTACTACCTAGACTTTCCTTCAATCACCTTAAAAGTATGTCCTCTCATATTAGCCTTTGTCACCCTGGGAAAAAGGAGCTGGCTGCCCGCTCTATGCATCTTACCCTCTTAACAGGTGGCCTCCCGCACTCCAGAGAGAAAAGCTCTAGCTTGTTCAACCTTTCCTCATAAGACATGTTCTCTAATTCAGGCAGCATCATGGAAACTCGGCCAACAAATGGACAGTTATGTGGGAGGGAAAGGTTTGATCTCAATGCTGATTTATACCAAATGTCCTACTCCTGTGTATTATCCATATTCCTCCACTCCCTTCATATTCCCATGTCTATCAAAAACCCTCTTAAACTACCAAGCTATCTGCTTCCACAACTATTCCTGGCAGCCAATTCCAGGCACTACCACTCTGCATGAAAACTTACCTCCCTCTGCCTTTGTGGGAAGATTCTGACTGTCTACTCTCATAATTTAAAAAAAACTTCTGTCAGATGTCCTCTCAGCTTCCTATTCTCTAGAAGAATAATCCAAGTTTGTCCAACCTGTCATTCTAGTTTATAATCTTTAATTCAGGCAGCATCCCAGTGAACCTGTCTGTACCCTCTGCATTGTTTTCACATCCTTCCTACAATGGGGCAACCAAAAATGCACACAAAACTCATTCCAAGTGTTGTCTAAACCACACTAAAATTGCAACTAAAAGCAACTAACTGAAATTGCTTTGTACTCATTATTCCATATGCCTTTTTTACCACGTTATCTACTTGAGTAACCACTTCCAGTGAACTGTAAACCAGGGCTCCGGGCTCCAAGATTCCTCTGTACTCCAATGCTATTAAGCAGCTTACCATTAACTGTATAATACCTCCTTTCATCTGACCTCACAAAGGGCAACACCTCAGACTTGCCCAGATTAAACTCTATCTGCCACTTCTCTGCCCATATTTCTATCACACTGTCCACAACCCCACTTACCTTTATGTTGTCTGCAAGTTGCTAATCCACACATTGACATTTTCATTGAAGTCATTGATATATATTACAAACAACAATCCCAGCACCGATCCTCGTGTCCTCGTGACCCACATCTGTTCATCGACCTTTCTCTAGAATAATAATCTTCAACCCTTATTCTTCTGATGTGCATAAATCCTATCCCTCAACATCATCTCCAGCCACTTCCCTACCACTGAGCTGAGGCTCACTGGCTTATAATTAACTTGATTAACCCCATTTCCCTTCTTGACCAAAGGCCCAACATTTGCTACTCTCCAGTCCTCCAGGACCTCATGTGTTGCTTGTCAAGGCCTCAGCAATCTCTTTACTTACTTCTTTCAATATTTTGTGATATATGCCATCAGACCCTGGGAACTTGTCCACTTTAATGCTTCTCAAAAGATTCAGCACTATCTCCTCCTTAAACTCAAAATGTCCCAGTACATTAACAGGCTTCACTCTGTTTTACACTATCTTCCAATCACTTCCTCTTGGTAAATATCTACTCATTTAGTGCTTCAGCTACTTGCTTTGACACCATAAGACCATAAAACATACGAGCAGAATTAGGCCATCTGACCCATCAATTCTGCCCCGCCATTCAATCATTGCTGATCCTTTATTTCTATCTCCTCCTCAACCCGAGTTCCCAGCCTTCTCCCTGTAACCTTTGATGCCATGTCCAATCAAGAACCTATCAATCTCTGCCTTAAATACACCCAATGACCTGGCCTCCACAGCTGCATGTGGCAACAAATTCCACAAGTTCACCACCCTTAGGCTAAAGAAATTTCTCAGCATCTCTGTTTTGAAATGGCGCCCCTCTATCCTGAGGCTGTGCCCTCTTGACCTAGACTCTCCCACCATGGGAATCATTCTTTCCACATCTACTCTGTCTAGGCCTTTCAACATTCGAAAGGTTTCAATAAGATCCCCCCTCATCCTTCTGAATTCCAGCAAGTACAGACCCAGAGCCATCAAACATTCCTCATATGATAACCCTTTCATTCCTGGAATCATCTTTGTGAACCTCCTCTGGACCTTCTCCAATGCCAGCACATCTTTTCAAACATGAGGGGCCCAAAACTGTTCACGATGATCAAGGTGAGGCCTCACCAGTGCCTTATAAAGCCTCAGCATCACATCCCTGTTCTTGTATTCTAGACCTCTTGAAATGAATGCTAACATGGCATTTGCCTTCCTCACCACCAACTCAACCTGCAAGTTAACCTTCAGGGTGTTCTGCACAAGGACTCCCAAGTCCCTCTGCATCTCAGATTCCTGGATTTTCTGCCAGTTTAGAAAATAGACAATACATTTATTTCTACTACCAAAGTGCATTGCCATACATTTTCCAACATTTTTCATTTTCTATTTTCTTTCTCATTCTCCTAATCTGTCAAAGTCCTTTTGCATCCTACCTGTTTCCTTAACACTACATGCCCCTCCACTTATCTTTGTATCATCTGCAAAGATGGCAACAAAGCTATCTATTCCATCATCTAAATCATTGTTATACAGCATAAAAAGAAGCGGTCCCAAAACCGACCCCTGTGGAACATCACCAGTCACTGGCAGCCAACCACTAAAGGATCCTTTAATTCCTATTCACTGCCTCCTACCAACTAGCCAATGCTCTAACCAGCTGAGTAACTTTCCTGTAATACCATGGGCTCTTAACTTGGTAAGCAGCCTCATGTGTGGCAGCTTGCCAAAGGCCTTCTGGAAGTCCAAATGTACAACATCGACTACATCCCCTTTACCTATCCTACTTGTAATCTCCTCAAAAAATTCCAATAGTTTCATCAGGCATGATTTTCCCTGAAGGAAACCATGCTGACTTTGTACTATCTTGCCCTGTGTTACCAAGTACCCCATCACCTCATCCTTAACAATTGACTCTAACATCTTCCCAACCACTGAGGTCAGGCTATCTGGTCTATAACTTCCTTTCTGTTGCTTTCTTTCTTTCCTAAAGAGTGGAGTAACATTTGCATTTTTCCAGTCCCCTGGCACCATGCCAGAGTCCAATAATTTTTGAAAGATCATTTCTCAAGCCACCACAATCTCCAACGCTACTTCTTTCAGAACTCTAGGGTGCAGTTCCTCTGGTCCGAGTGACTGACTTTAGGTCTTTCAGCTTTCAGAGCACCTTCTGTCTTGTAACAGTAACTGCATCCACCTCTCTTCCTGCACACACTATAACATCAGGTATACTGATAGTGTCTTCCACAGTGAAGGCTGATGTAAAATACTCATTTAGTTCATCAGTCGTCTCCCTGCGCCCCATTATTATTTCTCCTGCCTCATTCTCTAGCAGTCCTATATCCACTCTCATTTCTCTTTTATTTTTAACATATTTGAAAAAACTTTTACTATCCACTTTGATATTATCTTCTAGCTTGCTTTCATATTTCATCTCTTCCCTTCTAATGAATTTTTAGTTGCTCTCTGTAGTTTTTTTTAAAAAAAACTTCCCAGTCCTCTATCGTCCCACTAAATTTTTACTTTGTTGTATGCCCTTTCTTTCGCTTTTACAATAGCTTTGACTTCCCTTATTAACCACAGTTGTACTATTTTATCATTTGAGTATTTCTTCATTTTTGGAATACACACGTCCTGCACCTTCCTCATTTTCCCCAGAAACACACGCCATTGTTTTACTCTGCTGATATCCCTGCCAACAGCCCCCTCCAATTTACTTTGGCCAACTCCTCTCTCACACCACTGTAATTTCCTTTACTCCACTGAAATACTGCTACATCAGACGTTACTTTCTCACTATCAAGTTTCAAGTTGAACACAATCATATTGTGCAAACACGAGGAAATCTGCAGATGCTGGAAATTCAAACAACACACACAAAATGCTGGTGGAACACAGCAGGTCAGGGTCAGGCAGCGTCTATAAGGAGAAGCGCTGTTGATGTTTCGGGCCCAGACCCTTCGTCAATCATATTGTGATCACTGGTTCCAAAGGGTTCTTTTGCGTTAAGCTCTCTAATCGCCTCTGGTTCATTACATAACACCCAATGCAGTATAGCTGATCCCCTAGGTATTCAACAAACTCACTCTGTTGAGATCCATTACCAACCTGATTTTCCCAATTAACCTACATTTTAAAATCTCCCATGGATATCGTCTATTTTTCATCTTTTAATACCAGGAGTAGGGCGGTGGCCATTTTATTAAGGAAGAACTTACCTTTTAAGTTATTAGACTGCATTAAGGATAAATATGGGAGATTTCTGATTGTTGAGGCTTCAATATATATAACCATATAACAATCACAGCACGGAAACAGGCCATCTCGGCCCTCCTAGTCCGTGCCGAACTCTTAATCTCACCTATTCCCACCTACCCGCACTCAGCCCATAACCCTCCACTCCTTTCCTGTCCATATACCTATCCAATTTTACCTTAAATGACACAACTGAACTGGCCTCTACTACTTCTATAGGAAGCTCATTCCACACAGCTATAACTCTCTGAGTAAAGAAATACCCCCCTCGTGTTTCCCTTAAACTTCTGCCCCCTAACTCTCAAATCATGTCCTCTCGTTTGAATCTCCCCTATTCTCAATGGAAACAGCCTATTCACGTCAACTCTATCTATCCCTCTCAAAATTTTAAATACCTCGATCAAATTCCCCCCTCAACCTTCTACGCTCCAATGAATAGAGACCTAACTTGTTCAACCTTTCTCTGTAACTTAAGTGCTGAAACCCAGGTAACATCCTAGTAAATCATCTCTGCACTCTCTCTAATTTATTGATATCTTTCCTATAATTCGGTGACCAGAATTGTACACAATATTCCAAATTTGGCCTTACCAATGCCTTGTACAATTTTAACATTACATTCCAACTTCTGTACTCAATGCTTTGATTTATAAAGGCCAGCTTTCCAAAAGTCTTCTTCACCACCCTATCTACATGAGACTCCACCTTCAGGGAACTATGCACTGTTATTCCTAGATCTCTCTGTTCCTCTGCATTCCTCAATGCCCTACCATTTACCCTGTATGTTCTATTTGGATTATTTCTGCCAAAATGTAGAACCTCACACTTATCAGCATTAAACTCCATCTGCCAACGTTCAGCCCATTCTTCTAACCGGCATAAATCTCCCTGCAAGCTTTGAAAACCCACCTCATTATCCACAACACCACCTACCTTAGTATCATCGGCATACTTACTAATCCAATTTACCACCCCATCATCCAGATCATTTATATATATTACAAACAACATTGGGCCCAAAACAGATCCCTGAGGCACCCCGCTAGTCACCGGCCTCCATCCCGATAAACAATTATCCACCACTACTGTCTGGCATCTCCCATCTAGCCACTGTTGAATCCATTTTATTAATCCAGCATTAATACCTAACGACTGAACCTTATTAACTAACCTTCCATGTGGAACTTTGTCAAAGGCTTTGTTGAAGTCCATATAGACTACATCCACTGCCTTACCCTCGTCAACATTCCTCGTAACTTCTTCAAAAAATTCAATAAGGTTTGTCAAACATGATCTTCCACGCACAAATCCATGCTGGCTACTAATCAGATCCTGTCTATCCAGATAATTATTAATACTATCTCTAAGAATACTTTCCATTAATTTACCCACCACTGATGTCAAACTGACAGGTCTATAATTGCTAGGCTTACTTCTAGAATCCTTTTTAAACAATGGAACCACATGAGCAATACGCCAATCCTCCAGCACAATCCCCTTTTCTAATGACATCTTAAAGATCTCCGTCAGAGCTCCTGCTATTTCTACACAAACTTCCCTCAAGGTCCTGGGGAATATCCTGTCAGGACCCGGAGATTTATCCACTTTTAAATTTCTTAAAAGCGCCAGTACTTCCACCTCTTTAATTGTCATAGGTTCCATAACTTCCTTACTTGTTTCCCACACCTTACACAATTCAATATCCTTCTCCTTAGTGAAATCGTTCAAAATCTCTCCCATCTCCCTCGGCTCCACACATAGCTGACCACTCTGATTCTCTAAGGGGTCAATTTTATCCCTCACTATCCTCTTGCTTTTAATATAACTGTAGAAACCTTTCAGATTTACTTTCACCTTATTTGACAAACCAACCTCGTATCTTCTTTTAGCTTTTCTAATCTCTTTCTTAAGATTCCTTTTACATTCTTTATATTCCTCGAGCAATTCCTTTACTCCATGCTGCCTATATCTATTGTAGACAACCCTCTTTTCCCGAACCAAATTTCTAATATCCCTTGAAAACCATGGTGCTTTTAATCCTTTAACCTTTCCTTTCAACCTAACATGGAGAGGAATATGGTATTCTCAATGTTTACTGCCCTCCAGCTCATTCTCTCAAATTCCTAACAGATGTTTTTTCCAAACTAACAAGCTTTTCAATACAAAGCATTATTGTAGGTGGGGATTTTTAATTGTCTCATGGACCCATTGATGGACTGAGTGCCTAGTGGTCTGCCATTGCTCTCCTCACAGTCCAAACAAATCATGGGCTTATGTGGAGAACTAGGACTTGTGGATATCTGGAGATTGTTACATCCCTCAGACAAAGGCTTCACATTTTTTTCTAATCCACACAAGCATTACACCAGAATAGACATTTTTCGAACCCCTAAAATGCTCCTAGATTTAGTTGCATCCTGCACAATTGGAAATATCACTGTTTCTGACCATGTAGCAATATATTTAAATATTAAGACCAAAGATACTTCAGCACGATCTGGACATCGGAGGCTGAATCCTTTTATTCTAAAAGGTAATAAATTTATAGACTACTTTGCTTCTAAATTCAAAACTTTCCTATCTATTAATTCCAAATCAGCTAGTGGTCCATCGATGGTCTGGGAAACCGCTAAGGCTATGCAGGGGGATTAATGATCTCCTGCTCTGCTTGTAAGAAGTGACAAGCTGCGGAACAGCAGTGCCTAGTGGAAGCAAGGCTTGCGGCAGCTGAAAAGGATTATAATAATAAGCCTTCTGCAGCCAAGTTACAGAATATCACAGCCCTACACTGTACACTAAACTCTTTACTTACACAAGCAGCCAAAAGAAAATTGACATCTGCTAAATAATGATTGTTTAAACATGGTGAAAAACCAGGTAGGTATTTGGCTTATTTAGCTAGAAAGAAAAATGCCTCTCAGACTATTGCTTCAATTAGGGATGGGACAGGAGCCCTCACTAGTAATTCTAAAATGATTAATGTTGTGTTTAAGAATTTTTATTCTAAACTGTATCAATCTGAGCAATGTAATGATAGATAATCTAGGATGGAGTCCTTTTTCAGGAATTTACATCTCCTAGGCATTTCTTTTGAACAAGAGTCAATGCTCTGTCATCTATACATGAAATACAGGAAGCTGTGAGGCATCTCCAAAGTGGGAAGGCCCCTGGTCCTGATGGACTCGCTAGTGAATTCTATAAAGACTTCACAGGTTTATTATCAGAGCCTATGCTAAACATGTTCAATCATGCATTTAGTTGTGATCTCCTCCTACCATCATTAAGAGAAGGTAATATCTCCCTAGTTCTTAAGAAAGGAAAGTGCCTCCTACAGGCCTATTTCATTGTTAAATGTTGACTTTAAAATCTTAACTAAAACCCTAGCGTTGTGATTAGAAACTGTGTTACCATTTATCATAAAAGAGGATCAAACGGGTTTTGTAAAAAGCTGTAGATCATCTAACAATATCAGATGATTACGTAATGTGATTCAGGCATGTCCACAACAGGCAGTGGACAGCTTGGTGGTTTCCTTAGATACAGACAGGGCCTTTGATCGTGTCGACTGGCCGGATCTTTTTCTCACTTAAGAACGATTTGGTTTGAGCAATAATTTTATTAAGTGGGTGAAGGTTCTTTAATACGACTCTTTGGCTGCAATTCTCACTAATGATATTAGGTCAGATAATGTTAGTACTCTGAGGGGCAGCTGGTAGGGCTGCCCTTTATCACCACTCCTTTTCACACTAGTGATCGAGCCATTGGCTGAGGCTATTCAGTGAGACCCCAGAATATCTGGTCCAGACATAGGACTAAAGTCATGTAAAATTACATATGTTCTAATTTTCTTATCAAACCCTGCTATATCAGCGCACCACCTTATACAATGCATCAATTCACTTAGCTCCTTTTCAGGTTATAAAATCAACTTTACTAAATCAGAGGCTATGCCTCTGGGGAATCTGCAGCAGGTACCTGGCACTCAGGGTGCTTTCCCCTTTAAATAGTCACAGACGGGTTTTGTTTATTTATCACACCTATGTTTGATCAATTGTTCAAAGCTAACTTTACACAGTTATTTGACAAAATCAAACAGAATCTTGAGCAATAGAGCACTCTTCCCATTTCTTGGCTTGGCCAAATATCCTTGCTCAAAATGGACATTCTTCCTCATCTGCTCTACCCAATACGAATGATTCCAGTCATTTTTACCCAACAAATACTTTTTTTTAAAAATGGCTGGTTTGTTTCTTTCATCTGGAACAAAAAAAAAGACCCTGTAATTAAATGTCTAAGTTACAGCTTCTCAGTAGTCTAGGGGGTCTGTATTTTCCAGACATCAAACATATCAATTAAGTTCCTTTTTATCTTATGTGGTTAACTTTGTTTGCAGGGACCCCTCCTCAATTTGGCGAGACATTGAAGCTTCACAAGCAAAATGCCCTCTTATTAATTTGCTTTTCCTCAATAAGATGAAACTAGTTAAGGAATATTGTCACAATCCAATAGCAATTAATACAGTCAGAGCTTGGACGGTGGTGCGACAAATTGAGGGCAACACAGCGAAAATAACACCCTTTACTCCAATATCTGGCAGTTCAGATTTTCAGCCTGGCATAATGGATTCTGGATTTAAACTTTGGATTTCTAAGGGAATTTTCCATCTAGGAAATTTGTTTGATGAAGGAACGATGATGTCTTTTAGTCAAATAGTACCGAAACATACCCAACAAGGAACTTCTCCATTTCTTTCAGATAAGAGATTATATACAGAAAAAAAAACATCATTGTTAACTGATTTCTATAATTCTGACATAGAAGAGAGGGTGTTTTGTTCTAAGGGTGAAGTCTCCATCAGTACTTTTACAACATCCTGAGGGAATGTTCTTGTGGAGAGGCTGAGCAGTTGGGAAGGGTCTGGGAGGAAGAGCTCGGAGTAGAAATTGCAGCTGAAACATGGGAAGACATTTGTGATAATGCAAAGAAAATTTCAGTTTGTAATAGAACTAAAGCATTGAAACTCAAACTTCTGCATAAAGCCCATCTGACTCCAGACCGTCTCTTGAAATTTAAGATGGGAGTTTCTCCGATGTGTTCTAAATGTAAAGGAAATACTAGAACTTTCACCCACTGTTTTTGGACTTGCCCCAAACTTCAGGCATACTGGAGTGATATTTTGGGTGAAATGGAAAAGATTCTGAAGATGGAGCTTGAACTGCGCCCAGTGTCTTTTCTCTTAGGCTTATTAATGCACATCAGAAAAAAACTTTTTAATATCCTGACTTTTTGTGCAAGGAAGAACATTTTACTTTGTTGGATATCTGATAAGGCCCCTGGCCTTTTTGGTTGGCGTAAATTAATCATGGAAAACATTCCTTTGGACTTTTTGGCATGTATGGTACACTCAAAAACAAATAATTTTCATAAAACATGGCAACCTTTTCTGCAGCATGTAGATGTAAACCTGTCTGCTACACTAATAAGGGCTTTTGTTTAGGATGTCATGGTGACGTCTATATTTTGATGGAAGTGTTCTGATATCTGTGAGGGGAAGAAATGTAAATGTATCTGGAAATTGAAAGCTTTGTTATGCTAAGTAAAAAAAAATAATTAAAAATATCTCCCATGACTACCATAACCTTGCCCTTTTGACTGGCCTTTTCTATTTCCTGTTGTAACCTGTAGTCTACCTCCCATTTTTGGGAGGCCTGTAACATACTTTTACTGTTGCAGTTTCTTAACTCAACCCACAAGGATTCAAAATCTCCCAATCCTGTGTCACATCTTTCTACTGATTTGATGCCATTCTTTACCAGTAGAGCCACACCACCCCCTCTACCTACCTTCCTATCCTTCTGATATAACCTTGGACATTCAGTTCCCAACTACTACCATCCTTCAGCCACGATTCAGTGATGACCATAACATCAAACCTGGCAATCTGTAATGTTGTAAGAAGATCATCCACCTTATTTCTTACACTACGCGCATTTAGATACAACATCTTGATTACTGTATCTGCTATCCTTTCTGACTCTGCATCCCTAATGATTTGATACTCAGCCTGTTGGCTGAAACTAAGTCCCATCACCTGCCTACCCTTCCTGACAATCTGACTCCACGCTATCTTTACTTTTTTACCATCCGTCCTATCCTGAGCCCCTTCACTCTGGTTCCACCCCACTGCCAAGTTAGTTTAAACTGTCCCCAACAGCTCTAACAAACCTGCTCGCGAGAATATTAGTTCCCCTCGGGTTCAGGTGCAACCTATCACTTTTGAACAGGCCATACATCCCCCAGAAAAGATCCCAATTATCCAAGAATATGAAGCCCTGACCCCTGCACCAGCTTCTTAGCCATGCATTTATTTGCTAAATCATCCTGTTTCTACCCCCACTGATGTGTGGCACAGGCAGCAATCCAGAAATTACTACCCGGGAGGTCCTGCTTCTCAGCTTTCTATCCAGCTCTCTAAATTCCCTTTTCAGGGCCCCATTATTTTTCCTTCCTATATCATTGGTACCAATATGTACCAAGACATCTGGCTGCTGGCCCTCCCACTCCAAAATGTTGTGGACTTGATCTGAGACATCCCTGACCCTGGCACCTGGGAGGCAATGTACCATCCGGGTGTCCCATTCACGTTTTACCCGGTCGTTGTGGTGCTTTCCCAGGAGATCATCCCCCACAACAGTATCCAAAGCGGTATACTTGTTTTTGTGGGGAATGGCCACGGGGTGTTCTGCTGTAATTGCCTATTTCCACTTCTCCCGAATGTCACCCATCTACTCGCCTCCTGCAACTTTGGGGTGACTCCTTCCCTGTAACTTTGATCAATTGCGTACAAGCCGAAGGTCATTCAGTTGTTGCTCCCGATCCCTAACGCAATTGGGAGCTGCAGCCCAACACACTTCACATGGATGTGATTCCCCGAGAGACTCTGGGTCTCCAAATTCTCCAACATCCAGCACGAACAGCACACCACAGCCATTTAAGTGATATAGTAGACAGGGAAACAAAACCAAAAAGGAAACCTGAACAGACGCTTTACACAGAGCTGACGCCTCTTCCGAGCCAAAGCCTGTCACTTCTGCTCTCACTACTGGCCTACTCCTGACAATGGCCACCCCGATAATGTCTGCTCCACTTATCCCTTCTGTACTTTTATTTAGTTCGTAATATAATCCCAAGCGTATTCCCTTTATCCTTGAGTAGACCTACCTTTTCCTCAGTTATCATCTTTTTCTTAACCTACATTTAAAATGCCTTTGGATTATCATTGACTATGCTCGTTCGGCCTTCATATTCACCTGCTTGATCATTTTCTTGCTATCTTTATATTTCACAGGATCCCAGTCTGATCCTGGCTTCCTAAATCTTACATATTAATCCTTCTTCTTTCTGACTGAGTTTAGGAACTCTAGGATCATCCAAGGTTCCTTACCTTGTGAATCTATAACATTTCTCAGGAACATAAGGAGGATACCTCATTTAGTCCACCAGTGCTTGCTCTGCCATTCAGTAAGATCACAACTGATCTATTGCTATTGTATTTAAGGGATAAACACAAAGTACACTGCAGATGCTGTGGTCAAAGCAACACGTACAACACGCTGGAGGAACTCAGCAGGTCGGGCGGCGTGTGTGGAAATGAGCAGTCAACGTTTCGGGTCAAGACCCTTCGTCAGGACTGAAGAGGGAGGGGTCAGGGGCCCTATAAAGAGGTGGGGGGAGGGTGGGAAGGAGAAGGCTGGTAGGTGCCAGGTGAAAAACCAGTAAGAGGAAAGATCAAGGGGTAGGGGAGGGGAAGCAGGGAGTGGATAGGCAGGAAAGGTGACAAAGGAATGTAAGGGGAAAGCACTAAGCGTACATAGTAGAAGAAGGCAGAGTCATGAGGGAGGTGATAGGCAGCTGGAGGAGGAGGCTATTGCATCCAGTGCTCCCGGTGCGGCCTCCTCTACATCGGCGAGACCCGACGCAGATTGGGGGCCGGCTTTGTCGAGCACCTCCACTCCGTCCTCCACAACAGACAGTATCTTTCAGTTGCCACCCACTTCAACTCTGCTTCACATTCCCATTTGGATATGTCCATACATGGCCTCCTCTACTGCCATGATGAGGCCAAACTCAGGTTGGAGGAGCAACACCTCATATACCGTCTGGGTAGTCTCCAGCCCCTTGGTATGAACATTGAATTCTCCAACTTCCAGTAATTCCCTCCCCCTCCCTTCCCTCATCCCAGTTTCACTCTGCCTCCTCCTCCAGCTGCCTATCACCTCTCTCATGACTCTGCCTTCTTCTACTATGTACACATAGTGCTTTCCCCTTACATTCCTTCTTCACCTTTCCTGCCTATCCCTCCCTGCTTCCCCTCCCCCACCCCTTAATCTTTCCTCTTATTGGTTTTTCACCTGGCACCTACCAGCCTTCTCCTTCCCACCCTCCTCCCACCTTCTTTATAGGGCCCCTGCCCCCTCCCTCTTCAGCCCTGACGGTCTCGGCCCAAAACATTGACTGCTCGTTTCCACAAATGCTACCCGACCTGCTGAGTTCATCCAGCATGTTGTACCAGTTATCCCTTGATTCCCTGAATAATCTAAAAATCTATTGATTACTGTCATGAAGCTTCTCAGCAATTGAGCCTTGCTTTGTTTGAGATCAATAAAATTCTAAAGAACAAACTCAAACTTAGAAAGAGGCCAGGTTCTTTACACTTCATGTTTTTTATTCATCTGCTTGGTTGCTGCTTTCCTTACACTCCATATTTTCCATTTCCCTCAGGGACCCCCATCATCCAGCCATGACCTCTTCTCGTTGCTGCCATCAGGAAGGAGGTCTCACACATCCAGATTCAGAAACAGTTTATTACCCTTCAACCATTAGGCTCCTAAACTAGTATGGTTACCTTCACTTAGCTCAGCACTGAACAGATTCCATAACCTATGGACTCATTTTCAAGAACTGTACAATTCATGTTCTCACTATTACTTGTTTATTTATTTATTTTTTTCTTGATTATTTATTATTATTTGCTTCTTTGCATGTACACAGTTTGTCTTCTTTTGCACATGGTTGCTTGTGCATAGTTTTCATGGATTCTACTGTATTTCTTTGTTCTACTGTGAATGCCTACAATAAAGTGAATCTCAGGGTAGTATATGGTGACATTGATAATGAATTTACTTTGAACTTGGAACTTCATCTTTGTTCTCTCTTTCTCCTGCTTCTGAACTTCTCCAAAAAAGTTGAGACCATCCAGTACTAAGCAGCCTACTGTGACTACAGTCCAGAATTTAGGTTCTGCATTCAGGAGTCACAGGATCTAAATTGTGGAACTCCCTCTCCAGCAGCAATGCAGCAAGGCCTTCAGCAGCAGTTCAAAGCAGCTCATTGTCAGCTTCTTAAGGTTAATAAACGATGGATCATATGTGTTGGCCGTGCCAGTAATGCCCTCGATTCTGACAGTACTTGGCAAAACATGTTCTCAGACTGTCTTCTTATAAGCATTAATTAGTTAGTTACTGCCTGTTACACCGCTGGTATTTAGGACAGTAATGGAAGTCCTCCATCTCTGTCTGTCCTTGGCCATCTTCTCTATTGTTCCACCAATGTGGTCAGGGTCCTCATTTCTGTCTCTATGGTACAGCGCCAAGTTACCATTGGTCTCCCATGTTTCCTCCATCCTTCAGGGATCCAGTGAAGTGCTGCCCTGATGATGGAGTCAGCCTCTCTTCTTACCACATACCCAATCCACCTGCACGGTTTCCTCATGGTGATTGTGTCCACGTCCTCTTGATGACTGAAGGAGAAGGGCATGGTTGGAGATCTTTCTGGACTAGAAAATACAGAGGATCTGCAAGCTCAAGGTCTGGAATGACAACAGTTTGGCAAGGTCATCCGCTGTCATGCACCAGCATTCTGACCTGTACAAGAGTGTGGACAGAAGACAAGTCTGGTACAGCTTCACCTTGGTGTAGACGTTGTACATGGTTGATCCCTATGTGCTAGTCATTGATCTGAAGATGTTTCTAGATTTGCTGAGTCTGCACTGAATTTCATCCTTGGTCTTGCCATCCTGCCGAATGATACCAAACAGGTAGGTGAATCTGCTGGTGCTGGGTAAGTCGACACCATGTGCCTTGATGGGGTAGGAGATTCTACATTGACTCTGAATCCAATCTGTCCACCAAAGGCACACGGGCACTGAGTTTCTCTTGCATGTACCGGCATATATGTGAAAGTTATGCAAAGTCATCCACGAAGTCAACGTCTTCAAAAGTAAAGAACGGGGTCCACCTAACGCCTCTCTGCTGATCTTTCATTGTGTGCATCATTACCCTGTCAATCACCAGGTTAAACAATATCGCCAACATCACACAGCCTTGACTGACTCCTGTCATGATCTCAAAGCTCAAACTGTGCAGGTAAAATTAGCATAGAATCATATAAGCATATTTATCAGTAAATCTGCCTGTAAATCAGCAGTTAGCCCTTAGAGTGAAGAGCTGGGGAATGGCACAGTTGGGATTAAGTGCTGGGAACAATATTTACATGCAGGTCTGCTGATATTTTCTCTGAATATGTGGGAAGTATTTTTTTCTTTCATAAAGAAACAATGAATGAAAGCAGAATCCTTATGGGAAAGGACTTGTGCATTTCACACTGGTTTTACCCAGCTGTACCCATCTGTATAATCACAGACTCACAGAATAGTTACAGACTGTAAGGAGACCATTTGGGTTGAGTCTCTACTGCTTCAATGAAAGGGTAATTGAGCCAGACCCACTCTCCCATCTTTAGTCTGTATCCTAGCGAGGTGTTTTCAGCTTCCTATAACTGCGATTGGAAATATATCCAGCATTACCCCGGCTCCACTTTCCAGATACTATTTCTGTTTCCATTTCTGTCCTCTCACAGTCTTCTTTGGCCCAAGAGGATCAACCCCAGCTTCTTGAGTCTATCCACACAACCCTCTACACAACCAACTTCTGCCTCTACTATTCCACGGTCTTTAATCTAGATGACAAATCTATTAAGGAGCACTTAAGAAACACTAATAAGAAACACTGGAAATACACATCAATCAGAATTACCTTATTGACCCTATTACTTTAAAAACTCTGTAATGTTAGTTAATTCGATGCAGTTTGTCTTTTAATTCCAAACCGAATTCCTTGGATCAATCCACATGTGCAAGTATGTTCCAATTGTTTCTGATTTGTTTCTAGAACTACCCCTGTCACTGAGGTCAAACTGACTGGTCTATCATTTCTGGACTTACTCCTGTATGGTTTTTAAGCAAGAATGAATACAATGTGTTTACGGTTTTCCATTCCTTGCGTACCACTCCTAGACCATTAGAAGCTGGAAGATTAAGATGAGGTTCCTTTATTTTCCTCCCTTGAGTCCTTGGATACCAGGTCTTTTAGACCTGATACTTTATCAGTAGATTGTCCATACCTAACCAATTCTCCAAGACCAGCATTCTGCTGAAACTAGCGTCGTTCCAAGCACTACACTATCGTGTGGTGACACGGTAACATAGTGGTTAGCACAATGCTTAACAGACGCAGCTACGAGTTCAATTTCCACCCCGGTGCCTGTACGGAGTTTGAACATACTCCCCATGATCATGTGGGTTTCCTCCTCTTTCTTCCAACCATTGGGAAGTGAATTGGTCATTGAAAATTGTCCTGTGATTAGTTTTGGATTAAATTAGGGGGAATGCTGGGTGGCACAGCTGAAAGGGCTAGTAGGGCCATTCTGTGCTGCATCTCAATAAATAAAGAAATAAATTATTGGATTTTGTGGGTGAGCAAACAAATATAACTACACATGCAGGTATACACATTGACACCAAATTTTCCTGGCTCATGCGTCTGAAAATCTTAGCAATGAATGTATCCCGGGCAGATCAGCAGTTTGCAACATAGTTGTGCAAAATTTGGAAGTGTCAGAATATTTGAACAAGTGTAAGTGTGTGTTTTCTAAATGAATATTGTTGTGGGCCAGTTTTCAGTCACTTCAGTCAAGTACAGCTAATTGCACATCGCTTCTGACTACACATGCATCTTTGGTCATCACGTTCTCTGGGCAAGCTGCTCTCAGATGAAATTTTCTCTTTCTTTCCTGAAAATTAAAAGGGAAGATACACAGAATCAATATTCTGGTCACTGTAACCACAGAATGACAGTTGCCATGTGAACAAACCTTCATTCTTGTGCAAATAGATTGCTAGAGGTTCATTCTCATCTCAGTCTGAACGCCGATTCTATTGCATGTTATGGTTCTCAAGATAAATTCTGAAAACTTTAAGCTGGAAACTTGGGAGACTGTTTCACTGCAATAAGACAGGTAATTTAGCAAGGAGCACGAAAGGTTTCTGCATCATGGCATGAATGGAAATTACTCAGATCCCTGTGAATCCATATCTTGAATAAATAAATATTAATTAGGGATTGCATGTTAGATAACATTCTATTGTTTTGCTGCTCGGTTATTTATTAATACTGTTTTATATATATTACGAGGTACTTGTGTGTGGTTCCATTTTTTTCCAGATGTTTGTGCCATTTTTTGTAAAGGTGTTGATGAGTGTTATTTAAGCAGTGATATATTTGAAAATGTTGACATGCAAAAGAATCTATTCATTTCTTTGTCATTTTGAAGGTCTACATCTGCTCAAAGCTTCAGTTCTTCCTTTGTATTCCTACAGGATGTAATTCCTTATGGTTTCAGAACCCGCTCTCTTCTCTATTCAGGAAAGAGTTGCCCCATCCTACTTAGTCTCCTGGTTTGTAATATAGGCTGTGAACAGCTGGAGCCCTGTACTGATCACTGCTGCTCCCAGGTTGCAAACCCCAGAATCACCCATTTAATCCTCATGTGTCTCTTTTATCCACTTATGAAGCTTCAGTCCATGCCAGGTTATATCAATCCTATGTGCACTAATGAAAGAATTCTTGCATTTTCTTCACTGCTGATGTCAGAGTGACTGGTCTGTTGTTGTCATTTTCTTTCCTGAATATTCAGCTATATTTACTACCTCCCACTCCGTAGGAGACTTTCCATGTTCTCCAGAATTGTGGAAGGTGACAATCCACTTTCTCCAGAACCACCTCTTTCAAAACCTTTGGAAGCAAACTGTCAGGTCCTGTGGAGATTTCAGCTTGCATTTGTACCTGACAAACTAATAAAGATTTTAAAAAGATTATCAAAGCAGCTGGTTGGAGTATCTCTCAGTCTCCAATTGTTTATCCTTCTCCCTTTTCCTCTTGAGTATATTTGTTTGGTTATCTTAAGGCACCTTAAAATTAAACTAAGCTTTAAAATTCTCAGCTCCATCTATACTTTTCAACTTGCCCTGCATCATTTTAGATATCGTGGAACAAAGCTCTAGAAAGGGTAATCAGAATTGTTCACTACACTCCACACCTTCATCAAAAGATCATGTGGCAATTGATCTGGGCTAACTGAAGTCTGCTATTTCAGTTTGACATCTTTCACAGTAGTAACAAAATGGTACATCAAATCCCTGAATTATCCATTTTCACCTCTTTGTGGACTTGTATTCTTCAGCATTGCAGTGTTTCCCCTCTATTATAAAAATACTCCTGGACTAGGTGTTAAATGAAAGGACTTCTGTATAGGAAAGCAAACTTTGCCACATCTAGGTATAGAAAATGGCCTTACTTCTACTTAATGTTATTTTTAAACAGCCTTTATAATACATTTCATTCTTATTTCAAAGACTGTGGTAAAGAATTTAAGAGTGCACATAACTAGAACAAGTGATCAGAGTGATTCAGTCCTGAAATATCTCTGGTGCTGACATATGCTGACCCCTGCAGTATCAAATATGGCTTATGAATAGCTGTGAAACCCATCGTGTTCTTGCATTGTAATGCATACATGATAACATCACAATATGCACAGAGAAGTTAATAAAATGAAAGAACTTGTACAGTATATCCAAGGATGAAAAAATACAATATACTTCTCTCATTTGATTTATTTTTAAGTGTATCCCTTTGAATGAATGCACTGGGTTGAACAGCAGAGAAGAAAAAAGGGATATAGGGATGAAAGGATTGTAGTCACTAGACTCCATTAGGTTTTCTTGTACACCTCGATTTCCTAATCCCTTTGCCTTTGGTAAAAACGAACCTTGCCAATTCCTCCATCTTTCCTCAATTGTCCAGCTCCAGGGGGCAGCCCCTATATGCACTGCAGATAAAGACTTGTATTCCTGGGTGACCATCCAAACACTGAACACTATTTGTTGTCCAATGAATTTCTGCAGTAAGGTAAATTGTACTGTCCCAGTGGGCACCTAATGACTTTTTTCAGACTTCATGGTTCCAGTGATACAATTACTCAGAGTATGGGTATATTTTGATAACATGCACTCAAAACCTTGGCCATATGTATATGTGTTACTCGTTGTTAGGGTCCGGTCCAGAGTCTGCCTTCCGGGTCTCCGGGCCTTGCAGCCGACCCTCCTGTCACCAGGAGCCATTGGATCATCTTGGCTTAAGGAGGTACACCTGTTGCCTATTAGGGGCAGGTGTTTATAAGGGGCTTGGGGACTGAGCCTAGTTGGAGGGGAGGGAGGATTGTCCTGTTTTGTATTTGGGCCTGCCTGGGTTCTGACTTGCTTTGTATCAGTTCTGTCTAGGTTTGTCTTGTTTTCCTGCTTCTCTTGTCCTGCTGTATTTGCCTTGCCTGCACTGTGGTGCTGTCTGCTTGCTTCTCCCTATTTATTGGTGTATCCCAGTTGTCCTGCTGCTCACTCTGGACCCAGCTCCCTTTCTGTCCCTTGCCTCTGTTGGGTAAGCCAGGCTGTTGCTGTTACCCCTTGGGTGGTTCTGTCCCTTCCCTCCATTGGGGAAGATAGGCTGTCTGCTGTTGCCTGGTGGGGGGGACTTGGTCTCCTTCCTACCCCTCACTTCAGATGGGTTGTGCCCTGCACCTGCCCAGGTGTCTGTGCCTTGCCCAGGCTTCTGTGCCTCTGCCTGGGAGGTGGTCCTGCCCTGAGGACTCCTACCCTTTCCTCCCCTTGTTTCTGATGAGTTATCTGCCTGCCCCAGGGGGCTTTCCTGCCCTGCCATGAACTCTGGGATCCTGCTCTGCCTGCCTGACCTCTGGAATCCAGCCCTGCCTGCATTGCTCCTTGCATGCTATGCCATCCCCATCCTGTCCTACCCCTAGTACTTCAGTGCCTGTGTCCTGCATTTGGGTCTTGTCCCTGTTCCTGACACTTGTCTAGTCCC
The DNA here is from genome assembly GCF_030144855.1 of Hypanus sabinus. Lineage (NCBI taxonomy): Eukaryota > Metazoa > Chordata > Chondrichthyes > Myliobatiformes > Dasyatidae > Hypanus > Hypanus sabinus. The sequence continues at coordinate 132,802,421 of NC_082707.1, forward strand.
ATAAACTCCCTAACATATGCTAAAATATTATTCACTGCTGCTTCTCTTTGACCTGCTTTGGTGGTCACTGTCTCCAGCTGCCTTGAACAAGCTCAGATGAATATCTTTCCTTAACTAGTCCTCAACTTCATTCCTTAATGATCTTCCTTAGAAACTATTTCTTCATTCAGGCCTCCCAATCACTTCCTCCTGGTTCAAGTTCAAGTTTATTGTCATAGGCATACATATAAATGCCTCTGTACATTATAACACAGTACATTATAAATGTTTCCTTTTGTGACTCAGCCTTTACTTTTGACTGCCTCTTTGCAGCATATCACCACATTAGAAGGTGAAACTTTGTTCTTAACATAGTATTTATCAGCATTGGGGGTATTGCCAAGATGGCAATTTTAGCTGCTTATGTAGACACATTACAGAATGTCAATTAAGAATACTTCATAATGTGTTGCTAAAACATTCAAATGAACATAAGGAGTAGATGTTACTTGGCCTCTCATTTTTTGTTCCACCATTCTACAAAAGCATAGCAAATCTCTTAATTCAGCACCACTTCTCTGCACAAACCCCATATCACTTAATTCTCATAGCATTAAGAATTATTGAATACACTTAGAATCTTATTCCCACAAACCCCTTGAGTAATGAATTATAAAGTTTCATCACCTTCTGGGTAAAACAATATCTCTGCTCATCTATTGCTGACTAGTTGATTGCTTTGAAACTGTGAGCTCCAGCTCTCTACATCCAATTTAAGTCTACATCTGGCATGTTAAGCCCTTCATTTCTTGTACTCTTCTTCTTGAGATTATTTTTCATTTTTACAAATTCAAAGGGTTATAGATCCCTTCTGCTTTACCTTTAATTGTCTGCTGAAGTCAACTTCTGGCGTAATGGTGTCTCTACTTTGCATTTGGGAAATATAGCATAAAAATCTACAATCAACATTTTTGTGAAAAAACATGTCATCGATCTGAAATAAAAATAATACTGGAAATGCTCAACAGATCATTAAGCAAACAACAGAAAAGCTGCAGATGCTGGAAATCTGAGCAACACGCTCAAAATGCTGGAGGAACTCAGCAGGCCAGGCAGCAACTAGGAAAAGAGTACAGTCGATGTTTTCGGCAGGACTGGAGAAAAAAAGCTAAGGAGTAGATTTTAAAGGTGGGGGGAGGGGAGAGAGAAGCACAAAGTGATGGGTGAAATCTAAAGTGGGGGGGGTGTTGAAGTAAAGAGCTGGGAAGTAAATTGGTGAAAGACAGAGGGCCATGGAAGAAAGAAAAAGGAGGCGATGTGCTGGCAAGGAGATAAGGTGAGAGAGGGAAAAGGGGATGGGGAATGATGAAGAAAGGGCTGGGGTTGGGAGCATTACCGGGAGTTTGAGAAATCAGCATTCATGGCATCAGGTTGGAGGCTACCCAAACAAAATATAAGGTGTTGTTCCTCCAACCAAGTGTGGCCTCATCATGACAGTGATGGAGGCCATGAACAGATATATCGGGATGAGACTGGGAAGTGGAATTAAAATGGGTGGCCACTGGGAGATCCGGTTTTTTTAGCGGACGGAATGTAGTTGCTCAGTGAACCGGTCTCCTAATCTATTTCGGGTATCACCGATGTACAAGAGGCCACTCTGGGGGCACTGGACACTGTATATAACTCCAACAGACTCACAGGTGAAGTGTTCTGCTTGTTCTGCTTGCAAGGGTAAGTGCCAGGAGGGAGATCAGTGGGGAGGGATGAATGAGCAAGGGAGTCGCTTAGGGAGTGATCCCTGTGTAAAGTAGAAAGTGGGGGAAGGGAGGGAAAGACCTGCCTGGTGATGGGATCCGGTTGGAGGTGGCGGAAATTTTGTAGAGTTATGTGCTGGACGCGGAGGCTGGTGGGCCGGTAGGACAAGAGGAACCCTATCCCTGGTAGGGTGATGAGAGGATGGGGTAAGAGTAGACGTGTATGAAATGGAAGAGATGTGGTTGAGGACCCCATTGATGGTGGAGGAAGGGAAGCCCCTTTGAAAAAGAAGAACATCCCCTTCATCCTAGAATGAATAGCCTTGTCCTGAGAGCAGATGCTGCAGAGGCGGAGGAATTGAGAGAAGGAGGTGGTGTTTTTACAAGTAACTGGGTGGGAAGAGGTACAGTCCAGAATTAGCATCTGTGGAAATAGAAAATAAAATGCTGACCTGAAATATTAACTCTGATGCTCTTTCCTCAGATGCAGCCTGAGCTGCTGATTATTTCTAAAGTTATCTGTTTTTGTTTATTTCAAACCTTCTGATTCTGCAGTTTTTCTGTTTTTCCCATGTTCTATCGCTCATGGGATTATTTATTTATTTCTGTCGTGATACAGTGCAGAGTGGGTCCTTCCAGCCCTTTGAGTCATGCCACCCAGCAACTCCCAACAACCCTGATTTAACCCGAACCTAATCAAGGGATAATTTACAGTGACCACTTGACCTATCTAGTGCAAGATTAAACCAGATTACCCATGGAAAATCTCACACATTCCACAGGGAGGATGTAAGCAGACTCCTTACAGATGGTGCAGGAGTTGAACTCTGAACTCGGAGGCCACGAACTGTAATAGCGATGCATTAACCACTATCTCACCCATCACCTGTGTATGTGTTCTGTTGCCTGTCTATGTATGTGTGTTTCTCTATCCCTGGTTTCCAAAGTATGTCAATGTTAGCCTCAAACTCTGTTGTCTTTAATAACAAACTGTTTCACGTTAAAGATTAGATATAAGTGTAAAGGGGGTTTCTTCTTTTTTTCTTTGTTACTGTAGGGAAAGGGCTTCTTTGTTTTGTTAAAAGCAGGAATGTTTCTTTGTTGCGAGAGAGTGCTGGAAGCTTGTTTGGGTTAAAATTTACTGATAACGAGAATTGTATTCCTTTGTAAACCAAATGGGGTTTAATGTTCTTTCTTCTGAGTCTGTAAGCTTTTGTTGACGGGCTTTTGGGCAGATCGGCGCGAGGGGGTTGAGAGAGAGGACGCAATGCTGTAAGCTGGGCGAGGAACGGACCCCAAGCGGGGGTCCGAGGCCAGGACGTACTCCGAGGAGGGGGGGGAATGAAGCTAGATGTGCTTGGTTGACCACTCGGAGGGTCCTGAGCTGCGAGTCGAGGAGTTCGGAGGGGTTCGAATGGTGGCCAGAAGACTTCAGTAATTGAGCTCCAACGGTTGTGCACGAAGTGGTTTGGACTTTGATAAGTTTGGCGCCTTTTCTTTATTTTTTCTCTTCATATATACTGTATCATTATTAATCACTTAGTTATAGTAACCTTTATAAATTGTACTCATTTAATCGCTTATGGTGTACTGTCTGTTTTTGGGCGAGGCGGGGACATCACACAGCATCCACACCAGCTGATTACCCAGTTTGGCGGGGCCGAAGGCTGCTCCCCCTAGACGAAACGAGCTGAGCGAGCCTGAGGTGACCCAGGGGGTTACATAAATATTATGAAATCCAGTGCAACAGAGTTCAACGTTGTTAATTAATTCAGAACAGAATATATCAACCACTTGTTTCTGACTTTGGGTCAAGCTTGGTTGCCATCAGCAAGCCAGCATAATTGTCTTAAGGGTGGTGCAAGATTCTATGTGATTCACGTGGCAAGGGTTGAAGAAAAGTGGAAGAAATATTTATATTAGTAATGTCCTATGGCCTTGATACCTGTTAAAATTTTAAGCTGTTTCTGAATGATTCTGAATGTAAAAAAAATAAAAATTATAGCTTTTAATTTTGAAATATTACTAAAAATTAAACAACAATATCTTTCAATAATTAAGAACACAAGTAATTAACAGCAATAAGCAGAGGACAATCAATGCAATAATTTAACTTACGTTATATTTCGTTCCCCGCCACTTTGATGATTAGTCACTGTTATTCTGCCAGGTCTAATCTTGCACTGATTCAACAGACTCCCTTCCTTATGTACTTCCTGTGTCAGCGCTGGGCTGTGTGAGGAGCACTGTACAAAATTTGACAAAAATTGGCTACCAAGTTCAAGATTTTGTGTTGCAATAAGAATCTTGAAGCTGGTTGTACTTGTGTGAGAGATGTCAATTGTTCTGTATGAAATTGTTCATATTTCTGGACCTATCTGCTGTTGGCACTCAGAATGTAAAGTGGGTGGTCTAATACTCCAACATCTAAACTATTACACTAAATTGCTAAATTTGATCCTGCTTGATTATGTAAAAGGGTCACATTGGATCAGACTCGCATAGAGTCATAGAGAAGTGCAATACAGAAATAGGCCCTTCAGCCCATCTAGAGCATGCCAAAACCATTTAAGCTGCCGACTCCCATCAAACTGTACCGTGATCGTAACCCTGCATACACCTACTATCCATGTACCTCTACACACCACTCTCAAACATTGAAATCAAGCTCACATGCATCACTTGTGCTGCCAGCTTGTTCCACACTCTCACAACCCTCTGAGTGAAGAAGTGACCCCACAGGTCCCCCTTAAACCTCAGACCTTTCACCCTTAACCCTTGACCTCTGTGTGTAGTCCCACCCACCCTCAGTGGAAAAATCCTGCATGCATTTATGCTATCTATACCCCACATAATTTTGTACACCTTGACCAAAAATCCTCTCAATCTTCTATGTTCCGAAGAATATGTCCCTAACCTAATCAACTGTTCCTTATTACTCAGGTTCTCCAAACCTGGCAACATCATTGTAAATCTCCTCTGTACTTTTCAACCTTGCTTACATCTTCCCTGTAGGTAGATGACTAAAACTACACACAATATTCCAAATTAGACCTCACCAAATCTTATACAACTTCAACATACCATCCCATCTCCTGTACTCAATACATTAATTTATAAAGGTCAATGTGCCAAAAGCTTTCTTCACAATTGCTTCTACCTGTGAAACCACTTTCACCTAATTATGGATCTGTAGTCCCAGATCTCTTTGTTCCACCACACCCCTCAGTGCCCTACCATGCTTGGTCCTACCAAAGTGCAAAACCTTACACTCATCTGCATTAAACGCTACCTGCCATTTGCAGCCCATTTCTTCAGCTGATGCAGATCCCTCTGCAAGCTCTGATTTCTTCCTCACTGTCCACTACGCCCCCAGTCTTAGTGTTGTCTGCAAATTTGTTGATACAGTTATCCACATTATCATCCAGATCATTGATATAGATGACAAACAACAAAGGACCCAGCACTGATCCCTGTGGCACACCACTAGTCTCAGGCCTCCAATCAGAGAAACAACCCTCTACTACCACTCTCTGGCTTCTCCCACAGTCAATGTCTAATCTAATTTACTACCTCATCCTGAATGCTGAGCAACTGAACCTTCTTGACCATGCAGGACCTTGTTAAATGCCTTACTAAAGTCCATGTAGACAATATCCACCTCCTTGCCTTCATCCACTTTCCTGGTAACTTCCTCAAAAATCTCTATAAGATTGGCAAGATTTGACCTATCCCACACAAAACCATGTTGACTATCCTTAATCAGTCACTGTCTATCCAAACACTTATATATCCAGTCCCTTAGAATACCTTCCAATAACTTTCCCACATCTGATGTCAGACTCACCAGCTTATAATTTCCCAGTTTATGCTTAAATCCTTTTTTAAACAAAGGAACATTGGCTTTCCTCCAATTCTCTGGTACCTTCCCAGTCGCTAAGAGCCCCAGCAATTTCTGCACTTGCCCCCCGTGGGGTCCAAGGGAACACATTGTCAGGCCCTGGGGATTTGTCCAACCTGATTTCCCTCACGGTAGCAAACACCTCCTTCTCTGTAATCTGTACAGGGTCCATGAAATTGATGCCGCTTTGCCTCACATCTATGGTCCCTGGGTCCTTCTCCTGAGGAAATACATTTGCAGAGACCCATCTGTTTTGGCTCCACACATGGATTACCATTCAGGTCACTCAGCAGATCAACTTTGTCCCTTGCAATCCTTTTACTCTTAACACACCTGTAGTATCCCTTACGATTCTCCTTCACCTTGTCTGGTAAATCGACTTTAGCCTCTCTGATTTCTTTCTTAAGTGTTCTCTTGAATTTCTTGTACTCCATAAGCACCTATTTGTTCCTGCTTGCCTATACCCACTATGCACCTCCTATTTTCTCTTAAGCAGGGCCTCAACATCTCTTGAAAACCAAGGTTTCATACACCTGCAATCTTACATGGTTTGCATTTTCGAGAGTCAAATCAGGGTAGGAATAATACATCGAAGTGCTGTGGAACAAAGTGACAGTACATGCACAGTTCACTGAAGCAGGCCACAGAAGTCGGAAGTGTGGTGAAGGAGACACTTAACGTGCCTGTCGTTCATCAGTAAGGGAATCAAGTTTAAGATAGAGACATTATGTCACAGTTATATAAGTTATTGGAGTATTGTGTAGTTTTAGTCACTCTGTTATAGACAAGACATTGTCTAGCTGGAGAGGATGCAGAAGAGATTTGTGAGGATGCTTCCTGGACTAGGGTGCCTGAGTTACAGGGAGAAGTTTGCCACACAGAATCCTTACTCCCTGGAGCACAGGAGAATGACAGGTGACTGCGTGTAAGTTTATAAAATCAGGAATAGGTGACCAATCATACATTTTCTCCCTGAGGAGACCAAAACAAAAGGGCATGGCTGAAAAGGGCAAGATTTAAAAGAGACCGAAAGAGGTAACTTCCTTACACTGGACTGAGTGGCCAGAGAAAGTAGTCGAGGTTAAGAGGCATTTGGATAGGTACTGGAGGGGAGGCCAAATGTGCGTGGCTGGGACCAGCAGGAAGGACGCTGTGGTTGGCATGAACCTGTTGGTAGATGGGTTTGTTTCCATACAGTGTGGCTCTGTGGGTCAACACAGTGTGGAGCAAAGTATTTTGCAGAATTCCTACTGATGAATCTAGTGTGTAGAAGGCCTATTGCTTTAAAAATGGCTAAGGAGCTTGCAAGGTTCAAATGTTTCTCCTTTACCTGTGAGAAATACTCTTGTCATGGAGTGAACAGTTATTGATCCTGATCACCCCTCCCCTGGCATTATCCCTTCCCCATCATGTGGCACTCTGCTGCAGACTTCACAAACTGCAAAGTCAATCCATGAGAAAGTACTCTGGAGAGTATTAAAAACAATTAAAAGTAATTTGTGAGATCATTTCATAATAAATACATCATCAATAGTGTGGGAGTTGGAAATTATTATTGATAACAAAAATAAAGATATGCATTAACAAGCATAAGCAACATCGACAGCAAGATCCCATATTCCCAATCTGAGATAAATTATTCTTCTGCAACATGCCTGATAAAGCAGAGCAGACCAGAGCAGAGAAGTGTAATCTGTATCAATAGTTTTATACTATATATATATATATACACACACAGTATATACAGTTTTCATACTGTATCATATTTGTATACGTATCTTATGAAACAGCTCTTCATAAAGGAGATTATCCCAAACAGACTCCACACTAGAGTTACTGCACACATCTTTGCATGTTGAATATGTCCAACTCTGTGGACCATGACTGCTTCTATTCACACAATAATTCAAGAAAGGGATCAATTCAATATCCCATCACTATCACTAGGTGTCAGCATGTGCACTGAGTTAAAATATCATAGGTTCCTTCCTCAAAGTGGGCTAACAACATCTAGTGGTGAAAAATAAGTATTTGTAATTGCTTTGGAAAACAGTATTAAAAAGACTCATTTATTTCCTGAATGATGTATCCAGGCTTCTGAGTGGTTTTGAATTAAAGTCACTTTAATCTAAATTTTCATCCATTAAATACTACCATTGAACAAATTTCATCCAATCCTGATTGGAATTTCTTGCTGGATAATTAGAGGCCACTTTCAATGTCTTACTTGCTGGATGATTCTTGAGCTCCTTTGCCTTTGGGCTGAAGGACAGGAATGACACCACAAGAACAAATGTCCACTATTAACACAGAGACCCCCTTGGTTCATTTATTGCCAATGAAGAAAAAATGATTTTGAGAAGAAGATTGAATATATTCATGAAAGTCGATATCATTGAATGCATTAATTGGCCTCCCAGTAGCCCTTGCTTTGTAACATAATTGTATATTTGGATTAATGTCTCTGAGACATTTCAGGAAAATCTGATGACAAAATCCAGTTGGTACTTTTCACCAACTCAAGTCTCTTAGCTATTTGAACTCAATAAGTTATGTTGGGTTTCTGTTTAGAGGGTGCAAATTTTACCAATTATCATGTGAAATGCTCTGAAATAGTCTTTCTTAATTTCAAAAATATTAGTTGCTCACTGGTGTTTGTGGAAGCTTGCTGTACACAAACCTGCTTCTGTATTTCAGTAAGTCATAGTCAGATAAAAGTACAGCACAGAAACAGGCCCTTTGGCCCATCTAAATAGCACTGAACCAATTAAACTGCCTGGCCCCATCGACCTGCACCTGGACCATAGCCCTGCCATCCATGTACATATCCTATGTGCCAAAAGGTTTCTTTACAACCCTATCTACCTGTGATGCCACTTTCAATGAACTATGAACTTGTATTCCCAGATCCCTTTGTTCTACCACATTCCTCAGTGCCCTACCATTCACTGTGTAAAACCTATCTTGGCTGGTCCTTCTGAAGTGCAACATCTTGCACTTATCAGCATTAAATTCCATCTGCCATTCTTCAACCTATTTTACCAACTGATACAGATCCTGTGCCAGCTCTAACAGTTTTCCTTTTCTGTCCATTACACCCTCAGTCTTGGTATCATCTGCAAATTTGTTGTTCCAGTTAACCACATTATCATCCAGATTGCTGATACAAATTATAAACAACAACAGACCCAGCACTGATGCCTGTGGCACTCCACTAGTCACAGGTCTCCAGTCAGAAAGGCAGCCATCTACTACCACTCTCTGGCTTCTCCCACAAAGCTAATGTCTAATCCAATTTACTACCTCATCCTGAATGTCAGGTGACTGAATGTTCTTGACCAACCTCCTATGTGTGACTTTGTTAAATCCCTTGCTAAAATCCATGAAGACAACATCCACAGCCTTGCCTTCATCATGTTTCCTGGTAACTTCCTCAAAGAACTCTATAAGATTGGTTGGACATCATCTACCACGCATAAAGCCATGCTAATGATCCCCAATCAGTCCATGTCTACCAAAATACTCATATATCCAGTCCATTAGAATGCTTTCCAATAACTTCTCCACTACTAATGTCAGACTCACTGGCCTATAATTTCCAGCTTTATTTTTAGAGCTTTTCTTAAACAGCAGGATAACATTAGCTACCCTTCAATTCTCTGGTACCTCTCCTGTCACTAAGGATGATTTAAATATCTCTGCTAGGGCCCCAGCAATTTCTGTACTTGCCTCCCACAGGGTCCAAGTAAACTCCTTGTGGGGCACTGGGGATTTTCCCCCTAATTTGTTTCAAGATGGAAAACACTTCCTCCTTTACCTCACGGCTGCTTTCCCTCACTTCTACAAGACACAGTGTCCATCTCACAAGTAAATAAAGATGCAAAATATCCACTTGAAACTCCCCCATCTGATTTGGTACCACACATGGATTACAATTCTGATCTTCCAGAGGACCGATTTTGTCCCTTACAAAGCCTTTTTTTTTGCCCTCCTGATTTCTTTTTGGTGCATGTTCCCTTTCATTGCTATACTCCATAAGTACCACCTGCCTATTTATTCCTACCTGCCTATCGCTGCTAAGCAGCTCCTATTTTTCTTAGCCAAGGCCTCAATATCACTTGAAAACCAAGGTTCCCTAAACCTGTTATCCTTACCTTTTATCCTGACGGGCATATACAAGATTTGCACTCTCAAAATTTCACTTTTGAAGGCCTCCCACTTACCAAGTACATCTTTGTCAGAAAACAGCTTATCCCAGTCCACACTTACCAGATCCTTTCTGTCAACATCTAAATTGGCTTTTCTCCAATTTAGAAGCTCAACCCATGGGCCAGACCTATATTTTCCATATTTACATTGTAACTAATGACATTATGATCACTAGATATAAAGCGTTCCCCTACACAAACTATCGTCACCTGCCCTGTCTCATTCCCTAACAGCAGATTAAGTATCACACACTCTCTCGTTGGGACATCTATGTATTGAGGAAACTTTTCTGAACACATTTGACAAACTCTATCCTATCCAGTCCTAGTCAATATGTGGAAAGTTAAAATCGCCTACTTCAACAATCTTATGCCTCTTGCAACAGTCTGCGAACTCTCCGCAGATTTGTTCCTCTAAATCTCGTGGACTATTGGGTATGACCATTAACGTGGTCATACTTTCTTATTTCTCTGTTCAACCTATAATGACTCTCTAGTTGAGTTCCCCAGTCTGTCCTGACTGAGCACTGCCATGACATTTTCCCTGACTAGTAACACCACTCCTCCTCCTTTAATCCCTCTCTGTTGCGCTTAAAATAACAGAACCACAGAAAACTGAGCTGCCCATCCTGCCCCTCCTGCAACCAAGTCCTACATTCTAAAAATAACCAGATGTCAAAAGTGCCTTGAAATATCCTAATATCCTGAAAGGTAGATTGTAAAATAAAATTCTTTTCTTCATTGTCTCTGCAGACTCTAACTTGAAGTAATGCACTGTTGAGTTCTCAACAAAATGAAATCCTGTCAGAGGTGTTCTCTTCCCTGAAGGTTGATACATCAATAAGTACAGTTGTCCCTTTGAGCCTTTCAAGATCCTTTTGGTTTGAGACTCTGCTGCAATCGACATTTCATAACTGAGAATGTGTAAGGAACTTGAACACGACCTGCTGTGTACTGACTTTGAGCAATCACAGACTTCACAATTTGATATTTTTCAAAAATAACCATCACAGTTTCTGGAATCCATGTTGACAACTCTTGGCTGAAATGGTAGAAAATTGGTTGATGCTGTGAAATTTCTGCTGTTGGTTTTATTATTACAGATATTATTAATAGATATGGGTTAAATTCCTTCTGTTCCAAAATTATTGTCTGTTTGAAGCTCAAATCCTCCTTTCTTAAACTGCAGGAAGTTAATTTGAAAAAAATTGGCACTGATACATTGAGAAATATGAGAGTAAATGCTGCACAAGTACCGCGTATAGCATTTGAAGTCTTCAGGTAGTCAAATATCTTCATTTGAGTATAGCATGGATTTATAGATGCTGGGTCTGGTTATTACTTTCTCATATTTTGTGCGATTTTTGATTATGGAATCACTTGCAAAATCTGGAAGCAACATGAGTAGATCCCTTTCATCTATTCTGTTGACCTGGATAGCTTGAAGACTTTGCATCTCTAGAATGCAATCTGCCATAATCATGTGTTACGACTTTCCTGATTTGGATTGTTATTTTAATGAGATCTACCTACTTGTGGGCTCAGAGCTGTTGCTGATCGCTCGTTATCACACTTTATCCATGCTATCCTTTGGCCTCAACAGTCAGGTACTTACAGATACTGATTGCACTGTTTCAACGGTAAATGCAACGGTCTTCCTGAGGCACTTGGACGACTGCACCAGGGCATCTTTTGCAGAAAGAGAAATTGCTGTGAAAGTGAGACAGGCTAAATTGGACGTAGAGAAATCCCACCTGGGAGCCACATTAGAGGCACTGCAGCATTGAAAAAGAGGCAGAGGCGGTTTTAGCTGAGGTTGAAGTATTTGAGGCACATGAAACAGCTAGCTGACAAGGATGATGTTAGATCCAACTCAGCTGAGAGGTCTATGGAGCAGTCCGTTTTTGCTTATACCCAGCTGCCAGTAGACACTGAAGACTTAGGCCGGCCAATCAAGACTGAAAGGGGAGTTCCTCTTCCACAGGATAACACCCTGCAACTCGACACCTTTTACCCAAGCAGGACAGAAGAGAGACTGCCTCCCTCACATGCTTCAGGCTTGTACGCAACACGGCATGACACAGGTGGTGACGCTGATCAGCCTCCTGTTAAGGTACACCACACCCCCAGTGAACCCCAGCCTGTGTCAGATTCCCAGCCCATCATGATCTGCTGATGGATGGACTCATTAAATTCAACAATAAGCCAGAAAATGACTGGACTTGGTAGTCCACATTCTCCAATGCCACTGAAAACCACAACCTTCTGCCTAGAAAAGACTCGGCCAGCTGGTGAAGTGGCTTGGACCCAAGTCTGGTGGGCAAGCATGCAGGTTAAGGTCAGCTCACATCAAACACACCAGCGCTGCTCTCAGTCTAGTATGGCAAAGACTGAAAGAGTGTTACAGATCCATGGAAGCAATGGAGACTGCTCTCTTCAACAAACTCAAGTCCTTCCCCAAGATTTCTAGCAGGGAGAGCCTATGTCTGTGAGAGCTAGGAGACCTGCTACTGGAGTAGGAGGCAGCCAAAGCCAAAGGCTTGTCTCACCTTGACCCTGCACAAGGAATTTGTACTATCTTGGAGAAATTCTCCTTCAGTCTGCAGGATAAGTGGATGTGATAGGGATCTAGATAGAAACTGGAAAAGGGGATCAGCTTCCCACCCTTCTTCTTCTTTTCTAGTTTGAAGCCAAAATGAGGAACAACCCCAGCTTTATTGTGATCACTTCTACCTCAGCACCACTTAAACGAGAGAAACCTGTTGGAAACCCTGTCATGGTGCACAAAACTGAGGTGTGCAACACTATCCAAAAGGATGATTCTAAAATGTCAGAAGATCCTAACAAGTAGTGTTCTGTACTTCAGAAACATAGAAACATAGAAAGTAGGTGCAGGAGTAGGCCATTCGGCCCTTCGAGCCTGCACCTCCATTCAGTATGATCATGGCTGATCATCCAACTCAGAACCCCGTACCTGCTTTCTCTCCATACCCCTTCATCCCTTTAGCCACAAGGGCCATATCTAACTTCCTCTTAAATATAGCCAATGAACTGGCCTCAACTATTTCCTGTGGCAGAGAATTCCACAGATTCACCACTCTCTGTGTGAAGAAGTTTTTCCTCATCTCGGTCCTAAAAGGCTTCCCTTTTATCCTTAAACTGTGACCCCTCGTTCTGGACTTCCCCAACATTGGAAACAATCTTCCTGCATCTAGCCTGTCTAATCTCTTTAGAATTTTATACGTTTCAATAAGATCCCCCCTCAATCTTCTAAATTCCAGTGAGTATAAGCCTAGTCGATCCAGTCTTTCTTCATATGAAAGTCCTGCCATCCCAGGAATCAATCTGGTGAATCTTCTTTGTACTCCCTCTATGGCAAGAATATCAAATCACACCCTCTCTGGAAGAGTAGAAACTTCAGGGAGCAACCTCTAGAGGAACAAAGGGCCTTCCTTAAAAAGAATTCCACATGTTTCCGCTCAGAAACAAGAGAAAATCTGCAGATGCTGGATATCCGAACAACACGCACAAGATACTGGAGGAGCTCAGCAGGCCAGGCAGCATCTATGGAAAAGAGTAAACCATCGTTTCGGGCTGAGGCCCTTCAGTGGACTTGAGAAAAAACAGATGAGGAGTAGAGTTAAAAGGTGAGGGAGAAACACAAGGTGACAGGTAAAACCTAAAGGGGGAGGGATGAAGTAAAAGACCTGGGAAGTTGATTGGTGAAGGAGATAAAGAGCTAGAGAAGGGGGAGTCTGATAGGAGAGGACAGAAGGCCATGGAAGAAAGAAAAGAGAGAGGAGCACCAGAGGGAGGAGATGGGCGGGCAAGGAAATAAGGTGTGCAATGGAAAAGGGGATGGGGCTGGGTGGGTGGGGCCAGAAGTTTGAGAAATTAATGTTCATGCCATCAGGTTGGAGGCCACCTATTTGGAATACAAGATGTTGTTCCTCCGGCCTGAGTGTGGCCTCATCGCGACAGTAGGGGGGCTATGGACTGACATCAGAATGGGAATGGGAAGTGAAATTAAAATGTGTGGCCACAGGATGATCCCGTTTTTCCTGGAGGATGGAGAGTAGGTGCTTGTAGGTGCCATTGTCCTTCACTTACACGCATGCTTGACAAGTATCTTGAAATTACTTGGGAAAAAAACAAACAGTATAACTGGAAAAATAGACTGTTGGAAAATGATTGAAACGTGAACTCTGATTACAAATCTGTAAAATCAAAGTCAATATCTTGCATTTCTCCAGATTCTAGATTTGTTTTGTAGTGATCCCTCTCAAATGACAGAATTTTACTCCTGTATTTCTAATCCAGCTGCTGGTCCTATTATTCTTTAGTATTTTACTGTGCCATTCAATTGATCAGGAGCATTGACTCTAATATGTTTAATTTTGTTTGTGAAAGCCATGAGTTCAGTTGGTGCCATCTTTTACAGACACCAGACAGTGACTGTAATATCTCCCCTGATTTGGATTGTTATTTTATTTCTAATTATGAGATCTCACTGCTTACTTGTGGGTTCACAGTTGTTGTTGATTGCTCATTACTGCATTGTTAAGCAATTAGGTTTCATCATCAGGGCAGCCATTTTATATCATTTGTACATTATATTTAGTAGTTAGAAGCACTTGTTAGACATTGAAGGAATTTCAATCAATATTTGAATCTGCTTTTTGTTAGAATGCTGAGAAGCACTGTCTTTTTACACCAGCTCCCTGTGTCCTGTAATGTGCTGGTGAATAATAAAACTACCTTCAACTACAAATATTCCAAGACTGGAGTTATCAAACTCTTGAGCAAAGGCAGAATATCAAAAATAACAGGCTTTGTTGAAAGAACATATTTGCCCTAATTTACTCTTACTGGCAGATTACTCAACTATTATGATCACTTATGCCAGGAGAACGGTCACCCCTGTAGCTTCCCCACCCTAGCCTCAATCCTTGCAGAAGGCTGGCTCCCCCCTTGATCTGAGAGCCATAATGTGACTTCTCACAATTTCCTCCCTCATAGTGGGAGGTGTTTTTGACTGCCTGCAAGTTACTCTGTGGGCATCAGGTACTAATCTGACTTCATGCCAAAATACTTCACTTCCTCATTGTCAAGCAATGTATGGCCAGGGCAATAAACCCTTTCCTGGCAGCAGGCATGATGCCTTCGTTCTCCAGCAGGGCACTATGCAAGCTGCATTTGTACCACTGCGGCAAAGCTATCATTGCCTGTTGAGTGATTGAGGTTCTCTATTGATGAGAGGACTCATGACTCTAGTGTGCAACTGGTGAGATTGGTCTGTCAAAGCGTACCAATACAAACGAATGGTATATTGAAGCTGAAAATCCATTACTGTACTCAGTAAAGGAATGCCAATGCTTGTGACGGTCTGTTGCATCCTACATAACTCACCACAATCATAGTGTAAGATTTACCTTGTGCTATTTTTTTGACAACACACAGTCTGAACACCACTGCTAGCCACCAAACCCCTCCCAATCCTTCCTTTTTCCTTCAGCCAGCGCTGAACTGAAGGAGTTGATTGTATCAATTTTTCCCTCATGGATCTTGCATTCTATCCCTAAGCAACAAGCAATAAAAAAAGAAGCCAATAGTTAAAGTTCTGGACAAGGCCCTTTTTCCTTACAACAGAAAGAACACTACACTCACACGCTCATGTTTACATCAATGTATAATGGTGAAAATATACTTCATTTCAAATGCCAACAAGCTCAACTGTTCCAGAGTTCATTCATGAGTTGACTATAAGCCTTTCTTCCGAAATGAAATCCTCTTGATTGAGCACCCTCGTGCACTGTTACTGCAGTGGTGCTGTCAGAATTAACCTTCAAATTTATTAAACTTCCATGCTGAAAATTCTTGATTGCTACCTTGCTGTTCTATAATTATTCTATTCTCTTTTCTTCATAAAAGACCAATTAAAACAAACTGGCTTTGGTGCTTTATATCTTTTCATTTGCTTTGTGTGTTAAGTATGATTGCTTAATCCAGCAAGCGAAGACAAAAGAGAGGAGAATTGAACAGTGAGTGATTCAGAGAAATTTTCCTGGTGCACCACGGATGTCATGAGCCACTGAAAAGTGAGCCTGGTGTGATTTACCTCTCTATTTGTTTTCTTCTCTCTCTGGCTTCCTGAGACCAGAGCTGGGATCTTTTGTGCTTCACATGTCATTGGGTACAAGTTTGACAAGCTACCTCCGCAGTTGGTAACATGGTCTGAGACCGCAAATGATTCTCTATCTGTCTGGTGTCATCAGTGTGATTTACTCAGGGCACGTGAAGGAGATTTGTGGGGTAAAAGTGGTCAGAAGATATCAAAATGGGCAAGTGACTGGGAAGGCACATGAGAAAGTGAAAATGCATTCATTAGTGTCAAATCAATAAGAAAACCTCTTTTAAATGTAATGCAAAAACTGCCTAGATTCATGCAGTGAGAATGGTGCAAGACTATTTGTTGTTTGTGTAATAGTATTTTACATATAAAATGGAAGTAATTTTTATTATCTATAACTGATGATGTCTGTAGAATAGTATGCCTTGAATGGCACTTCTAAAAACCTGCGAATATTTCTGCAATGTCGACAGTGCATTGCCAAGCTGTAAAGGCTATTATGTAGGAATATAATCAAGCTTAAATAATGACATGTCATAGAACAATTAGAAGTAAAGAAATGGAAGTTAAATTCATCTTGGATAGCTTGTTGTAATGGTGCCAGCTTTGAATATCTCAAATTATTAGAATATAGTCAAGTTCAAAACTCTGGGCAAGTACCAGTATTTATAAGCAGATAACTACATATTACTATGATCTGAGTTAGCAGCAGCTTGGAGATTGAAACTAATATTTTCTTGAAGTCAGTCAAAAAAGTAGAATTTCAGCTATTTATTCACAAAATATAAGCTTAAAGAAAAACTAGAGACTGCTGGAAACACATGACACTTATTTGTAGCATCTTTAGAAAGAGAAATGGAATTAATATTTCAGGAAACAAATGGTCTTTGACCTGAAATATTAATTCTCTCTCTCTTTCTTGCCATCTGCAGATGCTGCAGAAAACGCTGAGTGATTTGAGCATTTTCTGTTTTTATTTCTGATCTCTAGCATCTGTAGCTTTTTTTTTCAGTCACAGTTGTTGGGAACTAGATGAGATGACTGTATCATCCACAACAATCAGCCACTGTCTGAGAACAAGAAAACAGTACCGCTCATGGTCCAGCAAAACCTAGAAGTCAGATCTGTCAATTTGGGCTCAGCCTTTAATCTCACTTCATTTGGTCATTAGATAGCTAATATAATTGCTTTATGTAACTCTTTTTCTTGCGATGGAGTTGGACTTATTGCATACTGCTGTGTTATCACCTAGACCTGTTGCATACCATTTTTGCTGAGATGGTACACAATCCAAAAAAGGTGCTCTTTTTTATTTCGATATCAAGGTCCTGTCAGACATTGGTAATGTAGAATACTGTAAGTCCCAGTTCACAGGTTCATTGGAGAGACCGCTGGCAGGAAAGCTCCATTGCCTCGGTTGTTGTGCAGAAGAGGCCCTTATGCCTCGGAGTCACCTGTTACGATCACCAAAGAACGAAGTACTGCAGCTGGCTGTGTGCTGCTGGATTCCATATAGGGTTGGAGAATGTGTCCTCCAGTGTTCACTCCATGCTGCTCCCCAGTGTTCACTCCATGCTGCTCCCCAGTGTTCACTCTGTGCTGCTCCCCAGTGTTTGCTCCATGCTGCTCTCCAGTGTTTGCTCCGTGCTGCTCCCCAGTGTTCACTCCATGCTGCTCCCCAGTGTTTGCTCCGTGCTGCTCCCCAGTGTTCACTCGGTGCTGCTCTCCAGTGTTCACTCCATGCTGCTCCCCAGTGTTTGCTCAGTGTGACTCCCCAGTGTTCGCTTGGTGCTGCTCCCCAGTGTTTGCTCCATGCTGATCTCCAGTGTTTGCTCCATGCTGCTCCCCAGTGTTTGCTCCATGCTGCTCCCCAGTGTTTGCTCCGTGCTGCTCCCCAGTGTTCACTCGGTGCTGCTCTCCAGTGTTCACTCCATGCTGCTTCCCAGTGTTTGCTCAGTGTGGCTCCCCAGTGTTCACTCGGTGCTGCTCCCCAGTGTTCACTCGGTGCTGCTCTCCAGTGTTCACTCGGTGCTGCTCTCCAGTGTTTGCTCAGTGTGGCTCCCCAGTGTTCACTAGGTGCTGCTCTCCAGTGTTCACTCGGTGCTGCTCTCCAGTGTTTGCTCAGTGTGGCTCCCCAGTGTTCGCTTGGTGCTGCTCTCCAGTGTTCACTCCATGCTGCTCCCCAGTGTTTGCTCCATGCTGCTGTCCAGTGTTTGCTCCATGCTGCTGTCCAGTGTTTGCTCCATGCTACTCCCCAGTGTTTGCTCCATGCTGCTGTCCAGTGTTTGCTCCATGCTGCTCCCCAGTGTTTGCTCCGTGCGGCTCCCCAGTGTTTGCTCCATGCTGCTCCCCAGTGTTTGCTCCATGCTGCTCCCCAGTGTTCACTCCATGCTGCTCCCCAGTGTTTGCTCCATGCTGCTCCCCAGTGTTTGCTCCATGCTGCTCCCCAGTGTTCACTCCATGCTGCTCTCCAGTGTTTGCTCCGTGCTGCTCCCCAGTGTTCACTCCATGCTGCTCCCCAGTGTTTGCTCCATGCTGCTCCCCAGTGTTTGCTCCATGCTGCTCCCCAGTGTTCACTCCATGCTGCTCCCCAGTGTTTGCTCCGTGCTGCTCCCCAGTGTTCACTCGGTGCTGCTCTCCAGTGTTCACTCGGTGCTGCTCTCCAGTGTTCACTCGGTGCTGCTCTCCAGTGTTTGCTCAGTGTGGCTCCCCAGTGTTCGCTTGGTGCTGCTCCCCAGTGTTCGCTCCGTGCTCCTCTCCAGTGTTCATTCGGTGCTGCTCGCCAGTGTTTGCTCGGTGCTGCTCTCCAGTGTTCGCTCCATGCTGCTCCCCAGTGTTCACTCCATGCTGCTCCCCAGTGTTCACTCCATGCTGCTCCCCAGTGTTTGCTCCATGCTGCTCCCCAGTGTTCACTCCATGCTGCTCCCCAGTGTTCACTCCATGCTGCTCCCCAGTGTTTGCTCCATGCTGCTCCCCAGTGTTTGCTCCATGCTGCTGTCCAGTGTTTTCTCCATGCTGCTCCCCAGTGTTTGCTCCATGCTGCTCCCCAGTGTTCACTCCATGCTGCTCTCCAGTGTTTGCTCCGTGCTGCTCCCCAGTGTTCACTCCATGCTGCTCCCCAGTGTTTGCTCCGTGCTGCTCCCCAGTGTTTGCTCCATGCTGCTCCCCAGTGTTCACTCCATGCTGCTCCCCAGTGTTTGCTCCATGCTGCTCCCCAGTGTTTGCTCCATGCTGCTCCCCAGTGTTCACTCGGTGCTGCTCTCCAGTGTTCACTCTGTGCTGCTCCCCAGTGTTTGCTCAGTGTGGCTCCCCAGTGTTCGCTTGGTGCTGCTCCCCAGTGTTTGCTCCATGCTGATCTCCAGTGTTTGCTCCATGCTGCTCCCCAGTGTTTGCTCCATGCTGCTCCCCAGTGTTCACTCGGTGCTGCTCCCCAGTGTTCACTCGGTGCTGCTCCCCAGTGTTCACTTGGTGCTGCTCTCCAGTGTTCACTCGGTGCTGCTCTCCAGTGTTTGCTCAGTGTGGCTCCCCAGTGTTCGCTCCATGCTCCTCTCCAGTGTTCATTTGGTGCTGCTCGCCAGTGTTTGCTCGGTGCTGCTCTCCAGTGTTCGCTCCATGCTGCTCCCCAGTGTTCACTCCATGCTGCTCCCCAGTTTTCACTCCATGCTGCTCCCCAGTGTTTGCTCCATGCTGCTGTCCAGTGTTTGCTCCATGCTGCTCCCCAGTGTTCACTCCATGCTGCTCCCCAGTGTTCACTCCATGCTGCTCTCCCCAGTGTTTGCTCCATGCTGCTGTCCAGTGTTTGCTCCATGCTGCTGTCCAGTGTTTGCTCCATGCTGATCTCCAGTGTTCACTCCATGCTGCTCCCCAGTGTTCGCTTGGTGCTGCTCCCCAGTGTTCACTCAGTGCTGCTCTCCAGTGTTCACTCGATGCTGCTCTCCGGTGTTCAGTCGGTGCTGCTCTCCAGTGTTCACTCGATGCTGCTCTCCGGTGTTCACTCGGTGCTGCTCTCCAGTGTTCACTCGGTGCTGCTCTCCAGTGTTCGCTCAGTGCTGCTCCCCAGTGTTCACTCGGTGCTGCTCTCCAGTGTTCCCTCAGTGCGGCTCCCCAGTGTTCGCTTGGTGCTGCTCTCCAGTGTTCACTCGGTGCTGCTCTCCAGTGTTCACTCGATGCTGCTCTCCGGTGTTCACTCAGTGCTGCTCCCCAGTGTTCATTCGGTGCTGCTCCCCAGTGTTCGCTCCTTGCTGCTCCCCAGTGTTCAAACTGGAAGTACAAACTGGACCAAAGAAACTCAGGGACTTAGGCTATATATTTTTTCTCTTTGCGACTGTATGTTGTTTCTGCTATGTGCACTAGGCTTGGTGTTGCTGGTAGTATGTTTTGCATCTTGGCCCTAGAAGGACACTTTTGTTTGGCTGTATTCATGTATGGTTGAATGACAATAAAACTTGAAACATGAACCCTATAGTCCATAAAGCATTAAGACCTCCTTGCTTTGCAAACACAAATTAAATTGATATGGCATTATTAAAATAAGTTTTTATTGAAAGAAAACTGGCTGAATAAGTAGGTTGTCATAACTTTTCAGATGGACTTGTTTAAGTTGCATATACAATACTTGAGGAAGAGAATTTTGATTTACAACTTAAACCAACTCCGCAAGGTCTACAGCTATGCAATAGCAATATTGGTTTGTCCTTTGCCTTTGAATTTAAACATAAATTTGCTTAATTATTTACATACTGAACACATTTCAAAATTTTGTTTACCAGCCTTAATAAAGTAACAAGGAATGTGGAGCACCGTTGTATTGGTGACAACTGTTTAACATTCAGTGCATAAGTATTGCCTGGACATTATACTTGCTACCTGTCTAGAAGATCCTTTCTTATATCTGCCCTGTTGCCCTCTTTGAGATTAAAGTGTTCTTAAAAAGTGTCCCTTAATTTGAGCCATTTAAATGAGCTGACAAAAATGCTTTGCATTGAATACTTAGGGTTTTAGAACAGGAGAAAACTACTGTATTATTCACAAGGAACAAAATAAGTAGTGTTGTGTAAAAGGCAACAGAAGGTAGAACCCGCCCAAATTCCACCTGGAGCTTTCAAATTTCCTATTGAGGTGCTGCTACTGTTGACGTTCTAAGTCAAAATATGAGTCGAAGACCAAATATCAAACCGTTATAGTAAATACCAACTTTTTGTCGAATGCTTTGGATTGAACAGATACGTATTCAATAATTGTCTTGAATGAGAACCCTCAAAGGTCTATCATTTTGTTCAGCTTTTAATCACCATCTTTTCCACCATTTCCTTGGTCAGTGCTTCTCTATTTAGCCTGGCTAAAGTTTGTTTGAGAAACAACAACTAGAACATTTCATTGCCGCTGACAAACTAAATGGAGTTTAGTGCTGCAGATTCACACTGTATAGTGCCAGCACCATCTTCTATTCTCATCAATTGCATAATGTTGGCCCTAGGACACTAACAATCATGGGCCTTTATTTCAGCTTTACACAGAACTCTGAGGCTTTTTCCCTACAAAAGAAGAAAATAAATTCTGTTTTGAGACCTTCTGGCAAAAGCTGTAGGTGGAAGTGAGAACTTGACTGATGGTGCTGTTGATGATGCTTCACACAATGCCTTTAACTTTGTGCCTCTTGACCAGCTTTGGGTCTCATTTCCTAGAGTTGTCACAATGAGTCTTCGAAATCTTTATCTGCTATGCCCCAGCTCCTCTGTGTGTAGTGGGATTTTCTTCAGTAATCTACATCAAAAACAAGCATAGAAAATAAACACAAAAGATTCTGTAAATGCTGGAAATCCAGAGTAACACATACAAAGTGCTAGCAGAATTCAGCAGTCAGGCAGTATCTAGGGAAAGGAATAAACAGTCGATGATTTGGTCCAAGACCCTTCATCGGGACTGGAAAGGAAGGGAGAAGGAGCCAGATAGGGGAAGAAGTAGGAGGTGATAGGTGAAGCCAGGTGTGTGAGGGAGAGGGGGTGGGATGAAGTAAGAAGTTGGGAGGTGATAGGTGAAAAAGGTAAAGGGCTGAACGAGAAGGAATCTGCTAGGAGAGGAGAGTGGACCATGGGAGAAAGGGAAGGAGGAAGGGTGAGGTAATAGGCAGGTGAGGAGAAGATAAGGTAAGGAGTGGAAGGAAAGGAAAGGGGAGAGGGAAAAATTACCAGAAGTATGATGTAGGAGGCTACCCAAATAGAACATAAGGTATAGCTCCTCCAACCTGACAGCGGCCTCATCATGAAAGTAGAGGAGGACGTGGAACAACATGTCAGAATGGGAATGGGATTGGAATTGAAATGGTTGGCTCCACGGAGCAAAGGTGCTTGACAATGCAGTTCCCTATTCTACTCGGGTCTCACCAATGTAGAGGAGATCGGATCGGGAATATTAGATACAGTAGATTATTCCAAAAGAGTTGAAATCAAGTGTTGCCTCAGCTGGACTGTTTGGGTCTCTGAATAGAGATGAGGGAGGATATGAATGGACAGGTGTAGCACTTCTTCCACTCGCTGGGTTAAGTGTCAGCAAAGAAAGTAGAGAGGAAGGATGAATGGACAAAGGGATCATAGAGAAAACAATTGTTGCAGAAAGCAGAGAACAGGGGTGCGATAAAGATGCATTTGGTGGTAGGATTCCATTGTAGATGGTGGCATGTTGCAAAGAATGATTGGCCATCCCTATGAGGAACTCATGGGGTGGTTGGTAAAAACAAGAGGAACTCTGTAAAGGTGCCAGGTAATGGAGTGAGGGTGGATGTCTGGGAAATGGAGGAGATGTGTGTGAAAAATGGTGGAGGAAGGGAAACTTCCTTGAAAAAGGAGAACATCTCTGATATTCTGGAAAGAAAGATCTCATCCTGGGAACAAATGTGGTAGAGATGACAGAACTGAGAAAAGGGAATGACATTTTTACAGGTGCAGGGATAGGAAAAATTTAGTTAAAATACCTGTGAGAATCAGTAGATTTAAAAAGCCCACTGTTTTCATTCCTAATGTTTGCAAGGTATGTCATTTTGGACCATCGCTTGATTGACTGGACACGCGATATGATTATTCCATCAACCTGAAGTACATCTAATGAATTGCAGTCTAGAAGTTATGAAGTCTTGTTATGTGACAAGTTCCAGTTCTGTCACTTAGTTGGCTTGCAAAACTTGGTTCAACAAAATGAATTATGTTTGTAGAGATGTCACCATCAACACTTTTTAGAACAATAATCAAAAAGTTTGTAGCTAAAAAGTTCATAGTTTGTTTCATTATGAAACAGTTGAACAGATTCTTTTACAATGTGAAGCATACAAGGTTGAAAGAAAGTAAATGCAGGCTGCTCTACTAGCTTTGGGGGTTGATAATCTTTATTTTAAAACTTTATTAAGTTACAGAAGTGACTTCAATTTAATTCACAACATTGTCTTTCATTATTTACAATCTATAGGGCATTTGGGGGTAATTTCATTTTTGTTTGATAAAGAACTAGTGGGTGTTTTATTTCCCAACTCTCTACACCACACTCCAGCCCAGTTGGTGGCAGTAATACATCTTTATTTGGACTGCCAACCACCATTAAAAGTCAGAAGAGGAAGAAGGTCTGTATCTGAATGAAGACCCAGAGAAAAAATAGTCAATATTATTTTTGAAAGGGAAGGGTAACCAAATATGCAGCTTGCAAATAACTTGCAGAGCAAATGGACCCACACCAAATGAGTGAAACATGACTAACTGAGTTGTCTGAGTGAAGAAGGTAGCTTAAAGACTGTAAGAGTAAGAAAAGGAAAGGAAAAGTTTTTATTAATGCCATTTGGGAAATTACTTTCACAGGAGAATTTTAAATAACTGAAGATGAACTGACCTGTTTACATTCATGGTGTCTTACAGAAATATGCTCCCATTCATCTATATCCTACAAGACAAATATTGCTTCCATCCACCTCTGAAACGTTAAATGACATTGATTCTGGCTCATCTAACTTGCTGCTGAAACCTTTGTTGCCTATAGGCTTAACTATTCTATTGCTTTCCAGGCAAGTCTTTCACCCTCCATCAAGATATCACTGCCCTTATCTTAACTGGCACTACGTTAATTCAGGTACTTGTTATAGCTCCTGGATTAAATATATTTCGATTTTAAGGGAAATTATCCTCTTCAAACCCCTCCATGTTTTTGCCCCAATTTCTATAATTGCCAAAAACCCCAAGCCTACTCTACTCCTTCAATTCTGGCACCTTGTGCTTCCCTCTTCCTCTGGCAACTGTTCAAATGCTCTAGAACTCCTTCCACACTCGCAAGAACATTCTGTCAGCTATTGACCAGCTAATATTATCCATTCAACCTTTTCTTTATTTGTATTGGCATCTCCCTTTAAGTGCTTCACGTGTGTTAATCGTGGTGAGGTGTTTAACCACATAGACAATGCTATACAAACACAAGTTATTTCTTGACACCAAGAAGCAAAGAAAGATTGGGATAGGTGATCCAAAGCCTGGTTAAAGGGTTAGTTTGTCAGAAGAGCTTTAGAGGATAGGTGGCTCAAAAAATTCCAGAACTTGGGATGTAGTTAGCTGAAAATGCAGCTATGAGGGGAGGAATGGTGAAATTCAGAGATCTGTTGAATTGAATCAGTACAAAGGTTAGAATTGGGCTATTAGAACTAGAGAATCTTACTGATTTTGTAGAGGTGGAGAAAGTAAGAGGAAAGGAGGGGCAATGGAATGGAAGGAAGAATGCAAGAATGAAATATACATTCTCGTTCATATTTTCATGGCATCTTGTATCAGTGTAGCCCTATAGAAGCTTCATTTCCCCAATGGTTAATCCACGCTTTTAATAAAGAACACTAGATGGAGCAGTGTACCTCAGAAAAGGGGACTGATCAAGTGTTTTATGTGCAAGGTGCTATTATCATTTAACAGTAATTAAGTACAATAACACTGTAAGACTAAATAATATTTTAATATCAATAAAATCAAGGAAAATACCACCAAATGTTCAAAAACATTAAAAGGGTCAGTAGATGAAACATATCAAGCAGAATCTTGATTCACATGTAACTATTAACTAGTGTTAATAAATATATTGGAAAATAAAGATTAAGCATTAGCTTTATTTGTCACCTATACATCGAAATATTGAAATGTGTCAACAACCAACATAGTCTGAGGATGTGCCCACGAGTTTCAACATGCTTCTGGCAGCAACATGGCATTTCCACAATTTACTAACCCATACGTCTTAGGACTGTGGGAGGAAACCAGAGCACTCAGAGGAAATACCCATGGTCATGGGGAGAACATACAAACTCCTTACAGACAGCAGTGGGGATTGAACCCTGATCACTGACGCTGTAAAGCATTGCACTAACTACTCTAAACTATGCCGCTCTAATCACATGTGGTGTGCAGCAAAAAAAAACAGACCTCATCCTAACTGGTTGGTGCAGTTTTCTTACACTCTGCCCCAGCCAGCCTAGGTAGTTCTGACTTTTAACTCTAGCTGAGATATGCTTGGGAGACAATTAGAGGTGGTGAGGTTGCCATGCAGCTGTTGTCCTTGTCTTTCTGGGCAGCTAGGGGTGTGAGCCTAAGGGTTGGTTTCAGTGTGGCCTTGACAAGAAGTGAAAACGTCTTCAACCCCAGAAATTTCTTATCATAATGACCTCCATGAGATCATACGTTAGCCTTTTACTTTCTGTAGAAAAGATACATTTTTTTTACCCTGATAGATATAATTTCTCAATTCTTATCTTATCAGTAAATGAACTCTGCATCTTCTGTAACAGCTCTAACTTCTATTCATCTATATCTGTATCAACAGGGATCAATATCTGCATTAATTCAGGTCTTCAATTTGAATCCAATAGACCTAAGACCCAAAATCATTTTATTCTCTTAATAACATTCTAGGCATCCTTTTTACAAGAGGTTAGAGATCATCTTACCATTTCTAAACCATGCACTGCCCCATTTTTGTTTATACTCTGCTTGCCAATTTCTCCAACTCTTTTAGTTCAATCAATCTGCAACATGTGCATCTTGATTAACTATAACCTAACTCTTATTGGAGCAGCTCAAACAAGAGTCTGAATGAAATAGGAACTATGAAAGCAAATGCTGTATGATCTCAGGAATTAGTCAACAATTTTAGTTACGTTTTCTCCAAATCCCCTCTTCAAATAGAATGTAAGCAAGCACCCTACAATGTGGCACTTATTCATAATGACCAACTTACCATTTTTCTTAATATATCTAAGTTAGTCTCCAATAATATTTATGATCTTGATAACCATGTTACAGGACATGATAGTGAAGGTAGATACAGATCAGGCTAAAATGAGAAAAATAGCCAGTAATGTACAAATAACCAAGATACTTTGTAGGTGAAATGGAGCACAGTGTTACTTCAAAAAACATAACACATAGAAAGTAAAGAGAGTTTTACAACAGTAATGATTTAAAATATGTCAAAATGAGATAACTATGGCAATATAGACATATAGTTTCTGGTGATTTCTCACATTGGTATTCAAAATCTCATATCAGGAAAGGAATGCTTCAACAATTTACTGCTTTAGGTATTTACACCTTAACTACAACACAATGTTGATCATTATTTAAGTTATGTATAATGTTACCAATCTTTTGATCACTGTCCCATTCAGCCCCTGGTCCAGTTCCTCCTTTAAAAAAATTGCTACTGACTGCATATATTGGTCACTTTTTGAGCAGATCCTTTGCAAATATTAAACTTTCTGGATATCTGCGAGACTGGCTTGTAACTGCAGTGAATGAATCAATGCTTTTGTTCTGTTGGGAAGGATGTGCATTAGATTTTGTGAGCTGGGAACAATGTTCCTTTGGGGAGATCTGGGAGGTTTAACACCACATTATTATAGGATCTTTGCCTGGAAGGCAGCTCAGTGCTACGCAGAGCACTTCAATGGAAATGAATTGGCTGCTGTGTGAACGGGAGCATGGTGTTTGTCAGACATTAGTGGGTTGAAAGCAGACTAGAATCCATCTTTTCAAGATTTCAAAAATGCAAACATATCTATTTTTAGGTTTTATCATTTCCCCTCAATCATCCCCCAACACCCCTCATGCTATTAACAAGTGTCAGATATCCAATTAGATCTGGGTAAAACTCCATCTCCTTTGTTAATTTTATAAACACTTTTTATGTGTCTCCTATAATGGTCAGACTAATCATTCAAATATGATATGGTTTCCCAAGTAACTAAAGGTATTTCCAATCCTGAGATTATTTCCCTTCCTGAACCAAGAAGGGGTTTTCATCAGGACAAGAAGTCCAGTGAAGTTAATTCTAGTAAATCTCTGGATAAGATTCGCCCTCATTTGCTGTAAGTTGAAAGGTGTAAAAATGTTGCTTGAAAACAACAATCTATAAATAGAATAAGCTGCAGGGAAGATTGTCTGTGAGACTCAGTTGTCACTTCAAACAAAGGTACATTTAACTGTGAACGCAGTTTAGAAAATCTATTCAGAACAGTATATGAAATTTGACACAATTAAGGATGAAGTGAAAATAGGAGTACAATTGTTCCTGTAAGTTTCTAATCTACCAAGTTTATTTAAATACTTGAGCTTGGCAGCACATCAAAAATGACATAATTAGTATTATTAGAACACTTTAGTATTGCCAATGATTTTCAAATGAATAATTTCAAAGATTTGAAACTAATAAATATGCATTGTCAGGAACCTCCCCTGTAGTGAAGAGATTTTTAATCTCGAGTCCTTGAGTCATTTTTACTTTCTGCCCTCACCTCCAACAAACTCCCTAAGAGCCCCTTTGCTGGACTATATACATCACCATCAACCCCACGGTGGTGGTCCTAAACAGGAGTTGGGTCTTGTAAAGGAGGTAAAGTCAATGCCTGCTGCACACTGCCAGGGCATAATGACTCTTTCTCATCATATATTCTTGTTGCCATCTCTCAAATAGACAGCATGCCATCAAATATTCAGGCCTGTTTTTCCAGTCCCTACTAATCGGTTCAAGAACTGCATCAAGCCTGATATACCTTTCAGTTTCTAAACACTGATAAAGCCTGTTGGTCAGCATGAAGTGCTCATTAAGTCATAACCTTTCTGCATATGCAGGTAGCCAAACGACATGCAGTTCTTCTGTGTTAAAAGCACCAAAAGAGTTTGTTTTACATGAGTCCCATTTTCAGAAATCCATTGCAAACAAACTCTTTGGTGCTTTAACACCCTAAGTTTTAAAGTCCTCTGATCTTAACAGACCATATTCACTTCATGTAGGACTATGGGGCCCTATTGCCAGCTGGGCATGACCAGTCGTCATAGTGAATACATAATGGTGTGCTTCCAATCCCTAAGCTGAAGATTTCTGGTATAGGACCAATACATTACGTGGCATGCTCACCACTTACAAGACTTAAATATAGTAGTCCTACTTTAATCTCATAGATGACAGTTAAATCATTTAATCACAAGATGCTCATCCAAGCCACTTTAATCTAAGCTACTTAACAAAATGTAAAGAAAACTTTGTATTGACTGCTAAAGCCGGCAATCTGATCTGCCTTATTTCTTAAGTACATTCACATGCTGCAAAGTGAGCGACATGAAATCTTATCCTGAAACATATCACAAGCTTTAACCTGATTATCTTCTTGGATTGTAATTATAGGAAAACAAGGCTTTTCCTTTATGAAGTGGAAAGTTGGCAATAGAGTGCCAGATCGACAACTGTACAAATATTATTGTATGCAGTCCAGATGGCCACTAGGATTAGCCACTCTGACATCAGTAAGCACCCAATTCAGTTTGCACCTATACCCTTCCTTTTCTACATGCATGTCTCTATTTAAAAACCAAAAACAAGTAAGCTACTACTGGCAGGGTCTGATTAATCATAAAATAAAAAGATCTTTGTCCATATAAGACATTTTGTGAGCAAAGTGAAATAGACTTCATACTTCTGGATGAAAGGTCGTTGACTGAAGCATTCACTTTCTTTCCAACTCCACAGATGCTGTTTGATCTGCTGATTGTTGGCTTCCAATTCACTTTGGCCAACTCCTCTCTCATACCACTGTCATTTCCTTTACTCCACTGAAATGCTGCTATGTCAGACTTTACTTTCAAGTTGAATTCAGTCATTTTCTGATCGCTGCCTTCGAAGGATTATTTTACCTTAAGTTCCCTAATTGCCCCCGGTTCATTAAATAACACCCAATCCAGTATAGCTGATCCCCCAGTAGACTCAATGACAAACTACTCTAAAAAGCTATCTCGTAGGCATTCAACAAACACACTTTCTTGAGATCCATTACCAACCTGATTTTTCCAATCAACCTGCATGTTAAAATCTCCCAAGACTATCATAACATTGCCTTTTTGACATGCCTTTTCTATTTCCCATTGTAGTCTGTGGTCTACATCCCAGCTACTGTTGGGAGGCCAATATGTGTATAACTGCCAACAGGGTTCTTTTACCCTTGCAGTTTCTTAACTCAACCCACAAGGATTAGAGATCTTCTGATCCTATGTCACATCATTCTACTGATTTGGTCCCATTCTTTACCAGCAGAACCTCTCCACCCCCTTTGCCTACCTTCCTATCCCTCTGATATTCAGCTTCCAACTGCCACCATCCTTCAGCCATGATTCAGTGATGGCCACAGCATCATACCCGACAACCTGTGAAAGTGCAGCATGATCATCAACCTTATTTGTTATACTCCGTGCATTGATATGTAACACTTTGAGTACTGTATTTGCTACCCTACTTGATTGTGTATCCCTAAAGCACTGATATTCACACTGTTGGCTGCAGTTTTGACCTGTCATCTGTCTGCCTTTCCTGACAGTCTGACTGCATGCTATCTTTGCTTTTTTTAATCATCTGTCCTATCCTGAGTACCTTCACTCCGGTTCCCAACCCCCTGCAAAATTAGTTTAAACCCTCCCCAGCAGCTCCATGAGAATGTTGGTCTCCCTTGGGTTCAGGTACAACCTGTCACTTTTGAACAGGTCATACCTTCCCCAGAAGAGATCCCAATGATCCAATAACCTGAAGCCCTGCTCCCTGCACCAGCTTCGCAGCCATGCATTTATCTGCCAGATCATTCTGTTTCTAACCTCATTGGCACATGGGACAGGCAGCAATCCAGAAGTTACTACCCTGGAGGTCCTACTTCTCAGTTTTCTGCCCAGTTCTCTAAATTCTCTCTTCAGGACCTCTTTGCTTTTCCTTCTTACATCATTAGCACGTTCTGACTGCTCTCTCTCCCCCTCCAAAGCATTGTGGGTGCATTCCTGACCCTGGCATCTGGAAGGCACGTACCATCTGGGTGTCCTGTTCATGTCCACGCAACCTCCTGTCTGTTCCTCTGACTACTGAGTCCCCTATCACTACCCCTCCTGTCTTAGCCCTCTTCCCCTTCTGTAGCACAGACCCGTACTCAGTGCCAGTAACCTTGTCCCCATGGCATTTCCCTGGCAGGTCACCCCCACAACAGTATCCAAAATGGTATAATTATTATGGAGGGGAATGGCCACAGGGGTGCCCTGCGTTAACTGCCTATTCACAGTTCCATTTCTCCTGACTGATTACCTCTTCCTCTCCCATACAAGCTGAAGGTCGTCCAGCTGCTGCTTCAGCTCCCTAACACGGACTTCAAGGAGCTGCAGCCGGATGCACTTCACGCAGATGTAGTTCCCCGGGAGACTCTGGGCCTCCCAGGACTCCAACATCCGACATGAAGAACACGCAATGACCATTAATGACAATAATTCTAGTAAGGGAAAAAAAACGGGAACATTAACAGGAACTTACCCAGAGCCCAATGCTGCTTTCAAGCCAAAGCCTCCTTTGAACCAAAACCTCCTACTCTCACCACTGGCCTATTCCCAACCGCTCTGCTTGTCCTTTCTGTACTCTTATTTATTTCGCTGTGCTCTGCTCCCACCGCTGATTGGGCCGCCATAGAGAGCCTGAACACCCACGAAACTTTCCTTTTACGCAAGCGTCACCGACCTGTGAGAAACCTCATCACTGTGCTCTGCTCCTGCTGCTGACCGGGCCACCAGAATCATCTTCATTATCCAGTCCAGAAGTGAGTGGTAGGCCACGTGCAACAGCATCCAACCTTCCAGGTGATGTCCGACCCCCCCCCCCCCACCCATAAGACCATAAGACATAAGAACAGAACTAGGAAATTTGGCCTGTTTGATCATAGCTGATTTATTATCCCCCTCAACTCTATTCTCCTGACTCCTCCCAGTAACATTTGCCACCCATACCAATCAAGAACCTGTCAGCCTCCATTTAAATATACCCAATGATTTGGTCTCCACAGCTGTCTGTGGAGATAAATTCAGTAGTTTCACCACCTACAGGCAAAAGAAATTCCTTCACTTCTCTCTTCTAAGGCAACATGCTTCTGTTCTGAGGCTGTGTCCTCTGGTCCTAGATGCTCTGACTATAGGAAACATCCTCTCCATATCACTCTATCGAGCCTTTCAATATTTGGTAGGTTTCCATGAAATTCCCTCTCATTCCTCAAAACTCCAGCAAGTACAAGCACAGAGGCATAAAGTACGCCTCATACGTTAACCCATTTGTTAGGCAAACGGGAACTGAACTGAGCAGTGAGAGCTGTAGACAGAATCATCTGCCACTTAACGCAATCCAGGCTGCTCCACTTGATTCATTATCCCTTAACACCTGTGCACAAAAGCAGAGGACAAAATCTCCACTGGGAGCAGCCAGTGGTTCCATTTTCCATGGCTCTAGCAAGTCTTGCTGAAATCAGTCCACAACAGACTGGGGATTCCCCTTCAGGCCAGGGCTGTCAGACTATCTGAAAGCTCACTGATTATTGCAGTGAGGATTCCATGCCTGCAGATTAAGCCAAGACCAAGACAATTGCTACAATATGAAATTGCTTTAGTTGTACATTTTTAATTATGCATAAATATTAATTAGACGTTGAAAATTCTTTAGTATTATTTTATTCAGATGTAGTAGTTTTTAGGTGTTTCTGGACATTTAATAACTGCTAAATATTTTTGAGTGATGTTGAGGGTCCAGTGCCCAGTTCTTTCTGACAGGAGCCATCAAAGATGTTGCAAGGTGTGGACTGCTTCATTCCATCTTAGTTTAAAATGTTACTATTGGAGTAGCGCTAGAGCTTGTTGGGAGAGAGAACTTACATTTCCTCTTGTGCAAAGAGGTGGCCTTTCCATTGAACAATGTACTATAAACTCTGTGCCTTAAACCCACACTTCTCCCTCACTGAATGTCATTGGTTCTATTACTTCCAGTCCTTAATTAAATATATTACCCCTTAATCTATACCTAAGTGAATAAATTTTGAGATATATTAGTGGCCTGGGTTGGAGTGTTGTTAGAAAAACAATAACTATGTGGTGGGTAAACAGACACCAAGAGCCTGATGGCATCAAAGGGCAGATGAAAAGTGAACTGTTATGCACTATAATAGGTCCATCCCCACTAAACTCCCTCCCAGCACTTATCCCTGCTAGCTCACCTCTTCCCTTGCCTCCATTCAGGGCCGCAAACAGTCCTTCCAGGTGAAGCAACACTTCACCCGTGAAACAGCTGGGGTCGTCAATTGTGTCTGGTGCCCCTGAAGCAGCCTCCTCTACATTGCTGAGACCCGTCCTAAATTGAATGACCGTTTTGTCAAGCATCTCTACTCCAGCCCCCAATAGCAGAACTTCCCAGTGGCCAAACATTTTAAGTCCAATTCCTGTTCCGACATGTCGGTCCATGACCTCGTTTGTGGAGGAGCAACACCTTGTATTCCATCTGGGTATCCTCCAACTTGATGGCATGAATATTGATTTCTGCTTCCGCTAAAAAAAATTTTTCATCTCTCTCCCCTCTTCTTTTGTTTCTCTCTCTGGGTTCTTACCTCTTCTCACCTGCCTGTCACCTCCCCCTGAATCCCTACCTGATTCCCTTTCTCCTATAGTCCACTCTCCTCTCAGATTCCTTCCTCTCCAGCACTTGACCTTTCCCGCCTACCTATCATCTTCTAGTTATCCTCTTCTCCCCCCCCCCACCCCACCTTTTTATTGTGGCATCTTCCCCCTTCCTTTCCAGTCCTTAAGAAGGGTCTTGGCTTAAAATGCTGACTGTTTATTCATTAGCACAAATGCTGCCTGGCTTGCTGAGTTCCTCCAGCATTTTGTGTGTGATGCACTGTAACGTGCTTCCTTAAAGAGTGTTGAACCAGATTCAAGTATAACTCTCATAGGATAGATGCAGAAGGGTTTGGTGATGGAAGGGCCCAGAAGGTCTAATAGATATCCCATTAAAAGAGCAGATCTCCTTCTCTACTGTAAAGGGATTTCACAAAAGCAAGTTTAGTCAGGGCAACCAAAACTCGTAATTTAGCCATAATAATCCTCATGTCATCCTGGTGAATTGTGTTGCACTCCTTCAACGTAAATCAGTGAGGCACAATTTTAAAATGTATAAGAGGCAATTGGATAAATGCACATTTATGGTTGCATCCTTGACACCCACTCAGCTAAAGATAAGCACTTTCTCATGTCCTCAATGATCCCCTGCTTAAAGGTAGTTCTCAGAATTTGCATCAAAATGGGCATTGAATGTAGCATCAAAGTGAAGGTGAAGGGGACTCTAGCACATTCACTTCTCCCCAGCATAGTGTCTACTTTCAGAATCATTGCCTGAGGCATGACTGAAACTTCAGTTAACCTCGCTCCTGTCTGAACTCCTGTGCAAAATCAACTGTACTGCAGAAGCAGCATTAGTTAATGATTATCATGGGGAAGGAGGCTCTTCAGCCTTTTGAGTCCAAGCCAAATCTCAATAGAGCAAGCCCATTCCCCTCTGCTTTCCCATGTCGATGGTCCTGCAGACATTTACAGCAGCTGGTTAAGATGCCTCCATGCCCTTGGGGTGTGAGTTGAAAGCAGGACACCTGCAGGGAAATCACTCCGTCATGTGAAAAATTTACAGATCAACCAATCAGTGCCAAGATCAGGATCAAACCATGGAGCTATGAGACAACAGCACAAACAATAGCACTATCTTGCCACCCAACATAAAGCAAGGAGTCCTTGATACAACTAATCAGAAAATATCTCTGAAATAGATCTTCAAATTTATCAAATGCATTTTGGAGCAGAGCATCAGGAAATCAACTAATGGGTATTGTTGCATCCTGGGGTGAGTGTGAATTCTGTCATCGACAGCTGAAATTCAACACTTGATGTAGGACCTTTTCCTGTCACCTGATATTGCAAAGTACAATATGCAGATTTGGTTTCCACTTGCTGTCATCAGCCAGAATAATGAATATCTACCATTTGAAAAATGCATGCAAATATTGGAAAATAGAGAAAACCAGAGTGTTGAATAACTAATAAGGCCAGATCAAGAAGTTTCAGAGAGCAAGAACGAATTCATACTGGATTTACATTCATAACTAACTTTTCCCTTCATCAGCGAAGACTGTGCATCCAGACTTCAAACACAGGGCAGGACGTGAAGTCAAGCAGTCAAGTGGGTGATCATGTCATTGCTTTTGTGAAATGTCAAAATCTAAGCAAGATCTCTCTCACCTCTCACTCATTTACTATTTCAGAAGTACAGATCAGAAGAAATTTTGCTTCAAGGACTGTCTCCACTTGGTAACATTATATCTACAATGGAAGCGTGCAGTACCACTACTAAATAAGAATTAATGCAGAATTAAAACGTAGTTTGTTCCTAGCTAAAGAAAAACAGCCGCATGATTAAAAGGGTATTCTGATCAATCATAAAGTAGGTAGATGGTATAGTAAGGTTCATAGATATTTAAATCCACTTGTCATACAGAATGAATACATGTGTAATCTTCTCACCAGGGCCCATATGCAAGCTTGACTCATTAGCTAACTCTGCTAACAGCCACATGACCATGACTCAGTGGTGAGAAGGCCACCTTTCATAAGCAGCATACATCTAGGGTCAGTATGATTTGGGGTTCAATCAAACAGGGAAGTTGGGGATGTTCCAATTAAGGAACATTGATGGCTGCAAATGCTGTGCAGATACTGTTCCATGCAAAGTTATTGTTTGCCAGAATGTTAACAGGTCTTATACCAGCATAAAATTATAAAGAAATATATTTCAGATACAGAAAAAAATAAAACAGCCATTACAGTTAAGCCAGTCCAATGTGCACATAAACATTGGAGCTCATTTCTGGATTCAAAAATGTATATATCAAGAATATCAAAGCATGGATAAATTATACAATCTTGAGGTTTGCTTGCTCACAGGTATCCACAAAGCAAGAAACCTGAAAGAACCCAATTAAATTTAAAAAAGAATAAAAATGAAAATAAAAGACCAACACTCAACGTACCACAAAATGAATAAATAAATAAATAAACAAACACATAAATAAATAAATAAAAATCATGCTAACAATTGAAGTGAAAAACAGTATTCGAAACCAAAAATGAGTCCTCAGATCTGAACCGCGGAGAAGTCTGGAGCAGGCCCAAAGCCTCGCTTATCAGTTCATCATATTAGTGGGCACGGAGCGCGGCAGCCAGGGCAGTCTTCATAGCCTCAGCACCATGGAGATGACCATCATGGAGAATGAATGAAATCGGCTGTCGCTTCCAATCCCGACACACAATCTTTTCAGTCTATCTGGGCCAGTGTTTAAATTGACCCAACAATGGAACAGCAAAAGGCTCCGGCACCCTGGTGAGAGGAGTGAAGACTGCGGACAGCGAATGAAATCGGCTTTCAACTCCAACCTGAGCTGAAGTTTAAGTTGTCTAAACAGTGATTTGTCCCTCGCACTAGGACCCAGACACCACTGCTGTGAAGAGCCCTTGCCTTAGATAACGCTGCCCAGCAACTCAATCCAAGCCCAGGTTTCACCCAGCCTGAAGCCACTCTCAAGCTCTTCAAATCAGCTTAGTGCCCAATGCAATCCAACTATGGACCTGGGCCAGTTGAATGAAAAAGCATCAGAACTTCTCTGCCTGAGATTCTGCAATGCACCATCTCCGCTCATCCCCTGAACTCGCTTCACCATCATTCAACCCTTTACTGTTTGTGTTGATAATTTAACGCAGATTCCTAGGAAAAGGAACTTTTAGTGATGTTTTTAATCAGATATCTTAGCTTTTTGATGAGCAGAGGCTGGTGCACACGTTCGGTAGCACCATCTTAACCAGAAGTAGTCAAGGGTATCACCTTACCACTGCTCTGAAGCCACATTCTGCATGAAGGGCACCAGCTATAGACCAACCTTCCCTCAAAAACCACCTTGAATGATCTGGCTCTCATCTGCACAAAACGCTTCTTTCAATGGATCTCCCCCTCGAGCAGTATTCTCCCACGTCTTCCCTTGTGCCCTGCTCCACAGCTCCCACACCAAAAAGACCCCAAACCAGACCACTGTCTTTCAGAAACCTGATTAGCTGACACAACATTCCTAAATTAGACAACATGGCTCCTTATCTTTAGCCAAAGCCAAAACATTCTTACCAGCAGGATGCACAGCTTTACAGAAAACTGCTAAAATAAAAATCCTCACCATATAGCAGTAGAAATCTTAACCAGGGTATTACACAAGCAAAGATTTGCTGCAATATATCTTATAATATTGCTCTGATAGATGATTTCATTTCCAAAAGGTTAACTTCTAGTGTTACATATTCTATTTAGAGTGTTGATCCCAAAAAGGCATGTACAGATGTTTGATTATGCACGTTACATTAGTTTTGAGATTGAGGGTCATTATGGTCCAATTTTGAATATTTCTAGCCATTATGTGAGACAGTTTACATTCTTGTGCCAAACATGATTTTTTTAACCAAATATAAGCTTATTCAGAATAAAACCAGAAATTCCTGGATACACTCAACGCATCACACACCATCTGTGGACCCAAGGTTATGGCCAAAAGCCTTTGACAGGAACCAACCAATTTGTTCTTGTAAGCTTATCCATAAGTAAACTGATTTTCTTTGATATTCTTGGAAGCTTTATATAATCCTCCAGAGAAGACTTCATTGCCTTGCAATTGGTTGGCTTTAAAAAAAAGTGCTTTTGTGAGCTGGCATCGTAAACCAGCGGGTTGTTGTGAAGTCTCTTGCTCGCTGTGAAAATGGGGGACACCTCCCTCTCCTTTATTAGGGAGAGAGAGAACCTGTGGTTTGTCGAATGCAATAGTCTTTGGGGTAACTGCAAGTCTGTGTCTTTGTTTTCGCTTTGCTCACGCTTGTGCTTGGTAGTGAGTGCGCTTTTTTTTGCTGGGGGGGGATGGGAGATTGTTGCCTTGCTGCCACTTATGCACGGGAGGGGGGGAGCTGGGGGGCTTTAGGGTTCTCACGTTTAACTGTTGTTCATTCTTTGGGGCATTTCTCTGTTTTTCGTGGATGTTTGCAAAGAAAAAGCATTTCAGGATGTATATTGTATACATTTTTCTAACATTAAATTGGACCTTTGAACCTTCAGTACATGGGAAGCCAGCGACTGTTCTGATATGATTTGGTTTATATCAACATCTCTGGTGCACACAAAGCTGCTCCTTGGCTCTGCATCAGATTCCCTGACCACTCGTTAAATGGGTAATGCAATTAGTGAAAACATACATAATTCACAACCACTGACATTGAGTTGGAGTTTATTTTCATGGCCTGACATGGTGATATAACAACATACAGTCCTGCTACCAGACTCTTTGTTCAGCATGTGGACTACAATAACTGAGTTCTTAGTTTTTTTCTCAAACATAAAATGGCTCACATCATTTTATTTGTGAAAATCTTCATTGGTAACCCCGATGCTCTAGGACAATTCCTGAGTTATAGAACATGTCAGCCAATGCAGTCGTTTTGAAACTGCTGGAGCTTTGGGAGAAAAATATCATCACTTGGTTTGTAGCAGCTGAGGTCTCACTCGTGTTGTGAGAAATCACCCACCGACAACACCAAGTTTTTCTGTGTGGTAACATCGCTCGGCAACTCCATGTCTGCGCGAGCAGTGAATCTACTAGAACACCCGCCTGAACGTGAGAAATACCGATTGCTGAAAACTCAGCTTTTTACAGACTCTTGGACTATCACAGTCTGAGCGTGTCAAACAGTTGCTCTCCTTCCCCGGTCTCGGTGATGGTAAGCCTTTGGAACTAGTGGACCACATTTTTTTTTTTTTTTTTCTCTCTCTCTCTCTCTCTCTCTCTCTCTCTCTCTCTCTCTCTCTCTCTCTCTCTCTCTCTCTCTCTCTCTCTCTCTCTCTCTCTCTCTCTCTCTCTCTCTCTCTCTCTCTCTCTCTCTCTCTCTCTCTCTCTCTCTCTCTCTCTCTCTCTCTCTCTCTCTCTCTCTCTCTCTCTCTCTCTCTCTCTCTCTCTCTCTCTCTCTCTCTCTCTCTCTCTCCTCCCCCCCCCCCCCCTCCCTCCCTCCCTCCCTCCTGGCAAATCACAATCCTTGTTTTATTTTTGAAGAATTCTTCATGCAGCAAACACCAGACAAAGTTCACATAGCCCTCAGTAATGTGCCCATGAAGGACTGCATGGAGCTTACTAAAATGGCTGATAGTCCACACTCAGACAAGCAGCGGTACATCATTCCTCCTCCTTTCCCTGCCTCAATAAACCCGGTCAACAAGCCCCCACATAAGGATGCCCACAGCTGCGAAACAGATGACGCTGTGCCTGTGTTTTTACTATGATCGTTTTTGTATGACAGCTAGGAAGTGCAAGCTGCCTTGAAGTTATGACAGTGCCAGCGCATCGGGATATCAGAGGTCTGCAAACACCATGGCTTCCAGCTGCCAGGGTCATCTACTGTTCATTACAGACACACTTTCAGGTCAACACTTCCTGTGTGACATGGGTGCTTGAGTGCTGCCAGCATCATGTATTAATGAAAAGGCAAAGATCGATGAAACATTGTAGGAGGCCACCAAAGGCAGCAGGATCCAGAGTTATGGGACACTTTGCTTCAGTGGGTGACATTACACATGGACTTTGTCCTGTCTCAAGTGTCCATGGCTAGACCTTTGCTCAGTGCTCAAGGACAGAGTCAGTCTTAAGTACTTGTGACTTTTGGATGTCAAGGACTTTGGGTTATTACCCTGCTCCCCTGTAGGTTCCCCACAACAACTCTGTCAATCACATGCACCACTGTATGTGAGTTTACTGAACTGCTGTGCGAACTCCCAGACCTCACCAAGTCCACGTTCTCCACTACAGTCACAATTTGGGTTGTCAACTCCTAAAAAAAAGCTACAAGAGACCTTAGAAATGGTGAATTTGTCACCACTTCATTCAGGGATCTGCTGAACTTATGCTGTCCCTGTATAGTGCACTTAAAGGCAATAGCCCTAATCATGTGCTTGACTGGTCAGCAGACGTGACCAGGACATCTGATGAACCAAACAAGCTCTTTCTAACGCGACCCTACTGGTGCACCCACTCCCCAGGACACCCACAGCCATCACTACTGATGCTTCAGACTATGCTGTGGTCACTATGCACAAACATTTGGTCAAAGGCATGAGACATCTGCTCGCCCTCTTCAGCCAGCAGCTCCACCCCCTCTAAAGAAAGCATGGCACATTTGACCGTGAGTTTCTCGGTTTCTACCTGGCTGTCCACCATTTTTGTTTTTGTTTTCTAGAGGATCACCACTTCACAGTGTTCATTGACACAAATCCATTGTGCATGCAATGGCCAAAATATCGACCCTTGGTCTATACAGCAGCAGGCCTAATGACTTCAGCTCAGCTTTCAATATAATCATGCCTGAGAAGCTATCTTTGTTGGGTCTCAGCACCTCTCTCTGTAACCAGATCCTGAACTTCTAGACTGAAAGGCCACAGTCAGTCTGTGTTAAGCATCTCTAGCTCCATCACTGAGTACTGAAGACCCTCAGGGCTGCTGTTCATGTTGCTGACACATGACTGTACAGCTAGATCCAGTTCAAATTGAATCAAGTTTGCTGATGACACAACAGTGATTGGCCTCATCGACAACAACGAGGCGGTGTACGGAAAGGAGGTTCAGCGGCTGGTAGAACAATGCGAGTACAACAACTTGACTCTCAACATGGACATGACTAAAGAGATGATTGTGGACTTTAGGAAGGTGCAGGCTGACCACTCCTCACATGGCTTTTCCATGGAGAGAGTTAGGAGTGCACAAAACAGACAATTTCACCTGGTCTCTCAACACCACCTCTTTGTTCAAGAAAGCGCAGCAGCACCTCCACCTCCTGTGAAGATTGAGGAAAGTGAGGTTCCCACCCCTCTCCCTTCATTTTAACCAATTTTTACTGGAGCATCATTGAGAGTGTCCCGAGCAGCTGCATTACCATCCAGTATGGGAATTGCAAAGTGTTGACTGTAAGTCCCTACAAAGGATTATGAGGACTGCTGAGAAGATCACTGGGGTCTCTCTTTCACCCATCAAAGATGGTCCTATGCAGGGACCACCAACAGAACCATCAAACACTCCTCATATGCCACCCATTCATTGCCAGAATCATTCTCGTCAAAGTCATCTGGACCATCTCCAATGCCAGCACATCCGTTCTCAGGCAACGGTCCCAAAACTGCTCGCAATACTCCAAGTGTGGTTTGACCAATGCCTTTTAAAGACACAGCATTACATCCTTGCTCTTATATTCTGGGCCTTTTGAAATGAACGTGAACATTACAGTTGCTTTCCTTACCACCAAATGTCCCTGCAAGTTAACCTTTAGTTCATTTGGTTAGTTGGTATCCTTTGCAGTGCTAACGACTTTTAATGTTTACTGCTGACATAAATCATTTCAAAACTTCTTTAAGTGATTAGTGTCTGTGAATAATTTTGGGGTTTATAATATTTTAGAGCGTAACGTTTAAATTCAGAAAAAAGCATTCAGGACAATTTTAGTATTCAAGTAAAGATGTGGGAGATGTTGAATGTTGTAGCATGGATGAAATCACGGGAGGAAGAGTTACTGGTAGGTACAAAGCAGCTTCTTTATTCAACACAACAAGGCACAGCAAGCATCATACAGAGACCCTTTGGTGGAAAAGGTCTGCTAGCCCAATGTGGGCTCGATATTTATTTGCGAAACACAAAGGGCAATCCTTATTTACAAAGTATAGACAATGCTTTCTTTTGAAGCTACATACAAAACATCACACCCTCTGACTTCATCCCTTCCTCCTGATGCCCACATGTCTGGGTTGGTATTCACAGCCTTCAAGAATGTAAGTTAAATCCACAGTACAGTTATTTGGTATTTTACATGCCAACATAGAGGATAATTCATATTTATAAAGTATAGATAATACTGTTTTCAAAACTACAGCATCTGGTCAAACTGCAGCGTCAGTAGCATCTGCTACTCACAGCTTCTAGGAACAGCATTGTTATAAACTCAATCCACAGTACTTTGTCAAACAGTAGGCTGGTGACCAAAGCCATTTGCTAAGTGTGAATGACCTAAGCCTAAAAATTCACTCTAACATGGAATTTATGTCAAAAATGGTGAGATAGTTTAGTCATAAAGGTGTGGCAAAGAGTACTTCATATCTTTTGCTTTCAAATCAGCTTCCATAAAGTTCAGGCTATCCCAGGGTTATGAACACACAATTTATGGACACCCCTAAGTATGAACAAACTCCCATAATATATAAAGTTCAAATGTCCAACACACCGTCAGACGTTAAGTTGCATTAGCTTTATTTGTCACATGTACATTGAAACAATAAAGCATACAGAGAAATGTGACATTTGCATCCAATTAAATCAGTGAGGATTGTGCTCGGAACAACCGCAAATGTTACCAAGCTTCTAGGACCAACATAGTATGGCCAAACTCACTAACACTAACCGTATATCTTTGGAACATGGGAGGCAACTGGAGCACCCAGAGGAAACCCACATGGTCATGGGGCAATCATACAAACTCCTTACAGCAATGGTGGAAATTGAACTCTGACTGGTGGTTGCTGGCTATGTAAACCGATGCACTAACCATTATGCCACCATGCCACCTAAATTCAAACAGCAAGATTTGTTTCCACTCTCTCTCCACTTTTAGTAATTGTTCTTCCAAATCAGTTGCTTGCCCTTCTTATGCAATTCATTTGAATACTATGGAGGAAAGGTTCTGCTGTCAAGTACTTTTTGTGTATTATCTAACCTATGGACAAAATCAACCTTTGGATGTCAATAAAACAGAACCCATTTGACAACCAGAGGCAGCCAGTAACTTATCAAAAGAAAGTAATTGCTTAATTAAAATGTTAAAAATAATCAGGAGGTCAAGCAGTCACTGTAGATTGGTAACAACGGCCTCATAAAAAACATACATGGATGTAATAGAGAAATGGAGGTCATTTAAAGGTGAAATTTTGAGGGTACAGAATCTTTATGCTCCTGTTAGGTTGAAAGGAAAGGTTAAAAGTTTGAGTGAACCATGGCTTTCAAGGGATATTGGAAACTTGGTTAGGAAAAAGAGAGCTATCTACAATAAATAGAGGCAGCATGGAGTAAATAAGGTGCTCGAGGAATATAAAGAATGTAAAAAGAGTCTTAAGGAAGAAATTAGAAAAGCTAAAAGAAGATGAGGTTGCTTTGGCAAGTAAGGTGAAAATAAATCCAAAGGGTTTCTACTGTTATATTAATAGCAAAAGGATAGAGAGGGATAAAATTGGTCCCTTAGAGAATCAGAGTGGACAGCTATATGTGGAGCCAGAAGAGATGGGGGAGATTTTGAACAATTTCTTTTCTTCGGTATTCACTAAGGAAAAGGATATTGAATTGTGTAAGGTAAGGGAACCAAGTAGGGAAGTTATGGAAACTATGACAATTAAAGAGGAGGAAGTACTGGCGCTTTTAAGGAATATAAAAGTGGATAAATCTCCAGATCCTGCCAGGATATTCCCTAGGACTTTGAGGGAAGTTGGTGTAGAAATAGCAAGGGCTCTGACAGAAATATTTCAAATGTCATTAGAAACGGGGATGGTGCCGGAGGATTGGTGTATTGCTCATGTGGTTCCATTGTTTAAAAAGGGTTCTAAGAGTAAACCTAGCAATTATAGGCCTGTCTGTGTGACGTCAGTGGTGGGTAAATTAATGGAAAGTATTCTTAGAGATGGTATATATAATTATCTGAATAGACAGGGTCTGATTAGGAATAGTCAGCATGGATTTGTGCGTGGAAGGTCATGTTTGACAAATCTTATTGAATTTTTTGAAGAGGTTATGAGGAAAGTTGATGAGGGTAAAGCAGTGGATGGAATTTATGGACATATGGACTATATGGACTTCAGTAAACCCTTTGACAAGGTTCCGCATGGATGGTTAGTTAGGAAGGTTCAATCATTAGGTATTAATATTGAAGTAGTAAAATGGATTCAACAGTGGCTAGATGGGAGATGCCAGAGAGTAGTGGTGGATAACTGTTTGTCAGGTTGGAGGCCAGTGACTAGTGGTGTGCCTCAGGGATCTATATTGGGTCCAATGTTGTTTGTCATAAACATTAATGATCTGGATGATAGGATGGTAAATTGGATTAGTAAGTATGCAGATGATACTAAGTTAGGTGGCATTGTGGATAATGAAGTAGGTTTTCAAAGCTTGCAGAGAGATTTAGGCCAGGTAGAAGATTGGGCTGAACAATGGCAGATGGAGTTTAATGCTGATAAGTGTGAGGTGCTACATTTTGGTAGGAATAATCCAAATAAGACATACATGGTAAATGGTAGGGCATTGAAGAATGCAGTAGAACAGAGTGATCTAGGAATAATGATGCATAGTTCCCTGAAGGTGAAATCTCATGTGGATAGGGTGGTGAAGAAAGCTTTTGGTATGTTGGCCTTTATAAATCAGAGCATTGAGTATAGGAGTTGGGATGTAATGTTAAAATTGTACAAGGCATTGGTAAGGCCAAATTTGGAGTATTGTGTACAGTTCTGGTCACTGAATTATAGGAAAGATGTCAATAAAATAGAGAGAGTACAGAGAAGATTTACTAGAACATTATCTGGGTTTCAGCACCTAAGTTACAGAGAACGGTTGAACAAGTTATGTCTTTATTCTTTGGAGCGTAGAAGGTTGAGGGGGGACTTGATACAGGTATTTAAAATTATGAGGGGGATAGATAAAGTTGACGTGGATAGGCTTTTTCCATCGACAGTAGGGGAAATTCAAACAAGAGGACATGATTTGACAGTTAGGGGGCAAAAGCTTAAGGGTAACATGAGGGGGAATTTCTTTACTCAGAGAGTGGTAGCTGTGTAGAACAAGCTTCCAGTAGAAGCGGTAGAGGCAGATTCAGTATTGTCATTTAAAGTAAAATTGGATAGGTATATGGACAGGAAAGGAATGGAGGGTTATGGGCTGAGTGCGGTCCAGTGGGACTAGGTGAGTGTAAGTGTCGGCACGGACTAGAAGGGCCGAGATGGCCTGTTTCTGTGCTGTAATTGTTATATGGTTATATGGTTAAAAAATGCTAAAGAAATGGCAAGGTTGCCATTCAACGTGCCACAAGGCGCAAAGAGAAGCCACATTAAAGTTGGAGAGAATTCTATTCCATTGATTAAGACACGAGATATCTTTATCAGTGTAGCTTAATGATATACAGGCAAGGAACAATGTTACTGACCTTAAGTTTTAGATATATTT
This sequence comes from Hypanus sabinus, assembly GCF_030144855.1. NCBI lineage: Eukaryota > Metazoa > Chordata > Chondrichthyes > Myliobatiformes > Dasyatidae > Hypanus > Hypanus sabinus. The sequence goes on from NC_082707.1 coordinate 132,847,092, forward strand.
TATAAAACTACTGACTTGATTTGGAGAAGAGTTGGCTAAATTTTCTGTCCCACAACTAAGCCATGTTCTGATTTGCGCAAAACTAATTTTTGAGTGCAAATAGTTTATATTGTACATGCATATATTCTTTCACAAAAAGGAGAAAATCTGCAGTTGCTGAAAGTCAAATTAATACACACTAAATACTGGAGGAACTCAGTAGGCCAGGCAGCATCAATGGAAAATAGTAGGTAGTGTTCATTTCAGGCTGAGACCCTTCATCAGGACTGTAAAAAAGAGATGAGAATTCGGAGTAAGAAGGGGGGCAGAGGAGATTGAAGAAATACAAGGTAGTAGGTGATAGGTGATACCTGGAGTAGGGGAGGGGTGAAGTAAGGAGATGGGAAGTCGATTGCTGAAAGAGATACAGGGCTGCAAAAGGCAGAATCTGATTGGAAATGATGGAAGGTTGGAGATGTCGGAAGTTACAGAGAATTATGTGCTGGATGACGTAATTTCATCTACCACCCTACCAGCCTTCACGTCCAGCACATAATTCTCCATAACTTCCACTATCTCCAACAGGATTCCAGCACCAAGCACATCTTCCCCCCTCCCCATTTTCTGCTTTCTGCAGGGATTGCGACTCCTTTGTCTATTCGACCCTCCCCACTGGTCTCCCTCCTGGTACTTATCCTTGAAAGCAGGGAAGTGCAACATTTCCTCCCTCACTAACATTCAGGGCCCTTAACAGTCTTTCCAGGTGAGGCAACACTTCACCTGTGAGTCTGTTGGTGTTATCCACTGTATCCTGTGCTCCCAGTATGGCCCCCTGTATACTGATGAGATCCAAAGTAGATTGGGAGACCATTTCATCAAGCATCTATGGCTCCATCTGTCATAAAAAGTGGGATCTCCTAGTGTCCACTGATTTCAAATCTACTTCCCATTCCCATTCTGACATGTCAGTCCATGGCCTCCTCTACTGCCATGAAGAGGCCACAGTCAGGTTGGAGGAGCAACACCTTGTATTCCATCTGGATGTCCTCCAACCTGATGGCATGAACATCGATTTCTCAAACTTCCAGTAACTGCTCCCTTCCCTTTCTCCTTCACCATTCTGCATTCCCATTTCTTTCTCTCATCTTATCTACTTACTTGCCCATCAACCTCCCTCTGGTACTCTCCCTTTGCTTTCTTCCAATGCTTTCTATCCTCTCTAATCAGAATCCCCCTTTTACAGCCTTTTATCTCTTTTACCTGTCAACCTCTCAGATCTTTACTTCACCCTTCACCCCTCCCGGTTTCACCTATTACCTACTACCTTGTACTTCTTCCTCCCCTCCCCCATCTTCTTCACCTGACTTCCCATCTCTCTTTTCCAGTCCTGATGAAAGGTCTCAGCCCAAAACCTAGACTGTTTTCTCCTGTCTATAGATACTGCCTAGCATGCTGAGTTCTTCCAGCATTTTGTGTGTCCAAATTTTTTGCTTCCTCACCCTGCCAGCCCCACTTCAGCTTCAAATGTACAGGGAGTAATTCCATGCAACACAGTGATTATTTGCTGACTGGCAATGTCGAAGCACATGGTATTGGGGAAGGTTAAGGGGTTTGAGGTAGAAAGTGAGAAAGTAATTGTCAGTATATGCAATCCCATCCAATCAGCATTTTCATTGCCTGCAATTTTGAGCAACCACTCCTGGTTCAGCAGCTTTTCACTGCATTCAGAGCTATTTTGTTTTGGGTTGTCGTCCAACCATGACTAGAGGGAGGCTAACAATAAATCACCATGACTCTTAAAGTCGCTTGAAGACAACTGTAGGATATTACATACTGTCAACAGGAGTTAGGGGCATTAAAAAGACTTCTGGAATTCAGGTAAATTAAAAATGACTCCATACTTTGAACATATATATTAATTAATATAAATCACTGCATATTTTTAAAATAAGTAATTGAAAACTGAGGCCCTTATGCTGTGATTTATGACCCTGAAAGATGATATTCAATTAACGCTGACATATATTAATCAGTACAGTTTATTGCCTTCAGCTACCATCCTGGTAACATTGCAAAATTAATCTTCTGACAACTATAGAGAGGCAATAATTTTTAGTTTGTAAAATAGACAGTCTCTATGTCACATCCATCATTAACTGCAGCATCATCATTCCCAAATTGTTGAATTGGGGGAACTGGCACCTTAATCTGAGCACAGCTGATGGTGAGAGACAGAGGCATCAAAATAGCTTTTAAATCAGATTGACAGATATTTCAATATGAAACATATTCAACAAGAGCACTATCAACATTAAAATCAATCCTACATGATATTGTCTCAGTACACTCAGATTTACTTCCCTTTACATCTGTGTTTAAAGGAGGAATTTATCTGCCATGTTAACACCTAATAAAGGTAAATTTTAAGAAGCATCCTTATAGAATGTTTGTATTTAAAAATTACCCATTGCATTGACGTCACAGCACACTTAAATTCAAAGTAGAAAAGCTACTTCTTTAGCCAGAGTACTATCCTCCTCAGCTGAACAAGTTCACTTAACCTAGTTGTTTTGCTGTTACTACATTGTTATTGTATCAGTATTATCTGTAAATTAGCTCCTTTGTTTCCCACACTGGAGCAGGAACTGCACTTCAAGAGATAGATCATTAGTTGGGAAGCACCTTGGGACAGACTGTGAATATGAAAGACTTTATAGACAATGGAATTCTTTCTTCAACTATGCTGGCTCTGGCTACATCTTGTATTTCCATACAATGTTACATTAGACTGTTACACATCTATTGTCAGAGAAGTACTTGCATAAATAGGTAAACTACCTTCATACAAGCAAGGACAGAAAACAGGGCAAAGTGAGTATACTTATTTATTCAGTAAGTTATGGGTCGAAGTATTTGGTGAGTACATTTCTAACTCTTTTGGCTTCAGTCTCATTGCCGTCTGTTCTGAAATTGTTAGGTTGCGTTCAAAAAAACAATGAAGTAGTGCACTGCCATCTGATAGCATTTTCAGAAGTCTCTGGTTACCCCATCTATACTGATCTGCCCGAGCAGCGTTTTCAAAAATACCCACCCTGGAAAGTGTTTCTGAAAAGCTCCAGTTTCGGGGAACGAAAACGCCATTTTAGTGTGGACAGAGGGTAAAAACGAAGAGAAAAAGCTTCGGTTATGGATTTATCCGGCGTAATGTGGATGTAGCCTCAGACTGCAAGTTGTACATTCTTGAAGTCTCAACAGAACGCCCACCATTGAGATGACATTGTTATGAAAAGTGATGTGTCATTCAGTACAATTGTCACATTGAATGGCCTGAAGCATTATGTTTTAGGCCTGGATGTCTGCTTCTCATAATTGACATTTCATAACAAGTGATGTGCAAGGGACTAAAATAAGACCAACAGAGTACACTGTTGAAACCCTCTTTTCATGCTTAGAAACTGAAGTTCACCTTCCCAGTGGCTACCCACTTTAATTCCACTTCCTATTCCCATTGTGACATGCCAGTCCATGGCCTCCTCGATTGTCACGATGAAGCCACACTCAAGTTGGAGGAGAAACATCTTATCCATCTGGGTAGCCTCCAACCTGATGGCATGAACATTGATTTCTTGGATTTCTGGTAATGGCTGACCCCCCCACCCCCCACCATTCCCCATCCCCTTTTCCCTCACTTACCTTATCTCCTTATCTGCTTATTACCTCGTCTGGAGCTTGTCTCCCTTTTCCTTCTTCCATGGCCTTCTGTCCTCTCCTATTAGATTCCCCCTTCCTCCAGTCCTGTATCTCCTTTACCAATTGACTTCCCAGCTCTTTACTTCACCCCTCCACCCTCCCGGTTTCACCTATCACCTTGTGTTTCTTCCTCTCCACTCCCCACCTTCTAACTCTGACTCCTCTTTTTTTTTCTCCAGTCTTGAGGAAGGATCTCAGCCCAAAATATTGAGGGTACTCCTGTCCATCTATGCTGCCTGTCCTGCTGAGTTCCTCCAGCATTCTGTGTGTGTTGCTTTGGATTTCCAGCATCTGCGGAATTTCTCATGTTTGTGATTGATTCACCCCTTTTATGGTGTGTTGAACAGATACTGTATGTTGACCTAGCGCTCGGTCAGATGACCTGCAAAAAAAATCTGAAAATTTACAAACAAAGGAACTAATTAATTGTAGGAGTGATTTTTACTCTAATCCCTACGTAAAAACTGTGCACATTTCCTGATGGTGACTGCTGGCTAAAGTTCACTTATCAACACTATGAAGCATGGGAAGGGTATCAGACTCTTCACCAAGCTCACTCCATGGCACACACTGAGCAGCTGCCAAAAGGCTACCATGGAGTTCAGGGGTGTAGACATAAGCACAAATGCTTCTTGCTATCCTCATCCACCACACAATCATCTGCAAAGATTATGTCCCATAGCATGAATGACTGCACATGATCATCACACTGAAGAGACTGCAGTGCAATGAATTATATAGAAGCACTGCTGTAATTTAAGAGACATGTAGCAGAAATGTGTTCTAAATACACTGATGAATAAAACCTGTGAGTCACGGAAACAGAGCAAGACGAAGATAGGAGAGTGTGGGCTACTTAAGTCTCACCTTCTTGAAAACCTGCTTTGTTCCCTGGTTTCTTGGAGACTATAAATGAAAGTCATTATGTTGCCTTATTAACAGACAATTTCAGTGGATAAAAATGGAAATGGAACATGTGCATTGCATAAGGTCATTATATACTGTATGACTAATGAATATTGATTAGTGTCATTGAATGTGTCCAGAGCTGCACAATTGTCCAGTGCGTTAAGCCAGTTTTACTTATGTTATGGATGTGATTACTAACATTATATAATATTGGCAAAATAGTATTTCTATGGATCAAAACATGCATCAGTGGGTCCAGTTCCAATGCATACATTTATTTTCCACAAATATGGCAAAAAAAGTTAGATTTTATCCTGCATTCAAGCAAAAGATTCATGCTCCATAGATTTTGCACATCAACGCTCCTTCCCAAACCTTTGAGGTAATGGGCTGATCCTGCTGGCTATTGCTGGCAGTTCTGACCAGGATCACTAAAGTTCAGCTGTAAAAACTGCAGCAAGTCCCAAACCCAGGAATAGGCACTGTTAGACATGAAAATTCAGAACTGAGTGACAGATTGAAAAGGTTAACTCTGATATTTCATTCCCCGATTGGATTGCACCTGGAGGTCAACAGTGAAGCCCAGACTTGCTGAGTTTACCCAGCTTCACCCGAAGGAATCATCTTTTGAATTCAGCACTATAAGAGACCTGTCCATCTCTTACCTAGATCAAGATCTGGAAGCCTGATGGATTTCAATAAGGATTGAAAGAGAAAAATGTAAGAGGAATGAAGGGAAAGTTAGATACTAAGAAGAAATGTTTTTTTTAACTTTCACACACAAAATGCTGGTGGAATGCAGCAGGCCAGACAGCATCTATGGGAAGAAGCTCAGTGGATGTTTCAGGCTGAGACTCTTCGTCACAACTAACTGAAAGAAGAGATAGTAAGAGATTTGAAAGTGGGAGGGGGAAATCCAAAATGATAGGAGAAGACAGGAGGGGGAGGGATGAAGCCAAGAGCTTGAAAGGTGATTGGCGAAAGGGATACAGAGCTGGAGAAGGGAAAGGATCATGGGACGGGAGGCCTGGGGAGAAAGAAAGGGGGAGGGCAGCACCAGATGGAGATGGAGAGCAGGCAAGGAGTGATTGTGAGAGGGGCAGAGAGAGAAAAAAGAGAGAGAAAATAAAGGGGGAATAATAAATAAATAAGGGATGGGGTAAGAATGGGAGGGGCATTAACGAAAGTTAGAGAAATCAATGTTCATGCCATCAGGTTGGAGGCTACCCAGACGGAATATAAGGTGTTGTTCCTCCAACCTGAGTGTGGCTTCATCTTGACAGTAGAGGAGGCCATGCATAGACATATCAGAATGGGAATGGGATGTGGAATTAAAATGTGTGGACACTGGGAGATCCTACTTTCTCTAGCAGACAGAGCATAGGCCCCATGGCCTCCTCTACTGTCAAGATGAAGCCACACTCAGGTTGGAGGAACAACACCTTATATTCTGTCTGAGTAGCCTCCAACCTGATGGCATGAACATTGATTTCTCTAACTTCTGTTAATGCCCCTCCTCCCCTTCTTAACCCATCCCTTATTTATTTATTATTCCCCCTTTATTTTCTCTCTCTTTTTTCTCTCTCTGTCCCTCTCACAATCACTCCTTGCCTGCTCTCCATCTCCCTTTGGTGCTCCCCTCCCCCTTTCTTTCTCCCCAGGCCTCCTGTCCCATCATCCTTTCCCTTCTCCAGCTGTGTATCCCTTTTGCCAATCAATTTTCAAGCTCTTGGCTTCATTCCTCCACTTCCTGTCTTCTCCTATCATTTTGGATTTCCCCCTCCCCCTCCCACTTTCAAATCTCTTACTATCTCAGTTAGTCCTGACGAAGGGTCTCGGCCCGAAACTTCGACTGTACTTCTTCCTATAGATGACCTGCCACATTCCACCAGCATTTTGTGTGTGTTGCTTGAATTTCCAGCATCTGTAGGTTTCTCCATTTTTTTAAAGTTTAATTGTTTGTGTTTTAGTTGTTTATTAAAGATTTAAATATTAATTGGTTTCCTAATTTTTATCCTGAATTTCCTAATTTTCTTAAAGTCTCCTGAAGACAAAAGTATATTTTGTGGATAGGTCTTCTCCCTGTGAGACCAGAGGCCACACCACTGGAGTCTAGCATCCTTTTGGAGTGAGACTGACCATTTTATCTGAACTGGTTGGACTATGAGTTTTGATACCAGGGTGTTTGGCATAGTCCCCATATTAGGTCTTAACCCTACTTCAGTTCCATCTCTGCACCACCTTCCCAACACTACAAATTACCTGGTGCAAATGCTTTGTGGGAAAGTTTTAAAATGTCGTATTTTAAAACACACTTATTTTTTAGTTTTTTGTCTTTATTTTTCTTTCACCTGATTTAATTTTTCTACACTTATTTCTCTTTCTGTATGCTACATTGCATTCAACTGTTCTATACTTCTAAGCGGACTATCTACATAAATCTGATTAGCTAAAGAAGTGCACAGTTCGTCTTCTTGTTTATTTATGTCCCAGATCCCAGTTTTCCTCATACTGTTATCTGTTTATAATTTCCACAACTTGCAAAGCAAACAAAAAGTGTTTAGAAACCTAACACTATGGTCAAACTAATTCCAACCGCTATTAATTACATAGCAAAATATAACCCATTATTATATATCATTTGTTGTAAATGCTTTTATGAATATAATTGTACCAAAGAGAATGAGATAACACAATATTTATTGACTTGATGCCACATCATCCTGTTTACCATTTCTGGCTGAATTCTTTATCACTTACAGTGTGAGTATTGTACAGCTTGATGACTTGCCCTATCGGGTATTAACTGAGAAATTGAGTTTGTTCTTTCTTTCTACCATGTAAAGGTTTCAGCATCAAAATACCGAACATTGTTCTAAATGTGGAACAAGAGTTCAAATATTTGGTCATATTTTCCAAAGGCATCTGATTCTATAACATGAAGTGCACCTTCAGTATGCATCAGCATGTCAGAACACATTGATGTAAATTGATGGGTGACATTTATAACAGATAGTTAAAGTACACAGGTTCACTATAGATTTCTCAACTTTTTAACTTGGGACATATCATGAAGCACCTGCTTACAGTATTCATCTAATCTGGGGTGGTTTGAAAATTCACATTGTCATATATAATTTTGTGAGAACAATCTTAGCAGAAGATGAACTCTAGATTATTGTGATTACCTTTGATCTCGTGTAATTCTATTTCTGTCTGTAAAGAAGTATCCTAAATAAGTTTAGAGTTTGACAGCTGAAGAATGGTTATAGAATCATAGAGAACTACAGTAAAGAAACAGGCCATTTGGCCCATCTAGTCTGTGCCAGCCTGGTCTTCTACCTAGTCCTATTTACCTGAACCCTGATCAGAGCCCTCCAAACCTGCCGCATCCCTGCACTTATCCAAATTTCTCTTAAACGTTACAAAATTAATCCACATAAATTGCTTATGCTGGCAGCTTATTCTGCCCTCTGAGTTAAGAACCTCGTCCTCAAACAACCCTTAAATATTTCACCTACCATCCAAAAGCTGTGACCTCTGGTTCTAGTCTCACCCAACCTTACAGGAAAAAGGTTACAAAAGTCTGGTGGGAATTTATATATATATATATAACTTATTTATTTATATTGCTCTCTTTTCTACCCAGGGATGCCAACTAACTTGACATCAGAAACTACAAGCCAGCCTATGGCCCAACTCACCATAGACCCTCTCATAGTTAACACTCTTGCAACTTGGAGAGCCATTGGCTTGTGGAATTTGAGCTTAAGTTTTGAAAAAGTGTGCAGGGCCAGTCAGGATGTTCAGTGTGTTGAGATCATTGGGTAATTAGGCACTTGACAAGAGCCAGTAAACAGAGTTTAGGGTTAATCAGAGTGGCCATTGTGGGAGCGGCCATTATTGGAACAGGTTATGTTAGAGTGGCTCGAGACTTTGGTTCAAGAGGTTTCAACGAGGATTGGTGGAGGTCAGCCTCCATCAGCACAGGTGCACCACATGACTGTCTGCTTAGACCCTGTTCTATTCACTTTACATATATGACTGTTTAGCTAAGCACAGCTCCAAAGCCGTATTTAAGTTTGCTAATGACGCCATTGTCAAAAGCTGAATCAAATGTGGTGATGAATCAGTATATAGGAGAGAGATTATACATGTTAAGGTGTATATATCTTAATAGATACCTCATACATCATTATTATTATACTAGAAGCACTAGGGGGCAGGAGTATCTGAACATCAGGTGTCTCTGACAGGAAATGATTAAGTGACAAAGTGACTCTTGGCAAGAGAAACTCTTCCAGGTAGCAGAAGGGCAGTGATTGTGTCAGTGTAGGTATGAGGTGTGGAGTGCAGGCAGTGCATGGGGGGGTTTGACGGGTGCTGCGGTGCTGTGGAGAGGTGTGGCTGATGCAGATATAGTGGTGGTGAATCTGGTGGGGTGGGTTAATGGTTAGAGGTGCTGATTAGTCTGATGGCTTGTGGGAAGGAACTGTTTTTGAGTCTAGTGGTCCTGGAGTGGATGCTCCACAGGCTCCTCCCTGATGGGACTGGGAGAAACAGTCCAAAAGCAGGGTGGATGGGATCCCCATGATATTGCAGGCCTTTTTCTGCTATCCTTCTGCAGAGATACAGTGTTCCCTTGATGGTGGGTAGGCTGTGTATCTAGGTAGTGATGCATTGGGCAGCTTTAACTACCCGTGGTAGAGCCCTGCTGAAGCTGGTTCCATACCACACAGTAATGCAGTATGTTAGGATGCTCTGAATAGTGCTTTTGTAGAAGATCTTGAGTATTGAAGTGCATTGTGCAGCTCTCTTCAGCCCCCTCAGAAAAGTAGAGGCAATGGTGAGCTTACTTGACCTTTTAGGATGTGATCTGAAACCATGAGAGGTTGTCCAAGATATGCACTCCCAAGGTTTTGAAATTGCTCTCAGTTTCCACAGCAGTGCCACCAATATGATGTGGTGTGAGTGGCCTGTGTTCTCCTGAGATCAATAATCTCCTTGGTCTTGTTGACACTGAGGAAGAGGTTATTTTCCTGGTACTAGGCCTCAAGCTTTGCTGCCTCCTCTCTGTAGGCTGCGATGAGCCCCATCAATGTTGTGTCATTGGGAAACTGGACAATGTCAGGTGTTTGGCCATGCAGTCATGGGTGAGCAGAGTGTACAGCAGTGGGTGCAGCATACAGCCCCGGGGGGCCCCCTTGTTGTGGATGATGGGGAGGGAGAGCGGTTGTGCATCATAATTGCCTGAGGTCTGTTCGTTATGAATTCCAACACACAGCTGCACAGTGGTCTATTTAGACTGAGGAGTAGGAGTTTGTTCACCAAGATCTGTGTAACAATAGTGTTGGATGGTGGACTGAAATCCAGAATTAACATTCTGACATAAGTGTCATTGTTTTCTAGGTGTGCCAGGGCCAGGTGCACAACAGATGCTATGGCGTCTGTTGTAGAGCGGTTCTGTTGGTAAGCGTATTGGAGTAGTTTGCATAAAGGCAGATGCAACATTAAGACATTAAGATTGTGAGGAAGGATAAGCAGTTGATAGGGCAAAATTGCTGTCAGTTAGATGGGTTGAAGCATATCTATTTTAATGCAAGACACATCAAGAACAAGGGTGATGAACTTAGATCATGGGTCAGTACATGGAGCAACAATGTTGTGACCATTATGGAGACTTGGCTGTCACAAGGACAGGAATGGCTGCTGAATATTCCAGGGTTTAGATATTCCTAAGGGGACAGGGAGGGATATAAAAGACGAGGGGCAGTGACAGTACAAGGATAGTATCATATTTGCAGAAGAATGTGGCATCAGTCATTAAGGACCCCAACTGGGTAATGTTCTCTTTGAGTTACTACCATCAAGGGTAAGATACAGGAACCTGAAGACTCATACTCAGCATTTTAGAAAAAGCTTCTTCCCCTCCATTATCAGATTTCTGAACAGACAATGAACCCATGAGGATCCTCTCATTCAGTACTGGAAATAACTAACAATTTACAATACAGGATCTTTCTGTGTAATAACATTTTGTGTGACGTTTTTAAAAAGTAATAATGTTAATAGCATCTGTGAAGGGAAAGAAATGGTAAATATTTCTAGTCAAGATGCATATTCAAGGCTGAATAAAGAGGAGATAGCCAATATAAAGTCTTGATACTGTTTATCTCCCCTTTACACTTACAGTCCTAATGCAGGGTCTTGACTAAAAATGCCATATATCCTTTTTCTTTTTCAATCTTTTTATTAATTTAAAAAAAACATAACATAATATTATATTACATATGTTATGAATACAATAGATTTAAAATTGAGTTGATAACAAGATAACAATATCTTATTAACTATCAGCAAAAAAGGATCATACAATATCAATCTAATCTATATTGATTATACATGAAAAGAGTAAAAATAATCATCAAAAGAAAAAGAAAAAAATGTAAAATATAAGAAAAAATTTATATTTAAAGAAATAATTAAAAAAAACTAAACCTAAACTAACATGGGCAATAATAATAGTTTATAAGTATATGATAGTGTCAAAAAACTCCGGAACTCCAACCTGAACAAGAATAATAAGAGTAAAGGTCTGGAAGAAGTCAAATTAATTCATGTGAAAGTGTCGAATGAACGGTCCCCAAGTTTCTTCAAATTTAATTGATGAATCAAAAATAGTACTTCTAATTTTTTCTAAACTTAAGCAAGAAATAGTTTGAGAAAACCATTGAAATGTGGTAGGAGGATTTACTTCTTTCCAATTTTGTAATATAGATCTCCTGGCCATTAATGTTACAAAGGCAATCATTCGTCTAATTGGAGGAGAGAATCGACTATCATCTTCATTTGGAATACCAAAAATTGCAGTGATAAAATGAGGTTGTAAATCAATATTCCAAATTGAGGAAATGGTAGCAAATATGTCCTTCCAATAATTATGTAAAGTAGGACATGACCAAAACATGTGGGTCAATGAAGCCACATCTAAATGACATCTGTCACATTGAGGATTAACATGAGAATAAAACCGAGCAAACTTATCTTTAGACATATGAGTTCTATGTACGACCTTAAATTGTATTAAAGCATGTTTAGCACATATAGAAGATGAATTAACCATTTGTAAAAATTTTTTCCCATTTTTCCGTTGAAATATTGTATTGAAGTTCTTCTTCCCATTCCTGTTTAATTCTACCTGATATCTCTGGTTGTATCTTCATAATCATATTATAAATAAGAGCCACTAATCTCTTCTGACAGGGATTTAAAGTAAAAATCATATCTGAAAAATCTATCAAAGTTGAATTAGGGAAGGATGGTAAAACTTTATATAAAAAGTTTCTAATTTGTAAGTATCTAAAAAAATTAGATTTAGGTAATTTAAATTTGTTAGAAAGTTGATCAAAAGACATCAAACTACCTTCAAAAAAAAGATCGCGAAACCAGCCATATATCCCTTTGTCTCCACAGACATTGCCTGATCTGCTGAGTTCCACCAGCGGCTTTTTTTTCATCTGCAATATCGCGTGACTCCATATGGATTGGAAATTGACTTCTCCACCAAACAAAGAACATAATTAAAAATAGACTGATCGGAAGCTGGCACATTGTACAGTTCTTCTGGGAATTGTTCTGGGATGCTGCAGTTCACATTATTTAAATGGTAATATGATTGAAAATTTTGCTTAAATTATTAAACTTGAGATGGCACTGACTTATATAGGCAGATGCGAGGGGTGATTGGTAAGTTTGTGGCCAAAGGTAAAAGGAGTCAATTTCAGAAAACATAGCACATTTATTTTTCAACAAAGTCCCCTCCTACATTTATACACATAGTCCAGTGGTTGTGGAGCATACAGATCTTGGACCTCTAGAAAGTGTCCACAGATGGGTGATTGATAAGTTTGTGGCCTAAGGTAGAGGGATATGAGTTATACAGCTCTCGTTACATGCACATGCAGGAAACTCTGAGTGATTATGCAGAAAGTTTGAAGTTAATAACTCATCTCCTTCTACCTTAGGCCACGAACTTAACAATCACCCCTGATGAGTTATCAACTTCAAACTTTCTGCATAATCACTCAGAGATGAACTGCATGTGCACGTAACGAGAGCTGTATATCTCGTCTCCTTCTACCTTAGGCCATAAACTGTGGACACTTTCTGGAGGTCCAAGGTCCGTATGCTCCACAACCGCTGGACTAAGTGTGTAAATGTAGACGGGGACTATGTTGGAAAAAAAAATGTGCTAGGTTTTCTAAAATTGACTCCTTTTACCCTAGGCCATGAACTTATCAATCACCCCTCATATATCCACAGTTTGTATCAATATCTGGACCATTTAAATAATTTGGTCTGTGAGCAACAGGTGTGTGTAAGTTGAATAAATGTATCACGTCAAATAGAAAATAACATTTTTCAAATTTACATCACAAATCAAAATCAGAACAAGACTTAAAATCATTGGCCCATGTCATGAAAAATGTTGTTTAGTGGAAGCAGTACATTGCAATATATAATTTTAAAAATTATTAATTAGAATAAGATAAAAATATAATGAGGAAGTGGACATGTGTTCATTATCCATTCAGAAATCTGATAGCATTTGGGAAGGAGCTGTTTCTAAAATGTTCCTAAAACATTGAGTGTGTGTCTTTAGGCTGCTGTACTTCCTGCTTGATGATAGCAATGAGAAGGGGAAATGTCCAAGGTGTTGGGAGTCCTAAATGACAGATGCCTCCTTTTCCAGCTGTCACCTATTGAAGATGTCCTCGATGTTGTGGAGGCTAGTACCTGTGATGGAGTTGGCTGAATTTGCAACTCTCAGCAGCTTTTCCCAAATTCTGTGCCGTAGTCCCTTCCTACCAAATGGTGATGCAACCAGTTAGAATGCTCTCCACAGTACATCTGTAGAAATTTGTGAGAGTCTTTATTGACACACTAAGCCTCTTCACACTCCAAATTAAATATAACCTCTGTTGTGCCTTTGTTGTAGTTACATCAATGTGTTGGGCCCATGGTATATGCTCAATTATGTTAACATCCAAAAACTTGAAGTTGCTCACTATTTCCAGTGCTGATCCCTCAGTTAGGACTCGTGTGTCCCTCAACTTCCCCACCCTGAAGTCCACAATAAGTTTCTTGGTCTTACCTACGTTGAGTGCAAGGTTGATGCTGCGACATCACTTAACCAGCTGATCCATCTCATTCCTGTACACCTCCTCATCATTGTCTGAAATTCTGCCTACAAAAGTTGTGTCATCAGCAAATTTATAGATGGCATTGAGCTGTACCTAGCCACACAGTCTTAGGTGTAGAGAGGGTAGAGTGCAATGGGATCTGCATGCATCCTCGAGGAGTGCTAGTGTTGATCACCAGTGAGGAGGACATGTTATTTCCAATCTGCACTGACTGTGATCTCCTGGTGAGGAAGCCAAGGATCCAGTTACAGAGGGAGGTGCAGAGACTCAGATTTTAGAGCTCATTGATTAAAACAGAGGGTATGATTATGTTGAACACTGAGCTCTAATCAAAAGACAGCAGCCTGTCATAGGTATTGCTATTGTCTAGGTGATCCAAAGCCATGTGGAGAGTCAGTGAGGTTACATCCTCTGTAGACCTATTGTGACAATAGACAAATTGCAGCAGGTCCAAGTCCTTGCTTATGCAGTAGTTGATTCCCGCCATTACTAACCTCTGCATCACAATAGACATGAACGCAACTGGGTGATAGTTGTTCAGACAGCTCACCCTGCTCTTCTTGGGCACTGGTACGATTCTTACACTTTCAAAACAGGTGGGAACTTCTGACTGTAGCAGTGAGAGTTTGAAGGTGGCATTGAACATTCCCGCCAGTTGGTTGACACAGGTTTCCACCCCTACCAGCTACACTCTCAAGGCCTGATGAAAGGTGTTCTGGCATCGGTCTCCAAGGCAGAGATCTCACAGTCACCAGATGCTCCAGAGGTATGCGCAGGTGTAGTTTTATTCTCCCTTCCAAGTGTGCACAAAAGGTATTTAACTGATCTGGGAGTGAAGCCGTTCATGATGTTAGGTTTAGTTTTGTAGGAAGTAATGGCCTGTAAACTCTGCCATAGCTGAAGTGTATCTGATTCTATTTAAATTTCTATTTAAATTTCAAGAAGCTTTGGTGTTTATTCAGAAAATGTTCTAATGGATTAAAAGACATTTCAAAGCCCTTGGATGGAAAAGACTACAAAAAGTAGTATATACAACCCAAACCATCACAGGTAAAACCCTTCCCATCATTGATCTCATCCACACGGAGTGCTGTCGTCGAAAAGCAGCACCAATAATCATCAAACCCCACCATCCAAACCATGCTCTCTTCTTGCTGCTGCCATCAGGAAGAAGGTACAGGAGCTTCATGACCTACATGACCAGGTTCAGAAACAGTTAATATCCCTCAACCATCAGGCTCTTGAACCAGAATGGATAACCTCACTCAGCCCATTTCCACTACCTATGGACTCACTTTCAAGGACTCTCCATCTCATGTTCTCAATATTTATTGCTTGCTTATTTGTTTGTTTGTTTGTTTGTTTGTTTGTTTATTTATATTTGCACAGTTTATTGCCTTTTGCGCATTGGCTATTTGTCCATCCCGTTGGGGGAGGTTTTTCATGGATTCTATTGTGTTTCATGTATTTATTGTGAATGCCCATAAGAAAATGAATCTCAGAATTGTATATGGTGACACATATGTACTTTGATCATAAATCTATTTTGAACTTGAACTTTGATTTCCTGAAGGGCCCTGTACCCAGGACACCAAATATTTCCGCTTGGTTAAGTCTCGGGTGTTGAGAGACCCATCATTGCTTTAATGCCCATTATAAATGCCATAAATTCAAACTCCAGGTCCCATTTGTAAATTAATTTATGAGCAGGATGGGATCCCAATATGCATATTTAAAATGGCCAGTGCCTGCTATAGGTAAAAAACTTTGATGCCCATTTTCTGGACTTTTTCCAGGATAGCAGCTTCAATCTAGTTGTGGAGCTCAATGATTTAGCATTATTTTAATGTTAGCATTAGAGTAGGAAGGCCATTAATATCCATTATTCTTCTGAAATATGCTTTTTGAATGTTAAAAGCCAATGTAGATGCAGAGATTTCTGAATAATGTTAATGTACAGGAATTGTGTGCAGAAAAAGTTAGAATTTCAAGAGAGAGGCTCACAAATGTAACCTGCCTTTAATATTGATAGTACTTTCAGATCATTAAGTGAATGCTAAAAGGCCTCCTGAAAGGAATAAGCACTCTTTTACAACAGCACTTTTCTGGCATGTCTTTGTTGTCTGACGTCAGATTTACTCTTAGGGTCTGGAAATAAGACTATTTAGTTATCGCCATAGCAATTAGGCTGTTTCATCAGAAGGGAAAAGGAAGATGTATTTATAAATCATTGTTCACGATTCAGAAGATTGCAAAGCTCTTCAATGAAATACTTTTCAAATTGTACTACCTGTCCAAATGTGCACAGCTAACATTCAGCAGCACGTCTTATCTACAACAAAGTAATACTGTTATGTGATGTTGATTGAAGGATAAACACTGGCCAGAATACAAGGATAATTCCCTGATTTTCTTCATAGCAATGTAACAAGATCCTTTATGTCTACTCTGGAGAGTAGTTAGGGTACCAGTTTAGTATATAATCCAAAAGAGTGCAACTTCAACGGTATAACATTCCTTCAGTACAGTGTGGGGTGTCAACTGAGCCACATGAAACAAAAGGGTATGACTTGAACGTTGGACATTTCTTTTCAATAGCCTCTGTCTATATTGTTCTGGAATTCACTTTGACCAGCATTCCTTAAGAAGTTAGAGAGCTCCAAATGTGAAAAATGTTTCAATATGAAGCCAACAATTTCCGGAAGCAATAGGATATAGGTTATAGTATTTACATATCTGCAATGTGAACATCACTCCTGAGTCTTAGTCTCTTGGTGATTTAATTTATTTTTTGCTAGCCTGCTGAGCCAGCACGTTTTAGTCAATTACACCCTTTACAGAAAGCAAAATGGGTCTTGGAGGAGAACTAACGGGTCAATATTTCTGCACCCACCTCCCCAAAAGGGAAAGCTTAAGTGCGGTTGTTCCAATTCTCTGAGCCTGAAAAAACCATTACAGCAGAACGGGTCAGGTTTAAAAATAGAGGTAAACAGTTAATATACTGTATTGGGGCAGGACGTAGCATTGTGGTCTAAATCGGGGGATTTGCTGGGCGGTGTGGCTTGAATGACCAGAAGGGCCTCATCTGCACTGCATCTCAATAAATAAATAAAAAATGAATACTCCTGAGAACTTGTGGCAGAATTGTGGAATTTTCTCAAAGACGCTGGTGAGTTCTTGACAATGGGACACGAGCTCACTGCTGGACGGGGAAAACATCTGTACAGAGACAACTACAGGGAGTGCAGCATTGAGAATGTATGCTGCTAAATTACAACTCCAGAGTGTTTTGACAGTGATGGACATGAGACATAAGCAATTACCACCCATTTCAATGCATAATTAAAGGCACCTTGGGTATGAATTACTATAAGCCAGTGGCTGGAGAATGCAAGTGATCTTCAGCTTTTGAGGAACCACCAGGGGATAATAACCCAATGCCCATTGCATTGTTTGTGATATGGAATCTGAAAAAAAGAAGTACCACATAATGTCTTAGATGAATTAGATGGAGATTTTTCTGTTCAGCCCACAATAAATCTCTGTTCAAATTCTCAGCTTTGCAGGGTTTGGAATTATATTTCGTTTATTGGGTAACAAGTTTGGTATTCAGTCAGTTGGGGAGGAGATGGAAGCAATGAGTTTTTTCGATCCGCTTCTATAAATATGCAAGAGCTGGAAGCATTTCTTGGTCTGGTCAATAATTTTTGACATATCCTTGCGATATGACCTTTCTGTGACAGCTTGGTAAATGGGATTAGCAATGTAGTTTTGAGCTGTTGAAGATATTTATAGAAAATATGTTATTATTGTGATGTTATGACTCTAATTTGATTACTCACAAACATAGGAGCAAGGGTTTCTTACCAATAATCTAATATTGTTTGTCTCTAAGTTCCTCTGTGATCACTTAATTGATTGTGAAGGCTTTGCAATAAATTTCTTGATAAAGAAAATTTATACTTGACTGAACAGGTTTTGCAATCTATACGTAATATAGGATTTGAACTTTTACATTACACGTGAATTGAAGAATCCCCCTTCAAATTTAAAAGTTTTAGACCAGGCTTAAGAGGGAAATCAGGAGGACGAAAAGAGGGCATGAGGGATTTGGTAGGCAGGATTTAAGATAATCCCAAGAGGTTCTTCAATTATATTAACAGTGAAAGTGATTAGATAGGAACTAAATCCTTTTAAAAACTATCAGGGCTGACTGTGCGTAGAAGCACAGGAGATGGCTGAGAGTTTTAATATCTACTTTTCCTTGTTATTTACTAATAAGAATATCACAGATGCCAAAGAAATTAGGTCATAAGTAGTAAGGTCATGATTACTTATGATGAAGGAGGTATTTGCAGCCTTCAAGCACATTAAAGTGGGCTTGACCAAGTGCAGCCCTGGACCTTCTGAAAGACCAGGAATGAAATGATACAGGCCTTTGTAAATTTGCTTCATCATTAGCCACAGATGAAGTTCCAGAAAACCGGAAGTGGCTAATATTATCCCATTATTCAAGCAGAGTGGCAAGGACTGACCAGAGAAATACAGACTAGAGAGCCTAAACACGAGGAAATCTGCAGATGCTGGAGATTCAAGCAACACACAAAATGCAGGTGGAACACAACAGGCCAGGCAGCATCTATAGGAAGAAGTACAGTCGACGTTTTGGGCCAAGACCCTTCGTCAGGACAGGGTCTTCGTCTAGACAAAGCGTCTCGGCCCAAAACGTCGACTGTACTTCTTTCTAGAGAGCCTAACTGCATTTGTAAGTAAGTTACTGAAGGGAATTCTGAGGGATAAGATCTCCTCTCACTTGGATTGTCAAAGCTTGAGCAAGAATAGTCAGCATCATTCTGTGGGCGATCACGTCTGATAAATCTTTTGGAGTGTTACGTACCCCGTAACTGGGTCACTTACCAGCAAAGATAGAGAGGTCCGTTGAAGTCTGATAACAGTATTTATTGATAAAAATACACAAAAATAATATCAATGCAAACATACAGATAATATACGTCATCAATACTAAATCTAAAAGCGCGGGTATAATAACAATCAATAAGAAATAGCTCTATCGTTGTCTGAGGGATAATGTATTGTCCGATGGAAATATAAAAGTCACTTTACTTCATTCAAGCTGCAGGCTGCAGCTTTTGGTTGGAGTCAAGACAGAGGGTTTAAACTTGCCCATTCCTTTTATGATGTCAATCCTTCAAGAGTCAGTGGAGGCTGATTTCCCCTTTGTGTTAGCTAAAGCCGTTCTTTCGTGGCAAGACCCACCAATTCCGAGGCAAATGGAAAAGGACGCACGTGGGCTTTTCCACTGGCTTTCACTATTACGCTGTTACAGGAGTTCTAGCGTTTCTTCTGGTGCATCTAAAGGGGCTGTTTCCCAGACCCTCTTTTATCCCAACTCACGGGATGTCACTCAGGGTGGAATGATGCCATCCCCCAACCAGCCCACGTTGTCTGAGGGCTTCCACGAAGCATAGTACTCAATACACAATTCCGTCTCCAAGAGACAATGACCTGTTCCGTGGCTTGTATCGCTGGGGCCAGGACATTCCAAACGCCTCCCTCTCATTTCCTGGGTCTCCTGCCCTGACTTAATAGCGATCTCGCGATTCTCAAAAAGGAGGGGGGGGCACAGGTGTAACAGGAGTTTTTCAAACAGGTATCGAAGGGAATAGGTGAAGGTAGGACAGTAAATGTTGTCTACATGGTTCTTTGACAAGGACCTGCATGCCAGGCTGGTCCAGAAAGTGAGGTGGCATGGGATTTGGGGGGGTGGAGGGGGGCTAGTGAGCTGGAATCTGTTATCGGGTTTGCTGATGATACTAAGTTAGAGGGTGTTGTTGATCATGATGCTGGTTACACTGAGCTGCAAAGAGATCTTGATCAGATCGAGAAATGAACTGAGGAATGGCAAATGGTTTTGAATTTAGATAAGTGTGAGATGATGCATCTTGGAGATACAAACCAGGGTAGGAGTTTGAAGAGGGTCGTGGAAAAGTTGGACCTGAGAGTACATGTTCACAGGGGGTGTAAAATGCTTTTGGAGATTAGGAGTAGGGACATTATTTTGCAGTTGTATAAATCATTGGTGAGGCCACAACAATGGTGAGTATTGATTAGATTAGACTAGCTTTATTTGTCACATGTACAGAACATTAAAACATGCAAGGAAACGTCTTGTTTTGTGGCAAGGACCAGCACAGTCCAAGCATATGTTGGGGCAGCCTGCAAGTGTCACCATGCTTTCAGCGCCAACATACCATGCCCAGAACTTACTCACCCTTACTAACCCATGAGGCTTTGAAATGTGGGAGGAAAATGGAACACCCAGAGGAAACCCATGCTGTCACAGGGAGAATGTACATGCTATTTACAGATAACAATGGGAATTGAACTCCATTCGCTGGTGCTGTAAAGCATTACACTAGCTGTTACACCACTGTGTTGCCCAGAGTATTGTGTACATTTCTAGTCACCCTGTTATAAGAAAGACTTAGTCAAGGGTGCAGAAGAGATTTATGAAAATGCTGCCTGGACTAAAGGGCCTGAGTTATAGAGAAAGCTTGGCTATGCTAGATCTTTATTGCTTGGAACATGGGAAAATGAGAGGTGACCTCATAGAAGTTTATGAATAATTATGAGGTGCATGGATAAAGTGGGCAGTCATAATCTTTTCCCTAAGGAGAGCAAAGCTGCAAGAAAACAGCGGAGGGATTTAAAAGAGCTCTGAGAGGTAGCTTCTTCACACAGATGGTAGTGAGTTGCCAGATGAAGTCATGGAGGTGGATATAAATGCACCATTGAAAAAGCATTTTGGATAGGTACAAGGAGGGAAAGGCTTGCAGAGTTATGAGCTGAACGTAGGCAGCTGGGACTAGCACTGAGGATGCTGTGGTCTGCATCAACCAGTTGCTCCAAAGGGCCTGTTTCCATCCTGTGCTACTTACTTTTCTGTGACTCTCAGATGTGCTTTAACATCAGATTAAATAACGATGGTCTCCCTGGTGCAGGATTTCAACTCAAACATTTATAATCCCTTTCCTCCCACAGATGCTGCTCAACCCACTGAGATCTTCTGTTGCTCCACACAGTCTCTTGTGTCTTCAAAATGGTCTGTTCAACTATCCACATATTATAGTGACATCGAGCATAATATGTGAAGATTAAATGCTGTGTTTTCTTATTTCATTACCTATTTTATGGTTTCTTGTTAATCAAGAACTGAACATGAAGAAATATCTTCCTGAGAGGCTGACCTCATTTTTCAATGCCTATAGTTTGATGCTAGTGTGACATATTTATGTTGGTTATCCATGTTATGAATATGCTCAAAGGAATCTAATATCAAATGTTGGCAGCCTGTATGGATTTGTGTTTTTTTAATACAGGTAGAGTTGATAAGATTTGAAAAGACAGTAACTGATAAATTGTTACAGTGAGAAGTATCTTCAAATGGACATGAACTGCTTGCAGATGCAAATATATCAGGTCCCATACACAAAAGCTTGCCAGGCTATGAAACCTTGCACTAGCCACTGCTAGTAAATTAATGAATACACTGTCCTTTAGGATATTTTGTTTACAGTTGAATGCAATGGCAAAGTGATTGCAGTAGCATTCAGCATTAGTGCACACCTTATTAATGCTAGTGTACTTCTGCTCTCTTGAATTCTAAGAAGTTAATTTACATTTTGAGGCTACGCGTCACATATCCTTAAAGGCAAAGCACATCAAGCAATGACTCAAAGGAATGGATTCTGAATGTGCATTTTATTATTCTTTTCTGCTGCTTGTCTCCCAGTTATTATACCAACTTTCAGAAACCTGATAGCTATACAGACAATATTTCTGAAGTCACACACGAGTGTGATAGTGCTTTTCATCTCACCTTGTTATCTGTGCCATATTACGGATGCTGGCAGCATCTGGTGTAAAGCGAAGCTGAGACAAATGTGTGCCGTCATTTACTGAAAGAGGTGTCTGAGGCTCAGATTTACAGTTTACAATCACAGTTTTAATTTGGTACAGAAACTGCATATGCATTAGAGCATTCAACTGAGACAAACTCAGAAGTGCCAGCAGATAGTGGAATGATTTTAGGTGTTCTGCAATGGAATTTTTTTATCACTCAACTTGTATGCCAACAGAAAAAGATTTTCAAATCAGATTTACTGAGACCATGATGGACAGTTGCTTGGAGAATATTGGGCTTTTACAGTGGCATCAAATGGCTTTCAACACCGACTGTGTAAAATTCTACCAAACGTTCAAAGCTTGAGTAGATGAGATTAAGTTTGTTTATTGTCATAAACACTGAAACAGGTTTTAACTGAATTCCTTCGGTGTTAGTTAAAGGATCTGACTTTTCCATGCTGTACGGCAGTGTGCTTTGTATTATTTCAGGCAACAAATGAGAAAGCATGCGCTCAAACCTACTGCAAGATCTTGGTAAGTCAGGTGTCTAATGGTAGTTGAGGTCTGTTTGCCCAGAACACAGCCTTCTGTTAAAGTCATGCCTGAACGTGGGATGTGAATCCATGCCTGACAAAAAATGCAGTTCCAGAGTACTTGCTCAACATCCTACTTTCTTCCTACCTCTCAGTTACTCTTTGCTTCCCAATAAACCTACCTCCTTCCTGGAATTACACGGATGCAGCTTCTTAATCTGTGATATCAATGCTTGGCTTGAACATTAAAGAACTGCAGAAGCTTGAAATCTGAAATGCAATCAAAAACTGTTGGAGATATTCAGCAGGCCAGGGGACACCCTCAGAAGTGGAAAGAGAATTAGTTCTTTAGGATAAAGACTTGTCAGTGGAATCCAAACTGCTTTGGTTGTCCAAACAACACACACAAAATGCTGGTAGAACACAGCAGGCCAGGCAGCATCTATAAGGAGAAGCACTGTTGATGCTTTGGGCCGAGACCCTTTGTCAGGACTAACTGAAAGGAGAGATAGTAAGAGATTTGAAAGTAATGGGGGGGAGGGGGAAATGTGAAATGATAGGAGAAGACCGGAGGGGGTGGGATGAAGCTAAGAGCTGGAAAGGTGATTGGCGAAAGTGATACAGAGCTGGAGAAGGATCATGGGACGGGAGGCCTCGGGAGAAAGAAAGGGGGAGGGGGGGAAGCATCAGAGGGAGATGGAGAACAGGCAGGGTGATGGGCAGAGAGACAGAAAAAAAAACAAACAACTAAATATGTCAGGGAT
Organism: Hypanus sabinus; assembly: GCF_030144855.1. Taxonomy (NCBI): domain Eukaryota; kingdom Metazoa; phylum Chordata; class Chondrichthyes; order Myliobatiformes; family Dasyatidae; genus Hypanus; species Hypanus sabinus. The sequence goes on from NC_082707.1 coordinate 132,870,156, forward strand.
GGGGTAAGAAGGGGAGGAGGGGTATTAACAGAAGTTAGAGAAGTGAATGTTCATGCCATCAGGTTGGAGGCTACCCAGCCGGTATATAAGGTGTTGTTCCTCCAACCTGAGTGTGGCTTCATCTTGACAGTAGAGGAGGCCATGGATAGACGTATCAGAATGGGAATGGGACGTGGAATTAAAATATGTGGCCACTGGGAGATCCTGCTTTCTCTGGCAGACCGAGCGTAAGTGTTCAGCGAAACAGTCTCCCAGTCTGCGTCGGGTCTCACTAAAATATAAAAGTCCGCACCGGGAGCACCGGACACGGTGTACCACACCAGCCGACTCACAGGTGAAGTGTCATCTCACCTGGAAGGACTGACTGGGGCCCTGAATGGTGGTGAGGGAGGAAGTGTAAGGGCAGGTGTAGCACTTGTTCGCCAATCACATTTCCAGCTTCATCCCACCCCCTCCGGTCTTCTCCTATCATTTCACATTTCCCCCTCCCCCCACTACTTTCAAATCTCTTAGTATCTCTCCTTTCAGTTAGTCCTGACGAAGGGTCTTGGCCCGAAACGTCGACAGTGCTTCTCCTTATAGATGTTGCCTGGCCTGATGTGTTCCACCAGCATTTTGTGTGTGTTGTTGTTTGAATTTCCAGCATCTGCAGATTTCCTCATGTTTGTTTTGGTTGTCCAATCTGTTTGTGAGAAAATTTACATGGAGAGCTGTCACAGGAAAGCAGCATCTGTCACCCAGAACCCCCATTATCCAGGCAATGGTCTGTTCTCATTTCTACCATTAGGCAGGCAGTAAAAGAGCCTTAAGGCCAGGAACAGTTATTACCCTTCAACCATCAGGTTCCTGAATCAGTCTGGATAACTTCATTCACCTTAATGCTGAAGTGACTCCACAACCTATAGACTTACTTTCAATCACTCTACAGACCATACTCTCGGTATTATTTATTTACTTACTTACTTCCTTTGTGTTATTTGCATGATTTGTCTACTTTTGTGCATGGGTTGCTTGTCAGTCTTTGTATTTTTATAGTTTTTAATAAATTCTATTTCATTTCTTTATTTTCCTGTAAATGCCTGCAAGCAAATGAATCTGAGGTAGTATATGGTAACATGTATGCATACTATGATATTAAATTTACTTTATATGCATTCACAGACTGCCAGCATCATCTGAATGATGCAGGGGAAGCCCATTATTAGGTTTCCCTCATGGCTTCCAATTCAAGCACAGGAATTATAATCCCAACCAAAGGTTTTAGTCAATTGTTAATTAAATAAATCAAGAAAAAGTAAAGATTTGGCAGGCAGATTCTGTATGATTAATTGTACTATGGAAAATCTCACTCAAATATTCAGAAAGAGGATTGAAATGAGGTGAAAATATACAATATCGTGATACCAACCCATGAACATAATGTCTGTACTAGCATATTAAAAATATTACAATTGTGTTAGATTTTTCCGAATATGTCACTTTTCCCCCCAGACAAGAGAATAATTGCCCACTGTATACAGTTGTAAACAAGCCTCCAAATGGAAGCCAGGATGTGAATTACAAGTTACAGCAGGAGATAGAAACGGTGTGTCAGAAAGGCAATATCATGAAAATTGTTCCAAATTTAACATGAAAGTGGATTGGGTAAACCAGATCAGTACTGGACCTCAAGAGGGAGAATTTGTAGAAGTCTAAGGGATGGCTTTTTAAAACAGCTTGTTGTTGAGCCGACCAGGGGATCGGGGGTGCTGGATTGGGTGTTGTGCAATGATCTGAAGGTGATAAGAGAGCTTAACGTTAAGGAACCCGTAGGGAACAGTGATCACAATATGATTGAGTTCACATTAAAATTGGAGAGGGGAAAAAATAAAATCCAATGTGTTGGAATTTCAATGCAATAAAGGAAATTACACTGGCATGAGAGGGGAACTGGCTGGAGTTGACTGGAAAGGGCATTTGCTGCAAGGTCAGCAGAGCAATAATGGCTGGAATTTCTGCGAAAGATGAGGGAAGTGCAGACAGATATATTCCAAATAAGAAGAAATTTTCGAATGGAAGAAGAACACTACCGTGGCTGACAAGTGAAGTCAGAGCCAAAGTAAAAGCAAAAGAGAGGGCATACAAGGAAATCAGAGCTAGTGGGAAGATACAGGATTGGGAAGCTTTTAAAAACTTGCAGAGCAAAACTGTCATTAGGAAGGAAAAGGTGAATTATGAAAGGAAGCTGGTGACTAATATCAAAGAAGATTCTAAAAGTTGTTTAAGTATCTAAAGGGTTAGAGAGAGTCGATGGTAGGTATAGGACCAATAGAAAATGGCGCTGGAGATATTGTAATGAGAGATGCAGAGATGGCAGAGGAACTGAATGCATATTTTGCATCATTCTTCACAGTGGAAGACATCTGCAGTATACTGGATATTCAAGAGTGTCAGAGAAGTGAAGTTTGTGCAGTGAAAATTACAACTGAGGAGGTGCTCAGGAAGCTTAATGATCTGAGGGTGGATAAATCTCCTGGAAGTGATGGAATGCACCCTCGGGTTCTGAAGGAAATAGCTGGAGAGATTGCAGAGGCATTAACGATGATCTTTCAAGAATCGATAGATTCTGGCATTGTACCGGATGACTGGAAAATTGCAAATGTTACTCCGCTATTTAAGAAGGGTGGGAGGCAGCAGAAAGGAAACTATAGACCTGTTATCCTGACATCAGTGGTTGGGAAGTTGTTGGAATCGATTGTTAGGGATGGGATTATGGAGTACCTGGAAGTACATGACAAGATAGGCCAAAGCCAGCATGGTTTCCTGAAAGGAAGATCCTGCCTGACAAACCTACTGCAATCTTTTGAGGAAATTACAAGCAGGGTAGACAAAGGAGATGCAGTAGACATGGTGTACTTGGATTTTCAAAAGACCTTTGACAAAGTGCCACACTTGAGGCTGCTTAGCAAGAAAAAAGCCTGTGGAATTGCAGGGAAGTTACTAGCATGGGTGGAGCATTAGCTGGTCAGCAGAAAACAGAAGAGTGGGAATAAATGGATCCTTTTCTGGCTGGCTGCCAGTTACCAGTGGAGTGCCACAGGAGTCGGTTTTGGGACCGCTGCTTTTTACGATGTATGTCAATGATTTGGACTACGCTATTAATGGATTTGTTGCTAAATTTGCCAATGATACAAACCCGAAGATAGGTGGAGGAGAGGGTAGTCCTGAGGAAACAGGGAGCCTGCAGAGAGACTTAGATAGTAGGGGAATGGGCAAAGAGGTGACAAATGAAATACAATGTTGGAAAGAGTATGGTCACGCACTTTGGTGGAAGGAATAAACAGGCAGACTTGTTTTTAGATGGGAAGAGATGGGTGAGACTACACTTGGAGTATTGTGTGCAGTTTTGGGGTCCTTATTTTAGAAAGGATATACTGACTTTGGAAAGGGTTTAGAGAAGATTCATGAAAATGATTACTATATGAGGAATATCTGGCAGCTCTTGGGCTGTATTCCCTGGAATTCAGGAGAATGAGGGGGGATCTCATAGAAACATTCCAAATGTTAAAAGGCCTGAACAGATTAGATAAGGCAAAGTTATTTCCCATGGTAGGGGATTCTAGGACAAGAGGGCAAGACCTCAGGATTGAAGGATGTCCTCTTAGAACTGAGGAGAGCAAAAGGAATTAGAGAATAAGTATGCAAACTAATGGTTCAATAGTTCTGTTTCCATCATGTAGGATTCTATGACAGCATGTAGCCTATCCCTTTCTCTCTCTACTGATTAAGGAGCCTTCTAGAACCTCCATCTAAACCATATCCTCTCCTTGTTATCTTCATTGGATAGGAAAGCAATATACCAGAATATAAGACCAAAATACAGATGGATACAAAGACAGCAATGTCCCTAGCAGCAGCAAAGAAGTCAGGTTAACGTTCAAAATAATGATAGAAGTAGTGTAACTGAACCCAGATCACCCAGCTGATTTCAACTGCTTGAACACCTGGTTTCTGCCTAGAGTTTTCCAATTGCTGAAATGTTATTCTCTATTTTCCTATTCTCCTATTTTAGCATTCAGAAATCAGCTTCATTACCATTTTGTATTAAAGTTCAAGTTTCCTGTCACATGATATCTTTGACAGACTTTATAAACACAAAAAATAGGTAGAGAGCTGAGGTAATAGTCCAAAATGCTTTGAATTTTTTTGTTCTTGTACACATCGTAAAAGTTCGCTCTTAGCAGGGCGAAGCACAAATGTGTTTATAAGCAACATGCCACCATCCTTGTCCTTTAATGGAGGCTGTTGAGATTATCTGTTTTCTCATTTCAAATTTTAAGTGTTTTTCTCAGAATGTAGGACTGTCAATGTCTGCCAAGGAGATTAAGCAGGAATCCACAATGCTGCTTAGCAGCAGTGACATTGCTGACAGCAATCAACCTCCTTTTTGGCTGCAAGCTTCTTCCAGGCAATGACAAGAGAGCTAAGGATGATCAGGCAGTGTGCAGTTTGTCATAACATTGCCCAGGCCACAGGGCCTCTATTCCATTTCACTGCCAAATGCACCAAAGAGGTGCCGGCAAGCAAAAGCAGTAGAAGAGGCAATCATGAAGGAACTCTGAGCTGCTATTAGTGTCCCATAGTATTAACAACTGAAATTTTTAATCCTTAATGAACATCCAGATGCCTTGTGGTTGCTGTCAAGTCATTATGCAGACACATCAGAAGCATAGTTTGTCAAGAATAACCACAGTACTGTCATGTCAAGGGAGCCAAACATGTCAGCAAACAGCACAGCCATGCAATATTACATTGCCCTCAGACTCCAAAGCACTCCACCCCAAATTTCTCAGACATGTGTCTGCAATTGCCTTCGTGCCTACTGTCCTGCATCTTGACACACAGACCCCAGGGGAACATACCTGAGAAATGCTCAGTCTCTGCTTGCTACCTCTGGCCTCAAGCATTCCTAGTTAATGGTGCTGACACTGCACGTAGCCTGCAGTCCACATGTTTGTTTCCTACATGTGGGTGTCAGTGATGAGGATGGTGTTTGTTGTTTAATCTGACAGTCCTCCTGAAAAGCCACTAGCGAGCTGCCTCCTTGTAACAATGCAGTCTGCGCGGTGAAGATACAGAAAGGAAATTCCGGGGTTTTGATAACAAAGAAGGAACAGTATTTTTTTCCCAAAGTTATATTGGTAAGAATGACCATTTGCAGTTGCAGTTGGCCAGTTTTTTGGAGGTAGACATTTTTGATTTTGAGAGGAGCTGTCAAATAGGCTTTGGCACATTGCTGCAGTCTACTTGTACACAAAACTGTGTGGTACACTGGTGGTGGAAAGAATGATTGACAAATGAGTCTCCAGCCTAGTTTTTTTGGTCTGGCTAGTGTCAGGCTTCTTGTGTATTGTTTTATGTAGATTTAGAGAGCAATACAGTACAGAATTAGACGTTTAAGCTCAACCGGATAGGTACATGGAGCTTAGAAAAATAGAGGGCTATGGGTAACTGCAGGTAATTTCTGAAGTTAGTACTGTACATGTTCAGCACAGCATTCTGGGCTGAAGGGCCTGTGTTGTGCTGTAGGTTTTCTATGTTTCTAACTCAACCATGACTAAAAAGCCCATCTAAGCTAGTCCCAGACAAATTTCATGACATAAACCTGATTCTGATTTGCCCCTATTTGGCCCATATCCCTCCAAACCTTTCCTATCCATCTGTCAAAGTCACTGCTTTCACCAATAGTACTACGAGGTAAAGTCACTAAAATAACTGGGCCCAAAACACATGCACTCTTTCAATTCAAGCATTCTTTTTATATTACATGTGCACAAGGAGAACAGTGTCACCCACACCATTCTGAAGTCTGAACGGAATATTGTGATTTTTATACAGAATTGACCTATCACAAACATTTAAATACTGCACCTTCAGTACTGCATACTTTGCCCTTTTGAAACTTGCATCTGTGGTGCAATTTAACTCTTAACACTGGTGATTTAATAACTATGGAGTGGGGGGTGATTTTTCCTCTGTTACCAACAAGAACGTATTACAATTAAACAAAAAGCAGAACACTGGAAGAACTTAGTGTGTCAATCTGCATCTGAGGAGGGAGAAGATGTAAGTCAATCAGGACTAAGAGGATAGAAAAAAGATAGCAAATATATAGTTGTACAAGGTAAGAATATGACTTAGGCTGGTAAGTGATAGGAGTAACTAAATGGTGTGGGTGCAGGGGGTTGAAGATGACTAGATGCAGCTTGGTGGGGAAGGGGAAGTGAACAAAGTGAGCAGTAACCTAGGTAAACAAGTGACTGTGAGTGGAAGAATCATGGGTTACCTAAAAGTTGAACATTCAGCATTCATATCATTGGTATGCATGCTACCAAAGAGAAATAGGAGATACCATTCCAATTTGTGTTTGGCCTCACTGTGGCAGAGAAGTCCAAGAACAACAGGTTGGTTTGGGAATTGGAAGAAGAGTTAAAATGACATACAAATAGAAGTTTAAGATGTCCATTGAGGATAGAACTCAGATGGTCTGCAAAACAGTCTCCCAGTTTCAAAGGTACATTTAACGTCAGAGAAATGTGTACGATATACATCCTGAAATGCTTTTTCTTCACAACCATCCACAAAAACAGAGTACCCCAAAGAATGAATGACAGTTAAATGTTAGAAGCCCAGAGTCTCCCCCAGCTCCCCTCTGTCCTGCACATAAGCAGCATCAAGCAATGATCCCCCCTCCCCCCACCGGAGAGTTTCAAACGCGCTATCCGTCAGGTTTTCGAGTATCGGTTCTTAATGGTGATTTTGTCGAGCCCACGGTAGTTGATACAGGGATAAAGACCCCTCTCTTGCTTTTTAACAAAGTAGATGCCTGGGAACAGGGATGGCAGATAAAAGATGGTAGTACCCATGGCTTAGGTCTCGGGAGGGGAGAGACAGATGATCTTGGGGTGGGGTGGTGCCCAGGAGGAAGGTTGATTGAACAGTCGTGTGGTCTGTGAGGTAACAAGCTGCTGGTTCCCTTTCACGGAAGGCGATGGCCAAGTCGTGGTATTCCCATGGGAATATGTTGAGGTCAAGAGTTTCCTCTGTCTCCATGGATTTACAGGGTGAAGCCAGCTGAGGTTGCAGTCAGGAGGTCCATTAGGTGAGTCCCAGCAATGAACTGGATGACCAGGTGAAGTGAGGGTCTTGATGAAGAGTCAGGTGTAACCCAAGATGAGAGGAATGTTGAGTGAGTTGATAAGGAATTGGGTGGGATAGCGGTGGATTCCGATACTGATGTGCACAGGCCATCTGCTTGCTCTGACCATCCCAAACCCCAAGGGATGTCCATCAATGGCCATTTTGCAAAATGAGGAAGAGATAGGCTTGGTAGGGAGTCCAAGCTGCACACAATACTCCATTCCAGAAAATTGCCTGCTGCTCCAAAATCCACCAGAACCTTGTGTGTATGTGGAGCCATCAGGGTGTGGAGGAGGACAGAGGAAGTGAATCAGGCTCGCATGCTGGAAGGAAAGCTCGGGGAGAGCTCACCAGACTGAAGACTCCTCATCTCTACATGGTGGTAACACACACAAAATGCTGGAGGAAATCAGCAGGCCAGGCAGCATCTAGGAAAAGAGAACAGTCAATGTGTTGCTCAGATTTTCTCCTGTTTTCTACATGGTGGTGCTGTTTTCCAAAATGCAGTGAGCATTAATGTCTGGGTGATCTGTGGCTCCATAGTAAGCATACAAACTGTTCTTCCACTGATGCTCACGCTCCTTGGGTAGAGTTGAGGGAGCTCTCCCTAACTGCGTGGGTTCCGCCGTCTGAAATGGTTCTGCGACTGGAACCGGGGTTCTGGCTGATGATTTGGAGGGTCATTCCATAAGATGCTTGTCAAATCAGAGGGCCAGAGTTTCAAGGTTGGTGGTCATCTCCCAGGAAGACATCTTGTCTTTCAAATGCTCTGAGAGGTCGTGACAGTAATGGGCCAGCAGCGCTTCAACATTCCAGCTGCACTCCGCCGCGAGGGCTCTGAATTCCACAATGTAATCCAGTCCCAAGAGTGAGCCTTGACACACATGAGGCATCCAATCTGCTGCCCCCTTTCCTCTTCCCAGCTGGCTGGGGAACCTCAGCGGTGAATTCCTCATCTTTATTGCAAATGGTGGTTTTATTGTCCCATTTAGCAGCCGCCCAGTTCAGAGCTCGTCCAGTCAAGTGAGAGATGATGAAGGTAATATTGGCTTGGTCTGTAGAGGTACAGAGATGGCTGGAGCTCTAAATGTAAGACACGCAGGGGCAGGAAGATGTGTTGTCAGACTCAGGATCTGTTCAAGCATTTGGGCACCGGAATCTTGTTCTCTGAGGGAGGAGGTTGACTGGCATGGGGTTGCTGTATCAAGACAGAGTCGTTTGAGAGTAGCAAGGAAATGGTCAATGGCTTCCTGCTCCTGTTGATGATGACTTAATTAAGCAAGCAAACTCTACTGGGTCAATCATTGGTTCACCCATCCTGTCAGGAAATGTAAAGCACGCTTGACCCAAAAGCAGTGAAGTGGGGACAATTTTAGCAGTAAATGACATTTTACTTATAAACTACAAAATAACATCCACAAGTGGCTACAAAACAAGAGCAAACAGATACTTAACACAATAAGCCAGCAAGGGAACTGAAGGCTGGGAGCAAATAGCTGGTTCAAAGGACAGAGCTGCCTCTAAATGGGCTGCAGGTAATTCCTGGTAACTGGACTGGAGACTGGAAAGTGCCTGCTTGTGCAGGCCTGACTATCCCCTTGTTTGTTTCACATACCATCTATTGAAGATCATCTCTGGCAATTCTATGCGTCAGGAAATGGCTAGCTCAGTGGTGGCCCTTCAAATCACTCTGCACAGCAGATTTATTTCTTTATTTAGAGATAGAAGACAGTAACAGGCCTTTCTAGCCCAACAAGACTACACCTCACAATTACACCTCTGTAACCATTTAACCTACTAACCTGTGTATCTTTGGAACTTGTGAGAAAACCGCCCAGAGAAAACCCACATGGTTACAAGGAGAACATATAAACTCCTTCACCCTGAGTACATTCTGTATATTTGCTGTTTTCAGTACATCTCCAAAACATTATTCAATATGAAGGAGAAATACCTATTCATCAGTTGATGGTGGACAATATTCACCAGGTGATTTCCTTTCCTGTGTTTGCTTGTTGTTATGAAGCATCTAAGGTCTCCAGAGGCAAAGTTGAGAACTTTCAGCACTATTCTTTCCTGTTTTATATCACTGTGTCACCACCTACTGTTGAGATTGGCCATTTCCACAGCTTGAGATGGAGGAGGCTGGGACATTCGCTGAGATCTTTGATTCTGAGAGTCTAACATGACTTCTGGTTAACATGGTGCCTACGTACAACACTCCTTTGGTTGCCATCTTCTGGATAGATTATGAAGCCATATATTTCACTTCTTTTATTCAGATTCTGATTCAGTTTATTTGTCATTTAGAAACCACAAATGCAATGCAGTTAAAAAATGAGACAACGTTCCTCCAGAATGATATCATAAAAGCATATGACAAAACAGACTACATCAGAAAATCCACGTAACGTTTGGCAATCCCCAATCCAGAGTCCGGAGAGGCTGCTGTGTATTAATATCGCACTCCCATCTTAGCACGTTCCCGGAAAGGAGCTCCAAACTCACCAAACAAAACAAGACCAAGAACTAAAGCTACAGGACCTGCACAAAACCACATAGTTACAACATATAGTTACAACAGTGCAAACAATACCATAATTGATAAAAAAAAACAGACCACGGGCACAGTAAAAATAGTCCAAAGATGTTAAAGGACTATAAGTTCAAAAGAAATCACCACATAGTTTCCACAAGTCCCCAGGGTCCCGATAGACTCACCATCCCACGCCGTCGGCAGAAGGGAATACCCCTGCTATGGCCTTCCACGGCACTGTCCAACTCAGCCTCGCAGATGCAGCACAGAATGAAAGCTCCGTTGAACCCAGCCTCGCAGACGCAGCACACAGTGAAAGCTCTCCGACCGCAGCGGACTCCGAGTCCGTCAAACCTCCGAGCCTCCGACCATCCCCTCCGGCACAGCTTCTCCGAACACCATCCTCTGCCGAGCGTATTAAGACGGCCCTGCCAACAGCCATCGGCAATGCGACCCCAAGGACTGGGGGCCTGTTCTTCCCAGCAGAGTCCCGGACCTCACTGAGATGTGATTCTGGAACTGCTGGAGCCTCTGATTTTCAGTTTAGAGATTGTTTGGGCATTCCAGTGCTCTGCAGTCTCAATGGATTCCGGAAGACGAGAGGCTGCATGCACAAACCTCACGGTAGGCAGGCTGCGGGATTGGCGCAAGCCAATGTTTGACTCCATTTTGCTGAGTAAGGTGACGAGGGAGATTGAAACATTAAGGCGAATGCATAAGGTGAGCACTGGCTGCCAGTTTTTTTTTAAATCGCTCTGCTACCGGAGAGGGGAGAACCTGCCTTTGTGCCCAGAGAATGTTAGCCAGGTTTTCAGCAGTTTGGATATGGACTTAGACTATACACTTTTCTCAGGATCATTTTTTTTTAAATATTGTGTTTTTCACCCTGTCGTTCTCATTTTTTTTGTGGGGAGGTCAATTTGGGGGTCAATGTGTTTGTTCCATTTTGTTCATGTTTTTGTGTGGGAGGAGGGATTTGGGGGTTGATGATCTTGCTGCTATTATTTTATTTCTTGGTTTAATGACCATCTGGAGAAGAAGAATTTCAGAGTTGTATACTTTGATAACAAATTAACCTTTGTTGTCACTTCACGTTTGTAAGGGGGCCTTTGCAAGGCAGACAGTGGCTGGGTCCTGTTTCTATGTCCTCATTTGCTGTCAAATGTGAAGTCAGGGGTCTAGTCGGCTTTATTCTTCATTTTAATGCAGCATTTTCGATGCAATTCAAAATCTTGTTCCGCTCTTTTCGGAGGCTGGTTAAGAATTAACCACGTTACCACAGGTCTGAATTCACTCATGTGATGGACTGGGTAAGGAACTACTTTGATTTTGTGGTAGTATCACAGGTTTATGGCCACTATTTAAAAAAGAATCCCAGTTATTTAATTCATTGAATTTAAATTCCCAACTATTTTGCTAGGATTTGAACTCCTCGCCTCACATCTTTCATTTTGTATTCTTTAGTTTGTAACTGAGCTGTTACACTGGAACTGCAAACGATGCAGTAACATATAGGTGTACACAGAACAGGTAACATGTCAGATGGACAGGAGGGACAAATCTCTGGTGAGTAATTACAGTTTCACATTTCTTCTATCCAGACAAATTTCAGCAGTAATTTTAATGCACTGTGTTCAGTTTGCCCTGTAAAATTGCTAACTTTCTATATTAACGAGCACATTTCTTGCTTTAGCTTTACCACATTCCCTGAAGGTGTCAACCAGCTCGCGCAGTACTGGGTCTGATTGCTGAACACAAATGCACACCTGCTTGGAGACACATAATATGCACCATTTTAATGAGTGGAGGACTGAGCTAATGAGGAGATATCTCTCTTGGCTGAGGCAGGACTGATGAAAGCTTGATTGTTGCTGCATGAAATCAAGGCAAATCAATAAGGCCTGATTCTGTCATCTTGTGATACTGACTTCATAAGTGCAAGCACAAAAATTAGCATCTCTCTTGATTACAGCTGACTGAACCAGGCACCATGCTGCAGATTAGATTTTCCGTACCAGTGGATTCCATTGACAAGCAAAATACTGCAATTTAGAACTGTTTACTTCCACTTGCAACTCCTCAGATAATGAAGCAGTCCATTCACACATGCCATAAGGCTGGAGGCAACATTTGTGGGTGATCCAAAGTGTTTTAAATAACATTTGCATCACACAGTGGCCATCTTCCACAGGAGAGGATCCAGCCGCTCCCCTTTGATAGCCAATGTTTTTACCACTTCTCAATCCACCAACCTCACCAGCAAACAGATGCTTAATTTAGAACAAAGAGCTTGTAGAATCCACAAGAAGATGAAGAGTGCGAAGGAGTTCTTCCCATGTGACTTAGAGTGTAAAATCATGAGGGGCATAAATATGGTGCATGCACACAGTCCTTTTGCCAAGGAAAGGGAATCGAAAGGTAAAGGACATAGGCTTAAGGTGAGGTAGAAAACATTTAAAAGGAACCTGAGGGATAACTCATTCACCCAGCGAGTGTTATGTACATGAAACAAGCTGCCAGAGGAAGTGGCTGAGGTGGATATAACAACTAGTAAAGACACTTTTAATGGTACATGTGTGGTAGTTGCAGTAAGGCAATGACAGCACGGGGCAGTTGCAGCCAAGGAAGACTGCTGGAGACACATCTGCTTTCCACAGATGAAATAAACTGGGTTAACTGTGGCATTGCGTACTCAAGTCAGACAAGTGAATCAGATCCAGGTTTATTATCACCAGCGTGTGTCGTGTAACTTGTCAATTTAGCAGCAGCAATTCAGTGCAATACATAATACAGAAGAAAAAAAAATTAAAAATCCAGTAAATCAATTACAGTATATGTATATTGAATAGATTAAAAATCGTGCAAAAACGGAAATAATATATATTAACAAAGTGAGGTAGTGTTCACGGGTTCAATGACCATTTAGGAATCAGATGGCAGAGGGGAAGAAGCTGTTCCTGAATCGCTGAGTGTGTACCTTCAGGCTTCTGTACCTCTTACCTGATGGTAACAATGAGAAAAGGGCATGCCCTGGGTGCTGGAGGTCCTTAATAATGGACGCTGCCTTTCTGAGACACCGTTCCTTGAAGATGTCCTGGGTACTTTGTAGGCTAGTGTCCAAGATGGAGCCGACTAAATTTACATCCCTCTGCAGCTTCTTTCAGTCCACACCAGACAGTGATGCAGCCTGTCAGGATGCTCTCCATGGTACATCTATAGAGGTTTTTGAGAGTTTTTGTCATACCAAACCTGTTCAAACTCCTAACAAAATATATTTGCTGCCTTGCCTTCTTTATAGCTGCATTGATATGTTGGGACCAGATTAGGTCCTTAGAGATCTTTACACTCGGGAACTTGAAGCTGCTCACTCTCTCCACTTCTGATCTCTCTATGAGGATTGGTATGAGTTCCTTCGTCTTACCCTTCCTGAAGTCCACAATCAGCTCTTTTGTCTTACTGACATTGAGTGCAACGTTGTTGCTGTGACACCACTCTACTAGTTGGCATATCTCACTCCTTTACGCCCTCTCATCTCCATTTGAGATTCTACCAACAATGGTTGTATCATCAGCAAATTTATAGACGGTATTTGAGCTATGCCTAGCCACACAGTCATGGATATAGAGAGAGTAGAGCAGTGGGCTAAGCACACACCCCTGAGGTGCACCATTTTTGATTGACAACAAGGAGATGTTATTATCAATCTGTACAGATTGTAGTCTTTTGGTTAGGAAGATGAGGATCCAATTGCAGAGGGAGGTACAGAGGCCCAGGTTCTGTAACTTATCAATGAGGATTGTGGGAATGATAGCATTAAATGCTGAGCTCTGGTCAATGAACTGCATCCTGACATAGGTGCTTGTGTTGACCAGGTCGAGAGCCATTGAGATTGCATCTGCTGTTGACCTATTGTGGTAATAGGCAAATTGCAGTGGGTCCAGGTCCTTGCTGAGGTAGGAGTTCAGTCCCGTCAGGAGCAGCTTCTAAAGCATTTCATCACTGTAGATGTGAGTGCTACTGGGCAATTGTCATTTAGGCAGCTCACATTATTCTTCTTAGGCATAATGGTATAATTGTCAGCTTTTTGAAGCAATTGGGGCTTCCACCTGTAGCAGTGAGAGGTTGAAAATGTCCTTGAATACTCTGGCTAGTTGGTTGGCACAAACTTTCTGAGCTTTACCCAGCAGCGTATCTAAGGTATGGCACGTACCCTGGGCACCACTGAGCAGTTTCTATTAAAGTCAGACAAGCCATCCTCGGATAGTTAAAAAAGAATTTTCTTCAGATGTATGATATGTCTTTGATCATGGGTGAGAAGCACTAGGATGGCCTTATTTCAGAGCATTGTGTAAGAAGACCATGAAACTTTTTTTCACGAAGAAGAAGGACAGTGGAGCTGAATGACAGAAGAGACGAAAGTTGGAGGTGGAGGAAGCCAAGAAGTTGAGCAATTTCTTCATGCCCTTCTTTGAAAAGCCTGGAACAAGTAGTTTGACACGTTCCATGGAGTTGCCTGCATCTACTACAAGTTTGTTAGAATCCGAGGGTGGATCAAGTAAAAATGCGTCACAAGCCGAGGAGGAAGTCAAGTCAGATAAATCCGAGTATGACGAGATTAAGAGTGAGGCTGCCACAGAGAACGTGGACATGACAGGAGGGGAAGACAATGGTGGTGGTGGTGATGTTGAGTTTATTGACGAGATTGAACCTGATGACACTGAACCCAGTGTCAAAGAGCCTCGAACTGTCATACCGGAACTGGTTGAACAGCATGACATTGGACTTCTGAAGTTTGACAAGGATACTGGAAAAGCAATTTTTCCTGACACATTGAGAACAGAAATAATAAAGCTAGGCTCGAAGTATTTCCAAAACAGTGAGGGGCCTTTCCTACCAACAAATAACCACTCAATGAACAAAACTTGGTTCAAGAGGAAATTGGGAAACAGTCATGGTGAGGAAGTGAGTCGCTCGTGGCTGGTCTATTCCCCTTCTACAATGTCTGCATTTTGAATCTGTTGTCTTCTTTATTTCTGATCAGACCATCAATCCTCATTGGAGCAGGAAAGTGGATTCAACCAGTGGAAAGCACCTGAAAGGATTAGTGTTCATGAAAATGCCAAGAATCATTGGGAATGCTTCACACAGTGGAAAGAAATGGAAAGAAATTTAGTTGGAAACAGAGGATGTTACAAGGATGTGGCAATGGAACAAAACCAAGTGCTGAACACGGGCGTGGAGGCCAAGTAGGGAGGCGTCAAGGTCGTAGCGAGTGCGGAATTGGTGCCAAGGGAGTCTTTAACCCGGAGTCTTGGTTTTAGTAGAGAATTCAGGAATGAGGCTAGGCTAGAACTGATAGTCCTAAGAACCATGGAACGAGGTTACTCATACATGAGTCAACCAACAAACTGGCAGCTCCTTGTTGTGGTCACGGGGTTTTTATACTGCACTTGCTGATGGAAAGCAGGTGTTCGAAGTTAGTGGAACCTGGGAATGATTGGAAACTAAACGAGGTGATTGAGGTCCAATTCCTGAGGAAAATAGCCCGGTGGGCGATTGCCAAAAGGGACTGTGACAGGGGAGTTATTGACGTGGTATTTCAGTCACAGATTGAAAAGGAAAAGCAGAAGTGGCGTGATATCTTGATGAGAATCCTTCACTGCACAAAATTCCTTGCAACTCAGAACCTGGCTTTGCGAGGACACGGGGAGTCACTTCAGCTAGACAATGACTCCAATGTGGAAAACTTCCTTGGCTTACTGAAACTACTGTCCATCTTTGACCCTGTCATAAAAGAACACCTCACTCATGTGGAAAATCATCCTGGATCCATGTCTTATCTTTCACCGGGTGTCCAGAATGAATTCATCCACTTTATGGCATCCACTGTCCTCCAGAGTTTACTGAGAAGCATTCATAAAGCCAAATACTATGGTCTCATGTTCGACTCGACTCCTGATCAGACACATCATGAGCAGACGCCAGAAGTGGTGAGGTATGTGGAAGTTGATTTTGAGAGGAAAACAGTCCGTGTTAGAGAATCCTTCCCTTGGTTTTATCCAGATAAGCCAGAAGGATGCTGAGAGCTCGGTTGAAGACATCTTGAAACAGCTAGAGAAGGACAAAATGGAGCTACAAGATTGTGGGTCACAGTGCTATGACAATGCTGCTGTGATGGCTGGACATTGAAGTGGTGTTCATCAAAGAATAAGTGAGAAAAGCAACCTGGCAGTGTTTGTGAATTGTGACAAACACTCACTCAACTTGGTGGGTGTACATGCAGCCAAGCAGGATACAAGGACAGTCACGTTGTTTGGAACCATTGAAGCTCTCCAAGTGTTTTTCTCTCGTTCAACACAGCACTGTGAAAAACTCAAAATTGCCATGCCTGTGGTTGTTAAGTCGGAATCCAGAACCAGGTGGAGTGCAAGGACAGAAACAGTAAAGCCTGTCAACAAGTACCTTGAGGAGATACTTCAAGTTCTCCAGGACATGAGAGACAATGAAAACGAGACCAGTGAAACAAGAAGTGACACAAGGCAGCTGTTCAACTGCATGTTGAGTTGCAATTTTCTTATTTTGCTAGGATTTTGGAACAAAGTACTTATTCGCATTGGCCGTATTCAAAAGAGGCTGCAGGAACCTAGCATGAACTTCCACGATGCTGCCCTGGAGTCAAAAGCCCTCCGATATTATTTTAATGATGAAAGAGAAGTGTTGGTCAGTGAGTCACTCGAAGAAAGTGTTGGTCTCTGTCAAGAATGGAATATTGAAGTTGAAAGACATCAGAGACGATAGAAACAAATAGCTGATGAGAACTCGAGAGACGCTGGGTTAACAGCTAATAAGGAAATGGAATGAGCCATGAAGGGAACACTGCACTGTCTTCACAGAGAAATGGATGAAAGGTTCACTCGTTTGCATGACACTGACACCAAGTCTGGGTTCCTTCTCGGTGTTGAGAGACTGTGTTACAGTGCCGACAGTAACGACCTAAAGAAGTGTGAAAATTTGAGCGAACTGTACAGCTCTAACGTTGATGGACAGCAGCTATATGAAGAAATTTTGGATTGCAGAATGTTACTATCAAGGTGGCTCAACATGAAAATATCAAGACCTGAAGTGCTTCTTGAATTTATTGTTCGGTATGGAGATGAGAGCATCTTCCACAATCTCCGCATTGCTATTCAGATAATGCATTTTCCATTGCCAGGTGTGAGAGATCATTCAGCAAGTTAAAACTTATACTTTTGTTCTTGAGAGCCTCCATGGGTCAAGGCATCAAAGGATATCAAAGGAGCGTTTGACAAGGTCTGACATAATGGACTCTGTGTTAAGCTGAGATCTAAAGGAATTTCTGGAAAGCTGCTTAAATGGCTGAAGAGCTACCTTCATGGACAGACCATCAAAGTTGTTATCTCTGGTCAAGCTTCTGATTTTTCAACCATCAATGCATTTGTACCACAGGGTTCAATACTTGGGCCACTTCTGTTTTCCATCTTCATTGACTACTTGGTTGATGCATGCAGTAACGAGCTATACATGTACGCTGATGACTCCACACTATTTGCACCAATTAGAGCAGGAGAGAGTAATACAGTGACAGCAGGCCTGAATAGGGATCTTGACAGGATGAAAGCCTGGGCAGACGACTAGAATGTCACCTTTGAGCCTACAAAGTGATGGAGATGTCTAGGAGGAGGAATCCATTTACTCCCAACCTGTATTTTGGGAACTGCAAGCTGGATTTAAAGAAGGAGCTAGTAATCCTTGGTGTTAATATTGACAGCAAGTTGGTGTGGGATAAACACCTTTCCACTAATTCAAACAAGGCTGGACAAAGGCTTGGAGCTCTGCGGAAAGTAGCATCCAAGCTAGACAGAGGGCAGAGCCACGGTTTACAAAGCCCAGGTACGAAGTATCATGGTGTATGCCTGCTTATCATGGATGAGTGCCTCACAGAGTGTCCTCAGCCAGCTTGATTCCATTCAAAGAAAGGCTCTCAGGATTATAGGTGTAGATGAAGCCGCAGCTCATGAGAAGCTAGCCATCAGTAGCTTACACCACAGACGGCAGGTTGCTGCAGCTAATGTGCTGTACAAAATGCACACAAGCCACAGCCCTTCGTGCCATGCTGCCTTCATCTTATGAGAGAAGGCGTACCACACGATCAAGTTTATCTATACCTGCTCATGCTGTTTCTATGCCTGATGTGAGAACCTGCACACTGGATAGAAGCTTCCTTTACTGTGCTATCAGAATTTGGAACAGCCTTCCAGATGCTGTGGTTGGAAACATCTGCGATGATGGGGTCCAAGCCTTCAAGAGTCGAGTGCACAAACACCTATCATCTCTGGGAGGGAAGTCACGTGCTTCTTCATAAACTGTTATGAAGGGGACCAGGTTGGCAATGCTTGGTTGTTGGCAGGTAGGGTTAATACCTGACTTTCAGGAGCGCTTGTGAGTTCTGTTCCGGCTCAACTTAGTCCTTAAACTGCTGGGAACAGTAGGGAAAGAACAGGTACTGTTTTCTCCCGGTAGGGATTAGTTTTTAGTTCCAATTGCTCCTGTCACATTTTGTCACCCTGCAACCCTATCGCTCAATCTCTTTGAATTATGGAGGACAGCATGTGTATAAATGTCTCTCTCCAGCAGACTTCATCATGATCATCATGGATGATTCCAGTATTTCTACTATTTTTTAACGTTTCTTAATGGTACATATGATTTTTTTATCACTGAGTAGCAGTGAAACATCTGATTGGCCTGTCAGAATTCTCTTTGGGAACTAGTTGACTTGATCAGCATTTCTGATCTGGCCATTGTTCATGATGGCACTTAATAAAAAAAAAGGCAGACTCTGTGATCTTGTTCTGCTGAGTGTAGAAAGAGAAGAAACTGGAAAAACTGACTTTGATCACATCATAGACCAATTTGCATCGGTGAAAGCAAAGAAGGTGCAGTTATCATTTTCATGTAGTACCATAATTTGTTAATTAAAAGATTAATGAGCTTGACTTGTATTTTTAAGCTGATATTATGATAAATTTATCTAAAAGATGTTTGGACAGAGGTGCAATTTCAGTGCTTGCCACAGGCACTATTTTCTGTAGATATGCCCCTGGTCTTACCAGATAATCCATCTGTTTTACCAGGCTTACTCTCTTTAAAGACAGCCTAACATCGGCCTCTGAGTCAGAGATCACAGGGTCATCAGGTGCAGCAGGGATCTTCACAGCTGTAGTTATATTCTCGCTTTCAAAGCGGGCATAGAAGGCATTGAGTTCATCTGGTAGTGAACCATCACTGCCTTTCACACTATTGGGTTTCGCTTTGTAGGAAGTAATCTCTTGCAAACCCTGCCAGAGTTGTTGTACATTCGGTGTCACCTCCAACCTCATTCAAAATTGTCTCCACCCTTGAAATAGCCCTCCGCAATTCATACTTGGCTTTCTGGTACAGACCTGGGTCACCAGACTTGAATGCCACAGATCTAGCCTTCAGTAGGCAACATACCTCCGGGTTCATCCACAGCTTTTGGTTTGGGAATGTACAGAGAGTCTTTATGGACACACACTCATTCACACAGGCTTTGTCACACAGTGATGCCTCTGTAGTGAGACTTTTTCCTAAAACATAGCATCCCCTTACACAATAGATGTGGAGACAGCCAAGTTAAGGATAATGTAAGGATGTGAAACATACCCAGAAACAAAGATTCTATTGTCTTTATTAACTTCAAAATATCATCAGCTGTCCGCTTGAAGTTTCAATTGATTTTAACACTCCTATTGTGAATGATGATTGATTTTGTGAGTGAAGAATTCAAACATATACAATTTACAATGATCAATATCTGTAACTGTAGTATTCGAAATAAGGTGGATGAACTCGTGGCACAATTAGATTGGTCAGTATGACATTGTGGGCATCACTGAGTTTTGGCTGAAAGAAGGTCATAGTTGGGAGCTTAATATCAAAAGATATACTTTGTATCAAAGGGGCAGGCAGGAAGGCACAGGCTAGTCATCACCAACCTTTTTAAGCCCAAGATCCCCTACCTCGGCCTTAGTGAAAGACAAGGTCGACCTTCTAAATCGTTTAGAGAAAAAACAGCTCAGATTGTACTTCCAACTTGAGGCCCTTTATTTGGGCTAATTGTATTTTAATTACATAAAATGCTTTTGTCAAACTTTCAAATTACGTAATTCAACCAAGACGACACTAACTAGCGTATCAAACAAGACATAGCGGCATCAAACTCATCCAAAAACGTCTTGAATAAGCGGTACTGAAGTGATTTTGCTCAAATCAAGTTTATCAGTTTGACCACCAGTGTCATTACATGAGAAAAGTCTACAATCTTCCTGGCCAAGGGCTGCTGATGAATCACACAGTGATAATCCAGCAAGTCGGGAAAATCAGGGTCATTACGGCACAGTGCTATAAAAACCAACGCGCATACCGCGCATTGCTGGGGCCCCATCAGTAGTAATTGCCACCAGTTTATGAATGGGTATGTCATTTTCATGGACATTTTTTTTAACTCATTGTAAATATCCTCACCTCTTGTTCTCTCCTTTAAGTGCAAAAGAGTGAGGAAGTCCTCCTTTTTTATAAAATCCTGGAAAGCCATTCTGACAAATACAAGCTGAGCTGTTTGCATTACATCCACGAATTCATCAAACTGTCATGAAAAATAGTCACAGAGTGACAAGCCCTTTAACACTGTCGATCCATGTCCTCTGAGCAGCATGTTTGCTGGGCTTTCAACCCCAATTTCAGCTCCTCAACTTTCCTGGTATTGGTAAACTTACTGAGACACTAGTAGAAGTTTCAAGGGTACTCAAGCTAATGACACCACTGTTTTTGTTTCCCATTTCTTTACATTTGGGAAATGTTGGAATTTAAAGGGGGAGAAGTGTTGTAATGTGAGCATTATAGAAGTAAATTAATACCAATTAGGATCATGGTAATATAGCAATACTCCCGCTATGGAAAGCTGTTTGTAAAGAGAGATTGTTTCCAGGGTTGCGGGGTTTTCCTTCCGGTCTTTTCTGCAGTGCACATTAGTGAAAACATCTGTATGCGAATATCGTTTTACCATCCCAGATAAAGTTGTTCCTTTTGGGCATGAAGTTGTCGAGTGGTCCTTTTTCAAAGTAGAAGTTACTACATATTTGCATCAAAATGTTTCAGGCATAATGTATTTGTGTATTTATTTTTCTTTTTTTCCAGGATCTACTGGGAAAGTCTCAAAGATCGATCAGTCGATCGCGATCAACCGACCACTATGCGATGGGGTGCTCTGTTGGTAAGAGATGGAATTACATCTTTAGAAAGAGGTGACATTGGGTCGGAGAATGTTGAATCTTTGTGGGTAGAGTTAAAAACTGCAAGGGTAAAAAACCTATTGTGGGAATCATATATAGGCCTCCAAGTAGTAGCCAAGATGGGAGGTTGAGATTGTAAAACAAGCTGGAAAGGGTATGTAATAAGGGTAATGTCACATTTATAATGGAGGATTGGGAAAATCAGATTGGTGTCAGATTGCAGGAGAGGAAATTTATTGAGTGCCTATGAAATCACTTTTTAGAGCAGCTTGTGCTTGAGCCTGCTCAGGGAAAGTCTGTCTTCGATTGGGTATTGTGTAATAATCCAGATTTTATTAGGGAGTTGAAGGTAAGTGAACCCTTAGAAAGCAATGATGACAATATGATTGAATTCATACTGCAATTTGAGAAGGAGAAGCAGAAGTCACATGTATCAGTATCACATTGGAATAAAGGGAATTACAGAGACATGAGAGAGGAGCTTTCCCAGCTGGATTGGAGGGGATACTGGTGGGGATGACACCAGAGCAGAGGTGGCTGAACTTTCTGGGAATAGTTCACAAGGCACAGGATAGAAATGTCCCACAGAAGAAGTTGTTCTCAAATAGCAGGGGTAGGCAACCCTGGCTGACAAGGGAAGTTAAGGGTTGTGTAAAAGCCAAGGAAAGGGCATGTATGGTAGCCAATATGAGGGCAAATTAGCCAATAATATAAAGCAGGATACTAAAAGTTTTTTTAAATTATATGAAGAGTAAAAGGGAGGTGAGAATTGTTACTGTGGAAAATGATGCTGGTGAGGTAGTAATGGGGGCAAAGAAATGGCAGATGAACTTAATCAGTACTTTGCATCAGTCTTCACTGTGGAAGATACTAGCAGTGTGCCAGAGGTCCATGGGTGTCAGGAGCAGGAGTGAGTGCCATTGCTATTACAAAGGAAAAAGTGCTATGCAAGCTGAAAGGTCTTAAGGTGGATCAGCGACCTGGACCAGTTGAACTACATCCCAGTGTTCTGAAAGAAGTCACTGAAGGTGTAGTAGATGCATTGGTTATGATCTTTCTAGAATCACTTGATTCTGGCATGGTTCCGGAGGACTGGAAAATTGCAAGTGTCACTCCACTCTTTAAGAAGGATGGAAGGCAAAAGAAAGGAAATTCTAACCTTACTATAAAACCCACTGATAAGCGGCACTATTGTAGTCTGGCATACTGACCTCTACCTGGCCGAGGCACAGAGACAACTTGCTGATACATCCTTTTATTTACCCCTCGATCATGACCCCACTAAGGAGCACCAGGCCATTGTCTCCCACACCATCACCAACCTTATCAGCTTTGGGGATCTCCCATCCACTGCCACCAACCTCATAGTTCCCACACCCCGCACTTCCTGTTTCTACCTCCTACCCAAGATCCACAAACCTGCTTGTCCAGGTAGACCCATTGTCTCACTTGCTCCTGCCCCACTGAACTCATTCTGCATACCTCGACACTATTTTATCCCCCCTTGTTCAATCCCTTCCTACCTATGATCATAAAACATCTCACGCTCTGAATTTTTTCAATGATTTTAAGCTCCCTGGCCCCCACCGCCTTATTTTCGCCATGGACGTCCAGTCCCTATACACCTCCATCCCCCACCAGGAAGGTCTCAAAGCTCTCCGCTTCTTTTTGGATTCCAGACCTAACCAATTCTCCTCTACCACCACTCTCCCTGATCTAGTGGAATTAGTCCTTACACTTAATAATTTCTCCTTTGGCTCCTCCCACTTCCTCCAACCTCTAGGTGTAGCCATGGGCACCTGTATGGGTCCCAGTTATGCCTGCCTTTTTGTTAGCTTTGTGCAACAGTCCATGTTCCAAGCCTATACTGGTATCCGTCCCCCACTTTTCCTTCACTACATCAACGACTGCATTAGTGCTGCTTCCTGCATGCATGCTGAGCTCATTGACTTCATTAGCTTTGCTTCCAACTTTCACCCTGCCACCTGGGCCATTTCTCATACCTCCCTCCTTTTTCTTGATCTTTCTGTCTCTATCTCTGGAGACAGCTTATCTATTGATGTCTACTATAAGCCTGTGGACTCTCACAGCTACCTGGACTATTCCTCTTTCCACCCTGTCTCTTGTAAAAATACTATCCCCTTCTCGCAATTCCTCCGTCTCCACTGCATCTGCTCTCAGGATGAGGCTTTTCATTCCAGGACAAAGGAGATGTCTTCCTTTCTTAAAGAAAAGGGCTTCCCTTCCTCCACCATTAACTCTGCTCTCAAACGCTTCTGTCCCATTTCACACACATCTGCTCTCATCCCATCCTCCCACCATGCCACTAGGGATAGGGTTCCCCTTGTCCTCACCTAGCACCCCACCAGCCTCTGGGTCCAACATTTAATTCTCCGTAACTTCCACCATCTCCAACGGGATCCCACTACCAAACACATCTTTCCCTCCCCCACTTTCTGCTTTCCGCAGGGATCACTCCCTACACAACTCCCTTGTCCACTCGTCCCCCCCATCCCTTCCCCCCGATCTCCCTCCTGGCACTTATCCTTGTAAACGGAACAAGTGCTACACCTGCCCTTACACTTCCTCCCTCACCACCATTCAAGGCCCCAGATAATCCTTCCAGGTAAGGCAATACTTCACCTGTGAGTCTGCTGGGGTGATATACTGTCCGGTGCTCCTGCTGTGGCCTTCTATATATCGGTGAGACCCAACACAGACTGGGAGACCGTTTCACTGAACACCTATGCTCTGTCCGCCAAAGGAAGCAGGATCTCCCAGCTGCCACACTTTTTAATTCCACGTCCCATACCCACTCTGACATGTCTATCCACGGCCTCCTCTACTGTCAAGATGAAGCCACACTCAGGTTGGAGAAATAACACCTTATATTCCATCTGGGTAGCCTCCAACCTGATGGCATGAACATTGATTTCTCTAACTTCTGTTAATGCCCCTCCTCCCCTTCTTACCCCATTCCTTATTTATTTATTTATTCTTCCCTTTTTTCCACTCTCGCTCTCTGTCCCTCTCATAATCACTCCTTGCCTACTCTCCATCTTCCTCTGGTGCTCTCTGCTCTCCTCCCCCTTTCTTTCTCCCCAGGCCTCCCACCCCATGATCCTCTCCCTTCTCCAGCTGTGTATCCCTTTTGCCAATCAACTTTCCAGCTCTTAGCTTCATCCCTCCCCCTCCTGTCTTCTCCTATCATTTCAGATCTCTCCCTCCCCCTCCCACTTTCAAATCTCTTACTATCTCTTCTTTCAGTTAGTGCTGACGAAGTGTCTCAGCCCGAAACGTCAACTGTACTTCTTCCCATAGATGCTGCCTGGCCTGCTGCGTCCCACCAGCATTTTGTAATTGTTGAAAGGACTAGATCATGTGGATATGGAGGGAATGTTTTCAATGTTGGGGTTTATCCAAAACTAGAGGGCACAGCCTCAAAACTGAGTGGAGACCTTTTAGAACAGAGGTAAGGAGGAATTTTATTTTAACCAGAGAGTAGTAAATCTGTGGAATGCTCTGCCACAGTTTGCAGTAGAGGCCAAGTCTGTGGGTATATTTAAAGTGGAAGTTGATCATTTCCTGATCGGTCAGGGCATCAAAGGATATGACAAGAAGGCAGGTGTATGGTGTTGAGTGGGATCTGCCTTGTTAGAATGGTGGAGCAGATTCAATGGGCTGAATGGCATAATTCTGCTCCTATGTCTTATGATCTTATGGTCTTATGAACTAATCTTTGTTCAGACCTTTCAGCTATCCAAGCACCAACTCCATAGTTATAGCAACGACACTCACTTCTGCCTACTAATATTCTCAAATGTCTAGCATACTCCTGGAGTTTCCCACAGTGAGAACTGATGTGAAGTACTTAATAGGTTTGCATACCTTTTCTTTGTTCCACATCATTACCTCTCCAGTGTCATTAACCAGTGGTCTAATATCCTCTTTCACATCTTTTTATATATTTGAAAAACCATTTGGTATCCACTTTTATATTATAGGCTAGCTTACCTTCATATATCGTCTTTTCTCTCTTTATTGCATTTTTAGTTGCCTTCTGTTGGTTTTTAAAAGCTTTCCAGTCCTCTAACATCCCAATAATTTTCGGTAAACTATATGCCCTCTCTTTTGCTTTTGTGCTGTCTTTGAATTCTATTATCAACTTCATTTGTCTCATCCTCCCTTTAGAATACTACTTCATCTTTGCGATGTATTTATCCTGTACCTTCTGAATTGCCTCCCAGAAACCACAGCCATTCCTGCTCTACTGTCATTCCTGCTAGTGTCGCCTTATGACGAGCTTTGGCTAGCTCCTCTCTCATTGCTCTGTAATTCCCTTTACTCCACAGTAATACAAAAGCATCTGATTTTAGTTTCTCCCTCTCAAACTGCAAGGTGAATTCTGTCATATTATGATCACTACCTCCTGAGGGTTCCTTTACCTTAAGCTCCCTAATCAAATCTGGTTCACCCAGTCCAGAATTGTTTTCTTCCTAGTGGGCTGAAATACAAGCTGCTCTAAAAGCCTTCTCGTAGGCATTCTATGTACACCTTCTTTTGGGATCCAGCACCAACCTGATTTTCCCAATCTACCTGCATATTGAAATCCCTGATGACTATCACAACATTCTCCCTTTTTCAAGCCTTCTCTATCAGCCATTGTAAATTGTACCCCACATCCCAGCTATAATTCGGAAGCCTGTATTTAACTCCCATCAGGATCTTTTCACCCATGCAATTTCCTTTTTTTTGTAATTTATTTTTTTTATTGAAGTTCATCTTCAAACAAACATTTCCATAAGATGTATTTCAGACATTGTACATATATCATATATCATATATATCACAAATCTCCACAAAGTATTTATCTGAGGTATACACTTATGGAAAAGAATGGAAAGAAAAAGCAAGCAAAGGGAAAGAACTATGTACAAGTAGGGAGTGATCTTAACTCTACCCACAAGGATTCTATATCATCTGATCCTATGTCACCTCTTTCTAAAGTCTTAATTTAATTTTATTTTTAACGGGCAGAGCTACCTCCATCCCTTCTGCCAACCTGCCTGTCCTTTTGATACAATGTGTATCCATGGATGTTAAGCTCCCAACTATGATCTTCTTTCAGCCACAACTCAGATGCCCACAACATCATACCTACCAGCTTCTAACTGTTTGATATGTTCTCCAACCACCCTGAAACCCTACACCAGCGATGAACAGTGGTAAAAATGTTAACAATGAAAGTAAAATTGTGCACAATTCTTGAGTGAGCAAAAACTTTATATGATTGAAGCAGTAAGTTTTTATTACTATTATTGAAATTTGAGCAACTTATTCAGAGAAAATTTGTGAAAGGTTGGCAAGCTAATTGAATGTACTGTAATTGTTAGCTGTGTGTTTAAGTAATTGGAATTTGTTTATAGTCTTTCAGGCTGTGATTTTTTAATGGCTCTGCTAGGTTTCAGTCATGTTTATTTTCCTTTATGCTGTGTTTACTACAAAGTGCTGCATAAAGTGCTAGTGTATTAATCTCACTAGCTTCAGTTCTTAATTATATTAAATAATGTTATGTTTATTTATTCTGATTGTGATTGCATTGCTTGGCATGCACTCAGTTCTCATACTTTAAAATATCCTTAAATATCTCCCGTTCTGCTTGCTCTCATTTAATGCTCTCCTTTGAGAGCACTTCACTGTGCCTTCAAACCATCTTTTAGCATTTGCCAATACTGATCTGGAAATCCATTTTCTTCCAACACTTATATATGTTTTAGAAACAATTAACTTTGAAATGCACATTATTTCATGTGCTTTTGTGTGCAGACACCAGTGTGTTGATATAAAAGAGCACCTGACTTATAACAATTACAGCACGGAAACAGGCCATCTCAACCCTTCTAGTCCATGCCGAACGCTTACTCTCACCTAGTCTCACTGACCTGCACTCAGCCCATAACCCTCCATTCCTTTCCTGTCCACTTACCTATCCAATTGTACTTTAAATGACAATACCGATTCTGCCTCTACCACTTCTACTGAAAACTCGTTCCACACAGCTACCACTTTCTGAGTAAAGAAATTCCCCCTCGTGTTACCCTTAAACTTTTGCCCCCTAACTCTCAACTCATGTCTTCTTGTTTGAATCTCCCCTACTTTCAATGGAAAAAGCCTATCCACATCAACTCTATCTATCCCTCTCATAATTTTAAATACCTCTATCAAGTCCCCCCTCAACCTTCTATGCTCCAAAGAATAAAGACCTAACTTGTTCAACCTTTCTCTGTAACTTAGGTGCTGAAACCCAGGCAACATTCTAGTAAATCTTTTCTGTACTCTCTCTATTTTGTTGATATCTTTCCTATAATTTGGTGACCAGACTGTACACAATACTCCAAATTTGG
The DNA here is from genome assembly GCF_030144855.1 of Hypanus sabinus. Taxonomy (NCBI): domain Eukaryota; kingdom Metazoa; phylum Chordata; class Chondrichthyes; order Myliobatiformes; family Dasyatidae; genus Hypanus; species Hypanus sabinus. The sequence goes on from NC_082707.1 coordinate 132,897,608, forward strand.
CCTTACCAATGCCTTGTACAATTTTAACATTACATCCCAACTCATATACTCAATGCTCTGATTTATAAAGGCCAACATACCAAAAGCTTTCTTCACTACCCTATCCACATGAGATTCCACCTTCAGGAACTATGCATTATTATTCCTAGATCATTCTGTTCTACTGCACTCTTCAATGCCCTACCATTTACCATGTATGTCCTATTTGGATTATTCCTACCAAAATGCAGCTCCTCACACTTATCAGCATTAAACTCCATCTGCCATTTTTCAGCCCACTCTTCTAACTGGCCTAAATCTCTCTGCAAGCTTTGAAAACCTACTTCATTATCCACAACGCTATCTACCTTAGTATCATCTGCATACTTACTAATCCAATTTGCCACCCCATCATCCAGATCATTAATGTATATGACAAACAACATTGGACCCAATACCGATCCCTGAGGCACACCACTAGTCACTGGCCTCCAAACTGACAAATAGTTATCCACTACTACTCTCTGGCATCTCCCATCTAGCCACTGTTGAATCCATTTTACTACTTCTAATAATAATACCCAACGATTGAACCTTCCTAACTAACCTTCTGTGTGGAACCTTGTCAAAGGCCTTACTGAAGTCCATATAGACAACATCCACTGCTTTACTCTCATCAACTTTCCTCATAGCCTCTTCAAAAAATTCAATAAGATTTGTCAAACATGACCTTCCATACACAAATCCATATTGACTGCTCCTAATTAGACCCTGTCTATCCAGATAATTATATATATCATCTCTAAGAAAACTTTCCATTAATTTACCCACCACTGATGTCAAACTGACAGGCCTATAATTGCTAGGTTTACTCTTAGAACCCTTTTTTAAACAATGGAACCACATGAGTAATACACCAATCCTCCGGCACCATCCCCGTTTCTAATGACATTTGAAATATTTCTGTCAGAGCCCCTGCTATTTCTACACTAACCTCCCTCAAGGTCCTAGGGAATATCCTGTCAGGATCCGGAGATTTATTCACTTTTATATCCCTTAAAAGCGCCAGTACTTCCTCCTCTTTAATTGTCATAGTTTTGATAACCACCCGACTTGTTTTCCTTACCTTACATAATTCAATATCCTTCTCCTTAGTGAATGCCGAAGAAAAGAAATTGTTCAAAATCTCCCCCATCTCTTTTGGCTCCACACATAGCTGTCCACTCTGATTCTCTAAGGGACCAATTTTATCCCTCACTATCCCTTTGCTATTAATATAACTGTAGAAACCATTTGGATTTATTTTACCTTACTTTCCAAAGCAACCTCAAATCTTCTTCTACCTTTTATAATTTGTTTCTTAAGATTCTTCTTACATTCTTTATATTCCTTGAGCACCTCATTTACTCCATGCTGCCTATATTTATTGTAGATATCTCTCTTTTTCCTAACCAAGTTTCCAATATCCCTTGAAAACCATAGCTCTCTCAAACTTTTAACCTTTCCTTTCAACCTAACAGGAACATAAAGATTCTGCACCCTCAAAATTTCACCTTTAAGTGACCGCCATTTCTCTATTACATCCTTCCCATAAAACAAGTTGTCCCAATCCACTCCTTCTAAATCCTTTCGCATCTCCTCAAAGTTAGCTTTTCTCCAATCAAAAATCTCAACCCTGGGTCCAGTCCTATCCTTCTCCATAATTATATTGAAACTAATGGCATTGTGATCACTGGACCCAAAGTGCTCCCCAACACATACCTCCGTCACCTGACCTATTTCATTTCCTAACAGAAGATCCAACACTGCCCGTTCTGTAGTTGGCACCTCTATGTATTGCTGCAAAAAACTATCCTGCACACATTTTCAAACTCCAAACCATCCAGCCCTTTTACAGAATGGGTTTCCCAGTCTATGTGTGGAAAATTGAAATCTCCCACAATCATAACCCTGTGCTTACTACAAATATCGGCTATCTCCTGGCAAATTTGCTCCACCAATTCTCGCTCCCCATTAGGTGGTCTATATATCACCCCTATAAGTGTTACTACACCTTTTCCATTCCTCAATTCCACCCAAACAGCCTCCCTAGACAAGCCCTCTAATCTATCCTGCCAGAGCACCGCTGTAATATTTTCTCTGACAAGCAATGCAACACCTCCCCCTCTTGTCCCTCTGATTCTATCACACCTGAAGCAACGAAATCCAGGAATATTTAGTCGCCGATCACACCCTTCCTGCAACCATGTTTCAATAATAGCTAGAACATCATATTTCCAGGTATCAATCCATGCTCTAAGCTCATCCACCTTTCTTACAATGGTATTGTAAGAAAGTAAGACTTAAGTCTTAAACTATTAACATTGCTGTTGGAAGGTGGGAAGGAAATTTCTATTCTGCCAACTTCTTTAGAGAAGGAAAAATGATTAAGGTGGTTGTTGTGTGTAAACTGTGAAAGAATATTGTTCCCTACCAAAGCCAAAGCTTTGATCCAGAAGAAGAAATAATTAGTAAGACTGAATGTCTGTACAAGGTAAGATCATCCAGTTAAAGCCCTTTGACATCTGAGACCCCAGGAGGTTTGTTAAGCATGCAATGGCTGACCTTGTTTTATTGCTTGTGCATGCAGCCTCCTCTCCCCAGAGTTGCCGGCCTTGCACTGAAATTAAAATTGTCAGCATTCAGTCTCACCAGCATGAGCTTTTCTTTCTGTGAAATGCCAGGGGACTGACTATCCTGCATCTTAAGCTGATGATTATTTAAGGGATTTTCCCAGTAACATTACCTTGGTGTTTGCACAGTTTTATATTGTCTTCATGGATTAATTAACTGCCAGTGTTAGCCTCCTGGTGTAGCTGCACACAGTAATATATTCTTGAAAAATACTAACAAAGCAAAGAAACAAAAACAAAAGAGGTCACAGGCAATATTACAAATGACAAATAAGGAATTTTCTGTTATGCTGTATGCTCTATTATTCTGGTACAGGACTGAGCAATGGGTAGAAACATGATTTATTCCTGTCTTTACAAATCATTGTTCCCATTTGATGCAAAAACCCAATCTAAATGTAAAAATCAATTTCATCTGCAAAATTTCTTAAATCAGCAAGCTCTAACTACATATATGAATGTTTTTATTCCATGTACTTTCTAGTTTACAATGGCAGTGCATTAAATTTACAAGAGAATGGAAGTCTTGATCTTAGTTTTTTTATACCAGTTTGAAAGCCAATCACAGGGCTATTGATTTCTCTATGATCTCAAAGTTTGTTAGGGCTGCAATAGAAATGCTATGGGTTGGAACACTACAAATGAACTTGCATCATAGTCTTTGTGTAATCTAGCACTAATTGAACTGTATTTAGCCATACTTGTACTGACCTAAGATTGAGTCAGAATGTTTTTCCAGTAATACGACAGGATAAATTAGCAGGTGATCCCTTACTTTGATTCAGTCTTTGGGCCATTGAAGTCTCTTATGTTAACCCAATAACATTCTCTTGTCTGTGGAGCCAAATGTGCAGAAGTGAGTTTACCCACCAGTCATTGTTCAACTTTATTTAACTTTACCAACCAAAGATTCAATATCTTCCTGGTGTCAGTAAAGGAAGAGCCTGGGCAGGAGCTCATATTCTGAGTCCAGCTCGGAGCACTCCGCAGTTGACAGGCATGAAGGAGACTAATATTCCTGAGGATGGTGAGGTGTCAATCACAAGGGTTGGAGGAATGTGAGTTCTGGAATGGAGGCCCAAAGGACAAACTTGCAATCAGCTAGTCCTGCGGTTGATGCCCAGAACGTCAGCGAAGTCCAAAGGACAAGGTCGAAATCCAGATTTCTGTGAGCAAAGGTGTAAAGCCTGATGTCCAAAATCGGAATTCCAATATCTGTAAGTCTGAGACCTGAAGATTAGAGTCCCAGAGGTGGCCTGTCCTGGGCTGGAGGCCTGCCTGTGTGTGTAACTGGGTGTGTGGGTGCTAAGGTGGGAAAGGGGCTTATTTTGCTATTGTTGTCTTGTTGTGCTGTTATTGTTGTTGTTGTTGCTGCTGCTTGTGCTTCTGTGAGCATTGTGGACACGCTATGTTGGCACGGGAATGTGTAGTGACATTTGTGGGCTGCCCCCAGCACATCCTTGGGTGTGCTGTTTGTTAACGCAAATGACACATTTCACTGTATGGTCCAGTATACATGTGATAAATAAATCTGAATCTAAATCAGTTCTTAACAGAAAATAATTCACTCTCAGACCAAAGTTAACCCAAATATCACTGTATAGGGTAACATCACTAACAATATCAAAGGTAATAAAAATATTATATAAAATGGCTCTGAAAGAAACTGTCCAGGAGAAAGCTGCAATGTGGTTGTAGAGTTGGTAGTGGGGAATGGTGGTGGCTGGTGGGTGGCATTCTAGGACGTGATTGCCGATTGCTGTGTGCAATTGCGTGCACTGCAGAAGACAAAGAGGATGAAGCCAAAGTTGGAGACGCCAACTTTTGAGCATGAATTAAAATTAATTCTGTCTGTTGTGGTAGATGTGAAAGAACACACAATACTTTTTATAAGATCAGGAAGTTCTCTGTAATTTTCACTGAACACATTCAAAACAAATTAAATAAACATTGCCGTTATGGGACCTTGCTGTGCTGTATGCATGTTGGCAGCTGTTTTGTCTTAATAACAGTCTTTGCAATTAAGTAGTAACTAATAAGTTCTGAAGTGCTCTGAGGTGCCATGAGGATATAGGAAACATTAAATAAATGCAAGTTCTTTGTTTCCATTGCGGGCCACAAGGATATTGCTTACAGCTGGGGAGCTATCAACATAAATGAAGTCTGGGCTGTCTACCTCTGGACTTGAAATAGTAGGAGTATTAAGTACAAATTGTCGGATATAACTGGATCATTCAGAAAATTGAGCTGTGGTTTCTGCATTGAGTCTTGATGAAATGTAGACCATGCCATGAGTGTGGCAAGGAGCAGGACTCAGTCTTTTCCTTGCATATGGATGGATAGGCCAGCATTTATTGCCCTGCTCGATCTGATTGCTGGACCATTTTTAAGGTGAGTTAAGAGCTCATCACACTGCTGTGGGTCTCATGACACCAAAACCAGGATAGGCAATCATAGAAGATGTCATTTTCCAAAGGATGCTGGGAAACTAGATGGGCTTTACTATAAAAGGCATATTTAGATAAAAAAAGCTGCAGAAGCTGTTAACCTGAAATAAAAATAGATAATTCTGCAAGCATTCTACCAGGAAGGAAAGCTTTATCTCTGGAAAAAGACACAGAGTTAGGGTTTCAAGGTGAAGGCCCTTCTTTATGACTAATAACTGGAACTTTAATATTCACTCCAGAATCTGATAATATCACAGTCAATGTGTTTTGCTTTTCACATCTGGAGGAGGTAATTTTGGCCTTTAATATTCACTGCACTTCATATGTTTATGGTTGCCATACAAAAACAAAGGTTATCACCATACCTTGGTACCTATGACTATAATAACCAATTACCAAAATTCTTCATTCTATCTTTGCTTTTCCACTGTATTACTTTGAAATGATATCTATGCAAAATAAAGTTTGTCACTGTATCTCAGTACATGTTGCAAAAATAAACCTGTAAATCACATCAAAATTTAAGTCAGTCTGTCTCAATAAAATCTGCTAATCCGAAGCAAGCGATAGAAGTAAAGGATTTGAATTTTAGTAAAATTTGATTGAGAAGGCTATGCCACATGCTGTACGTCTGACACCAATCTTCCAAAGCAAATGCTCTATTCCAAGCTCTATCATGGAATGTGGCAAGCAGAGGAAAATATTCAAGGACATGCTCAAAGCCTCCTTGAAAAATTGCACAATCACAACTGTCTCTTTCGAATCCCTAGCCCATGATTTTCCAAAGTAGAGAAGGTGTCATAGGATGGACTTTGGGAGCAGACCCAAATGCAAGACACAGACACTGAACTACCAGGACAGGACTAGGAGTGAAAAGAAAGCAAGGAGAGAGGGGAAGAAAGGACGCTGGACATGACACAGGCCCTAGACGAGAGAAAGATCCTGGACCTGGGCTAGGATGACTAGGATAGTGGAACCAGGACATGGAACTAGGAACTAGGAGCCTGGGCTTGGACTCTGAGCCAGAGACTGGGCAAGGACCTAAAACCTGGGTCTTGACTTGAGCTTGGACCCCAGAACTAGGCGAGGACAGGACACAACTACAGGAAGAGGAGAGGAAACAGGACTGGACGTGAGACTCCTGGACAGGACAAGGGAACCCCAGCACCAGGCTGGGCAAGGTACACCTGGGCTGGGTGAGGCACATGGACAAGACAACAACACAAAGCTGTGGCTTGGACAGGACAAGGTTCTTGGATGTGGCTAGGAATGGACAAGACCCCAAAGCCTTGACTTGGTTGAGGGAGAGACAGGAACATGGAACACAGAGCCAGGACCCCTCTTTGGAAACAAGACATAGGGCCAAGACTCATACACAGAACACAGAGCCAGGACCCTTCCTTGGATACAGGACATAGGGCTGACACCCATTACACAGAATGCAGAATACAACAAGACAGTTCGCAACATAAGGTAGCAGCAGATGGCCAGACTTACCTAGCGAAGGCATGGACACAGATACATTTTAAAACAGTGAAAGACAGTTCCTTATCTTGCTTCAGTGGTTGAACTTGACAGCAACAAAGGCAAGGCACGGTTCCAGGAGGAAGGTGAAGGGAAGGAATACAAACAGGGGGTTTGGACAGGAACAATCCAGCAGCCAAAGGCTGAATCCTGAAGCTATTTATGAAGCCAGCCCAAACGAGAATCAGCTGCCTCAACAGAAACTGGGGGAAACCAGGAAACCTGGAATAGGGAGCATGGACCAGACCCTGAACCGGACTGCGGATTTCACGGACCAGACCATGACAGAAGGAGCATTATGGATTATATAGACAACCTCGTGTCAATGCATCAGACGCAGACAGAAGCCCTGGTCTAAGCAGGAGAAGTGGTGTGCCACCTTGTCAGCCATCAACTGCCCCATCTGTGGAAGAGTCTGTGGTTTCTGCTTTGGCCAGAACTCAGAACCCATTAAACCAAAGTAGAAGCAAATTGTCCGTGACCTAAGGAAATTTCAGAAATGAAGAAGAGGGCTGAATTAAGAGAAATCTAGATAAACTACATCAACTGCATTGCCATCATTGACAAAGCTACCTCCTCAAAAATTCAATAAGCTTAGTCAAGATTTTCTCTAACCAACCATTCATTATTATGCTTTTGGTCCAAGATTATTTTATTCTTTCCTTTAATAGGGATTCCAATACTGTATATTTCTTGGCACCAATGTTAAATTTTTTTGGTTTATAATCCGTGATTAAGTTCTGTCCCTGATCCATCTGAAGTGTGAGTATAATGTTGGCTATCCATGAGTTTCTTGGCCCTACAGTCTCCAATGTATAATGTTTCTGCTATATTATCCTAGATTCTTTCAAGCTTAGTGGGAATAATTCAATTAACCCAGAGGGTTTATACTACTTCTGTTGATTCCCTGTATCAACTTTTCCTATGTTAAATGTTTATTTATTTTTGCACAACCACCTGTTTTATCTCCCTTGTGAATGCTGGAGCAAAGTAATGATTTAATATTTCTTCCATTTCCTTATTATTAACAGATCTGTTGTCCTGCTTGTTAGTTAATCACTATATTCACATTACAGCCTTACTCATTTTTATTAATGTGTCTGGCAAATATTTTATTACTTGATTTTGCATTCCTTGATAATTAGTTTCAGTTTATTTTGCTTTCTTAATTGTTTTTTTACTATTTTTCTAATCCATCCGTATTTATTTTTGTCATGTTCTTGGTCTATTTAATGTACATATGCTCTATGTAGTAATGGGGGACAAGGAAGTGATGGACAAACTAAAATTGCATCCATCTTCACTGTGGAAGACACTAGCAGTATGCCAGAAAATCAACAGTGTCAGGAGGCAGAAGGGACACTAAGGGGAAAGTACTTGCGAAGCAGAGAAGTCCAAAGGTAGCTAAGTCACCTGGATCAAAAAGATAACATCACAGGGTTCTGACAGAGGTAGCTGAAGAGATTGTGGAGGCATTAATAATGATCTTTCAAGAATCACTAGATCCTGGCATGAGGCCACCATTGATGCCGCCTTCACCCACATCTCTTGTCCTTACCTACCATCCCAAGTGTCTCCACATCCAACACATCATTCTCGGCAACTTTCATCATCTCCAAAGGGATCCAAACACCAAACACATCTTTATTTCCCCCATCTCCACTTTCTATAGGGATCACTCCTTCCATTATTCACTTGACCATTCACCCCTCTGCACTATTCTGCCTTCTAGCACATACCCCTGCAAGCAACCAACCCATTTAACACCTTTCTTGCCACCATTCAGGATCCTGGTAAGATAACACTTCACCAGCAAATTTGTTGAGGACATCTATTGTATCAGGTGCTTCTGATTTGGCCTCCTCTACACTGGTGAGACCCAACATAAATTGGGGTACTGCTTTGTCAAGCAATTCTGCTCCATCTAGCGAAAGGAGAACTTCTTGGTGGCCAAACATTTTAATTCAGATTATAAATATCAATTTCTCTTTCCAGTAAAAAAAATCCTCCTCCTTTCTTCTTCTTCTATTCTCCATATGGCTTCTTACTTCTTCTCATCACCTGCCTATCACCTCTCCGTGGCACCCCTCCTCATTTCCCTTCTCCAATTGTCCACTCTGCTTTCCTATCAGATTTTTTTCATCTACAGTTCCTTATCTTTCCCACCCCCCTGGCTTCACCTATCATCTTCTCACTATCCTTCTTCCCCTTCCCTGCCTTTTCATTCTGGTGTCTTCTCCTTCCTCTCCATCCTGAAGAACACTCTTGGCCCCAAATGTCAACTGTTCATTTTCATGAATGCTACCTGACCTGCTGAGTTCCTCCAGCATTTCATGTATGTTGCTTTGGATTTCCAGCATCTGTAGAATTTCTTTTTTTTTAAGATTCTAGCATGGTTCCAGAGGAATGGAAATTTGCAAATGTCACTCCATTCTTCAAGAAGGGAAGGAGGCAGAAGTAAGGAAATTATAGGCCAGTTAACCTGATCTCATGGTTGGGAAGGTATTGGAGTTGATTATTAAGGATGAGGTCTTAAGGTACTCAGCTTTGTTTCCTTAAGGAAAAATCTTGCCTGAAAAATCTCTTGGAATTCTTTGAAGATATATCAAGCAGGATAGACAAAGGAATAGGGGTGGGTGTTGTCATTTTGGATTTTCAGAAGGGCTATGACAAGGTGCTGCAAATGAGGTTGCTTAACAAGGTAAGAGTCATGGTATTACAGGAAAGATAGTAGCATGGATGGAGGATTAGCTGATTGACAGGAGGCAAAGAGTTGGAATGAAGGGAGACTTTTCTGGTTGACTGCTGGTGACAGGGGTTGGTGCTGGGACTGCATCTTTTTACATTATATGTCAAAGATTTGGATGATGGAACTGATGCATTTGTGGTTAACTTTGCAGACAATACGAAAATGGGTTGAGGAAGCTGGGAAGCTGCAGAAGGACTTAGATCAGGAGCATGGGCAAAGAAGAGACACATGGAAAGTGTCAGGAAGTTTATTTTGGTGGAAGGATCAAAAATATGGACTATTTTTTAAAAGGTCAGAAAATTTGAAAATCCGGGGTGCCAAGCAACTTGGTGGTCCTGGTGTAGGATTCCTTAAAGGTCAAATTGGAGGTTGAGTGGGTAGTGAGGAAGGCAAATGCCATGTTAGCATTCATTTCAAGAGGGCTAGAATATAAAAGCAACCATATAAAGTTAAGTCACTGTAAGGCACTGATGGGGCATCACTTGGAATATTTGTGAGCCGTTTTTGGCCTCTTATCTAAGAAAGAATGTGCTGACATTGGCAAGGGTTCAGAGGAGGTTCACAAGAATAATTCCAAGAATGAAAGGATTATTGTATACGGAGTGTTTGATGGTTCTGTTCTGTACTTGCTGGAATTTAGAAGAATGAAGTGGGGATCTCATTGAAACCTATTGAGTGTTGAAAGGCTTAGATTAGTGATTCCTAATGGGGGCAGTCACATTTCCTAAGGGGGCGTTAGGGGAAATGGAAGTCGTCGGGGAGCATTCAAGCTTCTTGGGATGGCAGTAAGTGGCACCCCATCTTGAGGCACAAGACCTGACTGACTGTTAGTAGAGCAGGCACTTCCAAAAAGAAAGGATGAGGAACTGGATTACAGGAAGAACCATGGCTCTGCAGGCAGTGAGCACTCACCATCACAATGCATCTGAAATTCGGCAATCTCAGCCAACCTTACCAACCAAAAAGACATTATTGGGGATGCATGAATTAGTAACCAGGTGCCCAGCAGTTCCCCTTGACTCACAGCACAGAACAAGTTCATGCAATTTAATAATTGGGAAGTTAAGTACACCCTCTCAACTTCCTGAACAAATCTATAGAAAGCAGGTTGCACAATGATACGGGGCTGGCCGAAACCGAACAGTGAATTTGAACCTGCTGACCCCAAGGATTCCTGTTGAGGTATTCAAAGCAACCTCAGCTTCATATGTGTGGTCAAGAACCACCTTTGGAGGTTATGAGATCTTACATGATTGGGCAATTGCACCAACTGGAATAATGTAAAGGTAGCTTGCCAAACACCAGCTCGATCCTGACTAACATTCAAATTCCAGTCTGAATCCTTGTCAATGTAATTTTCTCTGTCGTGATCATCTTCATCTTCGCCTTGCCAATTCTTTGCGTGCCGCTACCATTGTTCTATTCATGTCAACTCACTGTCGTCATCAACATCTAATAGGCATTCCCAGTTTGTGTTAATTTTTAATTTTAATTTAGCCCCATTGACGATGGATAAATATGTATGGCGCAATCTCTGAGGCTGAAGGCGGTGACGCCTTGAATTCTAATCCAGCTAAAAAACAAACTATAGGAAGTGGACCAATACAATGTCACATACCTGGAGTATGGTTTTATTCCATTCCCATCAGATCAGTGATGCCCCATGTGTTTTATTAGTAACACTGTACTGTCTAATGAAGCCATGAGACCATCAAGATTGCAGGAACACTTGTGTAAAAGACATCTTGAAAAGGCTACTTATGGTGTTACTGAGTTCTAGATAATGAAAGCATTTGTAAAACGTTGCACATTCAAGTCGTTTGCCCAAGAAGACTAAAAATGACCTTGATAGTGGTCTCATTGCTTTTTATAACATTTCCAAAATGATAACAAAGAGCGGAAAATCTCATACAATTGGTGAAAGATTAATCATATCTGCTCTACTGTATCAGAAGTGCTACCCACTGTTCTGAAAGTGGATACCAGTATTTTAAAATCAATTCCTCGGAGTGATAATGCTGAAACTCATCATATTGACATTGATTATCAGCTATGCACAGAGATACAAAAATCAGAATTTGGGATTCAACTGGATGAGTCAACTGGGCAAGGCTTTGCTAATGTCATATCAAAATGGTTTATCAAAGATGGAAATGTTTATGAAGAGATTCCCTTTTGTAAAAAGTTAAAAACGAATATCTGAAAATCTGAAATGGTGAAATCTGAAATAAAAACTGAAATGGTGGAGCAGACTCAAGGGGTTAAAGGGCCTAGTTCTGCTCCTATCTCTTATGATCTTATTTCCTTGCCCAGTATTTCCCCCTTACATTGTCATTCATACTTCACCATTTCAATATTTGTAAATGCAATTTTATTGCAAGAAATGTGATAAAATTATATTTTAACATCAGTCAAAGCTTTCACCAAGGTTAATGTATTTCCACTTATTTGCAATTTTCTGTTGTCATGTTAGCAAAATTTAAGAACTTAAAATATGTTTTAATCTCTGATTTTCAGTTTTGATAACCAAAATGTATGTCATTTTTGGATATAGTATGCTGTCATGAAATTTGTTGTTAGGCGGCAGCAGTACATTGCAATACATGATAATAAAAACTGAATTTATAGTAAAAAGAGTATACATATGCATAAAAATTTAAAAAGTCAAATTAAATAAGTAGTGCAAAAAAAGTAGTGAGTTAGTGTTCATAGGCTCAATGTCCATTCAAAAATCTGAAGGCAGAGGGGAAAAAGCTGTTCCTGAATTGTTGAGTGTTTGCCTTTAGGCTCCTGTACCTCCTCCCTGACTGTAGCAATGAGAAGAGGGCATATCCTGGGTGATGGGGGTCCTTAATGATGAATGCCGCCTTTTTGAGGAATTGCTCCTTGAAGGTGTCCTGGATACTATGGAAGCTAGTGCCCATGATGGAGCTGACAGAGTTTATAACTTACTGCAGCTTGTATTGATCCTGTGCAGTGGTCTCCCATGTCAGACAGTGATGCAGCTGATTAGAATGCTCTCCATAGCATAGTAATTTGCGAGTGTCTTTGGGCATACCAAATCTCCTCAAACACCTAACGAAATATAGTTGCTCTTTGCCTCTCTTGTAACTGCATTACTATATTGGACCCAGGATAGACCCTCAGAGATTTTGACACCCTGGAACTTGAAATTACTCACTCTTTCCACTTCTGATCCCTCTATGAGGACTGGCGTGTGTTCTCTCATCTTATCCTTCTGAGGCTCACAATTAATTCTTTCGTCCTACTGACACTGAGTGCAAAGTTGTTGCAGCAACACCACTCAACTAGCTGATGTACTTCATTTCTGTACGACTCCTTGTCACCATCTGGAATTCTGTCAGCAATAGCTGTGTCATCAGCAAATTTATAGATGGCATTTCTCTATTTGATAGTGAGTTCCAACCATTATCTGGGTAAAGGAGTTTCATCTGAATTACTTATTGGATTTATTAGTAACTGACATATTCGAATATTACTCCTAGCTTTTTTTTACATCTCCTTACCTTCTCCTTATGAAACAACATCATATTTTTTAAAGATTATTCTGCCACAGAATTCACATTTCCAAATAAAACCCCAGTATAATCAATATCGATACATTCCTGTGATTCCTGTGTTATTTGGGATGAGGTAGGTTGGTGAGGGGTTCTTAGAAAATGGCCCATATAGCAGTTTTCCACGACGTGCATCTAGGAAAATGCAGCATAAAACTAAAAGTGATGCTGATCTATTTATATTTTTTTTCCACATCCTTTAACTCTGATGGTTATCTTCATTGATCTTTCCTGGACTCAACAAAGAATAATTTTATGTTTCTGTTAATTTCCTTCCCAACATTTTATCATTGGAACAAGACCTTGGGAAATAGAAGACAGCCAAATTAATTTTCTATCATTTTTTTCTTTACTTGGCTGCTTAAGTTTTCATTTATCTTAAAAGTATGAGTGAAAAAGGTATTCCTCTGTCATTAAGGCATCAGTAAGATTGAAAGAGTGCGGAGAAAATTTAAAAGGATGATGCTAGAGCTAGAGAAACTGAGTTATAGGGGAAGGTTGAAAGTTATAGGACTTTACTCCCTGGAGCATAGGAGAATGATGGGAGATTCGATAGAAGTATACAACACTATGAGAGATACAGATAGACTAAATGCATGCAGGCCTTTTTCACTAAGGTTAGGTGAGACTAGAACTAAGGGTCATGGATTAAGGGTGAAAGGTGAAATGTTTAAGTGGTAACTGAGGGGGAATTTCATCACTCAGAGGGCAGTGAAAGTGTAGAATGAGCTGCCAGCGAAAGAGGTGGAGACTGGTTCAATTTTAACATTTAAGGGAAATTTGGATAGGTACATTGATGGGAAAGCTTTTGTTTAAGTGCATGCTTCTGGCACTATGCAACATAATAGTTTGGATGGACTAGATGGGCCAAAGGGCTTACTTCTTTGTTGTAGTGCTCTCTAACTTGATTATTTAGAAAATGGAATTCAGCGTGCTGGTTGCCTTCATCTCAGCATCATTTCATATTGCCTCTTCAGTTCCGAAGGAGAGGATGAGAGATGTATGTTTTTCAATGTCTCCCAATATCTACTGTATTGATGCTCAATTTCTGTGATAAGTGGTGTTTAATTGCTCTGATTAAACCAACTCTAAGCTGTTGATGTCTAAAATTGGAAGCTGTAGTACATCCTCAAGCAGAACTATTTCAATCCCAGTGCTCATATATGCAAAAAATGCAAAATATTGAAATAAAATAACATTTCTTCTTAAAGCCTGAAAGCCACTAGCAAGCATGCCTTTAATGTAATTAATTTCATTTGTTTAATGCAGTGAGAAAGACCCCAGAGCACACAAAAAAATGTAACCACGCATTGGCAGAGAACCCTTTTACAGCCCACATCATGCAAGAAGTGGCAGAGATAATTCCTGTACCTCTCCTCCTCTGGGTAAGTGTATCAAAATGCCTTTCAAAGATTCCATTTTGCTGCGTGGGTGGACCAATGTGGGGTTCTTATGCAAATTGAAACCTCTGTCTCTGATAAGAATTGAAAACTTAATCATCTTTGTTTTCAGTGTCGAGCAGATGCAGTTCAAGAGATCTCTGGACACTTGCTGAAAAGTGTGTCTTCATTTCCACTGCAGGAGCTAAATTATGATACGACCTATTGTTCTGACAATGAATTCCAAGGATTACTACTATAAATTCAAGCTCATATCAGCACTTGATGGCTCTGTTAAATTATTTTTTTACCTTGAATAAAATATCCTTTATCACCATCACCGTTGTTTCAACTAATTCCAGCAAGCAGATGATCTGGTCATTATTGCTAAATTCAAATCAGTTCACACATTGACAAACATAATCACAATAGCAAATGTTTAAGATTAAGAACGGAACATGAAAGTGGCTTTGTTGGCAAAGAAGAATAAATGCAAATTCTATCTGTCACTATAAACTGCCTTAACCATATAAATTCATTTTGTGCAAGATTTCAGCAGCAGCTGGGCAGAGAGAGATGAATTCCCACAATGTTGCATTTTACATCTTAGCAAGATCCTCGGGATCAAGAATGATATGTTTATTTTCTTTTTTTATTGTTCTGAGGTGGCTGATGAGATCAATGTGGGGGCTGTAGACTCTTCCCAGATGGGGCAGGCAATGGCAGATGGGGCCAGTACTTTACAAGGTGGTATGCTCAATCCAGCGCTTGTGCAGGATAATTCTGCTTTGAGCATACTCTTGAAAATGCTTCTTTGTTGTCTGATAATCTCTTCCCATGACAGAGCGCAAAGTAAAGATAGATGAAGTTGATTTCAGATGAAGGGTCTCAACCTGAAACGTGGACTGTCCACTTTCCTTCATTGCCTGACCCATTGATTTTCTCCTGCAGTCTGTTTCTTGCTCAATGTTGAGTGTCCGTTTCTGGTATGAGAAAGGTATGAGATACTCTTTCTGGTAGGAGTCTAGTATGAGATATTTACCACCTTACCCAGACCACACTCCATTTTTATTTAAATCCTCCAGGATACAATAAATGACCACATTGAGAATCTGACATTCTTTACACGCTTTGACAGATTTTCTTTACCTTCTCAAGAATGTTGATGTTGTAGGTTTTCAGAAATAAAATGACGTGAGGCTTTTTAAGTTTAAGAAAACTGTATCAACGTATTTATTGAGCTCCAAAACTTGAACACAAAGCACACCAGAAGTCCTTTATGTAATTGCATCACCTCAGCCCAGCCTCTGAAAGTGAGCCCCACCTCAATGTTAGTGGTTGTGATTTGTGAACTTTTCCACCAATTACATTATCCTACACAGGACTTCCACCGAAGCTTTACTGAAACCAGCAGTGTGAGCCAGTCTGAAGCTCAGACGTGCTGCCCAGGTTGGGTCCTGTGTCCCAGGGTGGAGGAACAGCAGGTGCCTCTGGCTTGTCCAATGGTGTGTTGATACACTCATGGTCATGCTGTGACTGCAGGGCATGGTAGTGGAATTCTCCAAATCTTGGTGGGCTGGTCTAAGGCAGTCTACCAAATCACATTCAGGATTTCCCCTCTTATCTATGACAGAAGTCTTATCTCTTCATTCCAAAAGGGGAGCGGGCCATCATAATGGGACCTAAGGGGATGTTGGTATGCATTATAGTGGACAAAAACAAATGAGGCGGAATGTAGGTCAACAGGAACCCAAGAGTGCTGCATGCCATGATGGGAGGTATGAATCGGTGATGAGGAATTGAACTTACTGAGGAGGGTGGCACGCAGGCCAACTAGATAGTCATAGCGTCAGGAATAAAATCACCTGGCACTCATAATGGCTACCCGTATACTAACTCAGCCATCGATGACTACAGGTCCTCTTTTAGAGTTGTTCTGAGCCCCAGCAGGACCCACGGGAGATGATCCTGCCAACACTCATCCATCAGGGAAGCCCTCAGAACTGCCTTTAGAGAGTGGTGAAACTGCCTGCTTAGGCTATTGGACTGAGGGTGATAAGCTGCGGACTGATGTGGCCTAACACTGAAATTCTAGGCCATTGTAGCCCAGAGGTCTGATATGAATTGGGGACTGTGGTCAGGGGAAATATCAGATGGGGTGCCAAACCGAGCAACCCAGGTGCCGAAGGACGCTGAAGCTATGTCTGTGGCCATCGTCGATGCTAGAAAGACAATCTCTAGCTCCCTGGTGGTATGGCCCACCATGGTAAGATGTGTGAAACCAAGGTAGGAGGGTTGAGGGCCAACAAGACCCACATTGACATTGTCAAACCGTTGCTCAGGGACCTCATAAAGTGCCAATGTCACAATGGGGTGAGGGAAGCAATTGAGACCTCACAGGAGAGAAACCACAGCTTCCCCAAACTTAATGTCAGCCAACCGCAGGCCATGACAGCTGTTTGGTAAGCCGGGACCTCTGGGTCAGTAACTTAGTCAGTCATCATGTCAGCATGGTCAACCCCTATGTGTACTGTGGCTGGCCATGAGAGGCAATCAGCCATAGTATTGATATATTGTGTATCAGTTGTGAACTCTGATACGCAGGCCATGTGGCGTTACAGACCAAGGATGTGATACTTTGACCATCATGTATAACAAGGGGTTTGTGGTCAACGAACGCTATGAAATGGCAACCCTCCAGAAGAAAATGAAAATTACAGATGTCCAGTTAGGTCAAATGGTCAAACGTGTACTTTCTTTTGGGAGATGGAGCTGTCACCTGAAGCAGCAAGTAGTTGCCACACTCCTCCGACCAGCTGTTCATGCACAGCAGAGTCTGAGGTGTCAGTAGTAATGGCTATGGGTGTGCGGAGAAGCAAGTGTGCCAGTAGGGTCGTGTTGGAAAGAACTTGTTTGGTATTATCAAATGCCCTGGTCATATCCGTTGACCAGTCAAGCACAAGATTAGAGCACACAATATAGGGGAAGCATAAGTTCAGCAGCTCACAGAATGAAGTAGTGATAGAAAATCACCAGACCCAGGACTTTCTGAAGCTTTTTTAGTAGTGCAGGGCAGAGGGAAATCTGTAATAGCAGCTATTTTTGATGGGAGGGGTTTTGCACCTTCTGCGGAGGTGTGGTGGCCAAGAAAATAAATGGTTGACAACACAAACTGACACTTAACAGGGTTAATAACCAATCCATTTGGCTTAAGCACTTGAAAAGTGTGCAGAGATGAGTTACATGTTTGGATTTGGACACATTGGTGACAAGTATGTCATCCAGGTAAACAAAAAGAAAATCTGTCTTTTAATGCAGAATACATAAGCCATTGGAAAGTTTGTGCTGCACTTTTCAGCCTAAATGCCATGTGCAAAAATTCAAAGAGGCCAAATGGGGTTATCACAGCCATTTTGGGAATGTCGTCCAAGCACACAGGCACCTCATGGTAGCCCCTAACTAGATCAACTGGAAAAAATTGACTTTCCAGCTAAATATGTCAAGAAGTCTTTGATGTCTGGGACCTGGTAACAACTGGGGGTGGTGGCCTCATTAGGGCTTCAGTAATCACTACATGGTTGGCAACCACCATCAGACTTAGGGACCAAGGAGTGGTGAAGCCCAGGGGCTATTCAGCAAAAGTACAATGCCAAGTCTTTCCATGTTGGTAAACTCAGCCTTTGCAGGTGCTAAAACTTTTGAGTTCAGTCTACACACGCAGGTATGGACCTACAGGCGAGTTATGAGAATGTGGTGCTCAAGGCCATGATTTGTTACTGTAATGGAGAATGTGGGTTTGGTGAGGTCTGGAACTTTGCCAGGCAGTCAAGTAAACTTACTTACAGTGGTGCATGTGCTTGATAGAGTCTTACTGGGAGAGCAGGGTAATGACTCAAAGTCCTTGACATCCACAACCCAGCATTTCTTAAGATCAACTAATAGTTCTTGGATGCATAGGAAATCTGCATCAAGAAGAGATCTAGCCACTTTAGCCAGGACAAAGTCCCATGTGTAACTTTGCCCTTGGAATCATACCATCATCCGCCAGGTCCCATAAGGCTGGATCCTGCTCCCATTGGTGGCCTCCAGCAACTGATTGTCTTCTCTTCAATAGGCGATGCTGGTAGCACACTCACTTGAGCACCCATGTCATGCAGGAAGCATCACCCTGTAACAGTGTCTGTAATGAACAGTAGATGCCCCTGGAAGCTGGAACCCATGCTGTTCACAGATCTCTGATATCCTGATGCGCTAACACTGTCAAAGCTGCAAAGTGGTTAGCACTTCCTAGAATTCGCACCAAAGCAAGCTCAGCATATTCTGTTATGCAGCCACTGGGATTCTTATGTTGGGAGCTTTGCTAACTGGGCTTTTTGAAGTAGAGAAAGGAGGAAGTGTAATCCACTGCTGCCTAGCTGAGTGTAGTCTATCAACTATTTTAGCAAGTTCCCTATAGTTCATCATGGGTACACCAGTGAGGGCTATGTAAACTTGATTAGTCACTTGCTTAGTTCTTTAAAAATAAAACAAGGATGGTGATTTCCCAGGAGAGACAGTATCTGGTCCTTTAGCTCCAATGGCTCAGCATTGCCAAGGCCAGTCAAGGAAAGCAATTGCCTGGAGCACTCAGACCTTGATAGTCCAAAAGTCTGTGAAAGGTGAGTTTTTAGCAATTGGTATTTATTGTGTTCAGGCAGGTGTTCTAGTAGACTCACCACTCTTGTAGCTGTGGAGTTTCTGAGCGACACTACCACATAGAAGAACTTGGAGTCAATGGCAGGGATTTCTCACAGCGTGATCTAGGCCTCAGCTTCTACAAACCAAGCTGCAGCACTTTTGCTCCCAAACCTCCAGCAGTTTCAAAGTGACTGCATTGGCCAACATGTTCAATAACTCTGGTATCGCTCAAGAGCATCAGTGTCACCAACGTAGATTTTTGCAAACAAAACGATGCGAGGCATTTTAAGTTTAAGGAAACCTTATTGAACACATTTATTGAACACATTTATTGAACTCCAAAACCTGGATAGAAAGCAGGCTAAAAGTCCTTTGCGTTGTTACGTCGTTACGTCAGGCTAGCCTCTTGAAGTGAACCAACTCAATGATGGTGGTTATGAATTATGTATATTTTCACCAATTACACTACTCTACAATGAGCACAAATGTGCTTGTATAATAGGAAGCCTCAACATGGGTATCCTAAGGCTTTACAGTCATGGCAATTAGAAATATACTGCTTGTCTTAATTCTAGTTTAATGGGCCTTTTTTATTTTAACAATGACACTTAAACTTCGCATTTTCCAACAGGAAAAGTCAATTTTTGGCAGCAATAAAGAGTGTATTTTTTAAAATTTAAAATCCAGTTTACTGTGGAGTTTTTCTGAATAGATGCATTAAAGACCTCGGGTCATGATTGCAAAAGGTCAGTTCTGTAAATATTAGTGAAAACGAACAAAGGTTTTTGGATGATAAAACACCAGAACAATAAAACAAAACCAAAATGCTCATCGAGTTCAGATTCCAATTTACTTTGATTAGTCAACTATTTTAATGATGCTTAATGCGTTTAATGATTATTTGTGCATTTGTTTCACTGAAAAATGAGAAAAGCTCAAGATAAAATGTAAGAATTATTAACTCTGAAATTTACATAGAGACAGAAAACAGCTAGGAACAGGAGGCACATCTATCCTGCTGAATATAACTGGCAGAATTCATGAACGGCTTTTTGTACAGTTTTCCCATCCAGGAACTTCCAAAATGGACCCTCCAACTGCCATCCACTCTGATCTCTACCAGTGCCCCCCCCCCCCCAACACACACACACACACACACACACACACACACACACACACACACACACACACACAAACCCACCTGAACCCACACGAACTTTGACTTTCAGGTAATGGCCAGGAGAGACCTCCATGAATTAGGAAGCCACAGGTAGGACAACCTCTCCCTGAGGGAATAGCACAGCAATATACAGTTGGGAAGGAATAAGTTTCCCTACCTGACCTGATATTATGACCATGGTAATACACACAAAGTGCTGGAGGAGCTCAGCAGGTCAGGCAGCATCTATTAATGAGAATAAACAGTTGATGTTTATAACCAGATTCCTTCCTCCTCTTTTTGTTTCCCTCTCACACTTCCTCTTCTTACCTGCCCACCACCTCACTCTGATGCTCCTCCTACTCCTCTTTCTCCCATGATCCTCTATCCTCTCCTATCAGGTTCTCTCTTCTCCAGCCCTTTATCTTTTCTACCAATCAACTTTCCAGCTCTTTACTTCACCTCCTCACCCTCTCCTAGTTTCATCTATCACCTGCCACCTTGTAATTCTTTCTCCCTCCCCTCCCCTCTTATTCTGACTTCTTCCCCCTTCCTTTCCATTCCTGATGAAGAGTCTTGGCCCAAAACATCGACTATTTATTCCTATCCATAGATGCTGCTGGCCTTCTGAGCTCCTCCAGCACATTGTGTGTATTGCTTTAGATTTCAAGCATCTGCAGTACCTCTTGAATTTATGCACCATGGTACCATGTAACAACATGGGTTCATGGTACATGGTATCAGGTCAAACAAGAAAACCTGGTGATAACTACCTACAGTCTACCTTTAACTGATTAGGTGAAGGCTATTGCAGACCCTGTCACAAAAGCCTTAAAGAAAAGGCTGAAGTATATTCAATCATCTACATCTAGAAAAACCATGGGGGAGGTAGCCATTTCTTCCTAAATTTGCCACAATCTTAGAGGGCAGTTTTCATCCAGTTCGATTTACTTTGTGCATTATCAGGAACTAGCTATACATGGAACACAGCATGGGTACTGACTAAACAATGGCCCAGCTGTAGTGTTGAAGTCCTGTTCTTGTTAACCAGGTATAAAAAAATTGACCCTGCATACTTTAGTCTCATCAACTAAGTCAACAAATGTCCTACCAATGACACTGACTTGTCAGTACACCCGATTGCCACTGCATATGTTGAACTCCCTATCCAGCTACACCATCAACTGCATCAGTTCACAAGGACAATTTAATGGCAACTTTACAATGCATAATGATTGCAAGTCTCACTAACTATGGCCACAAAACACAGTTTTTTTTGGTCTTGGTTAGTTAGAACCCTTGACGTATAGTTAGCTAACCTACCCAGTGTCAACAGATTATAAATTGGACTTTGCTCCCCGATTAGAAATGGAGGTAATAAATGAGCCAATGGCCATCTCCTTAAAAGCAATCCAGCAGCCTTTCAACCCCAGGTACTATGTTCTCTGAATACACCTGGTTATGTAGCTTGAATGAACATGTCATTTGAAATCACCATCAATGAAAAATGATGAGACTCAAGTCTGTGATTGCCAAGGCAAGTCACTACCAACTAGGAAAAAACAGAAGAGATTCAATAGAATTGCTATTGTATTTCAAAGAAACCCCTTTCCTTTCATCCTGCTCCAATGCAAGAATGGCTATAGTATGTGAATTGATACATTTTATGGGATGTAGAAGGTGTGCAGTCAGTAAGGCCAGGTTTTTATGCTCTGGATTGGAACCTGCTCATGAACAGGTTAACTATCATTGCTCCTGATGATGCCATTGACAAGTCAAGTTGACATTACTGAAATCAGACAGTAACTCCAGAGGTAAGCCAAAAACAAATGGCTTATATTTTAAGGGGAAACAGAGGACAAATTCGAATATGAACAATTCATTTCTTAGTGTTTTTCCATCCAAGGCTCTGAATAGTCATGCTTTCAATTCAGAGCATTTTTTAAAATCACTGGTGCAAGAGCATCTTTCGTGACCTTGACATAAGAAAAACTGGATAAGGCCCTCCCCCATCTTTCATCGAAGAAAAAATGTGCCTGGCATTTTGTGAGAAGGAACTGCATACATTAGAGATCCCTGTTTCAGTTGCAATCTTGATAAGCAGGAATGACAGAGGAGGTTACTAGAAATAACAGATGGCAAGCAATGAGCTACAAGGCAATAATTCAACGGAGCACTGCTGATAATGGCATGAAGTAGAGGAGCAAAGCTCAAGCACTTTCTCAACATCAGCAGAACCACTTGATTTAATTACTGCCATGTGGATGGCAAGACTTTCATATCCTTTACTTTATCAAGCACAATGTACACAATAGAGGTGATAAGGGTCACCGGTTAATCAAGACGTGAGCTTAAGCCATATGAAATCACTTGGCCACTGCAGGAATAAATAGCGATCCTCTTTTATTTAGATTCAGAAGCCTGAAGGCACACACTCAGTGATTCAGGAACAGCTTCTTCCCCTCTGCCATCCGATTTCTAAATGGGCATTGAATCCATGAACACTGCCGCACTACTTTTTTCATTTCTGTTTTTGCACTGCTTACTTTAATTTAACGATTTAATATACATATACTTACTGTGATTCCATTTTTTCCTATATTTACCATGTATTGCTTTGTACTGCTGCCGCAAAACTAACAGATTTCACATTTTTATTTAATCAAATTCTGATTCAGATTCTGCTGCTGATTCTGATAATTTTAACAGGAATATATAAAATATTAGTTGTTTAATTCTGGAACACCAGTTTGAAATGCTAGGTCTGGTATCCCAACAAACTAGCAGAACAAGTTTTAAACATGACTGTGTGGCTAGACACAGCTCAAATGCCATCTGTGAATTTGCTGATGATACAGCCATTGTTGTCAGAATCTCAGATGGTGACAAAAGGGTGTATGTAACCCTCAGGCTCGGCCGGCACGTGTTCGTCTTGGGGCAGACGACCTCTGGTCCCGGCGAACTGAGAAATCTGGTTTGTGTGGATGCTATGAGATGTGTTGTCCGGTTACAAATCTGCACCGCAAAATATCAGACAGTACACTGTATGCAATTAAGTGATAGAACTTTATAAATCTAAATCTGAATATGGGGTTAGTAAAGAAAATAAAAAGAAAAAGGGCCCATTTTAAGGAAAGGGTCAAATGTGCACATTGGAGCTGACTGATAAGGCCATTCGTCCAACATCAATCTCCTCCGGGCGTCACTGACCTTCGGACCCTTGCTCCCCATCTACTCCGTCCAGTGGTCTACCAGCTCTCTCCACACGTCTTCCTTCTTCATCTCTCGCAGACGAAAGACCACAAAATCCCTGCTCCCAGATCCACAAGAAAGAACAACATCCTGCTCATTGGCTAGCATACATTCCAAAGGCCCCGTTATCTCCAGTCATAACCCAAACATTGCTGCTACAGAGAAACCATTACCTTAACAGTGGAACATTACAGAGCAGCCATCACACTAGCAGTGAAACCTCATAGCATGTTACATGTACAAGTGTGAGCTGTAATGGTTAGTTGAGTGGTGTCACACTGTGTCACTGTCACAGTGATGTCCTCAGCATCAGTACAACCAAAGAGCTGATTGTAGCCTTCAGAAAGGGTAAGGTGAGGGATATCACACCGATCCTCACAGAGGGATCAGAAGTGGAGAGAGTGAGTGACTTCAAACTCCTTAGTGTTAATATCTCTGAGGACCTAACCTCTTCTCAACATATCGAAGGCATTTCATTAGGAGCTTGAGGAGATTTGGTATGTCACCTAATCTCCACAGATTACAATGGAGAGCCTTCCGACTGACTGCATCACTGTCTGATATGGGGGGGGCAGGAGTGTGGAATGCTTTGGATCGAGGTAAGTCACAGAGAGTTGTAACATTAGTCAGCTCCATCACGGGCACCATCCTCCGTAGTATCCAAGAGACCTTCAAGGAGCGATGTCTCAAAAAGGCCACGTCCATCATTAAAGAACCCCACCAGCCAGAACATGCCCTTTTCTCATTGTTACCATCAGGAAGGAGGTACAGAAGCTTGAAGGCACACACTCAGTGATTCAGAAACAGCTTCTTCCCCTCTGCCATCCAACTTCTGAATGGACACTGAACCTATGAACATTACCTCATACTTTTTTAATTTCTTTTTTGCACTACTTATTTAATTTAACAATATATATGTTTACTGTAATTCACAGGGATTTAAAAAATATTATCATGTATTGCATTGTACTGTTGCCGTAAAGTTAACAAATTTCTCAACATACGCTGGATAATAAACCTGATTCTGATTTTGATCAAATGAAAGAAAATATTAGGCAGTAAATCTTTAAGCATTTTGAAAATAGAGACAAGTTAAAGTTTTAGCTTTTGCCCAACTCTGTTTCAAGACTATTGCACAAAATATTACTATTTTGAATTACAGTTGGTGTTTCAATTTGAATGTATTTTCTTAACTGTAAATGCCTTGGATGGACTGAGATCACAACAAGAAATAAATAAAAGATTCTTTCTTTTGACCCACTCTCTCCACAGAAGCAAACTCAGCTGTCTTTTACATTATTGTTTTTATTTCTTGGTATCATGAGTATTATACAAAGCATTTTTGTTTTTAATAAAAAAATTGAAAACAATTGCAGTACTTATCCTATATAAAAGATTAAGACAAACGACTACCTTGTATCTCATTTGCTAGTGCAGTCATAGATAAGTTCAATTGCACACAATGAAACAAAGTGTTGGATTGTTTCTACAGATGTCCAAAGTGAGAAAGTGTACATTTGTTAAATAATAACAAACCAAATTGTAATTTGGAAATGAAGGATACCTCCTTTCTCACCGTGAGATATTAATTAAAAAGGCTCCAACTGAGAGTCCTCCTTAAATAATCATCGACTGAGGGAAACACATGCCAGTCACAATGAATTTGACAAGGTCAAACTGAGAGCACAAGGCTTTATCAGCTCTAGTTAAGGCACTGATTAGTAAATACAGGTGTTCAAAAGCCCCAGAAGCTCAACGTTCTACAGTAAGCCGCAGGGCTCAAGGCAGATAATAATTAGAGAATAGAATTAAAAATAACCAAAGGAAAGAGAACTCTGGATGACAGTATAACGTTAGTTGAGTTCAAGTCCTATATCTCCAAGCATTCTGGATCTACATTCAGTGGCCACTTTATTAGGTGCAGCTGGACAGCTGCTTGTTAATGCAGTCAATTAGCCAATCATGTGGCAGCGACTCAATGCATAAAAGCATGTGGACATGGTCAAGAGATTCAGTTGTTCAGACCTAACATCAGAATGAGGAAGAAATGTGGTCTAAGTGACTTTCACTGTGGAATGATTGCTGGTGCCAGACAGGGTGGTTTGAGTATCTCAAGAAACTACTGGTCTGGGATTTTCATGCAGAACAGTCTCTACAGTTTACAGAGAATGGTGCAAAAAACAAAACAAAAAAAATCGGTGAGCAGCATTTATAAGACCATAAGAAAAAGGAGCAGAAGTTGGCCATTTGGCCCATCAAGTCTGCTCTGCCATTTCATCATAAGCTGATCAAATCTCCCCTTTAGTCCCATTCCCCCACCTTCTCACCATAACCTTTGATGCCCTGACTACTCAGATACCTATCAATCTCTACCTTAAATACTCCCAATGACTTGGCCTCCACTGCCACCCATGACAACAACTTCCATAGATTCACCACCCTCTGGCTAAAAAAAAATTTTTCACATCTCTGTTCTGAATGGGCACCCTGCAATCCTCAAGTCATGTCCTCTCGTACTAGACTCCCCCACCATGGGTAACAACTTTGCCACATCCACTCTGTCCATGCCTTTCAACGTTCAAAATGTTTCTATGAGGTCCCCCCTTATTCTTCTAAACTCCAAGGAGTACAGTCCAAGAGCGGTCAAACGTTCCTCATATGTTAACCCTCTCATTCCCGGAACCATTCTAGTGAATCTTCTCTGAACCCTCTCCAATGTCAGCACATCCTTTCTTAAATAAGTAGCCCAAAACTGCACACAGTATTCCAAGTGAGGTCTTACCAGTGCCTTATAGAGCCTCAACATCGTATCCCCACTCCTATCTATTCCTCTAGAAATGAATGCCAACATTGCATTCGCCTTCTTCACCACCGGCTCAACCTGGAGGTTAACCTTAAGGGTATCCTGCACAAGGACTCCCAAGTCCCATTGCATCTCAGAACTTTGAATTCTCTCCCCACTTAATTAATATTCTGCCCGTTTATTTCTTCTACCAAAGTGCATGACCTTACACTTTCCGACATTGTAATTCATTTGCCACTTCTTTGCCTATCCCCCCAATGTATCCAAGTCTCTCTGCAGACTCTCTGTTTCCTCAGCACTTTCAGCCCCTCCACCTATCTTTGTCTCATCAGCAAACTTAGCCACAAAGCCATCTATTCCATAATCCAAATCGTTGATATACAATGTAAAAAGAAGCGGCCCCAGCAGGGACCCCTGTGGAACACCACTGGTGACCAGCAGTCGACCAGAACGGGATCCCTTTATTCCCACTCTCTGTTTCCTGCCAATCAACCAATGTTCTATCCACGTATGTAACTTTCCCATAATTCTATGGGCTCTTATCTTATTTAGCAGCCTCATGTTCAGGACCTTGTCAAAGGCCTTCTGAAAATCCAAATAGAAAACATCCACTGAATCTCCCTTGTTTAGCCTACTTGTAATTTCCTCAAAAAATTGCACTAGGTTTGTCAGGCAGGATTTTCCTTTAAGGACACCATGCTGAGTTCTGCCTATCTTCTCATATGCCTCCAGGTACTCTGTAACCTCATCCTTGACAATCAACAACTTCCCAACCACCAATGTCAAGCTAACAGGTCTATAATTTCCTTTTTGCTTCCTTGCCCCCTTCTTAAATAGCTGAGTGACATTTACAATCTTCCAGTCCTCCGGAACCAGGCCAGAATCTATTGACTTTTAAAAGATCATTGCTAATGCCTCTGCAATCTCCACTGCTACTTCCTTCAGAACACGAGGGTGCATTCCATCTGGTCCAGGAGATTTATCTACCCTTAGACTATTCAGCTTCCTGAGTACTTTCTCTGTAGTAATTGTGACTGCGCATATTTCTCTTCCCTGACACCCTTGGATGTCCAGTATATTGCTGATGTCTTCCTCAGTGAAGACTGATGCAAAATACTTGTTCAGTTCCTCCGCCATCTCCTTATCTCCCATTACAATTTCTCCAGCATCATCTTCTATCAGTCCTACATCTACTCTCACCTGTCTTTTACTCTTTATATACTTGAAAAAGCTTTTAGTATCCTCTTTGATATTATTTGCTAGCTTCCTTTCATAGTTCATCTTTTCCCTCTTAATGACCTTCTTAGTTTCCTTTTGTAAGCTTTTAAAAACTTCCCAATCCTCTGTCTTCCCACTAATTTTTGCTTCCTTGTATGCCCTCTGCTTTGCTTTTACTTTGGCTTTGACTTCTCTTGTCAGCCACGGTTACATCCTTTCTCCATTCGAAAATTTCTTCTTCTTTGATATATATCAGTCTTGCACCTTCCTCACTTTTCGCATAAACTCCAGCCACTGCTGCTCTGCTGCCCTTCCTGCTAGTGTCCCTTTCCAGTCAACCTTGGCCAGTTCCTCTCTCATGCCATTGTAATTTCCTTTACTCCACTGAAATACCCACACATCTGATTTCAGCTTCTCTTTCTCAAATTGCACAGTGAACTCAATCCTGTTATGATCACTGCCTCCTGAGGGTTCCTTCACTTCCATCTCCCTAATCACCTCTGGTTCATTACACAATACCCAATCCAATACAGCCGATCCCCTAGTGGGCTCAACAACAAGCTGTTCTAAAAAGCCATCTCATAGAATTTCTACAAATTCTCTCTCTTGAGATCCAGTGCCGACCTGATTTTTCCAATCCACTCGCATGTTAAAATCCCCCACAATTATCATAACACTGCCCTTCTGGCAAGCCTTTTCTATTTCCTGTTGTAATTTGTAGTCCACATCACTGCAGCTGTTTGGAGGCCTGTAGATTTCTTAGCTCAACTCATAAAGATTCTGTACCTTCTGATTCTATGTCAACTCTTTCTAATGATTTAATATTTAATATCATTTCTTACCATTAAAGCCACGCCACCCCCTCTACCTACCTGCCTATCCTTCGGACATGCATCCTTTAGCCATGCCTCAGTGATGGCCACAATATCATACCTGCCAATCTATAACTGTACAGCAAAATCATCCACCTTATTCCTTATGCTGCATGCATTTAGGTATAACACCTTAAGTCCAGTATTTGGTACTTTTTGCATTGATTGCACTGCAACTCATCCCAATGGCTGCAAATTTGCTCCATCACCTGACTGACATCCTTACTGCTCACTACCTTAGGTCTATTTCTGTTTTCCCTCTCCTCCACTCCATCATTCCAGTTCCCATCCCCCTGCCAAATTAGTTTAAACCCTCCCTAACATCTCTATTAAACCTTCCTGCCAGGATATTGGTCCCCCCAGGATTCAAGTGTAACCCATCCTTTTTGTACAGGTCACACCTGCCCCAAAAGAGGTCCCAATGATCCAGAAACTTGAATCCCTGCCCCCTGCTCCAATCCCTCAGCCACACATTTATCCTCCACCTCATTCTATTCCTATTCTCACTGTCACGTGGCACAGGCAGTAATCCCGAGATTACTACCTTTGTGGTCCTTCTTCTCAACTGCCTTCCTAACTCCCTATATTCTCCTTTCAGGACCTCTTCCCTTTTCCCACCTATGTCTTTGGTACCTATATGTACCATGACCTCTGGCTCCTCACCCTCCCACTTCAGGATATCATGGACACGATCAGAAACATCCTGGACCCTGGCACCAGGGAGGCAAACTACCATCCGGATCTCCTGATCGCGTCCACAGAATCGACTATCTGACCCCCTAACTATCAAGTGTCCTTTTTCTACTGCCTTCCTCTTCCTTTCCCTACCCTTCTGAGCTACAGGGCTGGACTCCGTGGGTGAAATGACTTATGTGGGTGAGATCACCCTGTTATTGAGAGAAGTCAGAGGAGACTGGTTCAAGCTGACAGGAAGGAGACAGTAACTCAAATAACTATGAGTTACAACAGTGGCGTGTTGAAGAGCATCTCTGAATGCACAACATGTCAAGCCTTGAAGTGGATGAGCTACAGCAGCAGAAGAGAACAGCGGGTTCCACTTCTGTACCTAATAAAATGGCCACTGAGCGTACAGACCACTCTCAGTGAACATTCATCTTCTTCAGGTCAATACAGGTTGCAGGATATAGTGTGACTGTAAGATCCAGCTTTTTGCAGGAACATTATCTCATTCACCAGATGTTGCTTGTCAGATTGCCGTGATATCTTGGGAAGGCACAATGTGAGGAAATCAAATATCTAGCAGCCACAAATGTTAAGAACATTTGCCAAGCTTCAACTCACTGCAATATTAATACAATTAGGTGAATGGACCAACTTACCATATCAACTGAGCTCAGTCTTCATGATGTGGAACATTATCATACTTCATTTTTCCAAATATATTAGAAAAGATGCCCTGCCCACAAAATTTGCTGCATATCAAATCAAACTTATAAGCTTTGCAATCACTTGCAGACCTTCATTAAACTTTTAAAATTTAAGCTTTCTATTTTGGCATTAAACTAAGTAATAGGTATATATAAAAAGACCAGGAATATATGCTTACTTTTAATTTACTGAGAAGCTAACTTTAATACTTCAATGTTGCTAACAGCCATGGTAGTGAGGCAGTTAGCGCAATGCTATTACAGCTCAGCGTGTCAGAGTTCAGAGTTCAATTCCAGCACCTTTCATATGGAGTTTCTGTACATCCTTCCTGTGGAGTGTGTGGGTTTTCCTTGGGTCCTCCCACAATCCAAAGATGTATTGGGCAGGTTAGTTGGTCATTGTAAATTGCCTCATGTGTAAGTTAGAGTTAAATCAGGATTGTCGCAGAGGGGACATTGCTGGGCAGCATGTCTCAAAGGGCCTACTCCACACTGTATCTTTAAATACATAAAGGTGGCTCAACTTAACTTTTAAAAACCATCTTGGTTATATGGTCTCCTTTTGATAGCCATCCATAGCTCTGATATTCATGTCCTTAACTCTCACAGCGTGTCCATTCACGCTGTGCTGCTGTACTCACTGATTTACAGCGGCTTCTGTTTAAGAAACACCCTTTTTCAAATTTCCTGGCCTTGTTTTTATGATTCACCTTTACCCTACTTCCAAATGAGCAAGTTTTTTTAGCCTTAATGTCATTGAGAGGGAATGATCACAGAGATAAGGGAAAGAATGTTTGTGATTAGTTTTAAAGTTGAGTGAGGAGATTAACTGGATTATGGAATATGTTGAATAAATTATTTAGCTTTATTGTTTTAAGGGTAGCTTGAACCATTCTGATGAGATAAGGCAATTTTCTATTTGCAGATCATCCAGAAAAGACCTGCCAAAACATCTTTTCTGAATCCACTTCCCCTTTAAAAGACTACAAGTCAATCAGACCCCATCAGTGTAAAATGAAATACAAATGTTACTACAAATAAGATTCTCCTGAGACACCAATGGGACTTATTGAACATAATAAGTCCAGATGTGTTGTTATCATGTTCTCTGCAAAGAATCTTTGGATGTATTGACATCAAAGCTAAGTTATGTGCCCGTTTGTGACAGACAGGTTACGTTTGAAGGTGTCGTCTTTTTTATTGTCACATCTATTTCACAGCATGGATTTTGCAATTAAAAAAATAGTACCAATCCTCACAGTGTATCAAATTGAGATGGATTGGTAAAGATTGATAATCACAGAACAGACTTGCAGACATGTCACCATGGAAGTACAGTGGCATGCAAAAGTTTGGGCACCCCGGTCAAGATTTCTGTTACTGTGAATAGTTAAGTGAGTAGAAGTTAAACTGATCGCCAGAAGTCATAAAGTTAAAGATGAAACATTCTTTTCAACATTTTAAGCAGGATTAGTGTATTATTTTTATTTTGTACAATTTTAGAGTGAAGAAAAGGAAAGGAGCACCATACAAAAGTTTGGGCACCCCAAGAGATTTGAGTTCTCAGGTAACTTTAACCAAGGTCTCAGACCTTAATTAGCTTGTTAGGGCTATGGCTTGTCCACAGTCATCGTTAGGAAAGGCCAGGTGATGCAAATTTCAAAGCTTTATAAATACCCTGACTCCTCAAACCTTGTTCCACCAATCAGCAGCCATGGACTCCTCTAAGCAGCTGCCTAGCAATCCGAAAATTAAAAAAAAATGATGCCCACAAAGAGGAAGGCTATAAGAAGACAGCAAAGTGTTTTCAGGTAGCTGTTTCCTCAGTTCATAATGTAATTGAGAAATGGCAGTTAACAGGAACGGTGGAGGTCAAGTTGAGGTTTGGAAGAGCAAGAAAACTTTCTGAGAGAACTGCTGCCAGGATTGCTAGAAAGGCAAATCAAAACCCCACTTTAACTGGAAAAGACCTTCAGGAAGATTTAGCAGATTCTGGAGTGGTGATGCACTGTTCTATTGTCCAGTGACACCTGCACAAATATGACCTTCACGGAACAGTCATCAGAAGAAAACCTTTCCTGCGTCCTCGCCACAAAATTCAGCATCAGAAGTTTGCAAAGGAACATCTGAACAAGACTGATGCATGTTGGAAACAAGTCCTATGAACTGATGAAGTTAAAATAGAACTTTTTGGTCACAATGAACAAAGGTATGCTTGGAGAAAAAAGGGTGCAGAATTTCATGAGTATTAACACCATTCCAACTGTTAAGCACGGGGGTGGATCAATCATGCTTTGGGCTTGTGTTGCAGCCAGTGGCACGGGGAACATTTCACTGGTAGAGGGAAAAATGAATTCAAATAAATATAGTAAATTCTGGAAGCAAACATCACACCATCTGTAAAAAAGCTGAAGATGAAAAGAGGATGTCTTCTACAACAGGATAATAATCCTAAACACACCTCAAAATCCACAATGGACTACCTCAAGAGGCGCAAGCTGAAGGTTTTGCCATGGCCCTCACAGTCCCCCGACCTAAACATCATCGAAAATCTGTGGATAGACCTCAAAAGAGGAGAACGTGCAAGTCGGCCTAAGAATCTCACAGAACTAGGAGCCCTTGGCAAGGAAGAATGGGTGAAAGTCTCCAAAACAAGAATTGAAAGACTCTTAGGTGGCTACAAAAAGTGTTTATAAGCTGTGACACTTGCCAAAGGGGGTGTTACTAAGTACTGACCATGCAGGGGGTCCAAACTTTTGCTTCAGGCCCTTTTTCTTTTTTGTTATTTTGAAACTGTAAAAGATGGAAATAAAAAAGTAATATTGCTTAAAGTATTAAAGAACTGTGTCATCTTTAACTTTATGCCTTTTGGAAACCAGGTCATCCTTTACTCACTTAGTTATTCCCAGGAACAGAAATTTTGACCAGGGTGCCCAAACTGCTGCATGCCACTGTAGTTGGCTGGATTAAGTGCAAGCATTCTAGATACATTCTAGATAGATACATCTAACAACAAAGTGATTGAATGGAAGCTTTCCATTTCAATCTGCATCAAACAATCAGGCTGCCTCATCATGTTACACAACAATAAACAGTTAACATAAGTACCAGAAGAAATCCTACCTTAATAAATATTTACACCTGAATTTGTCTCACTCATGAAAGTGGGGTGGGGGATGAGGAAATGGTGGCTTCTTAATATTGCCTTGTAATCTAATTCCTTGGTTAGATAGGGGAATTATCTTTCTCATTGAGCCAGGTATTTTCTGTTAGAAGTCAGAGAGTGGTAGTAGGTGGTTGCCTCTCTGATAGGAGGCATGTGACCAGTGTTGTGTCATAGGGATTGGTCCTGGGTCTGTTATTGTTTGTCATCTGTACCAATGATTTGGATGAAGAAGAAGAAGAGATCACCGTCATGGTGTTTCTGTAACAAGCTATTCTTGTTTTTATGAGGCTGAGTTGCTAGCTCAACGCTCAATCTGACTTGGATTCGAACTTGGAAACCTTTGCTCCTGAGTCTGGCGCTGATAGTATTTGCGCCACCAAGCAGGACAATGGTTTGGATGATAATGTGATAAACTGGATCAGCAAATTTGGGGATGACACCAAAATTGCAGTGGGATCTAGACCAGCTGAAAACATGGGCTGAGAAGTGGCAGATGGAATTTAATGCAGACAAGTGTGAGGTGTTTCTCTTTGGGAGAATAAACCAAGACAAGACTTACACAATGTGTGATAGGGCACTGATGAGTGTGGAAGAACAGATGGATCTGGGAATAAAGATCCATAATTCCTTGAAAGTAGAGTCATAGTTAAATAGGGCCATAAAGAGATCTTTGGCACATTGGCTTTCATAAATCAAAGTATTAAGTACAGGAGCTGAGATGTTATGTTGAAGTTGTACAAGACATTAGTGAGGCCCAATTTGGAGTATTGTGTACAGTTCTGGTCCCCTGCCTATGGGAAAGATATCAATAGGATTGAAAGAGTACAGAGAAATTTTACAAGGACGATTACTAGGACTTCAGGACGTGAGTTATAGGGAAAGGATGGATAGGTTATTCCCTGGAGTGTATAATAAGGAGACACTTGATGGAGGTATACACAATAATGAGGGATATAGAGAGGTTAAATGTAAGCAGGCCTTTTCCACTGAGAATGCCTGAGACTGGAACTAAAGATCATAAGGGTGATAGATGCGGAGAAATTTCTTTAGCCAGACAGTGGTGAATTTGTGGAATTTGTTACCACAGGCAGCTGTGGAGACCAGATCATTGGGTGTATTTAAGGTGGAAGTTGATAGGTTCTTGATTGGCCATGGCATCAAAGGTTATAGACAAGAGACAATAGGTGCAGAAGTAGACCATTCAGCCCTTCGAGCCTGCACCGCCATTTTGAGATCATGGCTGATCAATTACTATCAATACCCGGTTCCTGCCTTGTCCCCATATCCCTTGATTCCCCTATCCATAAGATACCTATCTAGCTCCTTCTTGAAAGCATCCAGAGAATTGGCCTCCACTACCTTCCAAGGCAGTGCATTCCAGACCCCCACAACTCTCTGGGAGAAAAAGTTTTTCCTTAACTCTGTCCTAAATGACCTACCCCTTATTCTCAAACCATGCCCTCTGGTACTGGACTCTCCCAACATCTGGAACATATTTCCTGCCTTTATCTTGTCCAATCCCTTAATAATCTTATATGTTTCAACCAGATCCCTTCTCAATCTCCTTAATTCCAGCATGTACAAGCCCAGTCTCTATAACCTCTCTGCATAAGACAGTCCAGACATCCCAGGAATTAACCTCATGAATCTAAGCTACACTTCTTCTACAGCCAGGATGTCCTTCCTTAACCCTGGAGACCAAAACTGTACACAATACTCCAGGTGTGGTCTCACCAGGGCTCTGTACAAATGCAAGAGGATTTCTTTGCTCTTGTACTCAATTCCCTTTGTAATAAAGGCCAACATTCCATTAGCCTTCTTCACTGCCCGCTGCACTTGCTCATTCGCCTTCAGTGACTGATGAACAAGGACGCCGAGATCTCTTTGTATTTCTCCTTTACCTAACTTTACACTGTTCACATAATAATCTGCCTTCCTGTTCTTACTCCCAAAGTGGATAACCTCACACTTATTCACATTAAACACCATCTGCCAAGTATCTGCCCACTCACCCAGCCTATCCAAGTCACCCTAAATTCTCCTAACATCCTCATCACATGTCACACTGCCACACAGCTTAGTATCATCAGCAAATTTGCTGATGTTATTTTTTATGCCTTCATCCAAATCATTAACGTAAATTGTAAGCAGCTGTGGTCCCAATACCGAGCCCTGTGGCACCCCACTAGTCACACCTGTCATTCCGAGAAACACCCATTCACTGCTACCCTTTGCTTTCTGTCTGCCAACTAGTTTTCTATCCATGTCAATGCCTTCCCCCCGATGCCCTGAGCTTTGATTTTACCCACCAATCTTCTATGTGGGACCTTATCAAATGCCTTCTGAAAATTGAGGTACACTACATCCACTGGATCTCCCCTGTCTAACTTCCTGGTTACATCCTCGAAAAACTCCAACAGATTAGTCAAGCATGATTTGCCCTTGGTAAGTCCATGCTGGCTCGGCCCAATCCTATCACTGCTATCTAGATATGCCATTGTTTCATCCTTAATAATGGACTCTAGCATCTTTCCCACCACTGATGTCAGGCTGACAGGTCGATAGTTCTCTGTTTTCTCCCTCTCTCCTTTCTTAAAAAGTGGGATAACGTTAGCCATTCTCCAATCCTCAGGAACTGATCCTGAATCTAAGGAACATTGGAAAATGATTACCAATGCATCCGCAATTTCCAGGGCCACCTCCTTTAGTACCCTAGGATGCAGACCATCTGGACCTGGGGATTTGTCAGCCTTCAGTCCCATCAGTCTACTCATCACCGTTTCCTTCTGAATGTCAATCTGTTTCATTTCCTCTGTTACCCTTTGTCCTTGGCCCATCCATACATCTGGGAGATTGGTTGTGTCTTCCTTAGTGAAAACAGATCTAAAGTACTCATTAAATTCTTCTGCCATTTCTCTGTTTCCCATAACAATTTCACCCAATTCATTCTTCAAGGGCCAACATTGTTCTTAACTACCTTCTTTTCTTCACATACCTAAAAAAGGTTTTGCTATCTTCCTTTATATTCCTGGCTAGCTTGCATTCGCACCTCATTTTTTCTCCCCGTATTGTCTTTTTAGTTAAGTTCTGTTGTTCCTTAAAAACTTCCCAATCATCTGTCCTCCCATTCACCTTAGCTCTGTCATATTTCCTTTTTTTTTAATGCTATGCAATCTCTGACTTCCTTTGTCAACCACTGTGGCCCCTTTCCCCACTTTGAATCCTTCTTTCTCCAGGGGATGAACTGATTTTGCACCTTGTGCATTATTCCCAAGAATACCTGCCATTGCTGTTCCACTGTCTTTTCTGCTAGGATATCCGTCCAGTCAACTTTGGCCAGCTCCTCCCTCATGACTCCATAGTTTCCCCTGTTCGTCTGCAACACTGACACCTCCGAGCTGCCCTTATCCTTCTCAAATTGCAGATAAAAGCTTATCATATTATGATCACTACCTCCTAATGGCTCCTTTACTGCAAGATCGCTTATCAAATCCTGTTCATTACATAACACTAGATCCAGAATAGTCTTGTCCCTGGTCGGCTCTCGAACAAGCTGTTCCAAGAATGCATCCCGTAGGCACTCTACAAACTCCCTATCCTGTGGTCCAGCACCAACCTGATTCTCCCAATTCACCTGCATGTTGAAATCCCCCATAACTACTGCGACATTACCTTTGACACATCCCAATGTTAACTCCCTATTCAACTTGCACCCAATATCCATGCTACTGTTTGGTGGCCTGTAGACAACACCCATCTGGGTCCTTTTGCCCTTACTGTTCCTCAGTTCTATCCACACAGACTCTACTTCTCCTGATCCTATGTCCCCCCTTGCAAAGGACTGAATCTCATTCCTCACCAACAGGGCCACCCCACCCCCTCTGCCCACATTTCTGTCCCTACGATAGCACATATACCCTTGTACATTCATTTCCCAGGTCTGATCTCCCTGCTGCCATGTCTCCGTTATCCCAACAACATCATAGTTACCCAATCGCACCTGAGCTTCAAGCTCATCTGCCTTATTTCTGACACTTCGTGCATTCAGATATAGAACTTTTAACCCATTTCTCCTCTCTCTGTTTGAATCGCTGCCTATTGTGCTTAACCCAGCTCCCCGAACTCCCATCGGGCTATACGCCCCTAGAATTTTGTTGTCCTTCCTAAATTTACATATTCTTTCAACACATTTAACTCCATGTTCTGTCAGACCATCCCTCTGTACATGAGTCCTCCTTATCACTTGTTCCACCCCTCCTTCCTCTACTACTCACTTAATATTCCGGAACCGTGTAATCCCCACCTGTCCTTTATTCTTCCTCTCGCTATCCTCTCTCACATTCTGGATCCCCGCCCCCTGCAAATTTAGTTTAACCCCCCCCCCCAAGAAGCACTAGCAAACTTCCCTGCAAGAATGTTAGTACTGCTCCAGTTCAGGTGTAAACCGTCCCTTTGGAACAGATCCCTTCCCTGGAACAAAGCCTAATTATCTACAAACCTGAAGCCCTCCCTCCTGCACCATCCTCTCAGCCATGTATTAATCTTTATAATCCTTCTGTTCCTTGCCTCACTCGCACGTGGCACAGGGAGCAATCCTGAGATTGTTACCCTGGAGGTCCTGCTCTTCAGCTTCGCACCTAACTCCCTGAACTCTCTACGCAGGACTCACTCATCCTACCCACGTCCTACCGCTCTCTTCTCTTCCCTCCTCCCCTTCCTAGTCAAGGGTCCAACCTCAGTGCCAGAGACAGGATCACTGCAGACTGTTCCTGGTAGGTCATCCCCACCAACAGTATCCAAAACGATATTCTTATTTTTGATGGGAACGGCCACAGGGATGCTCTTCTCTCTCTGTCTGCTCCCCCTGTCTCTCTTGACTGTCACCCATTTGCCTACCTCCTGTCTTTTCGGTGTGACTGCCTCCCGATAACTCTTATCTATCTCTGTCTCTGCCTGAAGGCCGGGGAGTGGGGCTAAGGAGGGGGGGGTAAAAGGATCAGCCATGATTGAAACGCGAGGCAGACTCAATCAGCCAAATGGCCTAGTTCTGCTCCTGTGATCTTATGGTCTGTGGTTTAAGGGGAACATGAAGGGGAACTTCATCACTCAGAAGGTGGTGAGAGTGTGCAATGAACTACCAGCAGAAGTAGTGAATGCAGGTTCAACATTTAAGAGAAATTTGGTTGAGTACATAGATGGGAGGGATATGGAGGCTGTGGTCCGGGTGCACGTTGATGGGACTAGACAGCATATCTCAGCATCAACTAGGTGGGTCAAAAGGCTTAATTCTGTGTTGTAAGACTCTATAAGAGACTGCAGAGCACTGGAAGAACTCAATGGGTCAAGCAACATCAGGAGAGGGGTGAAATGAACAGTCAATGTTTTGGGTGAGACCTTTCATCCATACTCAAGAGAAAGGATGAAGTCCAGATAGAACCATAGAACATTACAGCACAGAAACAGGCCTTTTGGCCCTTCTTGGCTGTGCCGAACCATTTTTCTGCCTAGTCCCACTGACCTGCACCTGGACCATATCCCTCCATACACCTCTCATCCATGTACCTGTCCAAGTTTTTCTTAAATGTTAAAAGTGAGCCCGCATTTACCATTTCATCTGGCAGCTCATTCCACACCCACCACTTTCTGTGTGAAGAAGCCCCTACTAATGTTCCCTTTAAACTTTACCCCCTTCACCCTTAACCCATGTCCTCAGGTTTTTTTCTCCCCTGGCCTCAGTGGAAAAAGCCTGCTTGCATTCACTTTATCTTTACCCATATTAATTCTATATACCTCTATCAAATCTCCCCTCATTCTTCTACGCTCCAGGGAATAAAGTCCTAACCTATTCAACCTTTCTCTGTAACTCAGTTTCTCAAGTCCCAGCAACATCCTTGTAAACCTTTTCTGCACTCTTTCAACCTTATTAACATCCTGTCTGTAATTCAGTGACCAAAACTGCACATAATATTCCAAATTCGGCCTCTCCAATCCCTTATACAACCTCACCAAAACATACCAACTCTTATACTCAATACTGTGATTTATAAAGGTCAATGTACCAAAAGCTCTCTTTAATACCCTATCTACCTGTGACGCCACTTTTAGGGAATTTTTGTATCTGTATTCCTAGATCCCTCTGTTCTACTGCACTCCTCAGTGCCCTCCCACTTACCTTGTATGTTCTACCTTGGTTTTTCCTTCCAAAGTGCAACCTCACACTTGGCTGTATTGAACTCCATCTGCCATTTTTCAGCCCATTTTTCCACCTGGTCCAGATCCCTCAGCAAGCTGTAAAAACCTTCCTCACTGTCCGCTACACCTCTAATCTTTGTATCATCGGCAAATTTGCTGATCCAATTCACCACATTATCATCCTGATCATTGATATAGATGACAAATAACAATAGACCCAGCACTGATCCCTGTGGCACACCACTAGTCACAGGCCTCCACTCAGAGAAGCAATGCTCCACTACCACTCTCTGACTTCTCCCATTGAGCCAACGTCTAATCCAATTTACTACCTCTCCATGTATACCTAGCGACTGAATCTTCCTAACTAATCTCCCTTGCGGGATCTTGTCAAAGGCCTTACTGAAGTCCATGTAGACAACATCCACTGCCTTCCCTTCATCCACTTTCCTGGTAACCTCCTCGAAAAACTCTAATAGATTTGTTAAACATGACCTACCACACACAAAGCCATGTTGACTCTCCCTAATAAGTCCCTGTCTATCTAAATACTTGTAGATCCTATCTCTTAGTACTCCTTCCAATAATTTACCTACTACCAATGTCAAATTTACCGGCCTATAATTTCCCAGATTATTTTTAGAGCCTTTTTTAAACAAAGGAACAACATGAGCTATCCTCCAATCCTCCAGCACCTCACCCGTAGATACCAACATTTTAAATATATCTGCCAGGGCTCCTGCAACTTCAACACTAATCTCCTTCAAGATTCGAGGGAATACCCTGTCAGGTCCTAAGGATTTATCTACTCTGGTTTGCCTCAAGGTAGCAAGCATTGTCTGCACTGTTGTAACTATATGTTAACTATAACTAAATGTAACTATGTGGTTTTATGTAGGTCTTGTAGCTTTAATTTTTGGTTTGTTGGGTGGTAGAGTTGGTCTCTTGACTTGGCATGTCTGGGTAGTTTTGTTTTGTCTGGTGGATTTGGAGCTCCTTTCCAGGGAATGTGGTAAGATGGTAGTGCGATATTAATACGCAACAGACTCTCCGGACTCTGGATTTGGGGATTACCGAACATTATGTGGATTTTCTGGTACAGTCTGTTTTGTCAATGTGCTTTTGTGATATCATTCTGGAGGAACGTTGTTTCATTTTTTAACTGCATTGTGTTTGTGGTTTCTAAATGACAATAAACTGAAACTGAACTGAACTGAACCTCCTCCTCTTCAATCTGTATAGGTTCCATGGCCTCACTACCTGTTTGCCTTATTTCCATTGACTCCATGCCAGTTTCCTTAGTAAATACAGATGCAAAAAAACAATTTAAGATCTCCCCCATTTCTTTTGATTCCATACATAGCCGACCACTCTGATCTTCAAAAGGACCAACTTTATCCATTACTCTCCTTTTGCTCTTAATATACCTATAGAAGCTCTTTGGATTATCCTTCACCTTGACTGACAAAGCTACCTCATGTCTTCTTTTAGCCCTCCTGATTTCTTTCTTAAATTTTTTTTGCACTTTTTATACTCCTCAAGCACCATATTTGCTCCCTGTTTCCTATACATGTTATACATCTCTCTTCTTCTTTATCAGAGTTCCAATATCTCTAGAGAACCAAGGTTCCTTATTCCTATTCACTTTGCCTTTAATCCTGACAGGAACATACAAACTCTGCACTCTCAAAATTTCTCTTTTGAACGCCTCCCACTTACCAACTATATTCTTGCCAGAGAACAACCTGTCCCAATCCATGCTTTTTAGATCCTTTCTCATTTCTTCAAAATTGGCCTTTTTCCAGTTTAGAACCTCAACCCGAGGACAATTAAATATAAATTGTCCAATTCTCTCCGTATAATCTGCTTGACCCATTGAGTTCTTCCACTGCCTTGTGTGTGACTTTCTAGTAGAAGCACCTATAATCCAGAGCTGCTGGGTGAAAAGGAAATGAAAAGTAATGCACTTAAAACTTTCCTGAAACTTCACATTCTGACATTCTTTGTATCGCTGCTGCCTGGCAGCTGCCGCAATACTACACTGGGTCCTCCTCTTCAGTTTAACATAGATATGTCAAGGAAAGGAAATAATGAAGAGACATTTTTTCTGAAGGTAAAATTTTGTGCAGGGACCATAAACAGTTCAGATCCCCTCCACCCAAGCATCACTTTCAAGAGACTCTCTAACTAATAATCTATAATTGACAGATTCTCATTCTGGATTGACTTCCTTAGACAATCTCAGTCCCTGAGAAGAAAGCATTTTGATGTAGTGTGCCTCTCTGTGATTCATTTCAAACCGAACTTCTCGTGCTTCCTGATAATTTTGAGTGAAACTGTACTTGATTCACCTAAACTCCCTCTCAAACACTCCCCATCCTGCTGCAGAGTGAATAATTGGGTCCAATTGTTCTCGGATTTTTGACCTCAATGTCAGGGATGGGAGAAATTTACAAATCTCCTTTCAAAATTGTCATGTTTTGCAGGTCTTTAAACATCTCAGATTTCCAGACATTTGATTATTTGAAGGAATTATAATATCTTCTAAAAAGAAAAATATGTATATTTTTCCAAAAATAATATAGAACCCATTTAAATATGAATTAGTGATATCAAATATTTAAAATAAAAAATAAATAAAACAAATAGCTGATCACACTGCTTGTCTCCCTAATCTAAATGTCCAGGTATTGCAAGTCTGCAGAAATAGATTCTCAGTGGAATCCCAGTACAACTAAGTTCAATTCTGAAGTTGATGGAGAGATGTAATTGATCAACAGAGGTATCAGCAGCTAACACACAGCTCCTCTGAGATCTATGGTGAGCTGTGGATGTTCAAAACACATGACCTGAACTGCCGGAGTCC
Organism: Hypanus sabinus; assembly: GCF_030144855.1. Classification (NCBI taxonomy): domain Eukaryota; kingdom Metazoa; phylum Chordata; class Chondrichthyes; order Myliobatiformes; family Dasyatidae; genus Hypanus; species Hypanus sabinus. The sequence goes on from NC_082707.1 coordinate 132,939,529, forward strand.
AATTGTTCTCATTGGAATTGCAGGCTACATACAGCCAGCAGGATTCTGCCTGTAACAATTTAGATTGCTTTTGCATTTTACCAAATGATACCTTTTTGAAATTATAGTACATTACTTTCCTAGCTCACAAAAAGGACAGGAAAAATATTATACCAATAAATGTATTATTCATGTTCTGTCTTGCAATGTTTTTGCTTAGTGTTCAAGTATTTCACTTGATAGATAAAACAGATTAAACAATATAAAGCTTAGTCACAGGGTGAAAATAGTTGGTAACTACTGATTATAGGTCATTTCCAAAATGTTACTTCAGAATCAAAATTACCATTGTCTTATATGATGTGTAGTTTGCTGTTTTGCAGCAACAGTACTGTGCAAAACATAAAATGACTGTAAATTACAAAATAAATATATAGTGCAAAAAAAATCAGGTAGTGTCGTGGGCTCATAGACCGTTCAGAATTCTGGCACAGGGAACCAATCTAAGTGCATAATTTAAAAGAGAAATTAAATCATCTGCTTTATTTCTTTATGTCAAATAGCATACACTTGTGCAATTACTGATAGCTCAGTTCTCCCCTGTTTCTACCAATATAACCAAAAACCTTGGGAGCACATTGATGGCACCGAGAAACGCTATCTTGATGACGTCCTGAAATCACCTTCTAGTTATGGAATTGGGAACTGGCATTCAGAGCTCTCTTTCTCCCAAATAACTTCATCACCAATTCATAAATTTCACTGGAGTGAGTCTTCCCAGTGTCACTATAGGCAGGTCTTGTTTACAAATGTGGCCTCAACGTTTCTATATGGAAATATCTGAATGGATTAAATAACAAGGATGGTGCATTGGTTTAAAATCTGAAATCATGATTATCAGAAGTCATCCTGTTCCTCAGTTGATCTCATTGACCAATCTAAAATGCTACTTATTTACATTTCCAATTGATTTGCTATCTTGTGTCGATCTAATCAACCAACCAGACAGAAATAAAACTGATGACAATTTTGTCTTCTTTTGCAGAAGTAAACTCCACAAATGGGGTCATGGATCAGTTTATCAGCCATTCTAGATTAATTAAATTTGGACATGGCCCTGGAAGCAAATGAAGTGGGCAACGCTTCTAGTGGAGCCAGTGCCCCTCAGGCCCAGTGACACGAGTTCTATATTTCAATCCTGACTTGTCTCTCTGGAGTTTAATCATTCTGCCTGTGATTGCTGGAGAGTTTCCTCTGGTACTCTGGTTTAAACTCACAACCCAAATTGCCTCTAGTGTGTGGGTGAATAGTAGAATCTGGGAGGGGCTGATAAGATTGCAGGGACAATAAAGTGGAATTAATCAGAATCTGATTTATTTTCACCAACTTACATGGTGATTTTTTTTTTGTTTTGCAACACTTTACAGTGAAAAGGTGTAAAATTAGTAAAAAATATTAAAATAAATAAATAGTGCAAAAAAAGAATAACACGGCAGTGTTCATGGGTTTGTGGAGCATTCAGAAATGTGCTGGCTGAGGGGAAGAAACTATTCCTGAATTGTTGAGTGTGGGTCTTCGTGCTCTGGTACCTCCTCCTTGTGGGTGGCAGCAAGATGATAAGAGTCTTTATTGATGGATACTGTCTTCCTCAGGTAACACACCTTCAAGGTGCTGTCAATGGTGAGGAGTGTTTGCCTGTGATGAAACTGGAAAAATAGAAAGAAGAGGGATGAAAGTAGAAACAAAGGGACATGGCATCACCACAAATGGGCAGCAAGATCAATGTCGTCAACCCCACCCCACCACCTAAAAAAAGACATTGACATTACGGTCACATGGGAGACGTCAGAACTACCAGTGAGGATTATTTTGTCAGCCGATGAGATTTTGGATTTGATTAATCCTTTTACCTATTGGAACTGCTGCCACATTGATAGTCTATACAGTTGGTTCAGTGTGTATGTATGCTATAGGGTTGCTGGGTGCATGTGACCCAATGCATTAATGCAACATGGGCCTGGAGGACTATAATAGAGGTTGTCTTTATATCCACACTGCACCAATCATGTAACAATCAGTTTTTCTTTCTTCATCTATCAGGTGACAAAAATAGAGCTTCTATTTACTATGAAGGGTTTCTAGCCTTTTGAATAGAGGAACTTGCTCAGGAGAGATCGCAACTATTTTATTTGAGGGAAGTGTTGAAATGTTTGCAGGTGATCTACATGAAATGTAGCAATTTGGTGTAAGCGAAAGGGTGCTAAGGTTATACCCATGGAGTCATCAAGTGTGATAGTGCAGGAATAACAGAAGGAACCATTTCTTGTGATTATTTGACCAGGACTGAATGGAAGATCTGGTAGGCATTAGGAGGAGAGAAAGTTTAGATGGAAACACAATGTCCACATAAGACCAATTGGGAATAAGAATCAAATTCACAATCAGTCATCCAAATGCAGATGTCATCGTAGTTCACCATGGTGCCGTGATTTGTTTTTTGTCAGCTTCTATCCAATGACATTTTTCAAATCAAAATTTAATGCATCTGTACAGTCTGTCATATTTTTGTCATTTTGAGTTAAGTACACATGAAAAGACAAGAAAAATATGTTTTGAATTGAAGATCACCAAAGGGTTGATTCCTTCTGATTTTAAATTCCTTTGCAAATATGCTGAAACCAGGGGATAGGGGTCTCTTGAAAAGGGGAAATGCAAACTGAGAATTTTTTTCGCTGACCATGGTATTTTATTATACCGTGGTCAGTGTGTCACAATGCAGTGAGTGGTCAGATTTTGTGTCTGCATACGCCAGAAGTTATTAGTTGCTTTGCAGGAGGAGCTGATAGTTTTTGACATTCTGATCTCCGTGTCAGCTTTTGTTATCAGTTATGGTCAGGGACTCCACATGGCAACCAACCTGCAAGTCCATAAGGCTACTGCAGTTCTCAACATCCTGCTGTGTTTGTTTATTCTGAAATTTTTTACCATCCTCGTGTGTAAGCCTCCTCTGGGATTTATACTCAGGGTACCTCAAGTCTGAACCTGCTCTATTTGTCTCCATCTTCCCCTTAAATGACACAGTTTCAAATTCCTAACTTGAGTTTTGGTCCCAAACCTATTACTTTAGTTGAACAATCTACATCAGGGGTGGGTGAGATTATGGTCTTGCAGTATTTCTTTAGGTAACTGAATGCTAAAATCTGAATTCACCCTCTTCTCCAGAAACAAGGTCCAGATTTGTTTCAAATCCTTTCTCATATGAATCCTGGAATAGGCAGAAGTTCAGCAAGAACGTGGAGTAATTTTACACACCAAGAAAGTAAGTTGTGGGAATTGATTTCTGCTCTTGCCTGCTGGATGACTCATTTCTGAGAGGTGGAATCCTTTTTAGGTATAACTTAACATTACCATCATCGTAGAGAAAAATATGAAATTATTTCAGCAGTGGCTCCAGCTGGTGGGGAAACCTCTTTAGAATATGAATTACAAGTGAAGTTTGATCCCAAAAACATAACTGGGATCCAGCATGCACTTGTGAAGAGTTAATTTGCTAGCTTCAGGAATGCATCAATTCCTTCTGCTTCAGAACATGGGAGAAATGTCATTACTGTATGGTCCTGTGGGTCTGTGATTTGAATAACTTAAATTCCCAACCAACACACCTCGACTACATATATAATACCTCAGGAGTGACTGTTTAAGGTGCAAACCTTTAGATGAGATGGTAGAGCAAAGTACCTTCAAGCTCCCATCTTCTAGTCAAAATCAAATTTGCTAAGTATCCTTGTTAGTGGAAGTGTAAAGAAAGTGATGGATATACAGCCCAACCCATCACAGGTAAAGCCCTCTGCAACGTTGAGCACATTTACATGGAAAATTGCAAATAAAAAAGCTTCCATCATCAAGAAACCCCACCAATCAGACCATACTCTCTTCTTGCTACTACCATGGGGCTAGAGGTGCAGGAGCCACAGTTCCCACTCCACTAGGTTCAGGATCAGTTATTACCCCACAACTATCTGGCGACTGGACTATAATGGATAACTTTGCTCACCAGAACTCTGAACTGATCCCACAACTTACAGACTTACTTTCAAGGACTCTGTAACTCATGTTCTCCATATTATTTATTTATTTATCTGTTTGTCACAGTGTATGCTGGCAACAACTGAACCCAAATGCAGAGGAACAACAGACTCACATGCAGAGACAGAGGCAAGAGTTTCTACATAGGAATTAGAATATCAGTTGCTCGACCAAAATCATTCTCAGAATAAGTAAATACATAACCCTCACATCTCTTTTGAACCTATCCCCTCTCAACTTCAGTGCGTGTTCTCTGGTATTAGACATTTCAACCCTGGGAGAAAGATATTGTCTATCTATGCCTATCATAATCAGGTTTCCCCTTAGCCTCCACTGCTCCAGAGAAAACAACACAAATGTATCCAACTTCTTGTTGTAGAACACGTGCCCTCTAATCTAGGCTGCATGCTGGTAAGCCTCTTCTGCACCCTCTCCAAAGCTTCAACAACTATAATGGGGTGACCACAACTGTATGCAATACCCCAGGAGCAATTTTATAAAGCTGCAAAATAACTTCCTGACATTTGAACTCAACACCTTAATTAATAAAGGCTAGCATGGCAAATGCCATCTTTGCCACCCTATCTACCTGTATCACCACTTTCAGAGAGCTCTGAACTTGGACTCCAAGACCCTTCTGCTCATCTTGCCCTTAACAGTGCACTGTCTCTTTACATTTGACTTACCAAGGTGACAAGGTGCAACACTTCACAACTGGCTGGGCTAAATGTCATTTGCAATTTCTCTGTGCATATCTAGAACTGATCTATATGCCACTGTATCCTTTACCAGTCATCTATGCCATCCACAACAACCCCAATCTTTGAATAATCTGCAAACTTACTAACCCACCCATCTGCATTTTCATGCAAACAGCAAAGGTCCAGTACAGATCACTGCAGAACACTACTAATCACAAACCTCCAACTAGAATAAGTCCCTAATATAATTCTATTATATTTCTTTATACTCCTATAAGTGCCTGCAGGAAAATGAATCACAAGCAAAATCAAATGCAAACCCAAAACGCTGACGGTTGACTCTTTTCCATAGATGCAGATGGGCTTGCTGAATTTTCCAGCATTTTGTGTGTATGCTTGCTTTCCAGGATCTGCAGATTTTCTCTTGTTCAAGATCGATTAATGTCATTTCCTGTAAACAAGTGTAAAGGAGGACAAAATAACCGTTACTCTGGATGCGGCACAAAAACAACAAAATACAAAAGAACACATTAATAATAATAATACTAGTAATAAAACACACAATAAACACATTGTGCCCATCACTGGTAAAGCCGTCCCCACCGCTGAGCATCTTTACATGGAAAGCAGGAAGAAGGTTCAGGATTCTCAGGACTCACACCACCAGGTTCAGGAACAGTTACTATCCCTCAGCCATCAGTCTCCCGAACCTTAGGGGATAACTTCAGTCAGCTTCACTTGCTCCATCACCACAACCTATGAATTCACTTTCAAGGACTCTTCATCTTATGTTCTTGATATTTATTGTTCAACTATTTATTATTATTATTACTTATTTCTTTTTGTAGTCACATAGTTTGATGTCTTTTGCACATTGGTTGAATGCCCAAGTAGGTGTGGTCCTTCTATTATGGTTAGTATGTTATTATGGATATAACCATATAACCATGTAACAATTACAGCATGGAAACAGACCATCTCGGCCCTTCTAGTCCATATTGAACGCTTACACTCACCTAGTCCCACCGACCTGCACTCAGCCCATAACCCTCCATTCCTTTCCTGTCCCTATACCTATCCAATTTTACTTTAAATGACAATACCGAACCTGCCTCTACCACTTCTACTGGAAGCTCATTCCACACAGCTACCACTCTCTGAGTAAAGAAATTCCCCCTCGTGTTACCCTTAAACTTTTGCCCCCTAACTCTCAACTCATGTCCTCTTGTTTGAATCTCCCCTACTCTCAATGGAAAAAGCCTACCCAAGTCAACTCTATCTATCTCCCTCATAATTTTAAATACCTATACTCAATGCTCTGATTTATAAAGGGCAGCATACCAAAAGCTTTCTTCACCACCCTATCCACATGAGATTCCACCTTCAAGGAACTATACACCATTATTCCTAGATCACTCTGTTCTACTGCATTCTTCAATGCCCTACCATTTACCATGTATTCCTATTTGGATTGTTTATAGAGTATGCCCACAAGAAAATGAATTTCAGGGTTGGATATGGCCAGCATGTATGTACTCGGATAATAAATTTACATTGAACGTTGAAATACGTGAGGCAGCTTATAAACATTGATTGATTGTATGTCCATAAAGTAATGTTACGCTGTACAGAAGGTGACTGATAGAAAATAATAAAATACTGGTGGAGTTGGTGAAGGAGTTGGTCAGCCTTATGGCTTGGGGAAAGTAACTGTTTTTGAATCTGGTGGTCTTGGCATGAAAGCTACGTAGCCTCCTCACTGAAGGGAGTGGGACAAACAGTCCATTAGCAGGGTATGCGTGACCATGATCTATGTGTATATGTAATATATGCAGTAAGTACTCTGATAATGGATTTATTTTAACTTTGGCCAAAAATATCCTGCAATCATCATTGCAAGGTACATATTCTCTGATCATTTATGCTGCTGCTTTGTGAAATGGGTCATTACCTTCCTTCATATTACCCTCTTCCTTCTGCTATCTTACATACGTATGTGCAAGTAACTCGCAGGATCCAAAATAGTTAGTCTATCACATTTCCAAAGTGATCAAAAAAATAAAATGGAAATCACAATAGATAAGTCCTTTCAATCTTCATTAGGCACAGGAAGAGTGCTAAAGGGCAGGCAGATTGTTAAAGTAATGCCAACACAGAAGAGGCATAATCCTGGAAATTGTCAGCCAGCTAGACAGCATAATGTCAGACTGCTAAAGAATTGGAAAATGTTACAACAAAAAAATTGGGTTGCCATTTGATAAGGATCAAATATTATGCTATTTAAATTATGTTCATTTTTTCAGTGTTCTTGCATTTCAAGTATATGATTGATTTTGAACATTTTTTTAAAGTCTTTGAATGTAAGAGGTGTAGTCATGCAAAGATTTTAACATTGCAGTGGGAGGGGGGATTTAAAAGCTTCCTTCCATTCTGTTTGTTCTATTTCTGTACTAATATTAGGTTAACTAGGTCCACCAGGATTTGTTCTTAAAAAAAGCCTTAGCTTTACTCTTAATTTATTTATGTTTTTCACACATTTTCTGCTGTCTTCATCCATCCCAGTACTGTCACTGCACCAGGTTATAGGTCTGGCTCTTGATTCATGTTATTGACAATAATGGGCTTTTGATGAGCCTCCACTGCTGGCACTTTGCTAGATGCTATAAAGAAAAAAGTAAGATTTATCCAAGATGTAAACGTACAGAACCAGTTCAACAAAATTAGGGTGATGTTGTAATTGCATATACCAATACTCTATAATTAAAGTAGCAGCAACAATACAGGCCAAGTTTTTCTGCAATTGCCAGCTACTTGTTAAACTTACACTTTATGTAACTTTTATGTAACTTCCATGTGGATAGACTGACAGTTTATATGTGCAGTTTCAGACTGCTTCATTCCAATCCCCAACTATTTTTGGCCCTGTAATCCAAAGGTCAGGCCCAAAAATCATGTGAAACCCTCAGAAACAGATCTTTTTCTGCTGCTCACCTCATAGTCACATATCAACTATAAAAATCTCCAATAGAAAAACAATAAAAAAAATCTCCATGGTAACAGAAGAGATGGATGTCAAAAGGAAAATCTGAACAGGAATGAAGAAAAGGAACATTTGCAAATCTCAAAGAGAAAATGTCACTATAAGAAAAAGTTTCCACTTGCATTTGATTAATGCAGATGAGAACATCTTCGAAATTCTTTTTCAATCAAACCTGCCACCTTTTGCAACCTACAAACTTCTGGTTATGGAGAGTAGTTGTTACTGGGTGGAGGGAGGGGGACTAGTTTGGAGCTCTCCTGTTTCCATAGCAAATAATGAAAACCAACTAAAAACATAACTGATGTGTTTGAAATGAAACAGAGAAGGGAGAGAAAAAGTTGTCCTCAATAGACCTTTAGACAGAGGAGCAGATTTAGGCCATTCAGCTCATTGAGTCTGCTCCATCGTTCAACCATGGCTAATTTATTTTCCTTCTCAACACCATTCTCCTGTCTTCTCCCAAAATAATCACTGCTATTATTCATGAACACATCACCCGGGTTGGCAGTCACTCTTTATGAAGGACTGAGTTCGTGCGGCCACTCTCCTCATATGCAGGCAAACAGATGTTTCCCATATTCTGGGATTTATGCGATTATTGGACTGTGTTTATGTTGATTTCCTTCAGTTTTTTGGTGTTTTCTTTCTTGTGGCCGATTGGTGGGTGGGGGATCTGTTAATTCTTTGTGTGTTGGGGGGCTGGGGTTTGGTGCTACTGTCACTGTTCTCTTTGTGAGTGAAGGAGTCGGGGCCTGTTGCTGTTGCTGTATTTTTCTGTGTGAGTGACTCAGGGATTGTTATTGTCACTGTTCTTTCCTGCAAGTGAGGGGATCAGGGGCTGTTATTGTCACAGTCTTTTTCTGTGGGGAGGGGTGGGGAATTTGATGCTATTGCCACTGGTTTTTCTGTGTTGAGGGGTGAGGTGTTTGATGCTGTTGTTTCAGTTTTTTTCTGTGAGGAGGGGTGGGGAATTTGATGCTATTGCCACTGGTTTTTTTGTGTTGAGGGGTGAGGTGTTTGATGCTGTTGTTTCAGTTTTTTTCTGTGAGGAGGGGTGGGGAATTTGATGCTATTGCCACTGGTTTTTCCGTGTTGAGGGGTGAGGTGTTTGATGCTGTTGTTTCAGTTTTTTTCTGTGGGGAGGGGTGGGGACTCTGGGGTTTGCGAGTTTTGTTCCTTTTCTTTCTCGTGCTGGGCAGGAAAGAGTTGACATCTTTCCTTTCATCAGCTCTCATTTTCTTTTTGTATTTCATGGCTACCTGGAGAAGACCAATACCCAAGTTGTATTTTACGTGCATACTTTGACAATAAAAGGAAACTTTGAACTATTTTGAACCTTTAGCTGTCCCACTGATTGGTCCTCCACAGATGTCTGTGGCTATAACTTCCACATATTCTGCGCCCCCCCCCCACCCCACCCCGGCTACAGAAACTCCTCCTCATCTCTCAGGCCTAAGGGGAAGTCCCATGGTCCTGGACTCTTCCACCATTGAAAATATCCCCTCCACATCCACAATCAGGCCTTTCAGTATTTACTAGATTTCAATGAATTCCCCTTTACTTTTCTGAACTCCAACAGGTTCAAACCCAGAGCCATCAATTACTGCTATACATTAACTCTTTTATTCCCAGAATCGTTTTTGTAAACCTCCTCTGGACCCTCTGTAATGACAGCACATCCTTCCTTAGACAAGGGATGTATAACTGCTCAACTGCTAAATGTGGTCTGACCAATGCCTTATAAAGCCTCAGCACTACAGCCTTGCCTTTATATTCTAGTATTCTTGAAATGTATGCAAACATTGCATTTGACTCCTTCAAAACTGACTTAATCTGCAAGTTAACCATGAAGGAATCCAGTACTAGGACTCGTAAGTTCCTTTGCACCACTGAGTTCTGAATTTGGTCTCCCTTTAGAAAACAGTCTATGCCATTATTCTCTCTACCAAACTGCATGACCATATACTTCCCTCACTGTATTCCATCTACCACTCCTTTGCCCATTCTCCTCATCTTTCCAAGTCCTTCTGCAGACTCCCTGCTTCCTCAACTCTATCTGCTCTTCCATCTATTTTTGTATCATCCACTAACTTGGCCATGAGGCCACCAATTCCATTATCCAAATCATTGACATGTAACATGAAAAGTATTTGACCCCAGCATCTGCAGAGTATTTTGTATTAACATAAAAAGTACTAGTCACCGGCAGCCAACCAGAAAAGGCCCACTTTATTTCCATACTTTGCCTTCTACTAGTCAGCCAATCTTCTGTCCATGCTAGCGTCTGTCCTGTAACACCTTGGGGTTCTGTCTTTTTTAACAGCCTCATGTGCGGCACCTTCTGAAAATTCAAATAAACAACATCCATTGACTCTCTGTCCATCCTGCCCATTTCCTCTTCAAAGAATTCTAACAAGTTGTCAGACCAGATATTCCCTTAAGGAAGCCATGCTGACTTTGGCCTATTTTATCACGTGCTTCAAAGTAGCCTGTTATCATGGACTCCAACATCTTAGCAAACACTGTGGTCAGGCTAATTGGCCTGTAATTTCCCCTCCTCTGTCCCCCTCCATTCTGAGAGAGTAGAGTGACATTTGCAATGTTCCACTCCTCCAGAACCATTCCAAGATCTAGTAATTTCTGAAAGATCACTACTAATGCCTCCACAGTCCTTTCAGTTACCTCTTTCAAAACTTTGGGATGTAGTCCATCAGGTCCAAGGTGACTTATCTACCTTCTGACCTTTCAGCTCTCAAGCACATTCTCCTAAATACTATGAATTACACTCACTTCATCTCTCTGACACACTTGAATTTCTGGCATGCTGTTGGTGTCTTCCATAGTGAAGACTGATGCAAACTACTTATTAATTTCCTCCACCATTACCTCTCCAGTATTATTTTCCAGTGCTCTAATGATTACTCTTTTTTACTCTTTATATACAGTATCTGAAAAATCTTCTGGTATGTTCTTTTCTATTATTGGCTAGCTTAACTTCATATTTCATTGTTTCTCTCCTTACTGCTCTTTAAGTTGTCTTCTGATGGCTATTAAAAATTTCCCAATCCTCCATCTTCCTATTAATTTTTGTTGTATTGTACGCCCTCTTTTTTGCCTTTACTGTATGCTTTTTCATGTCAGTTGTTATAAGTTCTTTTTTTTGGATGCCATTTCTGTGCAGCTTTCAAATTTCTGTTTTATTTTCCTTAAGATGGTTTCATTGGACAACTCTATTGCATGTGAGACCAATAGCTCTGAATTAGAAGATTATGAGTTGAGGACACAACTTAGACAGTGCTGGAGTATAGTCTACACTGTCAGTGTGGCATTTTTTGTATGAGATGTGAAATGCAGATCAAGCCCATCCTCACAAACCCATCCAAAAACTATTCATGGGATTATTCTGAGGAGCCAGCAGTCACCTTGGTGGTCCTTATTGATTTTTATTCCTTAGACATCATCAACATTACTGTTCTTTATTGTGGGAACTTATTGTACATGCAAATATCCTGATAAATTGAGAATAAATTAGACCATAAGACATAGAAACCATTCAGCACTTTGAGTGTTTTCTGCCATTCAATCATGGCGTATTTATTCTTCCTTCTCAACCTTATTCTCCTGCCTTCTCACCATAACCTTTGATGCCTATATTAATCAAGAACTATCCACCTCAACTTTAAAAATACCCAATGTCTTGGCCTCCATAGCCATCTGTGGCAATGAATAGAACACAAATGCTGGAAATGTGTAACAAAGCTAAATGCTGGGAACACTCACCAGGCCAGGCAGTACAGACAAACAGAACTGAACTCTCAAGTTTGTTTTACTTAGCTGATGAACACTCAGTGGCCACTTGATAAGATACATCTGTACTCCCACTTATTAATGCAAATATCGAATCAGCCAATCATGTGACAGCAACTCAATGCATAAAAGCATGCTGACATGGTCAGGAGGTTCAGCTGTTGTTCAGACCAAGCATCGGAATGGGGAAGAAATGTAACTTTAAGAATCTTAATGAAGAATCTATCAACTTCCTCCTTAAATGTACCCAATGACCTAGCCTGCATAGTCATCTGTGACAAAGAATTACACAGATTTACCACCTTCTGGCTAAAGAATTTTTTCCTCATCTCTATTCTAAATGGACAGACCTTTAAATGTGATGTAGGTGTACATCTACAGGAACTTGTACCAGTTTTCCTCTTGAATATACTCCTTCTGAACTACTTACCCTGAAATCTGAATCATGTCAATTTCCTCTTAACGGACCATGAAATTACATTAACGATACTCAGATCTCACGTTTGATAGTTAAATGCAGAGCAGTTAAGGGTGGGACCTTTAAGGGTCAATGCCAAGGCCAAGGCCAAAAATGCAACAGGAGTGGCAGGATTCAAACAAGGCTGAAGTGCAGGGAGGTGAGGCCTCCTCTGCCTGCCATCTTGTTACAGTCACTGCAAAATAAGATTGATGATCTCAGGGAAAGGCTGCTGTATCTCAGGCAGATCTCAATTGTTTGTTGCATTGAGACTTGATTAACGGCAAACATGCCAGACGCAGCTATCCAACCAGAAGGTTTTACGATTTTCAGAATGGATTGAACTTCGAATTCGGGTAAGGTAGCAGTGTATGCTTTTTAGTCAATCCTCGTTGGTGAATGGACATTGAGGTTGCATTGACTTCTTGTTCCCCTGACTTAGAACAACTAACGATTAAATATAGACCATTCTATTTTCCTCAGGAGTTCTCATCTGGGATCCTGACTGCAGTTATGGACCACCAGCAGTCCATTATAGGCAAGTACTCACAAAACTGCACAATACTGTCTGTAAACTAAGAACGACCCACCCCGATACATTTCAAATTATAGTCGGCGAACTTAACCAGGCCTGTTTGAAAAAAAAACCTGCCAAATTATCACCAGTGTGTAGCCTGTTCCACCAGCGGTCCCAAGACACTAGACCACTGCTACACTACGATAAGGAATGACTACTGTTCCTTCCCGAGACTGCACTTTGGCAAGTCGGAACATTTGGCTGTACTCCTGCTACCTGCATTCAGACAGACCGAGGCTCCAGAGATTAAGATAATTAAGAGATGTTCATGGACGGCTGAGGAATGGTTACAGGATTTCCCTGAATCAGTGGACTGGGCTGTATTCAAGATCTCATCTGTGGACCTGAATGACTGCACCAGGGTCGTTACAGACTTTATTTAAAACAGCTGGGGATGAGTATGTCCACAAAGTCATTCAGGTTTACCCCAATCAGAAGCTCTGGATGAACAATGAAATTCAGAACCTGCTGGGAGCTAGATCAGAGGCATTCAAGTCTGGAGATCAAGAATGCCACAAGAGGTGCAGAAGTGATCTCCGGAATGCCATCTCTGGGGCAGAGTGGAACTTCCGGACTAGACTGAAATCAACAAAGGCTGCTCAACATCTGTGGAAGGATTTGAATGCTACACCCTCCTATGAAGCTAAGTCTTGCAAAATAGGAGACAGCAGAGCTTTGCTTCCAAATGAGCTCAACGTCTTCTATGCTCGCTTTGACGACCAGAACAGGGAGGAACCGTCGTGCACCCCCGTGTCTCCCAATGATCATTTGGTCTCAGTATCTGAAGATGATGTGTGGGCTGCCTTCGAGAGAGTGAATCAAATGAAAGCATCTGGTTCAGATAGAGTATCTGGACAAGTGCTGAGGACCTGTGCCAACCAAATGGTTGGTGTATTCATGGATATCTTTAACCTCTCGTTCCAATGGTGTGTAGTACTTATCTGTTTCCAGTAGGGTTCAATCGTGCCATTGCCCAAGAAGAGCGCGGTAACCTGTCTAAATGACTTTCAGCCACTGTAATGAAGTGTTTTGAGAGGCTCGTCTTGAAGCACACCTTCTTCTCTCTGAATGGTGATTTAGATCCACTCCAATTCACCTACCAAGCAACAGGTCCACAGCAGATGCTATCTCATTGGCTCTTCACAAACCCTGGAACATCTGGACAGCAAAGATACTTACATCAGGATGCTCTTTGTCAATTACAGCTCAGCATTTAACACCATCATCCCCTCTAAACTAACCAGTAAACTTCAAGACCTGGGCCTCAATACCCCCTTGTACAATTGGATCCTGGATTTCCTCACTTGTAGACCTCAGACAGTTCAGATCGGCAAAAACATCTCCTCCACAGTCTCCATCAGCTCAGGAGTACCGCAGGGATGTGTGCTCAGCCCCCTGCTCTACTCATTTTACACCTATGACTGTGTGGCTAAGTACAGCTCCAACACCATATACAGGTTTGCTGACGATACCACTGCTGTGGGCTCTATCAAAGGGGGTGATGAATCAGCATACAGGAGGGAGATTGAAGACTTGGTTGAGTGGTGTAATAACAACAACCTCTCATTCAATGTCAATAAGATCAAGGATCTGATTATAAATTCAGGAGAGGGAAACTGGAGGTCCATGAGCCAGTAATCATCAGATGTGGGGAGGGTCAGCAACTTTAAATTCCTGGGTGTCACTGTCTCAGACGACTTGTCCTGGACCCATCACATAAATATTATTGCGAAGAAAGCACAAAATCACCTCTACAGCCTCAGGAGTCTGCAGAGGTTCAGCATGTCATCAAAAACCTTGGCAAATGTCTATAGACGTGTGGTGGAAGATGTGCTGATTAGCTGTGTTATGGCCTGGTATGGAAACACCGATGCTTTTGAGTGGATTCAGTCCAGGACATCATGGGTAAAACCCTCCCTACCATCCAGCACACCTACATGAAACATTGCTGTAGAAAAGCAGTATCCATCATCAAAGATCTTCGCCACCCAGACCGTGTTCATTTCTCATGGCTGACATCAGGTAAAAGGTACAAGAGCCTCAGAACTTGCACCACCAGGTTCGAGAACAGTCACTACCCCTCAACAATCAGGTTCTCATACAAAAGAGGATAGCTACACTCATTTAAGGACTCTGTTATGTTATTATTTCATGCTTATTATCTATTCCTATTTATATAAGCATTTGCACAATTTATTTACAGTTGCTGTTCTATAGGTTTGCTAAGTATGCCTGCAGAAAAAGAATCTCAGTGTTGTCTGTGGTGACATACATCCCTCAGTTTTGAGGCCGTGCCCTCTAGTGCTAGATTCCCCCACTACAGGAAACATCCTCTCCACATCGGCTCCATCCAGACTTTTCAATATTCAATATGTTTCAGTCATATCCTCTCTCCTTCTTCTAAACTCCAGTGAATACAAGCCCAGAGCCATCAAATGCTCTTCATGTATTAACTCTTACATTCCTGGGATCATTTTCATGGACCTTCTCTGGACTATCTCCAATCCTAGCTCCTCCTTTCTTAGATAAGGGGCCCAAAACTGCTCACAATACTCCAAATGCGATCTGACTAATGCCTTACAAAGCCTCAATATTTCATCCTTGCTTTCTCATTGGGGGGGGGGGGGAAGTTCTTTGAAATTTATCAGACATTGAAAGGCCTAGATAGAGGAGAAACTTAGGAGAGACCATGGCGCCTAACAGCGACTCCTTTGGAAACAGCTCTATTTCTATCTTTAATATCTTGATACATTTTTCCCCTTCAGAGTTCTTTTGAAGACCCTGACCTGGAGTCACACACTGACTACAGTTCTTTGTGGGAATGGGACCTGCTCTCGGGGTTTCATGATGGGCTGTTATTCGATATGCCAAGGATGCCACCTTAGAGGTTAGCTTGCCTTCCCAGTCCCGGGACTTTGTGTCTCTGGAAATGGGCGGACCAAAGGTCGGTGCCTCTGCAGGAATGCGGTGTGTTGTGGAAGACAGAAGATCAGAAGCAGCAAGCTGGCTGCTGGTTGTGTGCCCAGAGACCCGGGTTCTTCACGCACAGAAAAAGTGACATACAGACTTCTAACATCGTAAATCAGTGAATTGTTTGTTATGCCTCCCCTCTCACTGTAAAATGGAGACACCTTTCTTACCCTTATTAGGGAGAGAGAGAGCCTGTGGTATGTCAAATACTGGGTGAACGAGTAGGCTTTAGAGTACTGCAAGTCTGTGTCTTTATTGATGCTTTGCTGTGCGCTTGAGTGCTTGGTGGGGGGCACCAATGCTTTTTTTGTTGGTGGGGGAGGGGGGATTGTTGCTTTACTGCTGCTTACATGCTTGAAGGGGGGAGCTGGGGGGGCTTTGGGGCTCTAACATTTAACTGCCGTTCATTCTTTGGGGCATTCTTTTGTTTTTCAGAGAGACAGACAGACATACTTTATTGATCCCGAGGGAAATTGGGTTTCGTTACAGCTGCACCAACCAAGAATAGGGTAGAAATATAGCAATATAAAATCATAAATAATTAATGGTTGCGAAGAAGAAGTATTTCGGGATGTATATTGTATACATTTCTCTGACATTAAATGTAGCTTTGAAACCTTAGAGTGGATCTGGAGATGAAGTGCAGGTATCTAGGACCAGAGGGCACAAGTTCAGAATAGAGGGACACCCATTAAAACAGAGAAGAGGAGGAATTTCTTTATCCAGAGGGTGGAAAATCTGCGGAATCTGTTGTCACAGATGGCTGTGGAGACCAGATCATTGGGTGTATTTAAGGTGGAGGTTGATAGATACTTGATGTCAGGGCTTCGAAGCTTATGGGGAGAAGGCAGGAGAAGGGGGCTGAGAGGGAAATGGATCAGCCATGATCAAATGCCAGAGCAGACTCGATGGGCCAAATGACCAGATTCTGCCCCTCTGATTTATGGTCTTTTGTATTCTAGACTGCTCAAAATGAATGCCTATGTTGCATTTGGTTTCCTTACCACCAACTCAACTGTAGTCATCCTGCCTGTGGCCATCAAACTTTACAACTCCTCCCTCAGTGTCAGACACCTTGAGCCAATAGGCTGGTCCTGGACTTAACTCCACTTGGCATGATTAACTTATCATTATTTAATTATTTATGATTTTATATTGCTATATTTCTACACTATTCTTGGTTGGCGCAGCTATAACAAAACCCAATTTCCCTCGGGATCAATAAAGTATGTCTGTCTGTCCGTCTGTAGGTTAACATTTAGGGAATCCTGCATGATGATTCTTAAGTCCCTCTGTATCTCTGATTTTTAAACTTTCTCCCCAGTTACATAATAATCCACGCAATTATTCCTTCTGCTAAAGTGCACGATCATGCACTTCCATATATTATATACCACCTGCCACTTCTTTGACTATTCTCCCAATCTGGACACCCTGCTTCTTCAACACCACCTATCTTCATATTGTCTGCAAACCTGACCACAAAACCTTAGTCCAAATCATTGACATATAACGTGAAAAGAAGTGGGCCCAACACAGACCATGGCAGAACACCACTAGTCACCGGCAGCCAACCAGAGAAAGGTGCCCTTATTCCTGCTCTTTGCTCCTGCCAGTCATGTGTGGCATCTTATCAGTCCTCCTGAAAATTCAAATAAACGACATCCACTGACTCTCCTTTATCTATCCTGCCTGTTATTTCCTCGAAGAATTCCAACTGATTTGTCAGGCAAGATTTCTCCATTAGAAAACCATGTTGACATTGGCCTATTTAATTATGTGACTCCAATTACCCCAAAACCTCATCCTTAATAACATCATTCCAACTACTGAAGTCAGGCTAACGGGACTATAATTTCCTTTCTTCTGCCTCCCTCCATTGTTAAAGAGTGAAGTGACATTAATAATTTTTCAGTCCTCAGGAACCATTCCAGAAACTAGTAATTCTTCAAATCAAGTCAAATCAAGTCGCTTTTATTGTCATTTCAACCATAACTGCTGGTACAGTACACAGTAAAAATGAAACAATGCTCCTTCAGGACCATGGTGCTACATGAAACAACACAAAACTACACTAGACTTCATGAAACAACAAAAAACTACATTAGACTTCAGACCTACACGGGACTACATAAAGTGCACAAAACAGTGCAAGACAGTACAATAATGAATAAACAAGACAATAGGCACAGTAAAGGGCAAATTACAATATAATAATAAATGATGTAAATGTAAACAATATAAACAATATTTACATTGAAAGATCATTACTCCGGATCATTGTGCCATGGGCTAGTGCAGGTAGGAAAGGGATAATAGCACAGGTGAGTAAGTGATGGGATGGGGCAGGAGACAAGGTTTCAAGTTCTTAGATCATTGGAACCTTCTCTGGGGAAGGGGTGACCTGTACAAGAGGGACAGGTTGTACCTGAACTGGAAGGGAACCATTATCCTGGCTGGAAGGTTTGTTAATGCATATCAGGAGAGTTTAAACTAGTTTTGCAGGGCCCTGGGTACTGGAGCACCAGGTCAGTAAGGGAAGGATTGGACTGGAAGGTAGATGTTCGGAAAAGTAATGAAAGGCAAAATTGAAATAACAGGTATGATGGGTCAGACGGTTTGAAGTGTGATTATCTTAATGCTAGGAGTGTTACCAGCAAGAGTGACAAACTTAAAACATGGATCAGTACTCAGAAATATCGTGGACATTACTGAAACTTGGTTGAGAAAGGGGCAGGGGGTGGGTTATTAGCAAGCCAGGTTTTCAAAGTTTTAGAAAGTATAGAAGAGGTGATAAGGGGATGGGGCTGCACAAATAATCAGGGACAATATCACAGTTGCACTTGGGGAGACATAATGGAGAGGTCAGACACTGAGTCCATTTGTGTGGAACTCATGAACAGGATGAGTGTTCTACAGACCCCCTAGTAGCAACCGGGGCACTGAGCCACAAATATGTAATCAGATTAAGGAAATATGTAAAAATAATAGGATTGTTGTCATGGGGGATTTCAAATTCCCTAATATAAACTTAGTGTAAGGGGTTTACATGGAGCTGAATTTGTTAAGTGTATCCAGGAAGGTTTACTTCAATCAATATGCAGACAGTTCAAGGAGAGGAGGGGCAGTACTGGACCTGGTGTTGGGTAATGAGCCTGGCCAGATGACTGACCTTTCAGTGGCTGAACAGTTAGGCAACTGTGACCACAACTGCCTAACTTTCAGGATAGCTATAGATAAGAATAGGTATGGTCCTTGTGGGAGAGTTTTAAATTGGAGTAGGCCAGATTATGAGGGGATTAGGCAGGAACTAAGAAGAGTTCATTGGGAGTAAATCCACATCAGACATGTCGAGGGTGTTTAAAGATCAATTGCACAGAGTACAGGAAAGGTATGTTCCTGTGAGAAGGAAGGATGGGGATGGAAAGATAAGAGACCTTGGATGTCCAGCAAGGTGATTACTTTAATCAAGTAGAAAAAGTATGTAAAGCTTCAGAAGTTAGGTATAGAGGGAGAACATTCTCAGAAAAAGGGGGGAACATTTGCTTGGATGCAGAGGATGAGAGTGAGGTATTTAATAAGTACTTTGCTTCAGTATTTAACAAGGAAAAGGATATGGAGGACCGGGAGATCAGCGCTGAGTGTATTAGGGTGTTAGAGGTCAAGGAGGAGGAAGTGTTGGGCCTCCTAATGAGCATTAAGTTGGATAGGTCCTCAGAGCCGGATGGGATTTACCCTAGGTTATTGAAGAAGACAGGGAACGAGATTGCTGGGGCCTTAACCAGTATCTCTCGAGCCACAGGCAAAGTCCTGGAAGATTGGCAAGTGGCTAATACTTAGGAAGGGAACGAGAAAAATCCTGGCAACTACAGACTGGTTAGTCCCACATCAGTTGCAGGGAAATTGCTGGATAAAATTCTTACAGATTGAATATATGAGCATTTAGAAACCCATGGCCTAATTAGAGAGGGCCAACATGGCTTCACGTGGCACAGGTCACATCTTAACAAACTGATTGAGTTTTTTGACAAGGTAACAAGAGAGATTGACGAAGGTAGGGCAGTGGATGTTGTCTACATGGATTTTAATAAGGCATTTAACAAAGTTCCTCATGAAAGGCTAATACAGAAGATTATAATACAGGGGGTCCATGGCAAATTGGCTGTTTGGATTCAGAACTGGCTTGCACATCAAAGACAGAGGGTAGTGGCTGAAGGGGCTTATTCAAGCTGGAGGTCTGTAATTGGCCTCCTCTACTACTATGATGAGGCAATAATCAGGTTGAAGAAGCAACACATTGTATTTCATCTGGATAGCCTCCAACCTGATGGCATGAACATCGATTTCTCGAACTTGCATTATTGTCCCCCTCCCTTCACCAATCCCCATTCCTATTTCCCTCTCTCACCTTATCTGCTTACCTGCCCATCACCTCCCTCTGATGCTGCTCCTCCTCCTTCCCTTTCTTCCATGGTCTTCTATCCTCCCCTATCTGATTCCCTTTTCTCCAGCCCTGTATTTCTTTCACCAATCAACCTCCCAGCTCCACCCTACCACTTCTCCATTTCACCCATCACCTACCATCTTGTACTTCTTCCTCCCCTCCCCCACCTTCTTACTCTGACTTCTCTTTCTTTCTGGACCTGCTGAAGGATCTCAGCCCAAAATGTTAACAGTTTACTCTTTTCCACAGAGTCCCGCGAGCATTGTGTGATTGTGTGTGTGTGTGTGTGTGTGTGTGTGTGTGTGTGTGTGTGTGTGTGTGTGTGTGTGTTTAATTTAATGTCAGAGAAATATACATCCTGAAGAAAAAGTACTTCAGGAGGTATATTGTATACATTTCTCTGACATTAAATTCGACCTTTGAACCTCTGTATTGGATCTGCAGGGAATCCATTGGGAAAATGCAGACCCACAGGATAAAAGAAGCAACCAAAAGAAAAGCAGCAGGAAACTCCTGTGTAATTTTCAAATAAGCAGCCTGACTGCACTGAAAGTCGTTCACAACCCATTGAAATTGTCAGGCATTTGAATAACCCTACTAAACCATGATACAACCAATCTACAGATGTTTATTGGAATGTTCAGTGAAAAGCCTAAACTCCTTAAACACCTAAGAAAGTAAAGAAGCTGGCCTGCCTTCCTTGTGATTGCATCTATGTGTGCAAAGAATATTCTGATTACAACTTTAGAGAGTTTTGGTGAGATGTTAACTGGACTATTGCGTACAGATTCTGATTTGCTTTTTCAAACAAGAATATATTAATTGAACTCATCCAAAACATTCTTGATAGATTTCTGGAGACTAAAGGAATCAAGGAATATGGGAACGATGAAAGAAAATGAAGCTAAGATGGAAGATTAGCCATTATCTTAATGAGAAACAGAATATACTTGGAAGACCAGTTGGCTTGCCTCCTTTCTTATGTTGTACAGTGGTGAGTCTAGGGACAAAGAGGAGATCAGAGACTTTGGCATTTGATCTCCAATGCATCCCATACATCTGCCCTAGGGGCATTGATCTGCGCTACAGGTGGCTGGCAGTTATTTAGAAAACATCAGCTCATTATCTGCATATTCTAGGCCAATGACATGCATAGTTGGTTGGGCAAAACACAGCAAGGAAAATATTATGATAAGTCTTGCATTTCAACAAAATTACTTCGCAGTGTACTTGTTGATACTGGATTTTATTTTGACCTTATTCTTCCTAAATTGAAATAGCATGGTCTGCAATGAAAGATCTGATCCCCTTTTCATATTAGACTGATTGAATTGCAAAGCAGCTGTTGCTGATTGCTTCTCTGAAAAGAGTTCCATCACTTTGTGTGAAGTCCTATTACTGTCAAATCAGACATTGTTCGTTTATAGGCAGCCTAATTGAAGTTATAGTGAAAGGTCTGATAATATCTGAAACTTCAAACTTGTTTTTAGATAACGTACTGGGTATGAAGGCAGATGGACAGAGAGAAGATTTGTAACCAAGCATTCTCTCATTTGATTCTTCAGAGGACAATATATGTATTCTAAAATTGTAACTATATATATTCTACATTCAGACAGCTTGCACTTTCAAGATGCACTGTCAATAATTTCAACACCAGCTGTGTTTACTCTCAGTTCTCCTGAGTAGGTTGCTCTAATTGTGCCAATTCACAAACTGTTAAAAGATAATTGGAAAACAAATGAAAATTCTCAGACAAGCTGACACTATGAATAGTTCAGCAGTGGAACAATACACCTATAATATATTTAAATCATTAGGTGAGTCATTTTTATTGTCATGTGGCACCTATCACATTTGTAGATAGTGCTACAATAAGCTTGTTAAATGTCATGTCTCATCTCAAAATAACGTTTGGAGAGCTCAAGGTGTAGGACCAGAAGTTTGCCAAGAAACCTTTCAAATCTGTTCATCATTCAATGACTGTTCTGAATTTTGCCCTTCTCATCTGTACCACATAACCAGTGACTTATTCATGGTTCAAAAATTGCCTTTCTCATCCTTGAGTATTCTAATGACTCAACCTCCCCAGTTCTCTAAGATAGAACATTCCAAACAAACACAACCCTCAGAGAAGAAACTCCTCCTTCATCTCCATCTTGGCTGGGTACCCCTTTCTCTGATACCAAACCCTCTAGTTCTAGACTTCCTCAGAAGGGGAATAAAATTCTTTCACCTTCCACCTTCCACCCTGTACAGCAACTTCTAAAAGTATTGTGTGTTTCAATGAAATTATTTCTCATTCTCTTGAAGTCCAATGAAAATACCCCCCAAGCTCCTCAACTACTGCTTAATAGCCAAGTTCTTCATCCTGGAACCAATTTGGTGAACTTTTGCTTCTGTGCTGGTTACCAGAACATCTTTCATTGTATTTTCTATACATATATATATATGTGCATGTATGTATATATAAGTATGTGTATATGTGTGTGTGTGTGTGTGTGTGTGTGTGCGTGCGTGTGTGTATATTTCTAAGGTTTTTGCATAGTACTGTAGTAATTTTATGTATTGCACTAAACTGCTGCAGCAAATTAAAAAATCATGACATGTGAGTGATGATAAACCTGATTCTGATTTGGGTCTCTATTCACTTCACTTCACTTTTATTGTCATTTCGACCATAACTGCTGGTATAGTACATAATAAAAATGAGAAAACGTTTTTCAGAACCATGGTGTTACATCACACAGTACAAAAACTAAACTGAACTACGCAAAAAAAAACCAACACAGGGAAAGCTACACTAAACTACAGACCTACACTGGACCGCATAAAGTGCACAAAAAACAGTGCAGGCATTACAATAAATAATAAACAGGACAATATTGTGGATTGAGAGGGGTAATGGGGCATGGTTGGGAAAAGGGGAAGGAAGAGGGGAGGGGAGGGCGTGGGAAGCATCAGAAAGACATTCTGTGATGATCAATAAACCAATTGTTTGGAATCAAACGACCTTGCCTGGGTTTGGTATGTCTGCACCTGTGCCACCCATACCCCGACACTCCTTCTCTGCCATCTGTCCCACGCCCCTTCCGTGGCACTCCACCCTCATTATTCCCAACATTCTTTGCCCCCACCAGATTTACAGTCTCGCTCTCCAGTCCATGTTGACAAATACAGTTCTGTGCAAAAGTCTTAAACTCCCAAGCTTTCTATATATCTACATTATATACCTAAGACTTTTGCATGATACTATAGGTTTTTCTCATTTCCACATCTTTTGAGATATACAAAGAACATGACATTTCTAGTGGGATTTTTGAAGTGGCCTGAACCCCTCTGCTGTCAACCCTTCCACTAATCTTCTCTCCATCTTTGTCGCGATACCGATGTGGTGAACTACATATACCTGTCTGGACACGCCCCCTGCTGACTGCTCCTGTGGCTCCTCCCACAGACCCCGGTATATTGAGGCCTGAGCCCGGCCTCTCTGTCTCCAGGATGTAGTATGGTGGTCAACCACTGCTTGTTCCTTCTTCCAGTCAATAAAAGCCGATATCTCACCTTTATGTCTCAGAGAGAGTTATTGATGGTGCATCAACCAGTTCCTATGCATTCACATGTTACAATTCTCTGTTCCCTTTACTCCATTCTAGTAGTTTTTATTTTTCATCCTCTACCTCTCCTATCTCTGAAAGTGGGATATTTTCCCTGGATCAACCCTGAGGCCAAGAGACTTCAAATGGCCCAAATGATATTTAGCATATGGAACTACAGCCCAAAAGTCCAGAGCTCATGCCACCCAAAATTTTCTTAAGCGTTTTATATCCAAATAGATTTTTTAACAATTTATTAAGCTACATTTGGGAGTTCTTCTGGGTTTTACCATTTCATTTTAAAATTTTCTTTCCCTAGTCCTTCTGACTCTCTGATTCTTACTACATTTGCTCCTGACTCCCTATGTGCAACATCACAGGATACCAACCAGTAAATCTCCTTAAATAGTAACCTGTTATTTGCTTTCCTCTCAGAGGAGCTAAATTACGCGATACGAGAGCAGGAAGTAAGTTGATATGTTTGCTTGTTAACTTAGCAGCCAAGTACGGTTGTGTGGTGGTTATAATACTGTGCTGACAATTTAATAATCTGTATAACAAAGTTCATGTCCCATGATGGAGCAGCTTTGTTTTACCGTTCTCTAAAAAAAAATCTGTAAATGGAAACAAACTGACAGTGAAAGTGGCCACTAAATGCCTAACTGAATACCTAAGCATGTTCTTTGGTTAAAAAAAAATGTGCCATATTGTAACTCAGTTCAGCCGATAAATGACCCCAGTCCCCGGCCTACATTCAGTTGTCAACAGGGTAGGCAATGAAACTGAGCATGCTCATCTGAATATCTGAGGCTTCAAAGAGCTACTAAATGATAGGAAAAGACACAGAGGGAAAGAATATTGTGGGCAGAAAGCACCAATAGAGAGATAGGCAGATCTTATTTCCTTAAATAATTGATTCCTTTTTCTTCCTAATAAATTTATAAATCAAGCAATCCTGTCAGGAGCCAGGTTTCCTGCACACTACTGTGGGAGCAGGCATATGTCAGACGTTATGTGTAAAGTATGTGACAGCACCCTATGACAGAGTTGACGAGGGTGTTCAAAGGACTGGTTGAAGGGAAAGTTGGTAATGATGAGGTGAAAGTGGGAGGGATGAGGTGGAAGGAATCAGAGTAACTAAGTAGAGGGAAGGAGCTCTAAAAACTAGAGGCTTTTTCAAACTTCTCCAGAAAACCTGAAAGATGTGTGGGCTTTTGTCATGCCAATCCACCTTGCTGAAAGGGATGAAGAAAAGTAGCATAGGCCTGGTTGGTTTCCCACTAGAAGTGCAGGCGCCATCGAGTGCATGCACATCAGAATTAAGGCCAGGCTGATCAGACAGCTAACTTATCTGCTCCATAGATACTGTTTGACCTGATGAATTCCTCCAGCATTTTGTGTGAGTTGCTCAAGTATTTTTTTAAAAACTTTTCTATGCAGTCAAGGACAAGAGGACATCTGCAGATGCTGGAAATCCAAGCAACACACACAAAATGCTGGAAGAATTCAGCAGGTCAGGCAGCATCTAGGGAAAAAAGTACTGTCGGGATTTTGGGCCAAAATCCTTCGGCAGGACTGGAGAGAAAAACAGTTGACAGATTCACAACCTCCAATGGGATCCCACCATATCTTTCCCTCCCCCCAATTTCTGCTTTATGCAGGGATCGTTCCTTATGCGACTACCCTGTCCATTTGTCCTTTCCCACTGATCTCCCTCCTGGAACTTACCCTTGCAAGCAGAACAAGTGCTACACCTGCCCCTACTCCACTTCCCTCACTACCATTCAGGGCCCTAAACAGTCCTTCCAGGTGAGGCTGCACTTCACTTGTGAGTCTGTTGGAGTCATTTACTGTGTTTGGTGCTCCCGGTGTGTGGCCTCCTGTGTAATGGGGAGACCTGACATAGTTTGGGAGAGGGCTTCGCCGAGCATCTATGCTCTGTCCTCTAGAACAAGCGAGATCTCCCAGTGGCCACCCATTTTAATTCCACTTCCCATTCCATTTCCGATATGTCCATCCATGGCCTCCTCCACTGTTGTGATGCAGCCACACTTAGATTGGAGGAACAACACCTTATATTCCATTTGGGTAGCCTCCAACCTGATGGCATGAACATCAATTTCTCAAACCTTTGTTAATACCCCCCCCCCACTTCACCATTTCCCATTCCCTTTTCCATCTCTCACCTTATCTCCTTGCTCATCCATCGGCCTCCCTCTGGTGCTCCCCTCTTTTTCATTCTTCCATGGGTCTCTTTCACCAATCAACTTCCCAGCTCTTTGCTTCATCCCTCCCCCTTCATCACCTGGTGTTTTTCTTACCCCTCCTCACACCTTTTAAATCTACTCAGCACTTTTTCCTCCAATCCTGCCGAAGGGTTTCAGCCCGAAATGTCGACTGTACTTTTCTCCATAGATGCTGCCTGGTCTGCTGAGTTCCTCCAGCACTTTTCTATGCAGCTATTTTCTGTTCATAAACTTAAGATATCTTGTCATAAATTTTCATATATTAATATATTTAACATTACAATTCCTTCTGTGAGTTTATATGCTTTGAATTATTTAATGAACAATTTATTGATGAGCCAATCTAAAGAAATAAAAACACAGTTTCAAAATATTTTCTTCTGCCATTTCTTTTACACTGGGAAGTTATAAATTGAAAATAAAATGTTAAATTAAGAAAACTCAAAGGAAATTCGATGTTTTATATTATAGGGTTTTATTTACCTGTTGAGTTTGATGTGCTTTTTCACAAAACATCACATACAAGTTTGTAATTCAAACTGTTAGCTTTTTTCAGAAGCCATGATTTAAATTGGGTATTTTTATCTCCCAACTGTCATCCTGAGCTTTCAATTACATCTGTTCATTCCGAGTCTGTGCCAGTTTGCATAATTTCCCAGCATGCAGGAATTGAAAGCTATCAAGGCATATCGTGCCATCAGGTGCTCAGTTGAAGTTTTATTTGGAGTGTTTTTTTCCCCCAATTCCAAAACAAAAGCAAAAGAATAGCTTTCTCAAGTTTTTTCTTATTTTACCTTGTGAAATACAGGTGAAACAACCAAGACTGTGAGAACAGAGGCAGGTTTGGTCATATCCTCTTTATTTAAGTTGAAGAAGAAAGCAGAAGAATTTCTTCATAGTGAATTGATTGCTCCTTATTCTGATTGAGTGTCTGTTAAAAATTCTTTCTTTGAACATAGAGATTATCAGCATTCCATGAGGTAATTTTATTTTGTTGCAGCTAGTAAAAAACTCAGCCTATTTATGAATAGATCACTAAGTATCTCGCTTCAGTACCTATATCGTAGAGCTGGGTGACATGATAGGAAGCTGTACACAACTAGCACCTGACATCCCATTAATCAATTCAAAGGTATCAATAATAATTGGCTGCCAGGCTGCAAGAAGTGCTTCCCACAGGAAAACCTATCAACAGTAGCACAAGGATCTGGTATCTCAGACATTTTTTTCTGAGTCTGAACAAGAGGGTAGACCGATGACGGTAACAACTGTTCAATCAAACTGAGGTCGAGTCCCGCAGCAGAATATGAATGTATGACAAGGAGCAGAAGCAGGGCCCTTGGACTCCTAAACCTGCTCCATCACTCAGTGAGATGATGAAGCTTTTCTGTCTCAACTTTTTCATCCCTTTGCTTGTTCCCTAATAACCGAAAGGAGGTTAAGAAAGATCACTGAAAAACTGATTTTTAAAACAACATTCCACCTCTAAATTTATGCCTCATGGCACCAGATGCTAATCAACTACAAAGTTACAAACATAAATTCTGCGCACAAGTTGATATTTATTAGTTGACATTGGTGAGACTTAGGAATCATCGTTAAGCTGAGAGTATCCCATTGTCTTAATCGATGAATTCGTTTTGAACTGTTGTCCCTATTACATTGTTGAACATAAAAGTCAATTTGCTTAAAGTAAACTCAAAAGCCAAAATGAATGAACTGATCTTTTAGTTTAGTGACATTTTAGTTTGGTTGAAAGATAACAATTGGTTAGGAGCTGTGGAGATCCCAGTGCTCCTCAGCTCCTACTGTTGGTACAATTTCTTCGTCTTTGATAGTTCTTTGGGGTTGAAGGTGATTTTACTTCCACTCCAGGTTTAAGAAATGGAAGATGAATCATTTTAACATGGGGTATCTATTGTACACAAACTATCATGTAGACTTGGCAGAGTGAGGTGTTGGTCCTGTCAAGGAATTCTAATGCAATTGGAGACTCATTTAGCTATAAATGAAAGCCACTGGAGAGATGCATCCGGTAGTATTTGGCACACACAAACTGACAACTGGATAGAGGCTCCTTGACTCAATATTACATAATTTTTTTATATGTTAAAGAACAAAGGTAACAACAGGACAATTTCTATAGTTACAATGCATTCATAATACTTCCTTTGAGTTGCACATAATTTTAAAACACCTGTATCTTCACACCAACACACCCAACAGCAGAGTTAATTGCCACTGTTGATGTATTCATGTATATGCAGAGATCTCAGGTCAATAGGGTATTTCCTGGTTTGCAATCAACCCTACTCTGCATCTCCAGGAACACCTTTGTTCTGAGCTACTTTTTAAACTCAATCTACAGTCCACGTTCAGATCTGTATACCGGTTGCTGATGAAATTAATATTTGCTATATTCCATAACTCCAGAATATGCCCTAACGCAAACCAAGTTCCACTACACAGACTTAGCACCCACACATCTGTCAACACATGCACACATTGTAACCACACAAGATGACCATATATATTTGTTTTCATGTGTACCAGTTCTACTACATACCTCCACAAGTGTTACCATTTGAGCTTAAACTTCAAGGCACATGAGTGCAGTGCATGTTTCTCATACCCTTCTCCAGTTCCTACTTGGCACACTGTTCTTGGCTCCTTCGGTCTTCAACTTCTATATTACACTTCCCATGGCACTTGGAACAAGCACAGGTAGGCACTGGGAATGTGTAGTGAAACTCTGAAAAGACCAAATTTAAAATATTTCCAGTGGCGGAGAGGACATCCATTCTAATATTGACCTCTGTTTAAGAGACACAAAAGCATTGTCAGACTTTTAAAAATCTTTATATCTATTCACAATTTTGACAGCAGACCTGCCCTTTAACTTGGCCTTTTATAATTGAATGAATTCCAACCACTCTTGCCTTGCCTAACTGAAGTCCCTATGGTGCAGATGTCCCACCTTTGCCTTTGTGCCAGGTTAGTCAGGTACGGGGAGAGCACTGGAAAAGGGCCCAGTTCTGCAGCCTTCCCTCCTCAACTCCTTGTTCAGCACCTTGATCATGCTGAAGACCTAAAAGGCATTAAAAAATGTTTTGTTTGATTTAATATTGGAATCCAAGCACCAAATTTGACACAGGTAAAAAGCATTTGTACTTTATGATACACTTAATTTCAGGAGTTGGAATTTCCAACTATAATTATTAAAGACAATTTAAAGAGCTTCCCCTTGCGAGGATGCTGTTACATTTTGTACTCTGTTATAATGCTGTCACTACAGTTGATTTAACAAGCGCACTACCAACATTAACCAAATAAATCAAATTTATGTGCTTCATATGTTTTTCATATGACTTTTTACATTCTAAATATTCACTTTTTAAATCTATTGGAAGGACTATCACTGATCAGAAAAATACAAACCATGAAGCAGCTGGTGTTTTACATGTAAGAACAGTCTACAGTGATTTAATCTGATAAAACTATGTTCTGTATGATCCTAGTACTGTAAAACAATGACATCAGAGGTAAAACATGTCAACAGCTTGTTCAAATGCCTCTGCGTGAAAAAAAACATAATTGAGAAATGAAAGCATTAATGTTAGGAGAGCAATGAATTATGGAGCAATTCCACCTCGTTGATCTCCAATTTACAACCGTTATTGATTATGACCATCCCCCAGATAGTCTGTTATTCATTGACTTGACTTATAATGAATGCAAAATGGTGCAGACTCATATAAAATAGTATATGGAATAAAATCAACAGTGTTTTTCAATTTAAAATGTATAATCCATTAAAATGTAACATACATAATTTTGTGATGTGCTTTGAAACTGGAGAAGGTATAAATCAGCTCTTCAGAAGTTTTTACTTGGTTAGAGAAGAAGTTATCACCCCTTGGTCATATATACTTTTCTGCCAAGACTTTTGAAAAGAATACTCCTGTGCTCATTTGAAGCAAAGTAGAGCAGTGCTGTTCTGAAAATTGTTGACACCAATCAAGCAATCCATGAAGGCTTTTAAACAGGGTTTTGTTGAGAAAAATGCAAGGATGGTAAATGACATAATTTATGCAGTGGCAAACCACTTAATATCTCTTCTGCTGACATTGACCAGTCTGTGTATCTCTGGGGAGAACAAATCCAATTCATCAGGATATTTCAGTTGAAAACCTGCATTATGTAGTTAAAAGCATGAGGGATCTTGGGACCTACAATTTATAATGAGCAGTTTTAATAAGATTAATGTATAACAATGTTATATCCTACAGTATGTCTGGAAAATACACTTAGCCAAATGCATATTTTATATATGGTATGCATTTAGAAATTTATAATATTGGAATATTGTTACCCAGGTCTGATCAGTTTGTGTTATTAACTGTGGTGGTTGTATGAAGAAATCAGTACTTTACATACAAACATTATCAGATTTCCCCCCACATTTCTAGATAGCGTACAAGGTAGATGTTAAATGCTAAGTGCAAGTCTAATCTCTGGCTCCAACAATCTTAACATAACTTTTCTCACTACTTACTTTTCAAAAACAACTGTGGAGCCTTTTCCTGGCTCAACACATCCTCTATTCCTGAATATTACTGCATTAAAAAGACAAGGCCTACGGAGAGTAATATGAGGGGAAGAATGGCCAGATGGCATGTAGGACAAGATGACCTGCTAAAAGAAGAGGGCGCAGAAGCATATTGATGTAGAAAGGATCTCCACACAAAGTCTGCAAGGAACATTCCTCCCATATGAATCTCACATAGTTTCAGAATTCAGCCTCTTCATTGAATTCTGCAACAAGTTCAACCTCAAACCAGGGAAAGGACTGCATGGAAAGTTGACCTTAATTTCTTTTATTCTTTTGGTTCCCTCATCCCTTCACCAGAAATAATTGTATTAGCTAATCATTAGTGAAAGATGTCACTGTTTGTATCCATTCATGGTGAATCTAATGTCAGTACCTCTCTACATGCAGTTTCTCCCTCTATATAATGCACAGTATCTGAGTCAGTGTCTGTATACACAAGACACAAGAGATCCTGCAGATATAGGAATTTTGAACGGCACACGCAAAATACTGAAGGTACACGCACATCAATTAATGTGTATTTTTTTTCCACTTCCTGTACTATTCGGCCAAGTTAGAAGTCTGAAATAATGACTAACTGCAAGGTGATTATGTAGTGAATGCAAGAAAACAAGAGCTGCACACTTCCACTATCCAAAAGTTGGAAGTCTTGGGAACATGAAAAGAGAAGGAATTGGAATGAGAGAAGGAAGATTAGGTACAGAAATGTCATCCTCAATGTTTTCAGCCTTCCTTCAGACTTAACCTCAGAAGCAGATAATCTTAAAGCCAGTACGTTTTTCCCAGCACCACATATCTCCTTCCATAGATTCTGCAGAAAGCAAAATGGGAAGTATAAATGTCACAAATTATTTTAAGGGATATGGTTGGCGTGGATGAAATGATGTCAGTGGGGTGGGTGTGAAGCTGAACTGCAAGGGACTCTTTGCTGATGGAGACCAGCAATAGGGTGTGTCAATCTGACATGTTTTTCATGTGTAGATTTGAAGATACCTGTAATATCCTGTGTCACTGAGTGGGGTCAGTGAAACGTTTGCAGCCCTGTGTCTGGGTCCACAGAGATTGACTGCTGACAATGAATCAATGGGTTATCTGCTCATGCTATTTTCTGGCTTACTATGAGTTGAGGCAATCTTATGTGCTGCCCACTTCTTCTGTGCTGAAATCTGCAAAATCCATACTCCCTATTTAGTAACAGTCTTACTTTCAAATGATTCATTTTTGAGTATTAAGGTGTTGTTGTCCATCCTGATTGCAGTTGAAGAGGTTACAGTGAGCTATCGATCTAGACTGATACAGATGTTCTGCTGAAGGTACTCCCACCGTGTTTCTGAATAGGGAGTCCAGGATTTAGACTCAGAGCTAATGAAGGGCCGTAGCAACCTTCTCAAATGTACAATTACTTAAAGTCACAGATAATTTGGCAACTTCTGCTCCAGCCACATTAGACCTTCCCTTATAAGAAGCAAGTCAGCTTTAAATGATGCAGCCTAGTTTTAACCGGTAAAGCATTTAGCTGCTGAACAACACAATTAGTAGTGGCTGAAAGTTCCAATCATTGTGAAAGCAGGGTGCTTGAAGTTTGCACCCTGCCTGCATTAATCATCTCAACTCCCAGCGTCTATTTTACAGGTGCATTATTTGTAGTCCTCTAAATGGTTAATTGTTGCATTACTGTTTGTGGGTCTGACTATAAATAAATAATGTTAATTATTAAGTTGCTCCAAAAGTGGAGAACATTTAATCCACTGAAAATGTTCTGATGATATAGCTCAGGATGGGGCAAGTACATGGATTATGACTTGCTGTAAAACCATTGTATGAGTCTGTTTTCCAAGAATATTTCAAAGGAGCATAAGGGATGGGGTGGTGGGGTTTTGACTTATACTCCAGAGGATATATCAGTAAGTATTTCAAGTCTGTATCTTCTGACAGTGGTGGGAGCCACATTTAGCTGCATTCCACCCATCTGCCATTTAACAACCCTGTCTATTACATACAAAGCATCTCAATCAAAAACTTTGACTGTCCATTTTCCTCTACATTTGCTGCCTGACCTATTGAGTCCCTCTAACATCTAATGTAGATTTGGTTTCCAGCCTCCGCTGCCTCTTGTGTGTCCACTCCCAACATTAGACTTGACCTGTTGTTGGACAGCCTCTCTGAGAGCATCATTCCCACTTGCACTGTCTTGGTAGACAAGGCTTTCAATTCCAAATGGACTGCAGGAAAAAGCTCAATTTTAATTTGACTTTGTAAGCTTTCAGTAATGTGAGCAGCAAGTTTTCCCAAATTGCAATGTTAGCTACACTCAGTAAATCTTTTTTTTCTGAAAAGTGCCTTAAAACTGAAATATCCAAAAACTGGTGGTGGGGGGTGGAGGTTGAGGTTAAGTAGGGTGAAGGGGTGTATACAGAAGCGGCAAGGAATGGATTTATAGATGTATATGACTAATAGACTGGATATTACAGTAAATTACCTAGGGTTGAACTCAATTTAGAACACTGACGTGTTTTTTGCAACCAGAAAACTATGGTGACATCATCTCTCATATGCACAGCACTCTAGCAAAGCAACACATTCCAAGTTTCACAGAATTATCATCAAACAATCTTTGACACTGAAGTCCATCAAAAAATATCAGCACAGCTGACCAAAGGCTTGGCCAGTGAGGTCGGCTTAAAGGGTGATCTTCAAAGTGAAAATAGAAGCAGAGGGACTGAGGGGTTTTGGAATGGGATTCTAGAGCTTGATCAGATCTCAGGTAGAGTGCTGCATACTGTTTTGATCACCACATTTTAGAAAAGATGTGATAGCGCTAGACAGAGAGCGGACTAGATTCACCAGGATGTTGCCAGCTTTTCAATTATCAGGAAAGTCTGGAGAGGTGAGGTCTGTTTTATGTAAAGAGAAGAAGGTTAAAAGGAAATGTGACTCAGGTATATTAAATTTTGAGTGGCATAGATCAGAAAGACTACATGTAATTTTCCCACTCATATGAATTTAAATAAAACTAGATGACGTAGACTCAGAAGCCATTTGATTATGTACCTCCTGTACCTAATAAAGTGGCCGTGGAGTCCACCTATATTTTCATGGTCTTCTGCTGCTGTAGCCTATCCACTTAAAGATTCGCCATGTTGTGCATTCAGAGATGCTCTTCTGTACATTACTGTTGTAACGCATGGTTGTTTCAGTTACTGCTATCTTCCTGTCAGATGAACCAGTCTGGCCATTCTCCTCTGACCTCTTGCATTAACAAGGCATCTGCACCAACTGAATTGCTTCTCACTTGATTTTTATTTGTATTTTTGCACCATTCTCTGTAAACTCTAGAGCAGGGGTTTCCAACCTGGGGTCCACAGACCCCGCGGTTAATGGTAGAGGTTTGTGGTATAAAAAAGGCTGGGGATCTTGTTCTAGAGACTGTTGTGCATGAAAATCCTGGGATATCAGTGGTTTCTGAGATATTCAAACCATCCCCTCTGGTACCAACAATCATTCCACAGTCAAAGTCCCTTAGATCTTCCCCATTCTGATGGCTTGGTTTGAAAAACAACTGAACCTTCTGACCATGTCTGCATTGAGTTGCTGCCACGTGACTGGCTGATTAGATATTTGCATTAATGAGTAGGTGTACAGGTGCACCTAGTGAAGTGACCACTGAATATATGAATGTAATGGAAATGAACATGCGGCATGATGCACCATCAATAACTCTCGGAGGCTGGAAGCAAACGATAGGCTTTTATTAACAGCAAAAAGGGAGCTGAGGGAGGAGCAGTGCTCTAATCGCCTTTATATAGAGGTCTGTGGGAGGAGCCACAGGAGCAGTCAGCAGAGGGGAGTGTCCAGACAGGTATATGTAGTTCACCACACGGCATAATCCATGTTAAGTGCTCGCATAACATCAAATTCACCAGTGTAACCCTTTCACCGGGTCTGTATGCAAACTTGGCTCGTTAGCTAACTCTGCTAACAGCCATGTGATTCAGCGGTGAGAAGGCCACCTTTCATAAACAGCATATGTCTTGGATCGGTACAATTTGGGATGTTCCGATTAACGGAACCTTGATTTGAGCAAATGCTGTGTAAATACTACTAATACAGAATTACCGGTCACCAAGAAATGACAAATCATACACTGCATAAAGTTATAAAGTAAGTATATTTACCAATTTCAGCTTTATCACGCAGTTATTAAGGGAAAGAAAAGGAAGAATAAAATGAAACTGTACAATTGTACAAGGCATTGATGAGGCCAAATTTGGAGTATTGTGTACAGTTCTGGCCACCGAATTATAGGAAAGATGTCATCAAAATAGAGAGAGTACAGAGGAGATTTACTAGAATGTTACCTGGGTTTCAGCACCTAAGTTACAGAGAAAGGTTGAACAAGTTAGGCCTTTATGCTTTGGAGAGTAGAAGGTTGAAGGGGGTCTTGATAGAGGTATTTAAAATTATGAGGGGAATTGACAGAGTTGATGTGGATAGGCTTTTTTCCATTGAGAGTAGGGGAGATTCAAACAAGAGAACATGAGTTGAGAGATAAGGGGTAACATGAGGGGGAACTTCTTTATTCAGAGAGTGGTAGCTGTGTGGAATGAGCTTCCAGTAGAAGTAATAGAGGCAGGTTCGATTTTGTCATTTTAAAAAAATTGGATAGGTATATGGACAGGAAAGGAATGGAGGGTTATGGGCTGAGTGCGGATCAGTGAGACTAGGTGAGTGTAAGTGTTTGGCACGGACGAAGGGCTGAGATGGCCTGTTTCCATGCTGTAGTTGTTATATGGTTATAAAACGACCTATTACAGATAGACCAGTCTAAATGTGCACAAAACTGTTGAAGCTCATCTCTTCCAAAAGTTGAATGTAAACGTGACTCACAGTGCTGATTTCTCCATCACCATTCACCAGTAGAACTTTCCACCTTGGGCCCCTTTGTCTTGCAAACTCCTATGGGCATCTTTCCAATCTTCTCTTCTCCACATCTCCCACCAAAACACCACGAGTCTTTTCAAATTTCTCTCCGCCAAGCTCTCTCTAGAGACTCCTCCTGATCCCACCATCTTGAATGGCTGACACAACATCCCTAAGTTGAGTAACATGGTTCCATATCTTTAGACAAAACCAAAACGTTCTACCATCAGGACATACTGTTTTTACAGAAACTACTAAAATGAAATACCTCACAGCATAGCGGTAGAGATGTTAACCAAGTAATTACACTGGTAAATGACAGGAGAAATACTCTTAAATGTTCTGCCATCTGAAGTCCTGTTCCCAGGGTGACATGATTCTGGACTAACTATTGATTCTAAATTATTTTTCTCATCAAGCAATGTCTTGGATCGCACCATACTCCACGGGCCATCACTTAAATACATCTGAAGAGGTCAACAGGATTACAATAATCCTCCATTGAGATTTAGCACTTCTTGCTTTCCATGAGGATGTTTGTGACAATGGGGAAACTTTTAATGACTGAGTCTAAATCAATATCCAGGAATAAGCTGAACCTGATGAAATGTCATGGAAAAAATTGTAAGTGACATTTGCAGTGAAAGTTCAATTTTCTTTCATTTTGGTTCTTTGAGGATTTGCAATGTAGGTGTCTTTTACTTTGCCTGACCTTGATCATCCTCCCTCAGCACTGTTGTACATTAAATCTGCTTTCTCAGACTCTGTTTAGTGTTACTCTGCCCTCATAGTCCTCATTTGCTGAAGGTATATGAGGGGAAAATATCCCTTAATGCTAATAATTTACTTTTAAAATGTAGTACCAGGAAGAAAAATGATAGGCAGATTGGACTCTTGCCTCATTCAATCAAAGTTTAAAGATGTTAAATCCAATCAATGAAATGTTGTCAAAAACAATAATCTAAGATTTAAATGAAAATAGATCAGACATTGCATCACTGGGATGAGGAATGAGAACTTACTCATGTGTTTAGCTTTCAATGAGCAGCTGACAGAGGTTATATGAAAATGCAGAGAAAAGGGATGAGGAAAGACATCTGGCTTATGTGTGTATCAATATTTTATTTTTTTATTATCCTCACAGGAGCCTCTACCAATCTATCCCATTGATCCTCACTAATAAATATGGTTCCTGAGAGCATTGTATTGTGATTGGTCTAAAGCTACTTTTTTGTTTTTCACTTGCTGAGAGTTGACTTTAAAAGCTGGACTCTATAGCACAACCTCCCTGAGTGTCTGCGTTACCTTTCAGCACTGGTTGGCATATGGCAGCGGAAAAGCCAGAGTTAAAGATACAAGGACTGCAGTTTATAAATCACAAGATCTATGGCTGCAGTGCAGAATACATCTAATTCAAGTTTCCTGGTCTGACTTTTGACAGTCTCTATTAAAAAAATGACTAGAAATGAGAGTGTATAGAAAACAACTGTGCATCTGGCCCATTCGATTAAAATTACTCACAACATTTGAGAGGTTCTACCCAAATCCCTTGGTTTTTATTTCTAGCAGGATTGAGGTACCTTGAGTATTCAAACTATCTGCCCAAGTTTTGCTGTCCTGAACTTTTCTGGTGCAACAGTTCATTTGCCTTTATGTTAAGAATACCTTCATCTCTGTTAAATTATTGATGTGAACAAATTCTTACATGTCAAACCACAGAAACTGATAATCTGTCAGAATGGGCCAGCTTTGGTTCCCCTCGATTCATATGCATAGATAGATGGTCGTTCACTTTTTATTTTGAAAACATAGTATCTTGTTATCATCACACAGTTAAATAATAATAAGCACTGTACACAACAATGAGCCTCCAAAAACAGCTCTGACTGCCACTTGTTGGGAGTACCTCAGCTCAATCTGCACACAATTCACAATGGATGCTTTTAAAATCTGCAGCAGCATCAAAGAAAATAGCCCTTGATTTCTATTGCAGAACGCATGCTAAAAAAATGGTGCCTCCATAAAAAAGGCATTGGAAATCAGTCTAGTGGGTGGAACATTTACGCATGAAGGTCATCGTTGCAGGATGATAGACAAGAGGCATACAGCACAATAAAAGACCTTTTGGCCATGATGGGGAGCAAACAAAGATCGGAAGGGATTGGATGGGATAATATCGTAATGGTTCTTCTGAGGCTGTTGAAGCTAAAGACTGAGGTGACAAAAGGCTGACGAAGGGACTTCCAGAGAGTCAAAGCTAAAGGATCTGAGTAGAAACTTTCCAATGGTGCTAAGATTTTAGAAATGACAGTAATTTTAATGACTTGGGCCAGATGCACAGTTCTTTCCTTTACATTGATGTTTGTAGGCACATAATTTTTTTGCAGTGACTATAAAGTTTCAAAGTTTCATTCTACTTAGCCATGAAACTAAGAAGAAAAGGAAAGGAAGCACGGTCATCAACTCCCCCCACCCAAATACCCCCTCCCTGCACAAAAAAGACGAACAAAATGAAGCAGGCAAATGGACTGCCAAATCCCTCCTCCTGCCCAAAAAAACGGACAAAGTGGAACAGGTACATTGACCCGCAAATCCCCTCACCCCGCACAAAAAAACAACAAAACAGAACAGGTACATCGACCCGCAAATCCCCTCACCCCGCACAAAAAAACAACAAAACAGAACAGGTACATTGACCCGCAAATCCCCTCACCCCGCACAAAAAAACAACAAAACAGAACAGGTACATTGACCCGCAAATCCCCTCACCCCGCACAAAAAAACAACAAAACAGAACAGGTACATTGACCCGCAAATCCCCTCACCCCGCACAAAAAAACAACAAAACAGAACAGGCACATCAACCCCAAATCCCTCACCCCGCACAAAAAAACAACAAAACAGAACAGGTACATTGACCCGCAAATCCCCTCACCCCGCACAAAAAAACAACAAAACAGAACAGGTACATTGACCCGCAAATCCCCTCACCCCGCACAAAAAAACAACAAAACAGAACAGGTACATTGACCCGCAAATCCCCTCACCCCGCACAAAAAAACAACAAAACAGAACAGGTACATTGACCCGCAAATCCCCTCACCCCGCACAAAAAAACAACAAAACAGAACAGGTACATTGACCCGCAAATCCCCTCACCCCGCACAAAAAAACAACAAAACAGAACAGGTACATTGACCCGCAAATCCCCTCACCCCGCACAAAAAAACAACAAAACAGAACAGGCACATTGACCCGCAAATCCCCTCACCCCGCACAAAAAAACAACAAAACAGAACAGGTACATTGACCCGCAAATCCCCTCACCCCGCACAAAAAAACAACAAAACAGAACAGGCACATTGACCCGCAAATCCCCTCACCCCGCACAAAAAAACAACAAAACAGAACAGGCACATCAACCCCAAATCCCTCCTCCCACAC
This sequence comes from Hypanus sabinus, assembly GCF_030144855.1. Classification (NCBI taxonomy): domain Eukaryota; kingdom Metazoa; phylum Chordata; class Chondrichthyes; order Myliobatiformes; family Dasyatidae; genus Hypanus; species Hypanus sabinus. The sequence goes on from NC_082707.1 coordinate 132,978,408, forward strand.
AAAAAAACAAACAAAATGGTACAGGCACATCAACCCCAAATCCCTCCTCCCACACAAAAAAACAAACAAAATGGTACAGGCACATCAACCACCAAATACCCCTCCCCACACAAAATAAACAAGAAAGATCAGGCGAAGAGCACAGAATAGAAAAAAAACTACATAGAACCAAAGAACACGACAGTACAGTACAGGCCCTTCAGCCCTTCATGTTGTGCCAACCCATATAATCCTTTAAAAAAAGTACTAAACCCACACTACCCCATAACCCTGCATTTTGCTTTCATCCATGTGCCTGTCCAAGAGGTTCTTAAATACCCCTAATGTTTTAGCCTCCACCACCATCCCTGGCAAGTCATTCCAAGCACCCACAACCCTCTGTGTAAAAAACTTACCCCAATGTCTCCCCTAAACTTCCCTCCCTTAACTTTGTACATATGCCCTCTGGTGTTTGCTATTGGTGCCCTGGGAAACAGTTACTGACTATCCACCCTATCTATGCCTCTCATAATCTTCTAGACCTCTATCAAGTCCGCTCTCATTCTTCTATGCTCCAAAGAAAAAAGTCCCAGCTCTGCTAACCTTGCTTCATAAGACTTCTTCTCCAATCCAGGCAACTTCCTGGTAAATCTCCTCTGCACCCTCTCCATAGCTTCCACATCCTTCCTATAATGAGGTGACCAGAATTGAACACAATACTCTAAGTGCGGTCTCACCAGAGATTTGTAGAGTTACAACATGACCTCTCCACTCTTGAACTCAAACCCCCTGTTTATGAAGCCAAGTATCCCATAGACCTTCTTAACTACCCTATCATCCTGTGCAGCGACCTGGAGGGATGCATGGATTTGAACCCCAAGGTCCCTTTGTTCATCCACACTCTTAAGTAACTGACCATTAATCCTTTACTCAGTCCATAGAACCATAGAACATTACAGCACATAAACAGGCCTTTTGGCCCTTCTTGGCTGTGCTAAACCATTTTTCTGCCTAGTCTCACTGACCTGCACCTGGGCCATATCCCTCCAAACCCCTCTCAACCATATACCTGTCCAAGTTCTTCTTAAATGTCAAAAATGAGCCCGCATTCACCTGGTTTCGTCTTCTGGTTTGTCCTTCCAAAATGCATCACCTCACACTTGTCTGGATTGAACTCCATCTAACATTTTTCTGCCCAACTCTGCAGCCTGTCTATATCCTCTTGTAACCTTCGACAACATACAGCTCCATCCACAACTCCTCCAATCTTCATGTCATCCGCAAACTTACTCACCCATCCTTCTGCCTCTACATCCAGGTCATTTATTAGCAGGGGTCCCAGGACAGATCCCTGCGGCACTCCACTAGTCACCGACCTCCAGGCAGAATACTTCCCTTCGACAACTACCCTCTGCTTTCTTCCTTTAAGCCAATTTTTTATCCAAATAGCCAAGGTTCCACTTATCCCATGCCTCATGACTTTCTGGATGAGTCTCTCATGAGGGATCTTGTCAAATGCTTTGCTAACGATCAAGTAGACCACATCCACTGCCCTATCCTCATCAATTTCTTTTGTTACCTCTTCAAAAAACTCAATCAGGCTCATGAGGCACGATCTTCCCTTCAAAAAACCATGTTGACTATCCATGAGTAGACTGTACTTCTCCAAATGCTCGTAGATCCTATCCTTAAGAATCTTTTCCAGTAGTTAGCATACCACTGACGTAAGACGCACTGATCTATAGTTCTCAGATTTCTCCCTATTCCCTTTTTTAAACAAGGGAACTACATTTGCCATTCTCCAGTCCTCCGGCACTTCTCCTGCAGCCAAAGAGGATTCAAAGATCATAGCTAATGCTCCTGCAATCTCTTTTCTCAATTCCCACAACAACCTGGGGTGTATCATTTCCGGCCCTGGGGATTTATCAATCTTAATGTTTTTAAGAAGATCCAGCACTTCTTCTTCCATAATCTCCACATTGTCCAGCACACAGGCCTGTTCTATTTTGACCTCACACTGATCAAGATCCTTTTCACTTGTGAATACTGAAGAAAAGTATTCATTTAGGACCTCCCCAACCTCCTCTGCTTCCAGGTACATGTTGCCCTCTTTATCCTTTAGCAGTCCCACCTTCATTCTCGTCATCCTCCTATTCTTCACATACACATAGAACGCCTTGAGGTTCTCCTTAATCCTACATGCCAAGGCCTTCTCATGCCCCCTTCAAGCTCTCCTAAGTCCTTTCTTTAGCTCCTTCCTGGCTACCCTATATTTCTCATAAGCCCTCCTACTTCCTGCTTCTTATATCTAACATATGCTTCCTTTTTCCTCTTGACGAGTTGCCTCACATGTTTAGTCAGCCACGGTTCCCTTTTCCTACCATTTTTTCCTTGCCTCAGTAGGACAAACCTATCCTGAACCCAGTTCAAGTGATCCCTAAACTTCTCCCACATTACTTCTGTGCTTTCCCCTTTGAACATCTGTTTCCAATTTACTCTCGCTAGTTTCTGCCTCATCCCTTCAAAGTTAGCCCTTCTCCAGTTAAGCACTTTACCATTTTGTCAGATTTTATCTCTTTCCATAGCTAAGGGAGTTGTGGTCACTCTCACCAAAATGCTCCCCCACCAAGAGGTCTGTCACCTGACCAGGTTCATCACCCAGAACTAGATCCAGTATAGCCTCTCCTCTCATCGGCCGGTCCACGTACTGTATCAGGAATCCTTCTTGAACACACCTGACAAATTCAGCCCCATCTATCCCCCTTGCACTCAAGAGGTACCAGTCAACATGAGGGAAGTTGAAACCGCCCATAACTACTACCCTGTATTTCCTGCGCCATTCTAAAATCTGCCTGCTTATCTGCTCCTCGGTGTTCCGAGGGCTATTTGGGGGCCTATAGACTACTCCCAGCACAGTGATTGATCCCTTCCTATTTCTGACTTCCACCCAGACTGACTCCGTGGACACTCCTTCTGCAGCATCCCCTCTTTCTATAGCTGTGATACTATCCCTGACCAACAATGCCACTCCCCCACCTTTTCTACCTCCCATCCTATTCCTTTTAAAACACCTGAACCCCAGGACCTGCATCATCCAAACCTGCCCTTCCTCCAACCAAGTTTCAGTAACGGCCACAACATCACAGTTCCACGTACTAATCCATGCTCTAAGTTCATCCGTCTTGTTCCTAATACTCCTAGCATTGAAATAGACACATTTCAATCCCTTTAACTGGCTACAATTATGTTCTGTCCCCTACCTGTCCTTCCTCATCAACTCAGAACTCTTAACATCATGCCCTTGTCCTTCTACCTTAATCCCTGCACTCACATTCTGATTCCCACCCCCCTGCCAAATTAGTTTAAACCCTTCCCAACAGCTCATCAAACCTGCCCCCCAGGATATTAGTCCCCCTGGGATTCAAGTGCAACCCATCCTTTTTGTACAGGTCACACCTGCCCCAAAAGAGGTCCCAGTGATCCAGAAATCTGAATCCCTGCCCCTTGCTCCAATCCCTCAGCCTCCACCTCATTCTATTCCTATTCTCACTGTCGCGTGAGAATATGACTGAAAAGAAATCTATATTCTAAGCCCAAGTCGACATCCGAAATGCAGAAATCTGGTGATTCAAGGTGAGGTCAGGAAATTTCATTTGGTGTGGAATACAGTAAACCTCTGTTGATAAGCTATGAGCAGGCCCCTTTCATGGGTCACAGGATGAGCTGTGAGTAACTCCCAGAATCTTACAACCCACAATTGGCAGCCAGTGGAGCTTGCCGCGGATAACATGACACAATTGTCAATATGAAAGATGCACGGTTCCTTTGCGTGCAGAATCATCACTCAAAATAACAGCTCTTCTGTACATTTTCTCCCTTTCTGATATTCTCTGTCTGTATGTGTTAAACACTTTAGTAAACACTGATCTGAGTAGCTCCGATAACATCTTTGGAAAGATAAAGACAAGCTGATATTTACAAGTGTGAATCTATTTTCAAGCCATGCCTATTCATTCCATTGGCATTGTCTGACTTACTGACTGTTTTGAAACTCTTAGTCTGAGAGTATACAGTCTTAATGCAATGCATGGTGAAAAATGGGTGACAAGAAATAGATGTAGTACTTATAGCTCATTTTCAAAGAGCAGCATGTAGAATCATCGAATACACAAAGGTGCACTTGGCCCTGTGCTAATCCAACTCCCTTGGAGAATTGTTCCAGTCTAACACAGAATGCACAGGAGGTTTGATGGGAAATGATGAAACAGAATATTAATGCTTCTATTTTAAATTTGCTGTGGTAGAAAAAAATATAATTCAATTGGTTGTAATGTTGAGACTAACTGATTTTCAGAGCTCTCAGCAAAACCGTTTCCTGTGCTGTACTGTAAACAATAGGCTCTGATTGAACAGCATTTTCTCAAATTGCCATTATAACCAAATCAATATTATGGTGGAATTAGATACGTCTGTTTCTGCTTTACAATTTTCCTCCTGTTGTCACGAAGCATCTGGTCTCCCATTGGTACAAGAAAACCAGTGATAGCCAACACTCTGAAGGGGATGACATGGTGCATGTACTGTTCAGATTGTATTTCTTTTCTGTTGTTAACTTGATAAAGTTGTGTCATGCAGATCAAACCCACAGAGTCATACAGCATGGGAACATATCCTTCAGCCCAAATGGTCAGTGCCAACTTGAGCTTTTCCAGGCTTTGGCCCATAACCTTTGCAATACGTGTACCTGTCCAATTGTCCTTTACCAGTTGTTGTTGGGTCTGCCTCAACCACTTCTTCCAGGAGGCTCATTCCACATATATATCACCCTTGGTGTAAAAAAATGTTGACCTCATGCTCCTAATAAATCTTTCCCTGGCCACCTTAAATCTATGCCCTCTTTTTCTTGATTCCTAATCTCAGGAAAAAGGCTGTGTGCATTCACATTGTCTATTCCCCTCATCATTTTATACACATCTATACGATCATACTTGAGTCTCTTCCACTCAAGGATATAAAGTCCTAGCCTATCCAACTTCTCCCTACAACTCAATCCCTCAAGACCTGGCAAAATCCCTGTAAATATTTTCTGCACTCTTCCCAATATAATAACATCCTTCCTATAGTAGGACAACCAAACTGAATAAGGCTAAGATGTCTAGACTGTTCCTCATCATCTTGTCTACCTGACGCTTCACTTTCAGGGAACCGTGCACTTGAACTTAAAGGTCCCTCTATTTTAGAACACTCCCAGGACCCTACCGTTCACTATGAAAGCGCTACCTTGATTTTACTTTCCAAAATTCACCACCTCACACTTAACTGAATTAAACTCCATTAACCCTTCCTTGGCCTCCGTAGTCAGCTGATCAAGATCCTCTTGTAATTTTTATCACCTTCTTCATTGCCCACTCAACGCCTCTCCCAGTACACTCTACCATCCCTCCCAGTCCATTCTACCACCTCTCCCAGTCCACTCTACGTCCTCTCTCAGTCCACTCTGCCTCCTCTCCCAGTCCACTCTGTCACCTCTGCCCATCCACTCTGCCACCTCTGCCCAATCACTCTACCACCTCTCCCAGTCCACTCTACGTCCTCTCTCAGTCCACTCTGCCTCCTCTCCCAGTCCACTCTGTCACCTCTGCCCATCCACTCTGCCACCTCTGCCCAATCACTCTGTCACCTCTCCCAGTACACTCTACCATCCCTCCCAGTCCATTCTACCACCTCTCCCAGTCCACTCTACGTCCTCTCTCAGTCCACTCTGCCTCCTCTCCCAGTCCACTCTGTCACCTCTGCCCATCCACTCTGCCACCTCTGCCCAATCACTCTGCCACCTCTCCCAGTCCACTCTACATCCTCTCTCAGTCCACTCTGCCTCCTCTCCCAGTCCACTCTGTCACCTCTGCCCATCCACTCTGCCACCTCTGCCCAATCACTCTGCCACCTCTCCCAGTCCACTCTACCATCCCTCCCAGTCCATTCTACCACCTCTCCCAGTCCACTCTACATCCTCTCTCAGTCCACTCTGCCTCCTCTCCCAGTCCACTCTGTCACCTCTGCCCATCCACTCTGCCACCTCTGCCCAATCACTCTGCCACCTCTCCCAGTCCACTCTACATCCTCTCTCAGTCCACTCTGCCTCCTCTCCCAGTCCACTCTGTCACCTCTGCCCATCCACTCTGCTACCTCTGCCCATCCACTCTGCCACCTCTCCCAGTCCACTTTATCACCTCTCCCAGTCCATTTGTTTAAAATATCTGAATTATTTTTCAAAACAGCAACCAGATGAGTAGCTGTCTACCTTCTAGGAATTGTCACCTAGTGAACTGTTCAGTAAACAGTGATCAAGGTAAAATTTCAGGAACTTAAACATAAAGCTGTTGGGTAATTTGATTTAACACTGCTTGTATTCCTTTATGCTTTCATACAAGAAAAAGGACTTTCCAGCTGGCAGTTACAATAAAGTACTGTTGCCAACAGTTACCATTGCATGGTGCTCTGTACTCACCAGATATCAATTCACAGCTAACAATCACAAACAGCATCTCCATTCATTTAATGGGAAGAAACAATTATAAGCAGACAAGGTAAGTACTAAATAATATTTTAATTTGCGTTTAATTGAATCGTTAATGTTTTCAAGTGTTCATAAATGGTGCCTGACTTGCTGAGCTTCTCCAGCGGTGTGTGTGTGTGTGTGTGTGTGTGTGTGTGTGTGTGTGTGTGTGTGTGTGTGTGTGTGTGTGTGTGTGTGTGTGTGTGTGTGTGTGTGTGTTGGGTGGGGGGGGGGGCTCAGGATTTCCAGCATCTACAGAATATCTTGTATTCATAATGGTTGTTTTATTTATTTCTTATAAATTTTAAAGTATTTAAATTATTTGACTTCTAAAACTTTAAAATTGTTTTGAATGGTTCTGACTGTGAGAGACATTAAGAAACATGTTAAGATTTTGATAGGTTTGATATCTGGCTAAATCAAGGCACATGTGTCAACTTTTGATGTTTTTATTTAGCAGTTTTTAAAACATGCTTTGTTCTGCAACTTCCACTCCATCCGATCTCCTACATGAGGGTCACTGTGTGCAGAAAACCCCACTGCCGTGCAGTGCCTTCACCACTGAGGATCAGGCTGGCTCGGAGCAGAAAACTGACACTGGGGCAGGGTGGGGGTGGGGGGGGTTCACAATAGCTTCGTACAGATTTTTTCATTTGGTCATCTATAGGAGAAATTAGAATCTTGTTTCTTTTGTGCTTAAGATAAATTTGAAACAATATGAAATGAGAGTTGAATCTCCTCGAACAACTATATAGAAAGTGGTGGAATTAAGGTTGACATCTACACTCCCCATTTAGATGAATATCTTGGCAAAGTTCAAAATAAAGTTATTATCAAAGTATATATACAACCCCAAGATTCATTTTCTTGTGGGCATACTCAATAGGTCCATCAAATAATAACCATAGCAGAATCAATTGAAGACCTCACCAACTTGGCATACAACGAGTGTGCAAAAGGCAACAGACTGCACAAACACAAAAAGAAAATAATAATAATAATAAATAAATAAACAATAAATATCAACATCATGAGATGAAGAGTCCTTGAAAGTGAGTCCATTGGTTGTGGCAATGATGGGGCAAGTAAAGTTGAGTGAAGCTATCCGATTTGGTTCAAGAGTCTGATGGTTGAGGGGTACCAACTGATCATGAACTTGGTGGTGTGAGTCCTAATGCTTCTGTACCTCCTTCCTGATGGCAGCATCAAGAGGAGAGCATGTCCTAGGTGGCTAATAATTTATTTTTTAAACTGAAATATGTTATATCTAGCACAACCTAAGCCAAAGGGATCTTCACTGAAGCTAATATTTCAGAATAGCAGCATACTACAATATAACAACAAATTATGTTGTCAACTAATGTTAAAATAAATCCAACTCAAAACATTTATCTAGTCTCTGCCTACTCCAATCCTGCTCTGATTAGTTCACCCCACAAACAAGATGTCATTCATGATAATTTCAATCTTCCTTAAAAAGTACATTTTAATTCCACTTTCTCAGAAACTGGTGTTTCCAGTATTCTTGTTACAGAGAATTATTTTTATATAATTATTAAGTACTGCTGCCATCTGCAGGGTTTGTTAGTTTTTTGTTAAATAATCCAGAATCTTGTGATAAGCTCAGAAGATGCTCAAGGGCAAGTTATGTATAAATTGTTCTCATTAGTTTGATTTTCTTCCTCATTTTCACTCACTTTCACTTGTCACAAGTTATCTCCGGGCAAAGAGGGCAGGGTGCTTAGGTCACTGATGTCTCTTCAACTTCATCTCTATTGCACCTTGCCCAGTAAAAAATGGGGCTAGAATAGACTGATATGCTGTAGAGGGTGTTAGATGTTTTTTTCTTTTTGCATTCTTCTTTCTTTTCCATAGTAATCCCTTACCATTCCATTGGATGGTTACCAGGTGCTTAATTCACTGGTTATCAGATAAAGTGAGTAGTGTGGGCCAGGTTCATCACTCCAGAGCACCATATTCTGGTTAAAAATTATTATTCCACAACTGTTTTCTATCGCCAGGCACAATTTGTCTTAGTTTCTAAATCTGGCTATAAAGATCAATGGAAATGATCAGACTTCTCTTACAACCATCTTTTCAGTTTCTACTCCTGTTGGATACTCCAAGAACAGATGCTTGCATATTGAGAAGCATTTCATCATAGCATTGAAGGATCTTGACTAGAAGTATCATGATAAAAATTAAATACACATTCCAAAGTCCGATTATCACTCAGCTATTTAAAATTTCTTTCTCATTACGGAAACATGGGAAAGGAAGCAAATTCCTGGACCTGTGTAATCATGAGCACTTCAGAAAATAAGACTCGAGTTAAGTAGCAGTCTTTTCTTTTAAACAGGTAATAGTAGCACTTTCCAAGATGCAGTAAAGGAAACATCAATCAAAACTAACAGTCTGAAATATTTAAGCTTCTAAGCACCAGAGACAAGATTTTCTTTTTGGTTATCTGAAACATAGTCTAAGAGAGGGAAGAAATAAGTTCAAACTGCTGAACAACAATCCTAGTTAATTAAGTACAGAGAATCTTGAAATGTATGCTGATGCATGTCTAATACTTTTGAGGGTTTCCTGAATAAAATACATTTTCACTGAATATAGATCGTACAAGCTTGTTCTGCCTCTGGAGTTAAAGAAACTAGAAAAGACTGAACAAGTGTCTGGAGGTACTTTCAACAGCATCTATAAATATCATTTCATAGATTATGGCATTTTAAACACTTGGTGAAACCTTACTCTTTGAATATTTTTGATTAAAAAACTTCGGCTGTAGATAGAACAGATTCAAGATTGTTTAATGTCATTTCCTGTATTCAAGTGTAAGGGAGAATGAAGTAACTGTTACTCCAGATCCAATGCAGCACAAAATAAAGCACAAAAGATAGAGAACACTGTAATCATATTGATAATAAAATACACAATATATCTTGTATATTTAAATTGCTTGTATGTCCAAAAAGTGATTCTCGTGGCTATCCTTCGAGGTCGAGGATGATGGTCTTCGTTCAGTTTCCACAGAGCGAAGACACCTGTGCGTGTATTTGTTTAACATGTACTTGATGTTGCACTCCAAGAAGCACACGATACTTCACAAATCAACCAACTGATTCCAATGGCATGGAAACCACGACCATGACAATGGGGATAGATAGAATTGACGTGGATAGGCTTTTTCCATTGAGAGTAGGGAAGACTCAAACAAGAGGACATGAGTTGAGAGTTAGGGGGCAAAAGTTTAGGAGTAACATGAGGAGGAACTTCTTTACTCAGAGAGTGGTAGCTGTGTGGAACGAGCTTCCAGTAGAAGTGGTAGAGGCAGGTTCGATATTGTCATTTAAAGTAAAATTAGATAGGCATATGGAGAGGAAGGGAATGGAGGGTTATGGGCTGAGTGCAGGTCAGTGGGACTAGGTGAGTGTAAGTGTCGGCATGGACTAGAAGGACCGAGATGGCTTGTTTCTGTGCTGTAATTGTTATATGGTTATATGGTTAATTGGAGCTGATGGATTTGTTGCAGCCTTCATCCTCCTTCACAGCCATTGAGTTTGAAGTAACTTCATCCACCTGTTCCACCGTTGAGGTCTTGGTTGGATTGTTCTTAGTCAGGGACCTCACCTTCGACCTTACCATCATGGATGACCCTACCAGGAGCATAGCTCCAGACAGCATCGCTCTCAGGATCTCAGGACCACACAAGCTTCTCCACTACGACAAGGTGACAATCCACAGAGAAGACAAAAAAGTGACGCTAGGCTCTACATAAGATAACTCACAGGAAATAATAAAGAAGTGGTGGACTTAGTGAGTGGAGGTATTGATCAGTCTTACTGCTTGGAGAAAGTAACTGTTTTTGAGTCTGGTGGTCCTGACATGAATGCTACATAGCCTCCTCCATAATGGGACTGGGACAGACAGTCCATGAACAAAGTTAATAGGATTTTTCATGATGTTAGTGACCCTTTTCCTGCATCTTTCTGTATACACGCCCTTGATGGTGGTAGGATGGCTGGTGCTGGTGATGCATTGGGCAGTTTTGACTACCCATTGTAGAGCCTTCCTGTGTTCCACAGTGCAGTTTCCACACCAAGCAGTGATGCAGCTCGTCAGGATGCTCTCTACTGTATGTCTGTGAGTGATCTCTACTGTATATCTGTAGAATAATATGAATATGTGCAAAGTCCTGCTCTCTTCAGCCTCCTCAGAAAATAGAGGCATTGGTGAGCTTTCCTGATTGTGTAGGATGAGTTCTGAGACCATGAGAGGATATGCCTGATGTGCATTCCCAGGAGTTTGAAACTGCTTGCAGTTTACACTGCTGTGCCGCCAGTGTAAAGAGGGGTGTGAATTGTGCGAGCTCTACTGATGTTGGTAACCCTCTCCTTTGCCTTGTGGAGGAGGTTATTTGCCTGGCATCAGGCCTCGAGCTCTTCCATCTCCTCTCTATAGGCCAGCTATGGACACGGACCCCAAGATCCCTCTGAACCTCCACACTGCCAAGAGTCTTGCCATTAATGCTATATTCTGCCATCATATTTGACCTACTTGGTTTTAGACCGAGGAGGAGGAGTTTGTTCATCAAGGTCCGTGGTACAATAATATTAAGTGCTGAACTGAAATCCAGAAGCAGCATCTGACTTTGAGCTCTGATAGCTCAGCCTCTGCATTCTATTTGTTTATACAGTAGTGAAGATATATTATACCATAACATTCTTCATTTGAAAGAAAACTCTGCTCCATCGACATTAATTTTATTCTCCAACCTGGTATCTCAATCAAACAAAACAAGACATTGTGAAATGTTGTAACTTATTTGATCCTATGCATTCTGGGTAGGCCATTTGGTTTTCTATCCTTGTTCTGGTCCTTTGCAGGAGTCATCTGATTACCTTAACTCGTAGTCCTGAATTTTTTTTCCAATAAATATTTGTCAGATTGCTCTTTGAATAATACTATAAGTAAATCTGCTTCACTGTGCATTACGTCAGACTGCTACGGCACTTTATGGCCTGATGAAGGGTCCTGGCCTGAAAAGCTGACTGCTTATTCCTCCATAGATGCTACCTAACCTGTTGAGCTCCTCTAGCGTTTTGTTTGTTGTTTTGGATTCCCAGCATCTACAGAACCTCTTGTGTTTGTGATTGGCGCTTGATGTGTGATTGTTTTCCTCACTTGGCTTCCATCTCATTTCTAATTGAAACTGGAAATAGTTGCTCTTTCTCCAAAGCTTTCATTATTTTAAGCCTTTCTATCAAATCACACTCAAATATTCCCTGTTGTAATAATGACCCTAGTTCTTCTATTCTCTATCCACACACTGAAGCTAGCAAGACTAGTTTTGTTTTGTTGTTCTCTTTTCAAGAACATGACAATATTCTTAATGAGTGGTGCCAATAAGTTGCTCTATTACTCCAGCTGGGATCTCACCACAACATTCATTCACAGAACTCCTGAAGTAAATCTACAACACAATTGCAAATCAGATTAACAAGGAGTTGTGCAATTCTCTGCTCAAAAAGCTTTCCCGGCACATATGACGAATAAACTCTTCTCGGGCTTCCAACCAGGTATAAGCGTCAATTATAACTGATGTTTCAATGATAAACTTAGCCAGCTTCTTCAAGAATGTTGCTGGGGCAAGTCTAGTCCAGTGGTAGTTATACCCCTGCATTCTGTCCCTCCTGATTGGTTAGTCCTTATCCTATCAGGTTTCCACTCTCCAAATTGGTTTACAATTGAGTTTCAGTCCTTGCTTAGAGCAAGAGCTTCATCTTTGCTAAAACTCTTTTCCTCTAGTTTTATTTCAATGGCTTCCTTTACCAGTCATTGGCGTGCCACAGTAGCTTTGGTCATTGTGGTGAACTATGTGCCTGTCTGGACACGCCCCCTTCTGACTGCTCCTGTGGCTCCTCCCACAGGCCCTGTATAAAGGCGATTCAGGTTTAATCCTCTGCCTCATTCTCCAGGATGTAGTATGGTGGTCACTCACTGCTGGTTCCTTCTTCAGTCAATAAAAGCCAATATCTCGCCTTACGTCTCAGTGTGAGTTATTGATGGTGCATCAGTCATCGAAGTCAATCCTATGGCTATTGTGAATGCAGTGCTCTGCTACTGGTGATTTCTCAAGCGAGTACACTTCCTGTGCTCCTTGATGTGGGATCGACTGTGCGTCCCAGCTGGCCAATATACACTGCTCTGCATTCACAGGGAATCCTGTAAACACCAGCCATCCTGAGCCCCAGGGCATCTTTGACCCATGTAAGCTGTGACGAGCTTCCTTAGGGGTTTGTGGGTGGTATTTCTTCAGGACCCTGGGGATCCCTGGTGGAAATCTAGGGAAGACAGGCAGTAGTGACGGGTCCTCGTCGTTGTTAGGTCTCCTGTTTTAATCATCAGCCCTTTTAAGGGTTCAATTGATTTCCTTAACATTGTAACCATTCTGTAGGAATATTGTGGATAATAGTCTTATTTAATCAAAGTAGGAAAAAAGCAAAGATACATTGGGAGATGTGATAGTTGCTGTTATTGTTGAGGTACAAGTCATAAGGAAGCTCAAATCACAGTTTATGCGGGTTCAGAGGATTCCTTGTAAAAGCAGAGTAGCGTATGCTGGCCAGACAGGACACACGGTGGAAACCTGCATCAAGGAGCACAGGACGTGTATGCACTTGGGTTATCCAGAGTAATCAGTGGTAGCAGAACACTGCAATCACAATGGCCATTGGATTGATTATGATGGCACAAGACTACTGTGCCACGCCAGTGGTTTCTGGGACTGTCCGGTAAAGGGAGCCATTGAAATAAAACTAGAGGAAAAAAGTTTTAATAATTACGAAAGTCTCGCTCAAAGTAAGAACTGGAATTCAATTGTAAACAATGTGGGAGAGTGGAAACCTGATTGAATGAGGTCTAACCAATCAGGAGGGACGACAATGGGAGTATAAATACCACTTGACTAGACGCCCAGGCATTATCCCTGAAGAAGATGGCAGAGTTTGTCATCGAAATGTCAGTTATAATTGATACCTGTATCCGGCTGGAAGCCCGAGAAGAGTTTATTTATAATTATACACTCATTTTCCATACCTAATCCCCTTTGGTAAATGTCCCTTCTCATTTCTTAATGCAAATTTACTCCCCCCTTGCGTTACTTTCTTGAATAAAACTTTATCAAGTGGGATCATGCAAAAATAGCCTCCCACCAGGTTTTTCAGGCTCACTGGTCTGAGAAACAACTGTTCTTAATTGTGTTTACCAAAATTGCAAATACCAATATATTTGCTGTTTCAAATGCTAAAAGTCAAACTACAGCCATTGTTCTCATTGAGATCTCTGACTTCTAATACCACAAGCACAACCTTATGTGTGTCCCTGGACTTCTTTACCCACAGAGATCAGGATTACAATCACGGTCAGCATCCATATCACAATAACTATTCAGGCTAATGATCTCTCTCGTATCTTACAGCTTGCGACTCATTGTTCTGTTAGGGAGACCCACCCATACTCCATTCTCAATGAGAAGAGACTTCATCTACCTTTGTGTTCGGGTTATAGGAGCAAGAGTGGACAAAGGCATCTTACCCATGGAAATGTCAGTCCCCAACTCACCTCCTGCAGACATTGTTTTCCATCAAATAGTTCTGACCCTTCAGACCAGATGGGAGCACTTTCTTCTCAAGACTGCAGCATTCATGCACTTAGTAGCAACACTCCCCAATTAAAGAAAGAGTCAGAGAATCACACAAGTTCTTCAGCTCGTCCCACCATTTTTGCCCATCTATACTAATCCCATTTCCTCATGTTGAGACTGGGTTGTTTTAAACCTTCTTTATTCAAGTGTTTGTTTAAGTATGCCACAAAAGTAGTAATTGAATCCAGTTTCATCACCTCCTCTAGCAGGTATGATCCACTCTCTGAGCAAAAATACTTGGGCCTCAGGTCCCTTTTAAAATTCCTTCCTCTCATCTTAAACATGTGCCATTCATATCCCCTACCATGAGATAAAGAGTTGATGCCTCTGATCTTTGCCTCTAATATTTTTTATATCTCTATCAGGTTATTCCTCAGCTCTTCCACTCTAGGGAACCAAACCCAGCCTGTCCCAATCTCTCTTCATAACTAAAGTCTTCCAATCTTGGCAGCATCCTGGTGAATCACATCCTTCTTATAGTGTGGCAATGAGAAATTCACACAGGGCTAACTAGTGGTTTGGAAAGGCTGTTGTTTGCATTTTAATGGACGTTTTAAGACTGTTTGCAAAGACTGCACTTGCTGTGCCTCTCTCTGTGACTGGTCAGGAATCACAGCACCTCAGTGGGGAACATCAGTGTCAGGTTCAGCATCGTGCTCAACAATGGAACCAGAAATCCTTGTTCTGTGAGCCTTGCAAGTGAAGTTCTCACTCTTTATGTCATTGTTTTTAAAGCCTTAGATCACGCACAAGGCTGTTTTAATGCTGAAGGTAATGCTAATGTTTTCCTATTTATTTTAACTGGAGGTTCAATTCTTTTCCAACATTCAAAGCCTTCAATAGGTTCAACTCTTGATCATGAACTCCTTTTTAAATGATTTCTATGGTGCTTTCCTAATGATAACAACATTTCTCTGCATTAAATTTCACCTGCCGCATGGCTGTCCATTTCACCACTCCCTCTCTGCCCTTGTGAATTGTTCCCATTTCTCAAACGCGAAGTACCAAAGATATTATAACGATGAAATAAACAGAAAATGGTTAAAATACTCTGCAGTTCAGGCAGTATCTACAGAGAAAAATGTAGTGTTTCAGGTCTGCAGGAGTCTTGGGTGAACGCAGCCAGGTGCAAGTACAGTTGTTGCCCTCCTGCTGTCAGGCTCCTGGACTGGTTGCAGTTGCCACACACTGAACTGTGGATTCATTTTGGAACTCTGCAAGCCATGTTCTCTGTGTTACTTCTTCACTTTTTTATTATTTGCACAAGTTGTTGTTTGAAGGTCTTTGTTGTTTTTTCATGGATTCTATTGAATTTCTTTGCTTTGTGGCTGCCTGCAAGAAGGCATATGGTATGTGCACTTTGATAATAAATGTACTTAGAACTTCGAATAGTGAAAGATTATTCAGCAGGCAACTGTGTGCAATTGAGCTGTTGTTGAATTTAAATGAAAACACATCTATTTAAATGTAAATCATGACAATCAAATTGCTTATATGACATGACAAAAAAATGACAAAATACTTTCCAAAAACACAACAAAAATTTCAATTAATACAATATATTTAACATAGGTAAATATCTGACTACTCCAGATAAGTTAAGGAAAACAGATGCACAATCTGTGAGAGACAAACCAAAAATCAATGATGAGATTGCTGAAAAAGATTTTAAAGAGCATCTTGAAAAGTGAACCTGTTGTAAAGAAATTTGATTACTTCTAACAGGACTACCCTAACATTCTCTGTTGTGATTTGACGTTCTATATTTTGAATATACTGTAGGAGAATAATTTTCTTTAAATTGTGATTTGCTCATCCTTCTCAAGATGTTCCATACTGAAGAAGTTCCATAACTGTTGTATTGTGGGTAGATCTAGAATATAGAATGCCAGATTACAACAGAGCACTGCGTAGTCTTGTTGGAAATCATTTGGTTTCGATTTTCCTGAAAGGAGCACATCCTATCTACCATAGCATTCCACCCCCCACCCCCGCCAATTTTCACAGAAGTGCATTCTCTCCAGATCCAGGAAGCCACAGTCACTGTCCCTGATATTCGTGAGTGACTGCAGGACCGTGAACAATATAATGGAGTGATGTGGAGGCGTCAAATCAATCCCCATTAATAGAAACTGACGGCAATACCCCAACCATGCTTCGTTGTCTGCCACAAGCATCAAAGGTTGCATTTACCAACGCCACTGAAAAAAAGAATACCAACTAAAAACAAGTTAAAATAAAACTTCCAAGCACAGAGCAGTACTATCAGCAGCAAACAAAGAATTTCCTGGAGGAACTCAGCAGCTCAAGCAGGATCTGTTGGGGAGAAATAATTGTTAATAGTTTGGTTTGAAACCCTAGTTCAGTACTCCTTTCCTCCACGGGCACTGCACAGGACATCAGCGGATCTGGGCTTGAGATGGTGAACAGCTTTAAGTTCCTCAGCATAAATATCACCGAGGATCTCACGTGGTCTGTACGTACCAGATGTGTGGTGAAAAAGACACAACAGTGCCTCTTTCACCTCAGACAGTTGAAAAAGTTCAGCATGAGTCCCAAAATCCTAAGGACATTCTACAGGGCACAACTGATTGACTACATCACTGCCTGGTATAGGAACTATACTTCGCTTAATCGCAGGACTCTGCAGTGAATGGTGCGGACAGCCCAGAGCATCTGTAGATATGAACTTACCACTGTTCAGGACATTTAAAAAGACAGGTGTGTAAAAAAGTCCCAAAGGATCATTGGGGACCTGAATCACCCCAACCACAAACTGTTCCAGCTGCTGCCTTCCGGGAAACAATACCAGAGCATAAAAGCCAGGACCAACAGGTTCCAGGACAGCTTCTTCCTCTAGGCCATCAGACTGCTTAATTCATGTTGACACAACTGTATTTCTATATTATTTTGACTACCCTATTGTACATACTACAAACCCTATTTCCAGAAAAGTTGAGATATTTTCCAAAATGCAATAAAAACAAAAATCTGTGATATGTTAATTCACGTGAACCTTTATTTAACTGACAAAAGTTCAAAGAAAAGATTTTCAATAGTTTTACTGACCAACTTAATTGTATTTTGTAAATATACACAAATTTAGAATTTGACGGCTGCAACACACTCAACAAAAGTTGGGACAGAGGCATGTTTACCATTGTGTTACATCACCTTTCCTTTTAATAACACTTTTTAATCGTTTTGGAACTGAGGATACTAATTGTAGTAGATTTGCAATTGGAAATTTTGTCCATTCTTGCTTGATATAAGATTTCAGCTGCTCAACAGTCCGTGGTCTCCGTTGTCTGATTCTCCTCTTCATGATGAGCCATGCATTTTCAATAGGAGATAGATCTGGACTGGCAGCAGGCCAGTCAAGCACATGCACTCCGTGTCTACAAAGCCACACAGAATTCTCCACGTAGCCCGTGCAGAATGTGGTCTGGCATTGTCCTGCTGAAATAAGCATGGACGTCCCGGGAAGAGACGTCGCCTTGATGGCAACATATGTCTCTCTAAAATCCTAATATACATCTCAGAGTCAATGGTACTTTCACATACATGCAACTCACCCATACCGTGGGCACTGATGCATCCCCATACCATCACAGATGCTGGCTTTTGCACCTTTCACTGATAACAATCAGGATGGTCGTTTTCATCTTTGGCACGGAGAACTCGACGCCTATTTTTTCCAAAAACTAGCTGAAATGTGAACTCATCTGACCACAGCACACGGTTCCACAGACTTTCGGCCCATCTGAGATGAGCTTGGGCCCAGAGAACTCACCGGCATTTCTGCATAGAGTTGATGTATGGCTTCCTCCTTGAGTAATACAGTTTCAAGTTGCATTTCTGGATGCAGCAACGGACTGTGTAAAGTGACAATGGTTTTCTGAAGTACTCCCGAGCCCAGGTGGCTATAATTGTCACAGTAGCATGACGGTTTCTTAGGCAGTGCCACCTGAGGGCTCGAAGATCATGCGCATTCAACAGTGGTTTCTGACCTTGCCCTTTATGCACTGAGATGTCTCTGAATTCTCTGAATCTTTTCACAATATTATCTACTATAGATGTTGAAAGACCTAAATTCTCTGCAATCTTCCGTTGGGAAATGTTCTTTTTGAACTGACTAACAATTCTCTCACAAATTTTACACACAAAGAGGTGAGCCATGACCCATTCTTGCTTGCAAAGACTGAGCCTTTGATGGATGCTACTTTTATACCCAGTCATGATACCTCACCTGCTACCAATCAGCCTGCTTAATGTGGAGTCTTCCAAACCGGTGTTACTTGAATATTCTGTGTACTTTTCAATTTTATTTTAACTCTGTCCCAACTTTTGTTCAGTGTGTTGCAGCCATCAAATTCTAAATTTGTGTATACTTACAAAATATAATTAAGTTGGTCAGTAAGACTATTGAAAATCTTTTCTTTGTACTTTTATCAGTTAAATAAGGGTTCACGTGAATTAACATATCACAGATTTTTGTTTTATTGCAATTTGGAAAATATCCCAACTTTTCTGGAAATGGGGTTTGTACTTATTATAAATTACTATAACTTGCAAATTGCGCATTTAGATGCAGATGTAATGCAAAGATTTTTACTCCTCGTGTATGTGAAGGATGTAAGAAATAAAGTCAATTCAATTCTATTGTATACTAAACCTTGCAAAAGTTCTGGCCAAAATACCTCTCATTTAACATAGATAAGCTGGCAATTCATTTCACTTCTAATGTCAGAACTACCAGGCTGGATAATCGTTATCATAATGGTGGCAGCCTTTGGATATTTCTTTGTTGTGTGAAACTTAGTTATGAGATTCAAAACATACCTGTGACTGCTTCCTTTCTAGGGACTATATTTTATTTTAGTCATGCACTGGGATCCTGAGGCAGTTCCATGCGTGATTGTGTGAAAAGGTCTGAAATCAGAGCGTTTGTCAGTGCCATTTCAATCCAGCCACATCATTGTCATTGTGTTTCCGTGATTGGGATCAACCAGGTGGAAATGGGGACAATCACAATCAGCGTGATACAAGTTGAACTTTAACATTTCATTACCAAAAGGAATTTGAAGAAATAAGAAGTGAGAGAAGCAGGTTAGGACAGCAGGTTAGATTACGCTAGAACTGTCCAGTACCAAAGTTCATATACACACTATTAGAAACATAAAAACATAAAAAACCTACAGCACAACACAAGCCCTTAGGCCCACAAAGCTGTGACGAACATATCCTTACCTTAGCAATTACCTAGGCTTAACCATAGCCCTCTATTTTTCTGAGCTCCATGTACCTGTCCAGGAGTCTCTTAAAAGATCCTATCGTATCTGCCTCCACCATCAGCAGCAACCCATTCCATGCACTCACCACTCTCTGCGTAAAAAACTTACCCCTAGCATCTCCTCTGTACCTAGTACCAAGCACCTTAAAACTATGCCCTCTCGTGCTAGCCATTTCAGCCCTGGGGAAAAGCCTCTGACTATCCACATGATCAATGCCTCTCATCATCTTATACACTATTCACCCATCTTTTCTAACATTTTGCAAACCATGGTTTAGATCAAGCTCCAGGCCTTTCTGCCAGAACCACCCTGCACTGTGGAGTGGTGTGCAGGTACCCTCTGGTCCTCAGGAGGCAGATGCTGAGGACTCATCCTCAGACAATACTGCTGACTCTTTGATCACTCACTGTTTGTAGATACCAGTGAATGTTTTTGAAATGTCACTGATCTTCAGAGATCTTAAATATTTCAAGAGATTTTAATAAATTAGGAGAACACTTCAAATGTCTTAAAATTGAAGAATAAATTTCTTTAAAATATATTTACCTAAGATATATTGGTTAAAAGATATTGATGTGTAAAATAAAGAAAAATAACTACTTTTTTCCATACATACAATCCAGGTCAGGACTGCTGTTGAATGAGTGGGGTTGTGTTACATGCACCAGCCACAGCTGTGGTAAAGTTAAAGGATCAGGCATGAAGCATATCCTGTCCCTCAGCCAAGCATGATTGAGCTTTGCTCTGGACTCAGTCCAATAGTAGAACAGAAGGATAATTGCTCTGGCATCTGACTTCCAGTTGTTCCTGACTTGTGCACTGCAATGCGCAGGCAAAGAAGTCAGCGACACGCTGATCTGGGCAATGGTGTTGGACAGCACTATAATCCATACCACAGGATTAAAATTACTCCTAGATCATGTCCAGTTCAGTGATATCATCCCTGTCAAAACACTAAAGGCTGTAGAGTGAAATACCAGAGGGCGAACTGCCACTGCCAGAACCAGGGAGGACTGTAACAAAAACACTGAGCAGATTTCCTGAATTTAGCGCAGTGAGCACCTTTAATGACCTAACCATCTCCGGAAAGCAGTAACAAGTTACATATTCACTGACAGCTTGCTACGCACATAATTCCATCCCCCTCTTCTGAACCAACAGATCTGCTCCTGAACATCACTCCCCACACCCACTCAACCTGCAAGCTGCATATTTAGGTTTCTATCCATCTGTCCCATCCAATTGCACTTGGCTTTATAACATTTTAAACTCATTTGTTTTTATTATTTACACCATGTGGGTCTCACTATAATTTCTTTCCTCTTTCAAGGTAAAAGTAAGCTGACTCTTTGATCGATTGAAGATACGTGAACAGTGCTGTTAAGTATGGAGTTCCAGGGTTTAGACACTGAAACAATAAAGGAATGAAGATTGTAAGACCATTCTTATAACCTATTCTTGTAAGATATAGGAGCAGGATTAGGCCATTTGGCCCATTGAGTCTGCTCTGCCATTTCATCATGGCTGATCTATTTTTTCTCTCAGACCCAGTCTCCTGCCTTCTCCCCATACCCATTCATGTCCTGGCCAATCAAGAATCTATCAACCTCTGCCTTAAATATACACAAAGACTTGGTCTCCCCAGCTGCCTGTGGCAAAGAGTTCCACAGATTCGCCACTCTCTGGTGAAATAAATTCCACCTCAACTCTGTTCTAAAAGGTTTCCCCTCTATTCTGAGGCTGTGTCTACTGGTCTGAGACACTCCCATCTTAGGAAGCATCCTCTCCACATCCACTTTATCAAGGTCTTTCACCATTCAATATGCTTCAATTAGATTACTCCTCGTTCTTCTAAATTCCAGTGAATACAGGCCCAGAGCCATCAAATGCCCTTCATATGGCAAACCCTCCAATCCTGGAATCATGTTTGTGAGCCTCCTTTGAACCCTCTCCGGTTTCAGCACATCCTTTGTAAGGTCAGGAACCCAGACCTGCTCACAGTTCTCCAAGTGAGCCCTCACCAGTGCTTTATAAAGTCTCAGCATTACAAACTTGTTTTTATGCTCTGTCCTCTTGAAATGAACGCTAACACTGCATTTGCCTTCCTCACCACAGACCCAACCTCCAAATTAACCTTAAAGGAATCTTGCACAAGGACTCCCAAGTCTCTTTGCGTCTCTGATTTATGAAATTTCTCTCTATTTAGAAAATAGTCTATCCTTTTATTTCTTCTATCAAAGTGCATGACCACAGACTTACCAACACTGTATTCCAACTGCCATTTCTTTGGCCATTCTCCTAATCTGTCTAAGTCCTTCTTTAGTCGCTCTACTTCCTCAAAACTACCTGTCCCTCCACCTATCTTCACATCATCTGCAAACTTTGCAACAAAGCCATCAATTCCATCATCCAAGTTATTGACATATAAAATAAAAAGTAGTCCCAACACAGACCCCTGTGGAACACCACAAGTCACTTGCAGTCAGTCTGAAAAGGCTTCCTTTATTCCCAGGCTGCCTCCTGCCAATCAGCCACTGCTTTATCCATGCTAGAATCTTTCCTGTAGTACCATGGGCTCTTAAATTGTTAAGCAACCTTATCTGTGGCACCTTGTCAAAGGCCCTCTGAAAATCCAAGTACACAAATTCAACTGATTCTCCTTTAAATATCCTGCCTGCAAAAGAATTCCAACAGGTTTATCAGGCAAGATTTTCCTTGAGGAAACCATGCTGACTATGGTCTATCTAATCATGTGCCTCCAAGTACCCTGAAACCACACCCTTAACAATCAACTCCAACATTTTGCCAACTACTGAGGCAGACTAACTGGCCTATAATTTCCTTTCTTCCTCCTCTTTACCTTCTTAAAGAGTGGAGTGGCATTTACAATTTTCCAGTCTTCTGGAACCATTCCAGAATATAGTGATTCTTGAAAGATCTTTACTAATGCCTCCGGGGTGTGTGGGGTGTCCAGGGAGGAGTGGCTTGTCATGCTCCGCTCAGGGCAGCTTGCCCACCTATGGTCCGCTCCTGCCACCCAGCTCTCACCTGTGATCCAAGTAACTGTTTGCATGCGAGAGTTTCTACACCCAAGCACACCTCTTCGACAGGTAGGCAAAGGCCAGGTGTAGGTAGCTGGGAGCCTCCAACCCCAATGAGACAGAGATATGTCTCGTCCAGCATGCAAAGCCAGTTCCGACGGATTGGGAGGATGAAATCAGCTACAAGATCCAACAGACAAGAAGGTGATGCTGCAATATTTTGTGGAGAGTGAAGGTTATGTCAAGACACAGAAAGTGTCATGGCTATCCACTTCAACCAAGGAAGATGATTTTTGTGAGCCTCCTTTGAACCCCCTTCGGTTTCAGCACATCCTTTGTAAGGTCAGGAACCCAGACCTGCTCACAGTTCTCCAAGTGAGCCCTCACCAGTGCTTTATAAAGTCTCAGCATTACAAACTTGTTTTTATGCTCTGTCTTCTTGAAATGAAAGCTAACATTGTTATGATGATACAAAAAAATCATCCAGTCATGATGATTTTTCGTACCATTGGACCAAGATTTTTGAGGCCAAGAGAGTGAAACTGCCACAGTGCAATGGGTTTGTCACTATAAAACTGTTCCTGCACAGCTTACATCATCATCAGAAACGATGGACAACCAACACTAATGTCTCCACAATATCTTCAGCCACCTCCTTCAGAACCTTCCACCTCTTTCTGAACCCTGGGGTGTATACCGTCTAATTTTTGACCTCCCAGTTTCCTAAGAACCTTCTCCCTAGTAATGGAAACCTCACACACTTCTCACTCCTGACTCTGGAATTTCCACCAGTCTGCTAGTGTCTTCCACAAAGAAGACTGATGTGAAATACTTATTCATTTCATCCATTATTTCCTTGTCCCCCATTACTACCTCTCCAGCATAGTTTTCCAGCAGTCCAATATCCATTCTCCCCTCTCTTTTGCACTTTGTGTCTAAAGAAACTTTTGGTACCCTCTTTAAGCTAGCTCACTTTTGCATTCCATCTTGTCCTTCTTAATGACTTTTTTCATTCTTTTCTTTTGACTTTTAAAAGAGTCTGAATCTTCTAACTTCCCCACTAATCTTTGCTCTATTATTTACCCTCTCTTTGGCTTTTATGTTGGCTTTGATTTCTCTTATTAGCCACGGTTGTGTTATCTTGTCTTTAGAATACTGCCTCCTCTTTGGGATGTTGTCAGTACCTCCAGTTGAACTCTGTCTTTTTGTGTGTTTCCCCCAAGCCATCAGTCTGTGGTTTTGTATTGCCATGTTCTCCTGTCCCTGCTCCTGCTCTACTCCAGCCCCTGTAATATTGAGTACTCTGTCTCTCATCTGTTTCTTGGTATTACCTGTATTGCTTCCACCTGTGTCTCATTTAGGCACTTACCATCTGCCTTTCTGTTTATTGCTCAGCGTATTTCAGTCCTGTGTTTTCACCTGTTTGTTGCCAGATTGTGCCAGTGAATTTTCCTGAGCCTTTCCAGCATTTGTATCTGAATTCTGTCCATCTGAATATTGACTCTACATGTTTCCTGATTCTGGTTTTTGGATTTCTCTGGATGTTTTGATATCTGCCTGAACTTTGACACTGACTTTATTTTCACCTCGGGATTGTTACTCAATTAATATCACTGTGTGCACAGTGCCGGGTCTGTGATTGGATCCCTGCTCCAGCATCCTGACAGATGCATATATCCTGTGCCTTCCAAACTGCTTCCAGAAATTCCAGCCATTGCTGCTCTGCCATCATCCCTGCCAGTGTTCTTTTCCAATCAATTTTGGCCAACTCCTCTCTCGTACAGCTGTAATTCCCTTTACTCCACGATAATACTGATACATCTGACTTAAGCTTCTTCTCAAATTTCAGGGTGAATTTGATCTTATCATGATCACTTACCCCTAAGGGTTCTTTTTCCTTAAGCTCTCTAATCATTTCTGGTTCATTGCACGACACCCAACCCAGAATAACTGATCTCCCAACGGGCTCAACCAAGAGCTGCTCCAAAAAGCCATCTCATAGGCATTCTACAAATTCCCAATCTACATGCATATTGAAATCCACTATGACTATTGTAGCATTATTCTTTTGGCATGCATTTTCTATCTCCTATTGTAATTTCTGGACCATATCCTTACTACTGTTTAGGGGTCTGTATACAACTCCAATCATGGTCTTGTTACTCTTGCAGTTCTACACACGATGATACTACACTTTTTGACCCTTTGCTACCTCTTTCTAAGGACTGGATTCCATTTTTACCAACAGAGCCATGCCATTCTCTCTGCTTACCAGCCTGTCCTTTCAATACAATGTGTCTCCTTGGAAGTTAAGCTCCCAGTTATGATCTTCTTTCAGCCATGATTTAGAGATGCCTACAACATCATACATGACAATTTGTAATTGGGCACAGTTAAAATGGCACCAAGTGGCTGCTTCTTCGAACTCATCTGCAGAAACAGCTTTAAGTCCTCGCTTTAATGGTTTTTTTCCCCCTTTTCAAGGCGGCTGGGGTTTTATTGAGGCCCTGATCTGCAATGGCACTCAAACTGCATTTTTGTTAACAGCAGATGAGTTCCTGTTCCTGGAGCTTGCCGGCTGACTGTTTTCCAACATTCTCCAGGTACAGCTTGGAAGATGGCACTTCCAGGGTGCAGCCCTGCCCATCCCTGTGGGCAATCGATTCCAGGCTGGTGTTGCCAACTGAGGAATCGCAGGAGAAGAAACATCAGGATTTCACTGCAGCAGATGTGCAGACAGACGTCTCTGAGGTCAGGCAATTACACTACCTCTCTTTCTCTCGATGGAAGGGAGAACTTGCTGCTGATTCTTGAGTCGGAGAATATCAGAATAAAAAGTGTTGCGGCAAACTGTAATATCGTAATATTGTTAACAGTGACTGCTTGTTGGTTTCCCCTTTTGCTATGAAATGGGTGACATCTCTCTGTTCCTTGCTAGTGAGAGAGAGAGAGAGAGAGCCAATATCATGTTGAACTGTCTGGTAAACAATAGTTTTTGTTGACTGCAGATCATGGTCCCTCTTTGGGTGTATTGCCATGGCTTAGTGGGTGGTGGGTGCAGATGCTTTTTTGCTGAAATGGCTGGGAGAGGGAGGAGGCAGGTTGATACTTGCTGCTGCTTGCATGGGGCAGAGTCGTGGTTCTAATGTTTTTCTGTCCTTTAATCTTTTGGGGTTCTTATGTTTTTTGTGAATATCTGCCAAGACTCAAATATTTCAGGATGTATACGGCGTACATTCTTCGATAATAGATGGAACCATTTGAGCTACAAGTTCACCTATCTTATTCCATATACTATGCACAATCAAAATATATCACCTTCAGTTCTGTATGCACCGTTTTTGATTTTGTCCACCTTTTACTTTGCAACTCATCCTGTGACTGTAGATTTGCCCTGTCATCTGCCTCTCCTTGCTAGGCATCTCACTACATATTGCCTCTATTTGTAAAGCAACTACCTCATTTTCAGTATACCACTTCAGTTCCCATCCCCCAGCCAAATTAGTTTAAACCCTCCTGAATAACTCTAGCCAACTTGTCCCCCTCGTGTTCAAGTGCAACTAATCCCTTTTGTACATCCCTTTTGTACAATCTTCCCTGGAAGATTTCCCAATGATCCATAAATCTGAACCCTTGCCCCCTGCACTAGTTCCTCAGCCACGCATTCACCTGCAAATCATCTTATTCTTAGCCTCACTGGTGTGTGCCACTGAAAACGATCCAGAGATTACTACCCTGGAGGTCTAATTTTTCATCTTTTTATGTAGCTCCCTAAAATCACTCTTCAGGACCTCCCCACCTGGTCTACCTATGTCATTAGTGCCAATATACACCAAGACTTCTGTCTGTTCACTCTCATCCTTGAGAACGCCAGAGACCCGAACCAAGACATCCCTGATTCCAGCACCAAGGAGGTAACATACCATCTGAGCATCACTGTCACATCCACAGAATTTCACCTCTGTTCTGCTGACAATGTAGTCCTCTTCACCTCTCTGCTCTCTGAGCGCCAGACTCCATGCCAGACACCTGATCACTGTAGCTCCCCCCCAACCCCCCAGTAGATCATCCCCCTCCACAGTGTCTAAAGTTGTATACTTATTACTAAGGGGAAAGGCCACAGGAATACTCACCACCAGCTGTGCATTTTCCTTCCTTCTGCTGACAGTCACCCAAGCTAGGGGTAACTACTTCCCTATAGCTTCTGTCTATCGTTTCCTCCCATATGAGTGGAAGGTCATTGAGCTACAGCTCCAGTTCCATAATACATTCTCTCAGGAGCTGAGCTCAGTGCATCTGGTGCAGATGTGTTTATTCAAGAGACTGGAGGTCTCCCTGACTTCCCACATCCCACACACAGTACAAAGCACTGCCCCGAAGCCTTTCTCACTGTACTACTATGCCCTAACAGATGAGGAATTAACAAACTAGAATAAAAAGGGGGAAACCTACCAGGTACTTTCCCTCACCCAAGCCTGTTGAGCCAAAGCCACTTTTAAATTGGCACACTCAAAAAATGGCCGCTCGCTTGTACTTGCCTTATTTTTATTGGCCCTTTCCAATGAATTCCTCTCATTGATTGGTCATTGCCCGACTCAGAGAAACTGCCACAAAGCTCTGCCTTTTAAATGCTGATCACGGACCTGATTGAAAGGCGGCCCTTTTTATGCACTCGCTCATGTTGATTGCCCAACTCTATGTTATATGTCCATGTCAGGATAATGTATGATATGTAAAGGAATCCGTAAATGATGTTTCTGTTATGGCGAGCCAAAATAATCAGCACCCAGTGGTCAGCTGTAACCAATCCCAGGCCAACTTTCACTGATTGATCATCATCCCACTCAAGGACTCAATAGTTCTGGAATAAACAATTTAAATTTCTTCAGCAGTTTCATTGTGGCACAACGGCGCAAGCACATGGACGTCAGCCAGTGAGAACAGCGAGAAGAGTTTAAAAGGAGACAGCTTATAGAGTGGGCACCAGAGTAGAGGGAGACAGAGTAGGAAGGCCTTGGCTCAATGGGGCTTTGGTGATAAGGGGTTGAGGCGAGGTCGGTCGCCTGTGTAGAGTACAGACAGGAAGAATGTGTGTGAGGCCGGTGTTCTGTGCTCAGTGCCAGACGTGAGAAGTCCTGGAGTCTCCCAGCCTCCCAGACGGCCATACCTGCACCAGGTGCATCAAGCTTCGGCTCCTTAGGGACTACGTTAGGGAACTGGAGATGCAGACCTTCATCTGGTCAGGGCAAGTGAGGAGGTGATAGAGAGGAGCTATAGGCAGGTAGTCACTCTGGGGCCTGGGGAGACAGGTAAGTGGGTAACAGTCAGGAGAGCGATGGGCAGAAATCAGAGGCTAAAGAGTACCCCTGTGGCTGTACCCCTTGACAAGTACTTGTGCTTGAATACTGTTGGGGGGTGGGGGGGGGTGCAACAGACTACCTGGGGGAAGCAGTAGTAGCCATGCCTCTGGCACAGAGTCTGGCACTGTGGCTCAGAAGGGTAGGAAAAGGAAGAGGATGGCAGCAGTGATAGGGGAATCTATAGTTAGGGCATCAGAGAGGCAATTCTGTGGATGCAGGAAAGAAGCATGGATGGTAGTTTGCCTCCCAGGTGCCAGGGGCTGGGATGTTTCTGATCGCATCCAACATATTGGTACCAACAACATAGATAGGAAAATGGAGGAGGTCCTGAAAGAAAACTATAGGGAACTAGGAAGCAGGACCACAAAGGTAGTCATCTCGGGATTACTGCCTGTGCCACATGACAGTGAGTATAGGAATAGAGTGAGGTGGAGGGGAAATGCATGGCTGAGGGATTGGAGCAGGGGGCAAGGATTCAGATTTCTGGATCATTGGGACCTCTTCTGGAGCAGGTGTGACCTGTACGAAAAGGACAGGTTGTACCTGAATCCCAGGGGGACCAATATCCAGACAGGGAGGTTTGCTAAGGCGATTGGGGAGAGTTTAAACTAGGATTGCTGGGGGGTGGGAAACAAATTGAAGAGATGGAGCTTGTAGACAGTGTGAGAGGGAGGATAGGCAGGTGATAGAGAAGGTATGCACTCAGATGTGGCTGGAGATGTGTCTATTTTAATGCAAAGAGTATTATGAACAAAGCAGATGAGGTTAGAGCATGGATCAGCACTTGGAGCTATAATGTTGCGGCCATTACAGAGACTTGGATGGCTCAGGAGCAGGAATGTTTACTTCAAGTGCCAGGCTTTAGAAGTTTCAGAGAGGACAGGGAGGGAGGCAAAAGGGGTGGGGGCCTGGCACTGTTGATCAGAGATAGTGTCACAGCTGCAGAAAAGGAGTAAGATGTGGAGGGATTGTCTACTGAGTCTGAGTGGGTGGAAGTTAGGAACAGGAAGGGGTCAATATCTCTACTGAGTGTTTTTTGTACACCACCCAATAGTAGCAGGGACATTGAGGAGCAGATAGGGAAACAGATTCTGGAAAGGTGCAATAATAACAGGGTTGTTGTGGAGGGAGATTTCAATTTCCCAAATATCAATTAGCATGTCTCTAGAGTGAGGGGTTTAGATGGGGTAAAGTTTGTTAGGTGTGTTCAAGAAGGTTTCTTGACACAATGTGTAGATAAGCCTACAAGAGGAGAGGCTGTACATGATCTGGTATTGGGAAATGAGCCTGGTCAGGTGTCATATCTCTCAGTAGGAGAGCATTTTGGAGATAGTGCTCACAATTCTATCTCCTTTACCATAGCATTGGAGAGGGATAGGAACAAACAAGTTTGGAATACGTTTAATTAGAGTAAGGGGAAATATAAGGCTAGCAGGCAAGAACTTGGAAGCTTAAATTGGGAATAGATGTTCTCAAGGAAATGTACGGAAGAAATGTGGCAAATGTTCAGTGGATATTTGCGTGGAGTTCTGTATAGGTACATTCCAATGAGACAGGGAAGGATGGTAAGGTACAGGAACCAGGCTGTACAAAAGCTGTTGTAAATCTAGTCAAGAAGAAAAGAAAAGCTAACAAAAGGTTCAAAAAGCTAGGTAATGATAGAGATCTAGAAAATTAAAAGGCTAACAGGAAGGAGTTTAAGAATGAAATTAGGAGAGCCAGAAGGGGCCATGAGAAGGCCTTGGTGGACAGGATTAAGGAAAACTCTGAGGCATTCTACAAGTATGTGAAGAGCAAAAGGATAAGATTTGAGAGAATAGGACCAATCAAGTGTGACAGTGGAAAAGTGTGTATAGAACTGAAGGAGATAGCAGAGACAGTTAATGAATACTTTACTTCAGTATTCACTATGGAAAAGGGTCTTGGTGATTGTAGTGATGACTTACAGCAGACTGAAAAGCTTGAGCATGTAGATATTAAGAAAAAGGATGTGCTGCAGCTTTTGGAAAGCATCAAGTTGGATAAGTCACTGGGACCAAGCGAGATGTACCCCAGGCTATTGTGAGAGGCGAGGGAGGAGATTGCTGAGCCTCTGGCGATGATCTTTGCATCATCATTGAGGACGGGAGGGATTCTGGAGGATTGGAGGGTTGAGCATGGTGTTCCATTATTCCAGAAATGGAGTAGCGATAGTCCAGGAAATTATAAACCAGTGAGTCTTACTTCAGTGGTTGGTAAGTTGATGGAGGCAGGATTTATGAACATTTGGAGAGGCATAATATGATTAGGAATAGTCAGCATGGTTTTGTCAAAGACAGGTCGTGCCTTATGAGCCTGACTGAATTTTTTGAGGATATGACTAAACACATTGATGAAGGTAGAGCAGTAGATGTAGTGTATATGGATTTCAGCAAGGCAATTGACAAGGTACCTCATGCAAGGCTTTTTGAGAAAGTAAGGAGGCATGGGATCCAAGAGGACATTGCTTTGTGGATCCAGAACTGGCTTGCCCACAGAAGGCAAAGAGTGGTTGTAGACAAGTCATATTCTGCATGGCAGTCGGTAACCAGGGGTGTGCCTCAGGGATCTGTTCTGGGACCCCTACTCTTTGTATAAATGACCTGGATGAGGAAGTGGAGGGATGGGTTAGTAAGTTTGCTGATGACACAAAGTTTGGGGGTGTTGTGGATAGTGTGGAGGGCTGTCAAAGGTTACAGCGGGACATTGATAGGATGCAAAACTGGGCTGAGAAGTGGCAAATGTAGTTCAACCCAGATAAGTCTGAGGTGGTTCATTTTGGTAGGTCAAATGTGATGACAGAATATAGTATTAATGGTAAGACTCTTGGCAGTGTGGAGGATCAGAGGGATCTTGGTGTCCGAGTCCATAGGACACTCAAAGCTGCTACAAAGGTTGACTCTGTGTTTAAGAAAGCATTTGGTGCATTGGCCTTCATCAATCATGGGATTGAGTTTAGGAGTCAAGAGGTAATGTTGCAGCTATATAGGATCCCGGTCAGACCCCACCTGGAGTACTGTACTCAGTTCTGGTCACCTCACCATAGGAAGGGTGTGGAAACTATAGAAAGGGTGTAGAGGAGATTTACAAGAATATTGCCTGGATTGGGGAACATGCCTTATGAGAATAGGTTGAGTGAACTCGGCCTTTTTTTCTTGGAGCAACGGAGGATGAGAGGTGACCTGATAGAGGTGTATAAGATGATGAGAGCCATTGATTGTGTGGATATTCAAAGGCTTTTTCCCAGGGCTGAAATGGCTAGCACATGAGGGCACAGTTTTAAGGTGCTTGGAAGTAGGTACAGAGTAGATGTCAGGGGTAAGTTTTTTGTGCAGAGAGTGGTGAGTGCATGGAATGGGCTGCCAGCAACAACTGTGGAGATGGATACAATATGGTCTTTTAAGAGACTCCTGGACAGGTATATGGAGCTTAGCAAAATAGAGGGATATGGGTAACCCTAGGTAATGTCTAAGGTAAGGATGTGTTCGACACAGCTTTGTGGGCCAAAGGGCCTATATTGTGCTGTAGGTTTTCTGTGTTACTATGTTTCTAAATAATCATACTGGGGAGTGTGAGTTAGATTTGAGTTTTGAGACTAGTGTACTTTTACTGAATAAAGGGTTATTTTGAATTCTAGCTTGTTCTATTGTCTGTCTGGCTTCAGTATGTAGAGGTGAGTGAACATAACAAATTGGCAATAATGTGCTGTATTATATTGACATGGCAATTTCAGCAGAAGATGCATAATTCTGCAACAGCAGCAAGTTCAATTTGAAGCTGAAGTTAATTGAAATGTTAACCAGCAGATTATCAGTGATTCCAATGACGTTGGTGTCAAATACTGAACAGAGCTCATGTGAGTCAGCTGTTGCATCCACTTACAACTTCCAGTTTGATGTCACTTTGGGAGTTACGTTTGACTCATGGTTCAAGGGTACGAAGATGTATTCCGGGTCATATTTGTCATTTGAGATGACTCCTGGAAAACATATAGTTTGCTCTGAAAATTGGGTACTGCTGAATGTGAGCGCTATTTCAACTTCATTCTGACTAAGAACCCACTTGATGAGAACTGTCCAGACGCCAATGACTTTATCACAAGTGCCACTATCGTCAATCCTGAATGTAAGAAGTTCAGGCTGGGTAACATGACTGAACCACAGTCACACAAATATCTGATTTTTATTTGCAGACTTCAGGCACCTGACATTGCAGATATTCACAAACAGCTCCTGGCCAGACAGGAGCAAGACCGTGATCTGACTCTACAAGCCGTCACTGAAGAACATCAACCTAAAACACGATGCCAGCCAGGTTGAAAAGACTAAGGTCAGTGTGTGTCCAATGGCCCAAACACCACCACTCAGCAGATCTCCAAATGGCCAAACACAGCTTGCTGGAACTGTGGTTCAATGGTTCAATTGAATATCAGAGAATGTACGAATATCAGAGACATCCACGAAACAGAAAAGAACCCAAGGAATGCATGACAGAAAAATGTTAGGGCCCCTAAACTCACCCCCCTCCCATGCACATACAGCAGCAAAGCATCAACCCTCCTCCTCACCATCCCCAACTTGTTCCGGCAAAAAGCTAAGCCCCCCCCCCCCCATCACTGCCATCCACCATGCAAGCAATAGTGCCCCCAGAGACCCATCAAAAACTACTGTCCATCCAACACTTCAACATCTCAACAGTCCCTCTCTCTCACTGATGCTCCTTACACAGTGAGAGGGGAGGCTAACAGTTCATTGTTTTGATTTTACAGTCTGCAGTGTCACTTATTCAAGTTCCCCTGACTTGAGAATCAGCAGACACTCTCTCTCACCATCAAGACAGAGCACAGAGGCCTCCGACAGCTGCGCTTGCAGTCCTGATGTTTCAATCTCCTATGACACATCAGTCAGCGACATTGGCGAGGAATCGGGTCATCCACAGGGTCACACCCCGAAGGCACACGTCTTCCAAGCCATGCCTGGAGATATCGAAGCACCAGTCTGCTCGGTGAATTCCAAGAACAAAAACCCACCACCTGTGAAGAACATACTCTGATCACGAGCTCCGACAGGGCCACAGCCACCTTGGAAAGAAAAAAAGAGTCACGAGAACAAAAGATTGAAACTCTTTCACAGATGAACTCAACGAAGTCGCCCGAATCCACTAAAAATATTTGGCGCCATCTTTAGCTCCTCCCACAAGGTATTATGCAAAATTTGCAAATACAAGAAACATTTGCAGCAAGTGTCATCTTTCACTGTGTTGACAAGGACAAGAGGTTTCAAAAGCCATCAAAATCCACAAGGAATTTAATGATTACGTTCAAAGTGGACTTCACCCCCAGGAGATGGCACAGAAACGTATTTGTCAACAGTTAGTTGGTCAAGCTACAACTTGACATGGGGACAGACATTGCAATTATTTCCAAATGCATGTGTTGGGAACTTGGGTCCCCACCAGTCAAATTGACTCATCATTCTGCCCGCAGTGCTTTGGGTGGAACCCCCCAGCTGACTGGCGAACTGCACTGCACATTGAAGCTGAACAGTAATCAAGTCAATGGTGCATGTTACATAACAGACCAGTCAGATCTGAGTGTCCCTGGAATCGATTGGATGGATAAGCTGGAGCATCCCTCTGGCTGAAGTCTGTATGAAGACATAGTCCATTCAAATCATGTCAGTTGACACCATTCTCATCATCAGTATGTGAGACCAGACATCAACAGTGCTATGCAGCAGTATTTCAACAAGGTTTAGGTTGCTTCACCAAACTACAAGCAGAACTCCATATCTCTCCCAATATCATATCTTCCCTGATAGTTCCGAAAGCTGTCATGCATGAAAGGAACTATGGACAAATCAAGACGGAAGTCTTGAGAATCCCACAAAGTGCTTAATGGCAGACATTTCACTCTCCTTACTGATCACAAACCTCTGTTGTCCATCTTTGGGTTAAGAAAGGCATCCCAATGTCTACAGCCAACCGTCTGCAAAGGTGGACAATGATGTTAATAGCCTACGATATTGAAACCAAATACACAACAACCCAGAACCTCTCAACCCAGACGCCCTCTCCAGATTTAAGAACCAGCAGGTTAGTGAAAATGAAGCTACAGTTGTAGCTATGATTTCAATTGAATGTGAAGTCCACCAGAGTTGTATTGGAGGCTGCTGAAGGTCTTCTGGTCATGGTCAACAAGATCAAAGCAGAAACACCCATAATTTTTCTTCTTCAAAATACCTTCATGTATGTCTGTGATGGATGGTCAGTAAAGTTTGAGGAAGATGTTGTACCCTTCTCTCAATGTCAAGCATCGCTCTCAACTGTGGACTCCTGCCTAATGTTTGTCGAAAGAATAGTAGTCCCATAAATACCTCAACCAAAAGTACTGAACAATTCCACCATGGTCACCCGAGCATCAATCGAATGAAAGCCCTAGTAAGAAGCTTTGTGCACTGGCCAGGTACAGATGCTGTCCATTCTCTAAACAATCAATGGAGAGAGCATTTTAACTGCATCAGCACTGCTGAAACCAGCGGTACTAATCAAATCCTCCAGAGACCTGTGTCGGAAGACATGAGAGAACCACCCACTATGAAAGAGATCCATGATGCCATCGGGAACCTGAAAAGCAACGAAGCCGGTGGTCCTGATGGAAGCCCAGCAGAGATCCTCAAGGACGGTGGACCTGCACTTCTGCACTGCATACATGCCCTGCTCCTGAAGGTCTTGGAAAAGCAACAACTGCCCTCAGCACTCAGGGATGCTCTAATAGGGCCATATTCAAGAAGGACACAGGACAGATTGTGGCAATTACAGAGGCCTCTCACTCCATCAACAACAGGCAAAGTGTTTGCACTTATCCTTGTCAACTGACTCCTTCTACTATCCAAAGAAGTACTCGCTGAATCATAGTGTGGCTACTGTCCATCTAGAAGTACCACAGACATGATTTTCACAGCACGCCAGGACATATGCCATGAACAAAAGGCAACCCTTGTATTTGGCTTTCATAGATTTGACAATGGCCTTTGATTCTGTAAACGACCAAGTTCTCTGGCATATATACAATAAGACATATCTGTCCTGATGAGTACTTAAGAACACTGAGGCTACTGCATGATGCCATGGGTGGGTTACAATGTCCTGAATGGTTTTCAATAGCATGAGTTATTTTTGAACTGCTTTCATTCAATCAAATGTAGAGAATTCCATCATGCTCTTGGCATGCCCTTAGAAAAAAGAAATGCTTTGGGGAATATTTAAGCAGCTTGGGAAGTCTCTGGCCAATGGTTACCCCCAGGATGCTGAAGGTAGGGGATTAATAAATGATAAATTTCATGGATAAGTGAAAGGATTCTTTGATAATGAGTATTGTCTGACATTTCTGGGTTTGATAGTTATGTGCCATGTATTATACAAGCCTGAAAGTTGTCTAAATGTTGAGGTACGCAAATATGAACTACTTCATTTTCCAAGAATTGTAAATGGAATTCTGACTCATTTGTGGACTAAAGGTTATTATTGAATAGGCCGAGATTGGAAAGGTCTTTGACAATTCTCTGTGGAGTTCCAGCAGTGATGGCCTGGGTTTGAAATAGTTACCCTCCAATATTTGCTTCCTTTACATCTTCCTATTGGATCATTTATCATTTTGATGTCTATTCCATTGGACTCCTTGAAGCCACATTTATTCAAATGCTAACTTGATGTCAAGGACAGACAAGTGCACCTTGTCTCTTAAGTTCAGCTCTGAAGCAAGGTCTGAGTTGAGTGATTCTAGTGAAGCAACTAAACCACATGAAAGCATATAAAAACAGCAAAAATTTGTTTGAAGCCCAAAGGCTGGCTGATTCTGATTATGTCTTAGGGCTAATCATTGAGGGATCTACATTTAAAAAAGCTGAAGCTAGCAATCATGCTGACACCAATTAACACCACATCTGACAGGGAATTACTCTTGCCTGGAAAGAAACGAAGGTCTGTTGCCACCTGAGAGAACAACATGAGATAGCAAACGAAATATCCATCATACTTACAGTATCAAGTGTCTGCCTCTGCACTCATGGCTTGTTATTGCTCTCTGAAAATTGTATCCGCCTCTACTATCCCACTCACTCACCCCATCCAATTTGTGCTACTCCTTACCCTTCTCTCTGCAGTGCCCTCATTCCTCCTCCTTCTCTGCCACCCATCTCCAGTTATCTAAACAGTGCACTGCTGCTGCAGTTGGTAAGGGTTGTATAACTCCTCATCCAAAGTCCAAAGGCAGCCACGGAGCCTATACATGATCCAGCATAAACATAAAAAATAATGTCAACAAAAGCACTCAGGTCAACTCCTTGCTCATTTCAAGCCAAGCAAGCAACTGTAAAGTCTGAGGATTTATAGCAATATTTCATCAGTTTTAATCATCCATTTTAATGCCATTGCTTGTTTGTCCTACTCTCAGTGGCGAACTTCTTGTGGTGCATGGATTCAGTGTTTACTTTAAAATCTGACTGACGTATCATGCTGAGTGCTTACCACATGTTAATAGGCAAACCAATCTCTCCTGAGGCATTTGAATGCAACTAGTCTAACTCCCACTAGTTAAACAAACCTTCCTGAAAATATTGCAATATCAGTGGATAAAGATCTGCCTCACATGTCCATTGCACCAATTACCAAACCTCTGGTTTCCTCCTATTAAAACTTTCACTGTAAGAGAAAAAAGAGATTCACTTTGTTTCTTGTGATACCAGGGAAGCTTAATGAAAATCCACCATAGGACATAGAACAGCACAACATAAGAAAAGGTCCTTTGGGCCCATGACATCTGTGCCAACCACAATGTGAAATCAAACCAAACCAATCATCTATTTAATAATGGTCCACATCCTTCCACTCCCTGGATGTTCATGTACCTGTCTAAATGCTATTGAAATTCCGTTATCGTGTTTGCTAGCAGCATGTTCCCAGCATTTATGAGAAATTTTATTATAAAAAGTTACCCCACACATCTCCTTTAAACTTTCTCCCCTCATCTTAAATCTCTGTATTCTAGTATTTGACATTTCTACCCAGGGAAAGCAACTGACCATCTATCCTATCTGTACCTCCCATCATTGTATAAATTTGGATCAAGTGCTCAAAAGTCACTGAAAATTTATTATCAAAAAATATATATATGTCACCATATACTTCCTTGAGATTCAGTTTCTTGAGTACATAATCAAGAAATCCATAGGATAATTACCATAATAGAATCAATGAAAGATCACACCAACTTAGTCATTCCACCAGTGTGCAGAAGACAGTAAGCTGCGAAAGTACAAAAAGAAATAACTAATAATAATGATAATAAGCAATAAATATCAAGGACATGAGGTGAAGGGTCCTTCAAAGTGAGTCCATAGGTTGTGGGAATATTTCAACGACGGGGCAAGCAAAGTTGAGTGATATTAACCTCTTTGTTTCAAGAACCTGATGGTTGAGGTGTTGTAACTGCTCCTGAACCTGGCGGTGTGAACCCTGAGGCTCCTGTACCACCCTCCTGATGGCAGAAGCGAGTAGTCCTGGGTGCCGGGGGTCCCCGATGATGGATGCTGCTTTCCTACAACAGCATTTCATGTAGATGTTCTCTTGGCCTTTAACACTCCAGATAAAGCAATCCAAGTTTTCCCAACCTTCCTTTATAGTTCATATCCTCTAATCCAGGCGGCACCCTGGTGAATCTCTTCTGCAGCTCTTCAAACTTCTATGTCCTTCCTGTACCGTTTACTATTTAGAGTAAACACTTGATTTGAATTAGAAAGCTGTATCTGTATCTCTGCAGAGGAAAAATAAAAAAATGACAAGGAATCTCCTATAAACAAAAAAGTAGCAGAGTCAACAATAAAAGGTCAGTGAAACATTGGTGGAAAAAGTACAAAACTGAAAAAAACTGGAATTGATTTTGCCTTCAAAATAGCAAGTAAAAGAAAGGGCATCTGAGAAGATTTTGACTGTCTACTTTCCAAAGAGCAAAGTACAGATAAAACTTTTTAAGCTGAGGCACCTTAAATAGCATTTACTTTGGGGAATGGAAACTTCAGCAAGTTATTAGGCTGTCAGTCGATGATTTCATAATAGCAGCAAGAAATGGAAGAGCAATTTAGAGTATTTCTGCACTGACAGAAAGAGTTCAGAATTGAAACTGCTCGTCTAATTGCAGGTGGCATAGCCAAGTAACAGGCAATGGAAGAAACTCAGCAGGGACTTGCCAGATTGAAAAGATAAAAAGAGATTAAGATGCCTGTTGGGAAGACAAACAGCAGATGTATAAAAAATTGTCAAATTTGGAAGAAGTGTATTAAGTCAGAGGATGATTAAATTAATCGAGAACAAACACAAATTTTAAAAAAGTGGACAAATAAACAATAAGAAAAAACAATCACAGCTCTGATCTTTGATAAGAGAGATGAGAGAGAATATATGTACTCATCTAAGAGGTTCAAAAGGTAGCATCCAGCCCTGATTTGGTCCTTAACCTAGCCAGGTGATTCAGTACCATTCACTTTTCTAGGTCATCCTATTATTTTGATTTTCAGTTTTAATTTGATACTAAAGAATTTACAATAAAGCTACTGCTGTAAGCAGCTTAGAATATTAGAGTGGATGATTCTGGCAATGAGTGCTGAAGGTTTCTTTTGGCCGATGAGGGATCTTTAACATCCTACAAGGGTCGTAGGCCTGAGAGAACAGCAGGTGAATATAAAGTGCTTGGCTGGATTGAGAAGGATGTCATGCATTATAAAAATATTCCTTCACAGGAATATTTGAAACCCTCAATACACAAATCCAGATGCTCTGAGTCAAATGATGTAAATGATGCCAATCTAAGTTGTCTTTCAAAGCCCTTATAATAGCCTCTGAATACTGGAAGTACACTGATTCCAGCTCTTTATACACTGAAGGCAAATTTTTCAATCTGTTTTCTTTATGTTCTCAGTCTGGTACTTCTGTTTCTAATGAGTCTGGAGGAACAGGGTATGCACCAAAGAAGAATGGATGATGTTAGGGGAAATGGCACTCTATGCAATCTGCAGAGCTGATTTGTGGAATTTCATAGCTCAAGTCTAATGCCTCAAACAAGTTTTCATCAACATTACTCTTGTTTTTAACCTTCATTAAGTTGGGGGGAAATAACATGGAAGCCTACTTCAGGTTTCAATTCAGACTCAGTGAAATAATCAATTTGAAAACAACATACAATGTTATAAGCACAGAAGAAAACCCATTTTACATAAGTGTGACCCAGCTGTCTTGGAAACAGACAGGTTTTAGGTAACAGGTGTCTGCTACCTAAAACATCTGCTTATACATTACCATCAGAACTCCAGTGGAATTTCTCAGAGTGAGTTGGAGGATAGGATGTGTTACGGCAATAAAAATATCCATGACCACATTAGTAATAACAGCAGAGATACTGAAATACGGTGAGTAAATAGTCACATTCGTTGATGTGATTGCCACCAATTATAAGTTCCAGAATTTTATCCATTATTTTGCAAAAGTTACAAAGGATTGTAAAAGGATTTTAAACTGTGATGAACTATAAAGCTATAATGCATTCCTTTAAAAATATATTCTATTTACATTTATATACCTTGTCAATTTTTAAAGCTAAAGTTCAAAGAAAGAATATACATAAGGTGCATAGATTTAGTAGTAGCAGGGAATGCCAGAAGCCAATATTGACTTGGTGATGGCACTTTGATCTCTGAGCCAGATAGTGATTGTTTGGATTCCCTGAGAAACATGAGCACAAACTGTAGACAGGTACCGAAGGAATGCTGCCAGTCAGAGATGCTGCTTTCTAGAGTTGTTATTAAATGGACACAAGATGCTGGAGGAACTCGAACAGTGAGTTGCTTTGGATTCCCAGCATCGGCAGATTTTTTCATATTTGTCATTAAATGGATCAGTTGATGATGTTGGAGGAGCTGCGGATTTTCCCGCGTGTCTGTCTAGCACTCAGCATTATTGAGACTTTGCCATGAGGGGCACTGAGGAGT
The DNA here is from genome assembly GCF_030144855.1 of Hypanus sabinus. Classification (NCBI taxonomy): domain Eukaryota; kingdom Metazoa; phylum Chordata; class Chondrichthyes; order Myliobatiformes; family Dasyatidae; genus Hypanus; species Hypanus sabinus. The sequence continues at coordinate 133,018,402 of NC_082707.1, forward strand.
TGTGTCACTGCTCCACAGCTCACCAGCCCCAGGTTCAATCTTGACCCTGCGTCGTGTCTGTGAGGAGCTTGCATGTTCACTCTGTGCTTGTTGGGTTTCCTTGGGTGGTCTAGCTTCTTTCAACATCCCGCTGATATGCATGTAGTTTAATTGTGTAAATGTGTGGCAAGAGAACTGGTAGAGCTGACAGAATAGATTGTGTGATAATGAATAGTTTGCACGGAGGTGGGTGTACGGACTGATAAAAATGCTCTGACAGATGCCATAGACTCAATGGATAGAAAGGCTCCTGTGTCATGAGAAAATAAGAAATTATCCTGCTCTGGTTTGTGAAACCTTATTGTGTACCCATTAGTTATTGAATTTCTTCCATCATAATAGGCAGTTTGCCTTTCCCATTACCATTTTCTCTTTAAATGAATTCAGTGTGTATCGGGGATAGCTGCTGTTCCGTACTTGCTCTCTGGACCCCAAAGCCAATGGAAACTTTCACTTTTGTTTCCTTTCTTTAGCAACTGACATCAGAGTGTATAGACCACACCCATATTCTACTGAGGCTGTGTGGCCTATGTATTGACCCCTCACCTTTTGTACCCATATGCCCTGTAACTCTTCTGCCTTTAGCACTCACATTATCTGCTGTTTCCCCACTCACCCGCTTTCAGCAATCATGTGATTTGTGACAAAGGTAAAAACTGATCATCTCTGTGGCCACATGTCCCGCTTGCTCCTGAATGTCTGGTCTTGATTATAACTGCCTCACATCTCCATATTGCAGCCTATACTCTCCTAGTGCAACAATGTCTGATGCACCTCTGAGTGTGCTACCAGCAACCATGATACTTTCATCTTCTCAACTACCATTGTGGTTCTCTGTTCAGTGCCCTCGATGACATTGTGCACACACTGGAACACGTCTACCTTCCATGGGTGAATGGTTGAGTCCACTCATAGTTCTGAGTTCACTGACGTATACTGTATGTCACCTTCAGCTTCTGTTGTCATTTCTGGTTTCATTGGGCAAAAAAATAACCCTCATCTATTTTCTTCACACTGGATCACTGTCCTGCTCTTCCCTCGGGCAGCAAAACCCCAAGATCAACACCAATACAATCATTGTACATTGGCAGGCCTTACAGATCTCCTGCTTGCTGAAGCAAATAACAGAGGTAGTGTGACCAAGAGCATCCTTTAGTGAAGGCAGTAAACTTTCAACTAAGTAGCATTTTCTGACACAAAAAAAAATCAATGTCTACCACATGATTTACTCAGTTGTGGAGTAACCTTACACTGTATTCACCACAACAGTAGTTTGACTGCCTTGTTGCTTATGAGTTTCTTTGTGGACAAGCAGCTTATGACACTGGGGTCATGTGTTTAAAGGAAAGACATTTTTACAAAAGAAATGGGATTGGTCATTCAGCCCTTGTGCCTGCTCTGCCAATAAATAAGATCACAATAAAATTGTTTGCCAAAGCACTACTTTCCTACTTTAAGCACAGCAGCCATTGAGCTCCTAGATATCCATGAATGTCTCAATCTCTGACTTGAATATACTTAGTGCCTGGGTCTCCACAGCCACTTGGGTAGAAAATTCTGAAGGATTACCACCACCCCTGTCCTAAACGGCCAATTCTTTATTTTTGGTTTTCCCCTGGTTTTCAATACCCAAGCCAGAGGAAAGATCAAAATAGACAAGCCCCACGATAACAGAACAAAGAGCAGTACAAAACTGTGCAGGGGCTTCCCCACAAAATTGCGATCCTTTAGCCTACTCAAAGATCAATCTAACCCTTCTCTCCCACACATCCCTCCATTTTCCATTCATCCATGTGCCAATCTAAGAGTCTCTTAAATGTCCCTGATGTATCTATATCTACCACCACCCCGACAATGTGTTCCACGCACCTACCACTCCCTATGTAAAAATAACCTACTTCTTACACCATCCCCCGGTACTTGCCCCAGTTACCTTAATGTTATGCTCCTTTGTAATAGTCATTTTCTACCCTGGGAAAAAGACACGCTATCTTTCTTCCTATCATCCTGTACACCCCTGTCAATCGATCTCTCTTTTACCTTGGCTCCAAAGGGAAAAAGCCAAGTTTGCTCAACCTATTCTCATAAAACATACTTTCTAATCCAGGCAGCATCCTGGTAAATCTCCTCTGTATACCCTCTAAAGCAGGGGTGGGCAAACTTTTTGACTTGTGGGCCACAAAGGGTTCTAAAATTTGACAGGGGGGCCGGACCAGGAGCAGTTGGACTGAGTGTTTTGGTAATACACCTCATGAGAGAAAATAAAATATCATGGGATATGTAGAAAACATGTGCTTTAATTTCAATTGAAAATGAACTAATGCATTACAACAAAATATCTGTCTTTGAAGTCCCATGGTATTTAGCTATTTATTGAAATGACTTTTAAAACACTGAAAATTAAATGGATAAAATACAGCTTTTTTTAATAGTAACAGTTATTATTTTAAAGCACTGAAAATTCTGTTATCCTTCAAGATATTATCATCATCACTCTCCTCCTGCCTGTCTTTATTTCAAAAACGGTAGGAGATGCAGGTCTACTTGTCCTGCTCCTTCTTATTCAATTGTCCCCTGTGCCAAAACTCAACAACGACCAGCACAAGGACAGAACAGGGACAACGCGCCAGTAGGCGGAGCGCGTTATTTGATCTGGAGCGCATTTTTTTTTTGAGAACGTACGTGCACCTGCGCACTACTCATGTCCATCACTTAACAGAAATGACATGTAACATGTAAGGCTTATTGAAAAAAATATTTTCAAATGCATTTTTTACATAACACAACGAAGAAACTTATTTTTAATTTCAGTGGGAACAGTGTTGTTGGTCTCCCTTTTTAGCCAGCGCATCAAAGTCTGGATTTAGTTTTGTTGTTGCGATTCTCAGGATGGATCTGAGGTGTTGGTCAGTTAACTTGGATCTGTGGCTGGCTTTGTTGATGTTCATGATGCTGAACGCCTGTTCACACAAATAGGTCGAGCCGAACAAAGAGTAAAGCTCAAATGTGGAGTAATACGCTGCACCTCAACAAAGGTCAATGTATATAGAGTGCGTCATCTATTGGGAAAATGCCAGAATTGCGGGGAAAAAACGTTAACAAGGTTTATTAATATAATTTCATCAAGTTCTGCGGGTTGGATTAAAAAGCTTAACGGGCCACATATGGCCCACGGGCCGTAGTTTGCCCATGCCTGCTCTAAAGCTTTCACATTGTTTGTATAATAAGGCATAACATGAAGGGTTAACTTACCTGCTGGTCAAAAGCTGCTTCCACCATGCTGGTCACTAATTGACCCATATCCAGCATGGGGGCTTTGGCCATTGGACCCTCAGACCCTCACAGGACAGGAGGAGGCTGAGGAATATGGAGGAAGTTATACAATAGGCCCCTCTGAGATGACAGACACCATGGAGTTCTTTGCCAACGAACTGGTGGGATTGCAGGATAGTGACGGGCAGAAGCCAGAAGAGCCTCTGGCCACACAGTTGTTGAGGATATGGAAGAGAGAGGCACCTGAGTGAGTCTATCTAATAGGGGGCATCTATTGTCCCAATACACTCCGATGATGCCGCTTGCTCCCCGTGATGAGGGTAATAAATCCTTATGGAATCAGATGACAGTGGTGATCAAGGTCAGCTACCTTCCCTATCTGAGTGGGATTTAAAGCCCTGTGCAGAGTGGAGCACAATAGAGGAAAGGATGAGAGCCCTTCATTAGTGGGCTCTAATTCCAGGCTTTAACAGTGATATAGATAGCCCGCCAGAGGATTCCAAACTCATCCCTGCCTTGGTGAACGAATCCCCAGGACCCGACAAGGTCTTCCCTCGGAACCTGTGGGAGGCAAGTGCAAAAACTGCAGGGGCGCTAACAGAGATATTTAAATCATCCTTAGCAATGGGTCATGTACCAGAGGGTTGGAGAATAGCTAATGTTGTTCTGCTGTTTAAGAAAAGCATTAAGACTAAACCTGGAAATTAAAGACCGGTGAGCCTGACATCAGTGGCAGGGAAGTTGTTAGAAGATACTCTAAGTTACCAGATATATGAATATTTGGATACTCAGGGACTAATTAGTGATAGTCAGCATGGCTTTGTGCATGGTAGATGGTGTCTAACCCATCTTATAGAGTTTTTCAAGGAAGTTACCAAGAAAGCAGATGAAGGCGAGGCAATGGATGTTGTCAACCTGGAATTCAGTAAGGCATTTGATGAGGTCCCACATGGGAGTTAGATCAAAAGGTTCAGTCACTTGGTAGTAAAGTGGATTAGATGTTGGCTTTGTGGGAGAAGGCAGAATGTGGTAGTAGATAGCTGCCACTCTTGACTGGAGGCCTGTGACTAGCAGAGTGCCACTGAGTTCAGTGCTGGGTCTGTTGCTGTTTGTCATCTATATCAACAATCTGGATGATAATGTGTTAACTAGACCAGCAAATATGCAGGTGACACCAAGACTGGGTAAAGAGTGGACAACGAGGAAGACAATCAAAGTTTGCAGAGGCATCTGGACCAGTTGGAAAAATAAGCTGAAAAATGGCAGACGAAATTTAATGCAGGCAAGTGTGAAGTGTTGCTCTTTGGGAACACCAACCAAGTAAGGTCTTACACAGTGAGCAGTAGGACAAGTACGGTAGAACAAAGGGATTTGGGAATACAGGTCCATAATTCATTGAAAGTGGTGTCACAGGTAGACAGTGTCATAAAGAAAGCTTTTGGCACGTTGCCCTTCATAAATCAATGTGTTGAGTACAGAAGACGGGATGTTATGTTGAAGTTGTATAAGACGTTGGTGAGGCCTAATTTGGAGTACTGTGTGCAGTTTCAATCATCTACCTACAGAAAAGATGTAAAATAACATTGAAAGAGTACAGAAGAAATTTACAAGGATGTTGTCAAGACTAGAGGACCTGAGTTATAAGGAAAGATTGAATAGGTTTGAACTTTATTCCATAGAATGTAAAAAATTTAAGGGAGATTCGATAGAAATATACAAAATTATGAGGGGTATAGATCAGTAAATGCAAGCAAGCTTTTTCCACTGAGGATGGGTGAGACTACAACGATGGGTTAAGGTCATGGGTTAAAGGTGAAAGGTGGTGAGAGTGTGGAATTAGCTCCCAATGCAAGTGGTGCATGCAATTTCAATTTTAAGATTTAAGAGAAGTTTGGATAGGTGCATGAATGGGAGAGCTATGGTCCAGGTGTGGGTCTATGCGACTAGGCAGTTTAAATGGTTTGGCACAGACTAGATTAGCCAAAGGGACTGTTTTTGTGCTGTAGTTTACTGTGACTCTATGGTAGGGTGTTTAGTTATGAAAGCAGCTCCCCACTTGAAAGGATGGTGCTATCGTTAATGGGACTGGCATTGGGGGGGGTACCACAAACGCAGCCATTCGGTTGCTGGAAAGGCTTCCATGCAAACAGCATTTGGACATGGGTCAGTTGGTCCAAGGAGATGGGCAAGCACTGTCCTGAAAGGAACTGTTAAGGGAGGATGCTCATCTCCTACGCTCTCCCCAGATTAGGGTACATTTGATCTCTTGCAGGATTCCTTATCTTTGATCAGGGTAACCTATATCCCTTGCTGGAGCCCCTCCAAAGTGCACTGGAAGGCTGCCAGCAACAGCAGGGATGGGGTGGTGGGTGGGGCCTTCCTGTATCACCCCAATAAGGAGGGGATCGTTTGCCCTGCACCTGAGTGAGAGAATGTGTGTACATGTGCACGGGCGTGTGTGTGTGTGTGTGTGTGTGTGTGTGTGTGTGTGTGTGTACGCACAATGCCTGTGTTAGTTTGTTAAATCTGTATTGGAAGAGTGGATTAATCCTATAGTTCAATAGAAAAGGTGCCTGACTGAAATACTTCACAACTTGGTGAAGTGAACTTGCAGGATGGCTATGCCTTTAAGCAGCTGTGTGAGCATCAGGGCCCCCATACAGTCTTTTCTTTCCTTGGTCTTTGAAAAATGTGTTGAAGTTTTCCACTGTGGGAATTAATTGTGTGTTCTGAGTTTTGCAGTTACTTGCTAAGATTTTGAAGGAAGTTCAAAGCAAATTTATTATCAAAGTACGTATGTATCACTCTGAGATTCATTTGCTTGTGGGCGCACGTAGGAGAACAAAGAAATACAGCAGAATCACTAGAGGACTACACACAAAGTCGAACAAATAACCAATGTACAAAAGATGACAAAATGCAAATAAAAATAGGTAAATATGTAAGTAATTACTATACATAATATTGAGAAGGTGAGCTGTAGAGTCTTTGAATGTGAGTCCATGGGTTGCGGAATTAGTTCAGCATTGGTGGTGGCTCCAGTAACTCCCTGATGGCAGCAGTGAGGAGAGAGCTTGGCCTGGCTGGTGGGATCCCTTGTTGATGACTGCTGCTTTCCCAAGACAGCATTCCTCGTAGATGCGCTCAGTGGTGGGGAGAACTTTTCCTATGATGGACTGGACTGGACTGTATCCACTGCTTTTTGCAGGCTTTTCCTTTCCTTGGCTTTAGTGTTTCCATACCAGGCCATGATATTTACACACAGGTAAATGGTTAACCGCAGCCCATCTCCGGACACGTGGTTCCCACACACCCACATGCGCGCGGTCTTAGTGCGGCCGAGCATTGGCGGAGGTGGGCTAGCTACGCCAGCCTGGTGAGGGCTTGGCTGTGGATTCCCTGGTTGCCGAGCTATAGTGTGCAGGCACAGCCGAGCGTGTTGGCTGGGTCAGGGTCTTCGTCTTCCTCGGTATTCGTCAGGACCTTCTCCACTGTGTACCTATAGAAGTTTGTCGAAGTTTTAGATGGCACGCTGAATCTACACAAACTTCTAAGGAAATAGAGGCTCCGCTGTGCCTTCTTTGTAATGGCACTTACATGCTGGTGCAGGGTTGCTGATGTCTACCCATGTTGAAGGACTCTATCTTTCCACATGAAGAGTGTTATCCTATATACTGTGATGAGCCTTGTGGACTTCTGCAGTATGATGCATAGAGCATTGAGCTTCTAGGTTTCTCAAACACCTATTTACTAATTTGTGTCTTAACTAAAGTCATTAAGCCCTTGAGCTTTCTATTTAATCTTATTAAGTTAATTGTGACTGGCACAGGTTTTCCACACGTTATGATTATTTAAAGCAGAGTCCTGTTTAGCTCTCATCATGGGGTCCTTGTGTGGAGAATAATTTGTCTCATGGTGTTGCTCAGTAGTGTCACTGATGTTCTATTGGAATTCCTGTGTATAATCTCTTATTTCCATCTCTACATGGGAGTCTGCTGTTCCTCCAGTCGTTGCCAGTGCTCACTCTGACAGAAGGACCCCACGACGAATGGAGGCGAGGATGCCTTCTTTACTCAGTTCATGTCCTGAGTGTATGTTCCAAGTGTCCCAAGTTTATGTTCTGAGTGTAAATTCCAAGTGTATGTTCCGAGCTTCTTCAGAGTATGGTCAAGACTTTTTTCAGGCTTCTCAGGGTCACTCGGTCATGTCACCAAAGTTCTGTTGGAATTTCTATGCCTAACCTCTTGTTTCCGTCTCTGCATGGGAGTCTCCATTCCTTCACACCTGGGTTCAGTCATCACCAGCACTCACCGTGATGATGTACGATCTTGAGATTCTTCTTCTTACAAGCAGCCATAAAACAAAAAAGCCCAAAAAGAACCTATTAAAAAAAACACCCAATGTGCAAAAAAAGAACAAATCGTGCAAATAATAAAAAGTAAACAAATAAGTTTGAAGTATATTCTTATCGAAGTATGTGCACATTATACAACCTTGAGATTTGTCTCCTAACAGGCAGACATGAAGCAAAGAAACCCAAAAAAAACTGTAGATAGAAGATTGTCTTAACACCCAATGTACAGAGAATAAAAAACCACATCATTACTCATAAAACTGCACTAAAAACCATAAAAAGCTAAATAACCCATAAAAAAGAAGCCTGTCAACCACTGAATGTGCAATGATAAAAGAACATCATGCAAACAGTAACCACAAACAAATAGTGTTTCTGTTCAGTGCAGAGCTTGAGCAAGTGTTGTGGAACAGTGGTCTGAACAATCAGAACTAAGGTCCACAGCCATGGATTCAGTTCGTCACTGCAGCCGGTCCAGGATCCTGTTAGTTGCAAGCCACAGCTTCAGATCAGCACGGAGATCATTAAACCTCACAGAACAGCGAGTTGAAGGCCTAACCTTTTCAATCTGGCCTGGTGCTTATATCAGCCAAACGTCAGCTCATTCTTTTATCAAGCATGGATTAAATTTGTTTCTGGAGGGAGATGAGTCTGGCATCTCGTGGGTGTCTCACATCCCATATTACCCACAGGAGGAGAGACAGATCGATCACATGAATGGTTCATTGAAGTAACAGATTAAGCTGCTACCTACACCCTGCAGGAATGGCTGGAGGTGCTGCAGCAAGGGATGGACTCCTGAACTCTTAGCCAGTGAAACTGGGTGGGTCATTGATGTCCCAGTGTTTAGCAGTGTCAGAAGCTCAAGGAGGTGGAGTTGGAAGAGGAATTGGGGAAGGTTTGGGTGCAGCAATCACAGGGGCCAATGGGACATGGGAGATAGTGGCAGGTGGACCCGGAAATAGGTGGTGGGTAGTGTTACCAGGGGAACTGGGAATGACATGTGTAAGTACCCAGTGATTAACCAGGAGGGAGGAGTTTGTGCCTTGTACGTTGTGGAATGGCATAGTGGTGGATGCTGACAGCAGTGGTGATGATCCTGACCTGTGGTGGGAGCTCCCATAACACATTCTTATGGATGGCATATGAACATGCCAACAGGAGTAGCATGTCAGATTGCCGGGTTTGTATGAGGACTCCGGCCCATGCTGCAGACAGGACTATACAAACTATCAATATCGGTCCTCTTTGATAGCAAGGAAAAAGACTGTTGCAGCAACTTGTCCTTCTCCACTGACTTCGGTTTTTCTGTTTTGGGGAGGGGATAGTTCACTCCAGTCATCCTCACCCTGTCGTATGGTAACCACCTGAAAGTACTTGAGCCCTAGTGACCCCCGGTGGAGTGAGTGCCTTAAGGGCTGGTGTATCCCTACTTGTGACTTGTTTAAACCGAAGGTCCCGACTCTGAAAGTGACGAGGAAGGAAAAGACATGTTGGTGTATGTGGTGTGATAAGCACAGGTCTAACCTGTCAGTGGGACACAGTGAAGGGGAGCAGAGGCAGCATCCTGAGATGACTGTGTCTACATGGGGCAGTGCGGTGAAGGTGGACACTGAAGGGCACTTACTGGATATGGGTCTCCCGGGCCTACCCAGGGCTCCCCGTGGGAGTGAGGTATGGTTGCTGCTATCTGGGGTATGGGGTGTCGTACACTTACCACTTCAGTGCACTGGATGAGCACCCTGCCCCTGATGGTCAGCGTAGGAAGAGGCCTATCACAGAGGTAGAAAGACTTTGGATAACAGCTCTCCCAGTATGGTGCGGCCAGACTGACCCAGGAACTGATATGTATGACCTCTGTGATGGAGATACTACCTAACGAGACAGCCATAGCATTTAAACACGCAGAGGATGTGCTGATCCAAGTATAGGCCAAAATGATGGCTATTTGAACGGTTGCCTTGCAGAATCGGATGGCCTTAGATTTCTTGTTTGCAGAGAAAGATGACGCTTGTGCTGTTATCAGTCAAGAATGCTGCAGCTACATTCCTAACAAGTCAGGGAATATTAATCACCTGATTGATCACATCTGACAGTCAGTGGATGATATTCAGAAAGTGAGGGACATGTTCCATAGCTATTACACCCCAGGGGGAAGTAGATGCTCTACCATAATATACTGGGTAGTGACTATTGGGCTTACAGTACTGGGTATTGTAGTTTTGCAATCTATATGTAGTTTGGTGGGGAGTTTTACTAGCCAGAGGACTGAATTGTCACAGTGTCACCTCTTTTGAGGGGTGGGATATAAAGTGAAGAGGTAATTTACTGGTCAAAAGCAGCTTCCACCATGCTAGTCGCTGATTGGTCAATTTGATTGATGTGACAGCTCTCCCATTGGTTGGAGGCTTCCAGTTTCAGGCACCCCCACACATATAAGATTAGTACTTGCAGGACTCTCTCTCTCTTTGTTAGCGGCTCCCTTCAGACTGGGTAGTGATGAGGGCTAAAGAACTATTGGGAAAGTGTGTGGCAGACAGGAGGACGCATGCACACACAGATCTAGGTACCTGTTTATTGAATGTTTAATGTTGTAGTTGTGTAACTTGGGGGACTTAGAAAAGTACATGTTTGACTTAGATGCTTGGTTGAGTGTTTCACTGTTTGTTTGTAAATAAATAGTTAACATGCTTGCTTGCTTTCAGTGCCTTCTGACCCAATTACCAACTCTGCAAATCTGCCTCCCCATAACACGAGGCAAACAAAATTAAACTCAGTATGCTAGGTGGGGTCTAACCAGAGCTTTATAGAGCTGCAACATTATCTCATGGGTGCTAGACTCAGGTGCCTGACAAATGAAGACCAACACTCCATACACCTTCTTAACCACCTTATCAACTTGCACGGGCCTATGGATTTGACCTCGAGATCCCGCTGTTCCTCCACACTGCTAAGAATCCTGTACTCTGCCTTCATGGTCAGCTTCCAAAATGTATCGCTTCACACATTTCCAGGTTGAGCATCTGCCACTTCTCAACCTATCAATGTCCAATTGTAATCTACAGCAACTGTATATGCATTCAATAATACCACCAGGCTTTGTGTTCTCTGCAATTGGTGCTAACCTATCCTTGCATTTCCTCATTCAAGTCATTGATAAATCCTGGAACTGATCCCTGAGGGTCACAACTAGTCATGGACCTCCAGACAGAATACGTTCCATCTACTACCAACCTCTGCCTTCTGTGGTCAAGCCAACTGTGAATCCTTACAGCCAAGTTTCCCTGGATCCAACTCTTCCTGACTTTCTGAATAAGCCTACTGTGGGGAACCTTGACAAACGCCCTACAAAAATCCAAATCACCACCTCCACAGCTCTGCATTCATTAATTAGTTTTGTCACTTCCTCAGGAATTCAATCAACCCATCAGATACAACCTGCCCCTCACCAAGCCATGCTGACTATCCCTTATTAGGCTATGCTCCTCCAACTGCTCGTAAATCCTGTCTCGAAGAATCCTCTCCAACAGTTTGCCTATCACTGACCTACTCACTGGTCTGTAGTTCCCAGGGTTATCCTTATTACCCTTCTTGAAGAAAAGAATAACATTTGCCAACCTCCAATCTTCTGCTACTACTGCTGTGCCCAATGAGGATGCAAAGTTCATCACCAAGGTGCAGTGATCTTTCCGTGGTAATCTGAGGTGTATCCTGTTTTGCCCCAAAGGCTTATCTATGCTAATGTTTTCCCAAACTTCCAGCACATCCTCTTTCTTAATATCAACATGTTTCAGCATATTGGCCCATCCTATGCTGCCCTAAAATTTGTCAAGATCCCTCTTGTGGGTGAATACTGAAGCAGAGTATTCATTAAGGACCTCCCCTCCCTCCTCTGACTCCAGGTATGTCTTTCCTCTTTTACCTCTGATCAATCCAACCTTCATTCTAGTCATCCTCCTGCTCTTCATATATAGACTGACGGGGTTTTCCCTAATCCTACTCATCAAGTCTTTCTAATATCCACTTCTAGCTCTCCTAAGTCCATTCTTAGGCTCCTTCCTCACTGCTTTGTAATTCTCTAAAGCTCTGTCTGATCCTTGCTTCCTAAAACTTAATTTTGCTTCTTCTTTCTCTTAACTGGATGTTCCACATTTCTTGTCAAACATGATTCCCTTCCCTGCATCACTGGAACAAACCTACTCAGAACCCCATGCAAGTGTTCCCCAAACAACCTTCACATTTCTGTTGTGTATTTCCCTGAGTACATCTGTTGCCATTTATGCTTCCAAGTTCCTGCATCATAATTCCCCTCTATTAATTAAGTAGTTTCCATACCCATCTGCTCTTTTCTCTCTCCAAATGCAAATGGTAATAGTCAGGGAGTTGTGGTTTTTTTTCTCCAAAATGCTCACCCACTGAGAGATCTGACAGCTGACCTGGTTCAAAGCCAATATTGACCTCTCCTCTAATCGGCCTGTCTAGGAATTGCATCAGGAATCCTTCCTGTACACACTTAACAAGTTCTGCCCCAATTTCAACCTTTTGCACTAAGAATGTGCCAATCAATATTAGGATGTGGAAGTCATCCATGACAGGAGCCTATTAATTATGCACCTTTATAAAATCTGCCGCCTGATCTCTGTTACTATTGAGGGAACCTATAGAATGGTCATAAGTGTGATTGCTCCCTGCCTATTTCTGAATATCACCCACACTGACTCAGTAGACAATCCCAGCACAACATCCTCACTTTCAGTAGCTGTGATACCATCCATGATTAGCAATGCAAACTCCCCTGCCTCTCTGTCCCTTTTGAAACGTCTAAACCCTAGAGCGTCTAGCAGCCTTTCCTGCCAGACTGACACTCGTCTCCATGATAGCAACAATATCATAGTTACAAGTACTGATCCACACTCTAAATTCATCATCCTTGTTCTTGATACTTCTTGCATTAATATAGACACATTTCAACCCATCCAACTTACTGTCATTAGAACCATAGAACATTAAAGCACAGAAACAGGCCTTTGGCCCTTCCTGGCTGTGCTGAACCATTTTTCTGCCTTTAGACTCTCTAAAGCTTGGAAGACTTTGCACCAATTGCTGGCAAATACCATTGGTATGGATGAGTACTTGATGTGTATCATGAAAATGATGGGCTGAGTGGTCTGCTTCTGTACTGTATGACATTACAAAAAACCAAAATGTTACAGATATTTCTAGCTCCAATCTGGAATTTAACAAGCACCTTGACAGGACAGCCTTTGGCAGAATAGTGCTTCCACAGCTCTGCAATTGCAGCTGTAGCTGGAACACAATTAGCTGTTTCATTGAGAGCTTCTTTTCTAAATCTGTTTTACCTAAAAAGTTGAACCCCCTTGGTGAAAGTGAAGCTCCTGTCCTCACCGTTCCCCCCCCCCCGCTTTAACTGGGTACTTTGCTCTGATTTCCCTCTGCTTATTCTCCATATATCATGCCTCTGTGTAAGGGGAACGTTAACTTGTCTGGGAGCAGCTGGGTATTGTAGAAGCCTTGAAGTGAACACCAGCTCCTTAATGAACGACTCCCTGCAGGCTTGACTAACGCTAAAGTCTGGAATTAGCAGAAACAACTCAAACCAACAATCAGTCAGCAACCAATCAACAAGCAATTGATGATTGCTTTAAATACTGTAGATGATGCCTTAGGGGTGATAGGAGGGGGAAGAGGTGGGTCTATCCTGTCTTTGAATGCTAGTTTCCAGCCGTGTTAAACAGATGGTGATACCTATATCATTCATGTCTAATTCGCCACCATTGAAGCCGATTTAATGCTCTGTACTGACTGGTGTCAGAATCTGCCTGCTCTGCATATTCCCGGTGAGTGAGAACTGGCGTCATTCCCAACATGGAGGTTCTGTGAGAAAAGTACTTTTAATGAGCAGACCCCACAAAACAGATTAAAATTGTCACTGATTAGATGCAATGTAGCCAGCTTATATTGCCATAGACTGAAAAACTCTACATGTCCATCTTGAATTTTGATTGAGAAAAAGAAACTTCAAATCATTTATAATTCAAAGTATACAAATGATTTATGATTATTTATCTTTTTTTTAAAAATCAGTCCGGTTTTGATTTCAAAGGCTCTGAGTTCCCAATGAGAACTGTTCTGGTATTTAGGGTGGCGAAGTGCACCTTGGGAAATTGTTCATGCTTCAAGGTCCTGTCTGCAAGATTTAAGGCCGCTGGAAAATATACTAGGCTGGAACTTAGGTCAGGAGATGTCAATATTTCAGAAACCAGGCTGCTTTCCAAGCCCCAGACAACAGATAAGAAGTAACACCCCTGCCTCATTGATCAAGGTACTCGCACTGTGTCGTGACAGTAGCAATCAGTGATGAACTAAATCCATGGAGACCAACTTTCTGAGGGACCTATTTTCCATTTTCAGCTGCAACAGCTCTCATTGCCCAGCCGCTGGGGTTGCTGAACGCACCGTTAAAAGACCCTCTCTAAAGGGATCTTGCTGTTTCCGTACAGGCGGGCTTAACGCTTCAGCTTGGCCTCCAGTCGCACTCTAGCTGTTTTCAATTGCTCTTGGGAGTTCATCTTCCTTGCTCTGCTTTCCATTCCTCATACAGGAGACTTATTTTTCCATCACTTCACAATGAAGACAAATGCCAAACTGAATCCAGAACAGCAGGCATTTATCAAATAAATCTGCCCTGTCAAAAGCATTAATAATGATCATCACACAGCGTTCCTTTGTTTTTCCTGTTCCTTTCTCCGTGCTGGTGTTCCAGGAGGTGATTACTCAGTGTCTATAGTTTCAGCTTTAGAGCTTCTACTCCATCGGCCAGACTGAATGAAGGTTGAGCCTTTCAGCCAAGCTGGTGTGAATCTGAGCTGGCTGAGAGACTTGGTCCAGCAACAGCTCTTGTGCAGCATAAAGCAGGGAACAGGCATGATCCCAGCCTCAGAGGGGACACTCAGCCCCTCTCCCATGGAGCCATTGCTTCTCCTAGGGCAGTCCTACCACACTGCCAGGTATAGGAACCAGAGCAGAGAACTGCTGTGATGTGTTGCTCTGACAGCCTTTTTTGCATAGTGTGCTGTGCTTCCTCAAGAATCCAGAATAATCCTCACACTTAAATTGGCAGCTATCTGAGTTTTTACACTAATAAGATTCACTGCCAAATAACCCATAAGAGTTATAATAATATTTTTTAACACACTGAGATGCATTACTTTGCTGATGGAGCCAGTTGCAGGTTCGCCACGGAATACCCTTTGATCTCAATGTAAAATCTTTGCCACAAACTGAAGCCAGAGCCCTTCAGTTGCAAAATCCGGCATTAACACCACAGATTATGTCCATTTTGCCAAGCAGGAGGACTCCATTCAGCAAAATGGCAGAACCTGAGGCTGCTGCAGGCTAATTGCAACAACACCCTGCAAAGGGCTGCCTCCCATGACACCCACCTGCATCTCCTTCCTCATCAGCCTGGTGAGTCAACTTCTTTGCAAAGTGCTGAACTCTGTTATTAAGTAAGAATTAAGACGGCACCAAGAAAACATCAGCAGAGTTAACTTGGCTTTATAAAAGGGAAATTGAGTGGGAAACGTTAAAAGAATTGACTTTTAGATGTAACTCATAGAGAAAATAACAGACGTCGTATATTTGTGTTTTCAGAATAAAAGACAGGAGAAATAAACAGATCACGGCCAGGTTGGCACTCCTAATAGTGGGCAGCTAGAGTGTCATTAATGTCAATTGTAAATAACTGATTTCGATGATGGGAGGGATGTCTAAGACTGCTGACATTACAGAGATTGGTGGAAAGGAGGCAGGGAAATTTCAAAGGAATATAAACAGATTAGAACGAAGTAAGAAGATAGCAGGGAAAATAAATGTGAGGTTATTCACAAAAGAATATTGAAAAGAAGAATAGGCGTTTTAAAGTAGAGAGCAATTATAAATTTTTTTTCAGGGTGATCTGGGCATTTCATCTATGAACTACAGAGAGGCAACATGCAAACAGCACAGGCAATTATGCACCTACCTTTCACCTTTGAACTTGTGCTCCCTCCCTTCCCCCACCTTCTAGTCTGGCTTCTTCCCCTTTCTTCTTCAGACCTGGAGAAGGGTCTCTGACCAAACCTTCAAATGTTTATTCATTTCCATAGATACCACCTGACCTGCTGAGTTCCACCAACATTTTGTATGTTTTACTCTGGATTTCGAGCATCTGCAAAATCTCTTGTCTTTACAATGACGAGACTTGCTAACCTGATCATGATCATGTGCGACATAGCTTGCAGTGTGCGTGGTTTTAGTGGTTAGTTTCAGTGGCAGGAATTTGTATCAGTCCAGTCTTTGAGCAGAAGTCAGAGAAGCATCATAACAAGGCAAAACCATCCTTGCTCCCTGAAGAGCAATCTACCCAACCCATTCACCTATATTTATCCTGTTACCCAGAAAACAATCTTCTCTCAAGTGCCCATTCAATACCTTTTAAAAAGCATTCATAAACCTACAACTATCCAGACTTTTGGTTGTGACGTGGTGCTGCGACTGTACAACGGCACTGAAGAGTGAAAGCAGATAATGTGAGTGCAATCGTTAATGAAGTCATAAGTGGGGTTGAGTCAGAAGTATTTCAAACAATGTTCTGCACCTAACAAATCTAGCTAGAGTGTTCCATATTTTCCAGCACTCCTGCATTGTTCTTAGCACAACAATATTAGGAATATTAATCACAGATTTCCTGCTGTCCTCTCTGGAGGGTCTAGAGGGCTCGTTGGAGCTGAGGAGAAAGGAAAGGAAAAAGGGAGGAACCATCACACACCCCCGTGTCTCCCAATAATCCTTTGGTCTCAGTATCTGAAGATGACGGGTTGCCTTCAGGAAAGTGAATTCAAAAAAAGCATCTGGTCTGAGTGAGAGGTTGTTGTTATGACACCACTCAGCCAAACTTTCAATCTCCCTCCTGTCTGCTGATTCGTCACCACCTTTGGTATAGCCCACTTCAGTGGTGTCATAAGCAATTTGTATTGGTGTTGGAGCTGTACTTAGCCACACAGTCATAGGTGTAAGGTGAGTAGAGCAGGGGGCTGAGCACACATCCCTGCAGTACTCCTGAGCTGATGGAGATTGTGAAGGAGATGTTTTGTCGATCTAAACTGACTGGATCTACAATCCAGGATCCAATTAAACAAGGGGGTATTGAGGCCCAGGTCTTGGAGTTTACTGATTTGTTTTAGAAACACAGAAACATAGAAAAATATGTCCTTCAGGCCCTTCGACCCTCATTGCAGTGCCAAACATGTACTTACTTTAGAAATTACCTAGGGTAACCCATAGCCCTCCATTTTTCTAAGCTCCATGTACCTATCCAGGAGTCTCTTAAAAGACCCTATCGTGTCCGCCTCCACCACCATCACTGATGGCCCATTTTACGCACTCACCACTCTCTACATAAAAGACCTTAGCCGTGACATCTCTTCTGTACCTACCTCCAAACACTTTAAAACTGGACCCTCTCGTGTTAGCCATTTCAGCCTTGGAAAAAGCCTCTGACTATCCACACAATCAACGCCTCTCATCATTTTATACACCTCTATCAGGTCACCCCTCATCCTCCATCACTCCAAGGAGAAAAGGCCGAGTTCACTAACCTATTCTCATAAGGCAAGCGCAGCAGCTTTGAGTGTCCAATGGGCTCGGACCCCAAGATCCCTCTGATCCTCCACACTGTCAAGAGTGTTAGCATTAATACTATTTTCTGCCATCATATTTGACCTACCAAAATGAACCACCTCACACTTATCTGGGTTGAACTCCATCTGCCTTTAGAGGGGACGATGGTGCTGAATGTTGAGATGTAATCAATAAAGAGCATCCTGATGTATGCATCTTTGCTATCCAGATCTTCCAGGGTTATGTGAAGAGCCAATAAGACAGCATCTGCTGCTGACCTGTTGCTTTGGTAGGCAAATTGGAGTGGATTCAAGTTGCCACTCAGCCAGGAGCCTCTCAAAACTCTTCATCACTGTGGATGTAAGTGACACTGGGTGATAGTCATTTAGACAGGTTACCATACTCTCCTTGGGCAATGATATGATTGAAATCTGCTTGAAGCAGGTGGGTACCTCATACTGCCGGAGCGAGAGGTTGAAGATATCCATGGATACACCAGCTAGTTGGTTGGCAAAGGTCTTCAGTACTCGACCAGGTACACTGTCCAGACTGGATGCTTTCCTTGGATTCACTCTCTTGAAGGCAGCCCACATGTCATCTTGATACTAAGAACAAAGGATCATTGTGAGACACAGGGGTGCGCGATAGTTCCTACTTGTTCTGGTGGTCAAAGCGAGCATAGAAGGCATTGTGCTCATCTGGAAGTGAAGCTCTGCTGTCTCCTGTATCACAAGATTTAACTTTGTAGGAGGTTATGGCATTCAAACTGGCCATAGCTGTCAAGTCTCCCTCGTTGATTCCAGTTTAGTCCAGAATCTCCACTCCGCCCGAGAGATGACTTTCCGGAAATCATACCTGTATCTCTTCTGGCATTCTTGAACTCCAGACTTGAATGTCTGTGATCTGGCTCTCAGCAGATTCCAGATTTCCTTGTTCATCCAGGACTTCTGATTGGGGAAAACCCTGAACAATTTTTTGGGGATACACTCATTCAGAGCTGTTTTAATAAAATCTGTAACAACCCCAGTGAAATTGTTCAGGTCTCCAGATGTGATCTTGAACATGGCTCAGTCCACTGACTCAGGGCAATCCTGTAACCGTTCCTCTGCCTCCACAACCACCTCTTAGCTATCTTGATCTTTGGAGCTTTGCAGTCTCAGGAAGGAACGATAGGCATTCCTTATCGTAGTGTAGCAGTGGTCTAGTGTGCTGGAACCTCTGGTGCAACAGGTTACATGCCGGTGATAGTTGGGCAAGGTTCTCTTCAGACAGGCCTAGTTAAACTCATCAGAGGCGGAGAAGGTCAGTAACTTTAAATCCCTGGGCATCACTATCTCAAAGGACCTGTATTGAATCCATCATATACCTATAATTGCAAAGAAAGCACAACAGCACCTCTATTTCCTCAGGAGTCAGCAGAAATTTGGCATGTCATCAAAAACCTTGGCAAACTTCTGTAGGTGTGTGGTGGGAAGTGTGTTGACTGTCTGTATTATGCCCTGTTATGGGAACACCAATGCCTTTGAATGGAAAATCCTTCAAAATGTAGTGGATTCAGGTTTTCAAATGAGTTCCTGAACAAGGCCTAGTCCATCATGGGTAAAACCCTCCAAGCCATTGAGCATATCTACATGAAACATTGCTGTAGAAAAGCAGCATCCATTATCAAAGATCCTCACCGCTCCAGCCATGCTCTTTTCTCACTGCTGCCATCAGGCAAAAGGTATGGATGCCCAGGACTCACACCACCAGGTTCAAGAACAGTTACTACTCCTCAACCATCAGGCTATTGAACAAAGGTGGATAACTACACTCGTTCTATTTCTGGTGTTCCCACAACTGAAGCCACTTTATCAACTCTTCTTCTTGTTACTTCATGCTTTTTTTATTCCATGTTATTTAATACTCGTTATTTATTGAAATTTGTTTATATTTGCATTTGCACAGTTTTTGTTCATTGACCCTTTACAGCTACTGTTCCATAGATTTGCTAAGTATGCCTACAGAAGAAAGAATCTCAGGGTTTTATGTGGTGAAGTGTAAGTACTCTGATAATAAATTTTACTTTGATCTTTGAACTTTGAATTTTGAAAGTCAACTTCTGTGCCCGCTTCCCTCAGTTCCTCCAAAGCAGAAACGGAGGAGCTAAGTAGAGTTATATACCAGCCTAATCCTTGTGACCAGCAGGCCCAGTGAGTCCCAATAAAACTGCCTCTCTGTGCATGCTTATGACTTCTGGCTTTTAAAAAACCTGAAGTCTTCAAGTGAACATAAAAACAACTTAATCATTGAAGTTTCAAAATAAAAATTTTAAACATAATAAGTTAAAGTCTGAAGTTCAAAGTAAATATATTATCAAAGTACATATATGTCACCATATACAACCCTGAGATTCATTTTTTGTGGGTATATTCAACAAATCCATAAATAGAATAATAACCATAATAGAATCTATGAAAGACCACACCAACTTGGATGTTCAACCAGTGTGCAAAAGACAACAAACTTTGCAAATACAAAAATTAAGAAATAATAATAATAAATTAAATAAGCAATAAACATTAAGAACAGGAAATGACAAGTCCTTGAAAGTGAGCCCTTGTGGGAACGTTTCATGATGGGGCCCCTGAAGTTAAATGAAATAATCCCTTTAGGTTCAAGAGCTTGATAGTTCTAGGATAATAACTGTCCCCAAACCTGGAATCAGAATTTAATGACGTAACTCTGAAGAATGGCGTCTTTAGGTGCATTTACCTTTAATGGCATACTTCTGGACATTAGAAATGACCATTATTAAAAAATAAAATGTTGGTGTTAAGTTCATAAACACTTTTTATTGATAAATTCTATATTTCATTTTTCCTGATTTACAATTGTTTATTTTGTGTTGGTGATGAAAGTGTGATGGTCAAATTGTATCAGCTAGAATTGTGCACCAGACGTGAGCTTATTTTTAATTATTAGTGGAATTGCAAAGCATTATTCACATAACCGGGATGATCTTATCCCAGACTACTCAGAAAATGCTCAAAGTGTTCACACATAACTGCCCTTTGGTGTACAGTTGCTAAGGCACTTCAAAACCACTTTGGGAACCTTCACCACCAAGGCAGCAGCTGACAAAGACAGAACTGTCCTCATTTCCAATGTGGCTCAGTTGGCCAATAAAAATCACCCTTATTACCAGCAGAATGAGTGAAAGTAAAACAATACAACTTGTGTAATTACTGTCTCTGTCCAATCTAAAACCATCTTTATTTGTGTTACTGAGGAACACTTGCTTTTGACAATCCACATGCAGTGAAATAATCATATGGCTAAGTGACAATTTCAGACAATCCACTTTTAATATACACTGCATATAGTTGGTCAGAACATCATTTCCAACTGATAATGTGAAATCATTGGTTTATCAGTACCTTCTGTTAGTTAACTTAATTGTTTCTTCAATATATGCTTACTTCACTGATTTCTTGATTTGTTTCACTTGCTTAGTAACAGTAAATCACAGTCAGACAGTTCAGAGTATCTTTTAAAACATCAGTAATAGTTCTCTGATAAACTCTATTCACTGAGCTTCTGAAGATTTTGTACATTTCTTGACAGCCTATAAATAAATGACAGTAAAGTCAACCCAGCCTATATGTTTTCCCAGATTGTCAATATTCTTGCTGATTAATGGCTATGCTCATTAAAGACTGACTCAATACTTTTTATAATTGTGTATATATGCGATGACTTGAAGATCACCTATAATTGTAATGTTGGGATAATTGACCAAGGTTTTGTTGTGAATTGAAGGCAACTCATACTGTGGATTTCAGGTTATAATGAATCACATTAATGGACCTATTAAACCTAATTTTAGGTTCCTAAAGCAGTATATTTTTCCAGTCACTGTGAGCAATTATAGCTTTTATAGCTGTGTTTTTAATTATATAGCTACAGTATTTGTAAGCATCTTTGTCAAATTTTGCATTTTTTAATTAATGCATGAAAAGGCCAGTAATGATGCTACAGATAGCCTGGTTATAGAAGTGAGGTAACAAACAAGGAGTCAGAAACGTGAGAGGGAGATTAAGTAAGGGTCCTACAATTTGTTTTAGAAATTAAAAATTTCCGTGAAGAATCCAAACTGATGTTCCAGAATGCTTCGCTGTGCATTTGTGTGGAAAATTGTGTCCTTTGTCCTCAAAAAGGAAAGGGATAATCCTGCATCTATCATATACAGTGGCCAGATGTGAGATTCTGTGTAATCCAGATGCTTGCCATAGGAAAGGTTGCTATGGCCACATGCTGTGGAAGAGATGACAGCTTGATACATTCCTTCCCAGTGACATTGACACAGGCACTGACGAGCTCATATTAAAAAGTCACAAGAACTGCCAGACAAATTATTTGGAAAGAGCACAAACTCAGGAACATGAGCACAGTGATACTGATCACAGCAGAATAAAGAGTCATAGCACTCTACAGCACAGAAACAGGCCCTTCAGCCCATCTAGTCCTTGCCAAGCCATTAGTCTGACTAATCCCATCGACCTGCTCCTGGACCATACCCCTCCCATCCAAGTACCTCTCCAAATTTCTCTTAAATGTTGACATTGGATCTGTATCCACCACTTGCACTGGCAGCTTGTTCCACACTCTCACCACCCTTTGAGTGAAGAAACTCCCCCTCGTATTCCCCTCACCTTTCAGCCTTATCCCATGGCTTCTAGTTCTAGTCTCACCCAGCCTCAGTGGGAAAAGCCTGTGCACGCGACATCACTCAGATTACAGCCAAAGCAAACAGAATTTTGGGTATCCTGCTAAGAAACCTCCACTCATGTTGTAAATCCGTCAAGGTCATGGCATGCAAGACACTCGTCCGTCCAAAGCCTGAGTATTGTGCGGCCATAGGAGATCCCCATCAAACTAACAATAAGAAGTCCATCAAAAAAATCCAATGCCCTGCTGCTGGCTTTGTGCTAAACGATTACAGCAGGAAATCCAGTGTCACCAACGTGCCCTCTAACCTTCAATGGGAACCACTTGAAAAACGACATACTAAACTACAATTAATCTCCACTTTCAAAGAGGTTCACAACATCACTCCATCAAACATCCAAATTCATCACAGGGTCAGTTCAACTCGACAACAAACTGGACCTTACATACTGGAAGCCCCTTCATTCAACAAGATTTGCTACCAATACTCCATCTACCCAAGATCAACCAAGTGGAATCTTCTGCCACCAGACCTGTGCAGTATTTCTGTCATTAATATTTTTAAAGATAGACTCAATCAAATCAATTTAGGGGATCTAGTCAAAAAAGCTCACTTTACAATTTAACTCTCACACCATTCACACCAACTGTGCGTTATAACAGAAGTCCGGCCCTGCTTGCACAGTACCAAGCAGAAGCAGAAGAAAGCCTGCTTGCATTTACCATATCTATATCCTTCATAATTGTGTATTCCTCTATCAAACCTCCCCTCAGTCTATTATGTTTTAGGGAATATAGTCCCAGCCTGTCCATCCTTTCCCTATAACTCAAGACCTCAAGTCCCGGCAGCATCCTTGTAAATTTTCTCTGCACTCTTTTAAATCTTATTTATACCTTTTCTGTAGGTTGGTGACCAAAACCGTGCACAATACTCCAAATTAGGCTAACCAATGTCAACATAATTTCACAATATTCTTACACAATTTCTTTTATAATTTCAACATAATCTCCCAACTCCAGAATACATTGATTTATGAAGGCCAATGTGCCAAAAACTGTCTTTATGACCCTATCTATCTGTGATGCCACTTTCAATGAATTATAGACTTGTATCCCCAGATGCCTCTGTTCTACCAAACTCCTCAGTGCCCTACCATTCTCCATGTAAGTCCTGCCCTGGTTGGTCTTCACCAAGTGCAACACCAAACACTGGTCTGCATTAAATTCCATCCGCTGTTTTTCAGCACATTTTTTCAGTTGGACCAGATCCCACTGTAAGTTATGATAGTCTACCTCGCTGTCCTGTACATCCCCAGTCGTGGTGTCATCTGCAAATTTGCTGATCCAGTTAACCACATTGCCATCCAGATCATTGATGTACAGTAGCTGACAAACAACAGCAGACCTATCACTGATCCCTGTGGCACACCACTAGTCATAAACTTCCAGTCAGAGAAGCAACCATCTACTACCACTATCTGCCTTCTCCCGCAAAGCCAATGTCTAATCCAATTTACTACCTCACCTTGAATGCCAAGCCACTGAACATTCTTGACTGACCTCCCATGTGGGTGTTTGTCAAAAGCCTCGCTAAAGTCCATCTACTGTCTTGCCACTCAGCAGGCACTGCCTCACCTTCATCAACTTCCCTGGCAACCTCCTTGAAAAACTCTATAAGATTGATTAGACATGACCTATCATGCACAAAGCCATGCTGATGACCTCTGACCAGTCTCTGTCTATCCAAATATTTGTACCTCTGGTCCCTTAGAATACCTTCCATTATCTTTCCCGCTACTGACATCAGGCTCACCAGCCTATAATTTCCTGGCTTATTTGTAGAGCCTTTCTTAAACAGCAGAACAACATTAGCTATCCTCCAATCCTCTGGCACCCCATCCATAGCTAAGGATGATGTAAATATTTTTGCTGAGCCCACTGCAATTTGTGCCCGTAGGTCCAGGGGAACTCCTTGTCAGGCCTTAGAGATTTATCCACACAAATTTGCCTCAAGACAGCTAACACCTGTAATCTGTATAGGTTCTGTGACTTTGCTGCTGCTCCGCTCACTTCTATAGACTCTGTGCCCCTCTCCTGAGTAAATACAGATGCAAAAAATCCATTTAAGATCTCCCCCACCTCTTTTGGCTTCAAGCATAGATTACCACTTTATCTTCCAGAGGACCAATTTTGTCCCCAACACTCCTTTTGCTCTTGATATATCTGTTGATGCCCTTAGGATTCTCCTTCACCTTGTCTGCTAGAACAAATGCCTGCCTTCTTTTAGCCCCACTGATTTCCTTCTCAAAAACCAAGGTTCCCTAGACTACCTTTTATTTACTTACTCTGTACTCTCAAAATCCCCAAAATCCCCCCCAAGTACACCTTTACCAGGAAGCACCTGTCTCAATCCACCCTTGCCAGATCCTTTCTGAAACCATCAAAATTGGTCTTTCTCCAATTTAGAATTTCAGCCTGAGAACCAGACCTATTCATTTCCATAATTACCTTGAAACTAATGGCATTATGATTACTGGATGCAAGATGTTCCCCTACCCAAACTGCCCTGACTCATTCCCTATAGGAGATTCAGTATCACACTCTCTCCAGTTGGGGCTTCTGAGTACTGATTAAGAAAACTTGCCTAAACACATTTGACAAGCTCTTCCCCATCCACCCCTTTTACAGTATGAGTCCCAGTCAATATGTGGAATGTTAAAATTACCTACTATCACAATCTTTTGTTTGTGATACGATGTGATCTATCAGGAGCAGCCTGCGATCTGTCTACAAATTTGCTCCTCTAAATCCTACGGATTGTTGGGTGGTCTATGATACAATCAAAATAATATGGTCATACCTTTCTTATTCCTCAGTTTTACCAATAAAGCCTCACTAAGCGTGCTTTCCAATCTGTTCTGTCTGAGCACTGTCATGACATTTTCTCTGACTAGTAATACCACCCCTCTCCCTTTAATCCCTCCTGCTCTATCATGTCTAAAAACAACAGAACCCCAGAACATTGAGCTGCTAGTCCTGGCCCTCCTGCAACCAAGTCTCCCTAATGGCTAAAATGTCATAATTCCTCTTGCTGATCCATGCCGTAAGCTCATCCGCCTTTCCTACAATACTCCTTGGACTGAAATATACGCAGCTCAGGCCATTGGTCGTAGGAAGCTCACCCTTTTGATTCCTGACTTTGTCTGAGGTCTTAACAACATCCTTCTCCACATACGCTCCCACTAGCAGTTCTGGCACTCTGGTTCCCATCCTCCTGCAACTCTAGTTTAAACCACACCCCTATGCAACACTAGCATACCTTCCTGCTAGGCTGTTAGACCACCCCCCCCCCCCCATTGTCAGTGTCACAGGGGAACCCAGCAGGGCTTTTCATGCTGCATATAAAAAAGGCTACAAATGGCTCTTTTGAGTTTGGTTACTGCACAATATTATGTCCCACTTAATTAAGCACTTAGGATAATTCTAATTTAGTTTACCTGGGCACTAAGGTGATTAGAATCAGTGCAGCATCAATCACAGTGAGCAGCAGGAAAGTTCTAAGGAATGCAAATGATCCAATGGCCCTGAGGTAGAGGTATCCATTTGTTTTTTTGACTGTTCCTGTGATGCTCAGTTTGGGAAATGAGTCATCCCCTCATCACCTCAGAGTGATAGATCAGCAACTGAGATTTGCTGACAGATAGCCATGCCTCCAAAGAATAAAATAATTCAAGATACTTTCACAGAATTCCTCCAAGTTATGAAGCAAAAAATGAAATTAGTTGCTCAGAATCATCGGCATTTAGGATATGCAAATTTTTGCCCGTGCTGCAACATGAAATAATTCACCCTCTTACAGGTGCTTTTCCTCCATAGTTTCTAACAACGCAGTCTTATCCGCAAAGCTGAGATCAGTAAAAATAACATTTTTTTCATTTATTCATTCATTAGATGGAGAATGTCATTGGCCACGTTAACATTTGCCGCCCTCCCCAAATGCCATAGAGTGAGATGCTTAGTTAGGAACCAAACACAGCAGTGGGGTCTGGAGTCGCATACCGACCAGATCAGGGTAGCAGATTTCCTCCCCCAAGTGAGACTGGTGAACCAGATGATTTTTGCAACAATATAGTTTTTTTTCCCCGATTACCAGTACTGGGTAACTTTACTTCTTAAGTACGTGAATTTAAATTCCCGAGATGCCTTGGTAAGATTTGAACTTGAGCCTTCTCAACAGTAGCTTAAAATTTTGACTGTTCATCAATAGCTTAGCCTTACCCTATTGTTATGGCTTTTATCTGCATCTCATAGTGGAATGCCAAGGTAAGTTTTGAAAATAGATTTATTCACAATGCAAAAGAAACATGTATCTGGACGATTTGTTTTATACCTGTAAAAAAAAATTTTGAAAGCAGAGTGCTGCCAAAGATGACAGTGACCAGTGCAAATCTTTCAGGATATTTTATACAAAAATGCTGGAGAATTTAGGGTCAGGTGCCAAAGAACAAATATTATATAATAATCAGTATCTCATAAGTTAGCTCATGTGCAAAAAGATGCATAAAAATAAAAATTGTTAAACAATTTCTGGAGATTGCAATCCATGGTATTGAAGATAAAGGACACTTAAAAACATTTCTTGTACTTTTTCAACTTCTGATTTTAAACTTTTTGTGTCTTTCTGAATAAGTATAATATCTGCAATATTAATCTCCCCAGGGGCAAAAAAACAAGAAAAGTAACAATGAATGAACTGGTCATCATAAAAATGTGTCCACAACATCATATGCAGCCCTAGTTTTAGGTGCCGCTGTGTGTCCCACCATGGAGAGGCACAGCACTTGCTGCATTATTTAGGGCAGGCTGCCACTCTGAAATTGAAAACCTAATTTAATTTTGAATAATTTTGCACAGAGGTCCACTAACTCAGCGATGAAAGAGTGGTGGCAGCTTCTGGCTTTTCCAATACTCTTTGTAGGTGCAGAGAATCAGGCAAACTCCAGGTGTTGACACATCCCGTCCTCTGAATCCCTCTCCTCTATTTGTAGACTACATTTACCCCATCCAGTATTCTGAAGTTGGCCCCCTGATGCCCAGCTTTCATAATACTTATTAAAGAAAGCAACAAAAAAAACACCAAGGATTTAGTTCCGATGCCTAAAAGCAATATATAATATATTAGATGACTTCCAAAGTTCTTGGTTGTGCCCTCTTTAAAGCTGGCCTGCAGAGAGAGAGCAGTGGTGGTAAATAGAGCTGGAAATGTGCTTATGAACTCCTGTCACCACATTAGGAAGCACCTCTGCATATAGTACTCCTAGTCATAGTCATAGAGCATCAGCATAGAAACTGGCCATTTGGCCCATCTTCTCCAAACTGACTTGCTTTGTCTGCCTAGGCCCATCTACCCGCACCCGGACCATAGATATTCTTACTCCTTATTTTTTTTTAGGTATTTTTTTTCTTTTTTTTCTCCCTCCATGAAGTTTCAGATTTGACCAGAAGGATTTTTTTTTGTAACTGTATCCTTAAATGAACTGCCCAGTCCCTTTTTTCTAGGTTAGTTTAGTGGTTTTTTCTCTCCTCATAATAGAAAATTTCCAGTCTTTTTTTTTGTATGAATTGTCAGGGGGAGTTGTGGTTTTCTGTTTATATATACTAGCCTAATATTATATTATACATGATTCTGACAGTGTATATCCTTTTCTTTGATTGTACATTTACTGTATTATGTACTTGATATAACTTCTCTGATTTGTATCTTTTATATAATTTTTTAAATCAATAAAAAGATTGAAAATGAAAAATGATTTTCTTACCCCTCTCATCCATCTACTTATCCAAACTTCTTACAATCAAACCCACAGGCACACCTTCACTGTCAGTTCTTTCCACACTCACATCACCATCTCAGTGAAGACATTCCCCCTTAGGTTCCTCTGAAATACTTCACCTTTCATCCTTTAGTTTTAGTCCCACTGAACCCAAGGGAAAAAAGACCCTATCTATACCCCTCATAATTTTGTAAACCTCTATACAATTTCCCCTCATTCTCCTACACTCCAGAGAATAAAGTCCTAACTTATTCACACTTACCCTATTACTTAGGTCCTCAATCCCAACAACATCCTTGTGAATTTTGGCTGCACTCTTTCAAACTTATTGTTATCTTCCTGAAAGTAGGTGACCAGAACTGCACACAAAAATCAAAAATCATCCTTACCTTATAGAGCTTCAGCATAGCATCGGAACCTAACATCTCAGTGCTCTGATTTATGAAGGCCAGTGTGCCAAAGGCTCTCTTTATAACCCTATCTATTTGTGACCACACTTTAAAGGAATTATGCATCTGTATTCCCAGATTCATTTGTTCTGCTGCGCACCTAAATCCCTTACTGTTCACTGGGTAAGTCCTTCTCTGGTGCAACACTCCACGCTTGTCTGCATTGAATTCCATCTGCCATTTTTTAGCCGATTTTTCCGTCTGGTCCAGCTCACTGTTCACTGCACCCCAATCTTGCTGTCATCTGCAAATTTGCTGGTCCAGATTACCACCTTGATCATCTAAATAATTAATTTAACGTCATCTGTCTCTCATTCACTCTTCGTCCTCTGGAAGTATCAGTGTCAGTCTTCCCGGAAGTACAACAGTGTGTGTGGTTATTTTTGTCATGTGTTTCAGGATCAGAGTGCTTTTATGTCTGCGAATATGAATAATAGTTATCATTATGGAAAGGGAATGGGGCTTCCCCTGTACCACTCTTTGACTTGCTTGTTACATTGGGGTGCCTGCAGCATTTGGAAGTGTTTTCTGTCAGCTTTTAATTCCGTTGTTTGGAAACTAGACCCAGCTAAGTGTAAAGAGCACTCAGAGAGGGTTTTATACTCTAAATATCTCCATTGTGAGTTATTTCCACTTTCACCATTTATTTTGAACTGAAATAACATTCCCCAAGGCCCAACTCAATAATCATTTTTATTTCATCCAGTAAGTCTCTGGGCAGGCTATCGTCAGAGACATGCAGAATTTATACTTACATTTATTTTGCTTACGGAATGCACATGGACATTTAATAATGCATATACAGACTAATGAACGACTTTGTAGAATGCATGAGTCAGTGGACTTTAGGTGTCAGAAAAGGTGAGAAGAATAAAATTTGAGTGAAAATGTATCATGTGCATGGCATTGAGATACTTTATCATTCTTGATGTGAAATCATGAACAAAGGAAACTGAGGGAAAGTTTAAGTGAGGTGTTCAAAATTAAGGGAAGTCCAAACTAACTGATTTCCCTTTACTAAAGGGTTTCTAACTGGGGAACATAGATTCACATTGTAAGGATTAGAGGAGATTTGAAATGTAATAAGTTGGCTGAGTGGTGTTGCAACAACAACCTCACACTCAACATCAGCAGGATCAAGAAATTGATTGTAGACCTTAAGAAGTGGAAACATATTTACCAGTCCTCATTGAGGGGTCAGCAGTGGTATGGGTGAGAAACTTCAACTTCCTGAGTGTCAACGTCATAGAGGATTGATCCTGGGCCCAAGCAATCACACAGAAGGCTCACAAGCTGCTTGACTTCATTAGGAGTTTAAGGAGATTTGTATATCACCTAAGACTCTTGTAACTTCATACAGATATTGAACTGTGCAAAAGTCTAAGCCATCATTTTCTATATGATTTTCTATATGATTTCAGATGGTATGACCCACAACGGGCCCTTGTCTCAACATCATCAAGGCTGTCTGGGATTACCTGAAGAGGCAGAAGTAAGTGAGACAGCCTACAGACTGTAGCAAGTTCTCCAAGATATTTGGAACAACTTAGCAGCCGATTTTCTTGTCAAACTACACAACATTGTACCTAGGAGAACTGATGCTGTTTTAATACCAAATATTGATTAGATTTAGTTTTTTTTTACTGTTTACTGCTCTTTGGAGTAATTTTTTTGATATTTAGAAACTTTTCATTTCTTTGTTTCTCAAAGCTCTTTGCTTTACGGAATTCTTTTATATGTGTCTATGACTTTTGCACAGTACTGTTTATAGCGGGGGTTATACTGTCCGGTTATATCACAGCATAGTATGGAGGTTGCATTGCACTGGATCGCAAGAGACTGCAGATGGTTACAGCCATCTCCATCACAGGCATAACCCTCACCATCGCCAAGGACATCTTCAAGAGCCGATGCCTCAAAAAGGGCAGATTCATCATTAAGGACCCTGACCATCCAGGACATTGTCATGATGTGTGCTGGCAATACTAGAACTCTAGTGCAGAGCAAAGGCAGACTCTGATGCAGATACGCGACGAGAGTTTATTCATAATGATTCCAAAAGAACATCTGTGCCTCAGCCAAGCGCCACTGCAAGAAGTAACATTCCTAAAACTAGCAATCTGTGATTAGTGCAACCTTGGAATCCCTGAGTTATCAAGCTAACTG
Source organism: Hypanus sabinus (assembly GCF_030144855.1). NCBI lineage: Eukaryota > Metazoa > Chordata > Chondrichthyes > Myliobatiformes > Dasyatidae > Hypanus > Hypanus sabinus. Next base: position 133,048,908 of record NC_082707.1, read on the forward strand.
ATAAAGTTTAAATAGAAAGCACCAGCAGGTATCTTTACAAAGAGCTCAAAAAAAACATAAGGATTTCTAAACAATTAACAATTATCTTTAAACAACAGTTGACAAATCCAGGTGCTCTAATAACCTTGCAGCCTAGTCTCTCTGGCATCCCACACAGGCCTGAAGAATTCATTACAGGACCCCCCTCTCTAAGGCCTGCACCAGCCTGCCCAGGGAGACCTGAAAACTCAAAATCCAGGAACGACTCGAGAGGGAGGCATGGAGAAATCAAGAGAGACCTTGAGAGGCAGCAAGACTCGGGTTCCCGGAGAGGCAGTGACGTGGGAAATCCAAGAGACTGAGGGATAGAGAACCTTGAGCAAGAGTGTGGAACCTTGAGGGAAACCTCGAGCAAAGCCCCAAGAGGGAGGCTTGGGAGTCCTCAAGAAGAGAGAAGCATTGAAAAAATCTTGGAAACTTTGAAAGCCTTGATGGCTTTGAGAAACTTGATGATCTTGAGAACCTTAAAAAACTTTGAACGTTTAGGCCAGGAAGATAGATAGGAACACTTACATCAGGATGCTTCAAACCAGAAAACACCGCAAGACTCAGGAATTTGAGACTTGAAAACAGGAAACTCGAAACCTAGGGAAGGATCCATTGAAGGATCTTACTCAATGTTTTACTCTTTCAAAATTTACACTCTTGAGTTGAATGCTCATTTGTTGAATCAATGAATTTTGTCAATAAGCTTGCTTGAAATGCTCAATTGTTATGCAGATCTGAGTCATGGGATCCTGAAGCTGAGAACCGGGTATTTATGACTTGAAAACCTCAAAACAGAGTCTGGAGAAACTCAAAATGTACACGAAAGATTCTCAGAGCGTGGACTCATAATGTGAAGTAGGGAAACGCAGAACCTTTACTTGAGAACAGATGGCGTTCTCACCTGAAGTTGACCGATATCAAAGCACCACTGTTCAACCTCTGCTGGGTCCGTTACTTGGCAGGGTCCTTCTGTCACAAAGTGCACTGGCAAAATTAGAGCCAAAGTGCAGACTCTGATGTAGAGACAGTGATAAGATTTTATTCATAATAATTCCAACAGAACATTGGTGGCTTGGCCAAGCAACACCATGAGAAGTAACATTCTCAAAACTAGGACCCTGCAATCATCAGAATCACTGCTAATCAGAATCAAGTTTATTTATATATATATATATATATATATATATAGAATAGATTAAAATTGTGCAAAAACAGAAACAATATATATTTTTAAAAAGTGAGGTAGTGTTCATAGGTTCAATGTTCATTTAAGAATCAGGTGGCAGAGGGGAAGATGCTATTCCTGAATCGCTGGGTGTGTGCCTTTACGCCTCTGTACCTCCTACCTGATGGTAACAGTGAGAAAAGGGCATGCCCTGGGTGCTGGAGGTCCTTAATAATGAACACTACCTTTGTAGGCTAGTACCCAAGATGAAGTTAACTAAACTTACGACCTTCTGCAGCTTCTTTCGGTCTTGTGCAGTAGCCCTTCCATACCAGACAGTGATGCAGCCTGTCAGAATGCTCTCCACAGTACAGATATAGAAGTTTTTGAGTGTTTTTGTTGACATACTAAATCTCTTCAAACTCCAAATGAAGTATAGCTGCAGTCTTGCCTTCTTTGTCGCTGTATCGATACGTTGGGGCCAGGTTAGATCCTCAGAGATATTGACACCCAGGAACTTGAAACTGCTCACTCTCTCCACTTCTGATCCTTCTATCAGGATTGGCATGTGTTCCTTCATCTTACCCTTCCTGAAGTCCACAATCAGCCCTTTAGTTTTACTGACATTGAGAGCCAGGTTGTTGCTGTGGCACCATTCCACTAGTTGGCATATCTCACTCCTGTACACCCTCTTGTCACCACCTGAGATTCTACCAACAATGGTTGTATTGTCAGTAAATTTATAGATGGTATTTGAGCTATGCCTAGCCACACAGTCATGGGTATAGAGAGAGTAGAGCAGTGGGCTAAGTACACCAGTGCTGATCGTCAGTGAGGAGACAATATTGTCACCAATCCACTCAGATTATGGCCTTCTGGTTAGAAACTTGAAGATCCAATTGCAGAGAATCAGGAACAGAATCCATGTACAGAAGCCCAGGTTCTGCAATTTCTCAATCAGGATCGTGGGAATGATGGTGTTAAATGCTGAGTTATAGTCGATGAACAGCATCCTGACATAGGTGATTGTGTTGTCCAGGTGGTCTAAAGACTTGGAGAGCTGTTGAGATTGCGTCTGCTGTTGACCTATTGTGGCAATAGACAAATAGCAGTGTGGTCCAGGTCCTTGCTGAGGCAGTAGTTCAGTCTAGTTATGACCAACCACTCAAAGCATTTCATCACTGTCGATGTGAGTGCGACCAGGTGATAGTCATTAAGGCAGCTCACATTATCCTTTTTAGGTACTGGTATAGTTGTTGCCTTCTTGAAGCAAGTGGGAACTTCCACCCGTAGCAGTGAGAGGTTGAAAATGTCTTTGAATACTCCAAGCAGTCAGTTGGCATAAGTTCTCAGAGCCTTACCAGGTACTTCGTTGGGGACTTCTGCCTTGTGAGGGTTCACCCACTTTAAAGAGAGCTTAACATCAACTTCCAAGTCAGAAGTCACAGGGTCAGTATTCGACATCCACTTATATAATAGAAGTAACACAGAATTCCTGAGCCTATCAAAATAAACTTAACAAGCTTAAAAACAAGACACTAAGGGACTGCATTGCAAAGAGGAAAACAGAAGGATCTTGAAATGATTTATAACTGTCATTAAACAACAATTAACCATTTCAGGTGCTCTAAAAACCCCGGAGCTCAGTGCTTTCCAGCTCCCCGCACAGGCCCAGCGAGCTCATTATGAACATGCCCTCTGAAAAATGGGATTAATATTGGATCAGTGTAAATGGGTGGTAGTCTGTGAGCTGGAAGGCCTATTTCTGTGCTCTATTTTCTTTATACTGAGTCTATGACTCTATCATTAATACAGGTCTGCAGTTCTTTACACCCAGTTGGCCACACATTGACTGCACATAATAAAATGTGCAGTCAGATGTTCCCAGTTCTCTCCTCCTTTGATAACTTTTCTTCAGATATCACACAGAAGATATCATACTCTGTGTAAAGTCACATGAACCAGTACAGTCCTTACTTTATTTATTGAAAATGATATTGCTTCAAGTTCCAGGAATCATGCTCAGCATGAGAAATGTGAAGGAAATATATGTATAGCCGTGAGCACAAGAGACAAAAGATTAGGCAGAGGTCCAAGCAAGCCAATTTTTCATGGTTACTGCTGCTGAAAGTGCAGTTCCAAGCATTAATTAAATGCCATCTGGCAAATAGACTCTGGGCTTTCTAACGTTATGTTTCACTGAGAACTACATCTCAATTTTTGAGAGGGTACAAAAACTTAGCAAAATCAGATCAGATGAAGTTGTATTGCAAGTGCATTGCAACTTGATGTACACAGTAATAACCAACAACTCTCATCTGGTTTTGACAAGGTGTCACGAATAACGTTGTTTGCTGATGAACCGGTGTTAAACAACAGTTTGTGAAAATTGGACCAGAGGACACTATTTAATTTAGTCACATTTTAATATAACTGATCTTTTCCTTATTGATATGTTTCCATTCAGCTTCATTATTGGGACTCGAAATGGCCTTCATAAAATGCTGAGAGTATTATGTCCTTCCTTCAGGAGGCATGTTAGACTGCCTTCAATGGAAAGATCTGTAATTCCAGTGTAAAACATGAATGCAATTTTTGTGTAAAATGTAGATGATTATTATGTTATTAATGATTCTTCCTGAATCACCAGAATGATGAAGTGATTGATTGTACAGCCTTTATAGCCACACATTTAGCATCCAAAATTATCCCCAAGGTATTTCTAACCTTTTACCGATTCTGCTGAGTCTCTTCATTAACATCCTTGTGATACTTGACTTTCTTTGTAATTTATTTTTCTGTGATGCTGCATCAAAGACCAGAATCTAATGTCCCCCTTAATGTACTTAGGTTAAAGATAATGTTGGTGACATTTTCAAACCACTATAAAGGAATACAAACAGAATACAGCCATCCTGTAGCAAGGGAAAGAGGTGGTGTTTGCATTGGTTTGCAAACCATCTCTCAGATGCCAATATATAAAATTGATAAATACTGACATAAAAACACATTCATCATTAAGTAAGATTAATGGATATTGTTAACAACTTGGAGTGAAGATGAAACCCTTGCATTTTACAGACCTGTCACTCATGCCCACCTACAACTCAGATCCCTCTATCCCGTGACCAAACCCCGCTTCCTCCCCTGCAGAGTCCCACTGCAACCCAGGCCGCCCACAGATAGCCCCCCCCCCCTCCACTTCACCTGACACACGGCCGGGAGTCTCTTCCTCAGTCAATGGGGAGTTAGTGAAAGGCAGAACATACCACTCATCCAGATCCTCATCCTCCGAATCAGTATCCCTCTCAGGGGTGGTGGCCAACCTCACCTCGCCTGCTGTGGGCCCTGCAGTCACCCTGAATTTCTGAAGAGTCCTCTTTCTCGGTGTAGGCTCCAAGACGGGCTCTGGGTCTCCCTGCACCTCTTGTCCCAGGGCAACAGGTGGTTCCTATGGAGAATCTTGACAGGCCCATTCCTATCCTTTGGTCTTCACCTTTGCCATCGTCGACACACTCTGGTCCTTGTAAGGAAAAGCCTGAGCATATCTGGCGTAGTGGTTCATGCTGGCATCAGGTTCTATTGACAGGAAATCCATACTCACCAAGTCCAGATGCCCCGCACTCTACAGGTGAGACAAGGGAGCTGCCCGCGTAGGCATCAAATGCACGACTTGCTGTATTCTTTGACCTCTGACTTCATTCGGGGCCAGTAAAACCGGTCTCTGAACAATCCATAGGTCTCTTCCACCCCCAAATGTCCAGAATCATCGTGAAATGGCTTCAACACAATCCACTGATGCTTCTCGGGCAGAACCAGCTGGGACCGCCAAGGTCAGTCTGGGGGTGACGTGACCCGGTATAGGATTTTCTTCAACAACCTAGGCCATTCTCGCAGTAATGGAGGCACCAACGCATGCTTTGTCTTCTCTGCCTGAGCCATGTCTCCCTTTCTGATCGCTACCCAAATGGTACCAATGCCTGAATCATCTTGCAGCAGCCACTTCCCCAGAATTCAGCTCCGGCAGCTGTTATGTCTTCAGAGCAGTCCGGTTACAGGAAACTGAAAGGCCTCCTCACATTTTGCATCTCACCTCAATCCAAAGGGCTCTGATGAGCTAAGATACTATCTGCCCTCCTATCCTTTCTTCCCCAAGAGAGGGTAACCGCACAGAAGTTGATTCAACGGGTGACTCACTTTTGTGTAGCCCTTCATGAACCTCTGATAGTAACCAACGAACCTGAAGAACAAGCGCAGAGCGCTCACAGTCTGGAGTCTTGGCCAAGTGGTAACCGCCTCTGTCTCAGCTGGATCTGTAGCTGCTCCATCCTATGAGACTATGTGCCCAACACAGCTAACAGATGTTTGGCAGAACTGGCACTTGTCCAGGGTGTTTTAACCCTTCAGCTTTCAGTTGGCCCAGCACCTTCAGCAGCCTCGCTTCATGTTCTTCCAGGGTGGATCCAAATACTATGAGGTCATCCAGATATACCAATACCTCAAGCAAGTTCATATCCTCCACTGTCTTCTCCATGACCCACTGGAAGGTTGCAGAAGCTCCCGAGATGCCTTGGGGCATCCTTTCAAACTGGAAAAGTTCCAGGGGACATATAAATGCTGTTTTCTCTTTGTCGGCCTCACTCGTGGGGATCTGGTAATATCCACTCCTCAAGTCCAGCACACTGAGCCACTTCGCACCAGCGCGTCTTCAATACTCGGGACAGTATACTGGTGAGGGATGGTGCGCCTGTTTAGAGTCCTATAGTCCACATACATCTGTACCTTCCCATTCTTCTTCCGGGCCACTACTATTGGGGACACATAGAGACGTCGGGACTCGGTGATGATCCCAGCTTCCTTCAACTTACACAAATGCTGCCGAATGTCCTCCACCTCTGCAGAGGCCTGTCGCCGAGACCTTTCTCTGAACGGGATATCCTCGGTCACCCGGATAGTGTGACGCGTGCTCTTGGAATAACCCACATCAAACCCATCAGTGGAAAAGACACCTTCCAGCTTCAACATCTTCTCTACCAACCTCCTCTTCCAACCCACTGGAACCAGGGAGCCCCCGAAGTTGAACGACTCAGCAGCCAACTTTCCCCCCTTTTCCAATAGTTTCTCCCTGGCTTGTCTCACAGGGGCTTTAGACATTACCATTGCGGGGAACAAATATACCAGAGGCATCCCCCACTTAAAGTGACCTCCCTCTTCGTATTGCTCCTGACAATCACTGCCATCCTGCTTACCTGTACAACCGAGGGCTTCTGCAATTCGGGCCTCACCAGTACCCCAGCAGGAAATCCCGACTCCCCCTCATGGTCTTCCAAAGCATCCACTAAGAGGGCTTTGCCCTCAGACACTCCGGGAAATTTGGGGGTCCCCATCACTCTCGCTACTTCCCCAGGCAGTACCACCATTGGTTTTGACTGGGTGAACCACGGAGAACCTTGTTTAAATTCAGTATCTGGCCCAGTGCTGCCACGCACTTCCTCAAAAGCAGCTCAAAACACCAAGTGCACGGACAATGTTCCCAGAAATCTCTCGCCAGCCTTCTCCTTGCAGGCCCCCAGGAGCCTCGTCACTAGAGGGGTGTTGGTCCCCAACAGAATTGAGGTGCCACCCTTCTCAACAGGGTCCGGATAAACCAACACCAATGTATCAAAGACCTCAGACACCCCCACATCGGTCTCTGAGAACTCCAGCTTCACTGACAAATAACCGTCGTATGGATAATCACAGGCACTAAGCCCCCAGATCTCCAGTGCCCTGAATGGTGTCAATGGTAAATGCTTCAGATACCAGCTATAAAACGAACAGTACAACAACGTGACCTGCGACCCGGTGTCGAGTATGGCTTTAGCATAAATACCTTCTATCCATAGCGACACACTGGAATGTGGTCCCACTAAGCCTTCAGGAACTGGGCCTTTGGCTTTCATGGGGTACATTGCTGGGAACGTGTTCCCCCAAGACACCAGGCCGTTCCCTTACTGGGTCTCCTCTAAGTTTTCCCAATGACTCTCTCTGTTTAGGCACCTGGGGCTCACTCTCCTTCTGGTGTGACACCTGCTGCCAGCAGCCTTCCACATTGTTCGTCCCCTTGGGGAATCTGCCCCCCCCCATCAGCTCCATCATCATATGGGGGTGTCACACCTGCTGATAATGGCCGACGTATCTCTGTTCTCAACTCTGCTACAATCTCCTCTACCGCTCCCCAGGGTAGGCTATCTGTGATCACTTCATCGCAGGGGACAACTATCAAGGACTTGTACCTGCTTACTGAGTCCTCCCGCTCCTCTGCTGCATTCTCTTCTTCCCATAGCTCTCTGATCAGCTCAACAAAAGATGGAGGAGGGCACGTCTTACAAGACTGTCGGAGACCCCAAGCAATCAGGTCCTGGGACTGGGCGCCCCTGGCTTTCTGGTCCATTTTAACTGATCCACCTCGGCCACCTGAATGACCCCTCTGCACTGCAAGTAATTTAGCTGCCTCTCTAGCCGAAAAATAATAGCAGAAAGCTTCTCCCACTTCTCCTGATGCATGTTCTGAAACCCCACCATGAGCTCCATTGGGCTTCCTGTCAGACCGAAAGAGCTTTCCAGAGCTCTCAGGTAATCACTCATGGTTGCTAGGGTATACCTCAACCTGATGGCTCTCACAATGTCAGTGGCCGTCCCATTCAAACTTTCAACCAATCTTTGTCGCTTTTCATCATCAGAGCACTGTCACTCATCTAACAACTGAGAGGTCCGTTCTGCCTGAGTCTCATACTCCTATTCCCCTTTAGGGGTGGGCGTTATTTCAGAGAATAGGCAAAGCCTACCATAGCTGGGGCTTTGAACCTGATTTCTCCATTTATTCGCCAGAGAGGTAAGGGAGGATACTAACTCAGAATCCTCACTCTTCACTGGGGAACATGGACTAATTAGATGTTCTAAATCTGATCACTCTTTCCCCTCACTCCTCAGAAACAACCTAAACCTGCCTTTGAAATCTCCACCCCACAGCTACAGCTATGTCTGTGCTGATCTGTCTTAAAACAAGAGCTGCACCAGCCATTTTATCAAACCTCCGCCCACAATCACAACTTTAACAGTAATTAACAGACAAATTAACAATTCGCTCAGGGTAATCACACAATATCCAATGGAATCAATCCCAAACTTAGCCCCCACAATTGTAACTCTCACTTCAGCTAGCAGCTTAATATATGGGATGATAGCCCCTAGCCTGGTCAAATTTAAGAAATATCTTTTCAAATCTTTTTATTATTTTTATTATTCAAAAATACACAGGTACATCGAAGTAACAACACTTACAATGCCTCAAAAATTTATCTTAAATATTCTCTTTCATATTCACACTTTTTACAATATCTTCAAGTTAGACATTTTTTACACAAATATATTTAAGTAATTTTCCTTATATGTTGGATGGAGGCTGACTTGTTAGATACTATTATGAATATGAACCCCTCGATGAAAGGTTCTATTGGAACTTCAGAAATCTCGTTTGGGTGGACGCTGCATGATGTGTCCCCTGTTACAAATCAGTACCACAAAATTGTGGTACCCAGTAAACAAGTGAGCTTTATAATTCTGAATTTAACTATATGGTTAGTAAAGAAAACAAAAAAGGAAAAGGGCTCATTCTCATGAAGCAAGTCTATTGCGCAAGGTTGGAGCTCACTGATAAGGTTGTTCGTCCACCATCGTCCACCTCCGATTATTGCTGACCCTCGGACCCTCGCTCCTCAGTCCATTCCATCTGGCAGTCTACCCACTCTCTCCATTTGCGCCTTCCCTCCTCATCTCTCCCTGGCCAAAAGAAAAAGCCACAAATTCACGGCTCTCAGACACACAAGAAAGAACAATATCCTGCTCATTTGCTAGCATGCCCCGTTATCTCCAGTCATAACCCAAACGTTGCTTCTACAGAGAAACCATTACCTCAGCAGTGGAACATTACAGAGAAGCCATTATATGCATATGAAAGTACCTGAGAATATGTAGAATTTAATTAAAAATCAGGATTTAACCGTGAAGGGATTAAAATCAGATATCTGAGACAGACCAAATGTTCTTCTGAAGTGTGGGAATTTTCCAAATTCATTGCTCAAGATTTACAATAATCTAAAATAAGCAGACAAAAGAACTTTCATGGAATAATATCACTATGTGAATTCTGCAAACAAAAATATAAAATTTTAGAAGACATTAATATTCCATCTGATGGTATTTAACACAAAATAATCAATACTGTGGAATGTATTCATCAATTTTGTGTCCTCTATAGCTACTTAATTTCAAATTTAGTTATTAATTGCATTGTTAAAATGATAACTCACTGGTTCTCTGATAGTTTTTATCAATCCATTTACTGATGGGGCCGCATTAACAAGGCCAGCTTTTATTGCCCTTTTCTAATTTCTCAAGAAATTGATTGCTATTAATAGGGTAATTACTTGATCATAAACTTCTCTTGAGTAGCTGAGAAAATGATATTCAGTCATGAAAAGAGATAAAAGTTCAAAGCAAAACACGAACTGTGCCACCATAATCTAATCATATCTAGAGCTATTAATTCTACATACAGCACAAACCCCACAAAATTTCACTCATGTGGCATCATATGATTAAACACATCAAAATTAATGTTGAACTGGTGTTAAAACGCCGGTACACTGTTAATTCCTGGTTTTAATTATGGATAATTCTTAGAAACTTTGACAATATATGAAACAGGGGGATAAATAAGTTTTGTTCCCCAAATGACTGTTACTCTGACCACAGGCTTTTGGAACAACACTACATTCTTAATAGAAGGCACTACAGCAATGCAATAAGGTGAAGAAAAGTTAGTTCATCTTTGTAATCACATTAATAGCTTAATGGCTACTCTTAAAACATTAATATATTCAAACTTTGTGAAGACTATATTCAAGCACCAATTCCCATTCCCATTCCGACATGTTAAGGTGGAGGAGCAACACCTAATATTCCATCTGATTAGCCTCCAACCTGATAGCATAAATATCAGTTTCTCATTCCAGTTTTAAAAAATCCCTCCCACTCGCCTCTTCCTCTATTCCCTACTCTGGACTTTTACCTCTTCTCACCTTCATACCTTTTCCCCATGGGGCCCCTCCTCCTTTCCTTTCTCCAATGGTCTACTCTCCTATCCTATCAGATTCCTTCCTCTCCAGCACTTTACCTTTCCCACCCACCTGGCTTCCCTATCACTTTCCAACTAGCCTCCTTCCCCTTTCCCCACCTTTTTATTAAGGTATCTTCCCCCTTTCTTTTCAGTCCTGAAGAAGCATCTTGGCCTGAAACGGCAGCTGTTTATTCATTTCCATAGATACTGCCTGACCTACTGAGTTCCTCCAGCATTTTGGGTGTATTCCTATATTTAGACAGTGTTTGATTGGTCTGGGCCTGTACACACTGGAGTTTAGAAGAATCATAGGGGATATCACTAAAGCCTGTTAAGTATTGAAAGGCCTATATAGAGTGGATGTGGAAAAGAGATTTCCTATCATGGGAGAGCCTAGGACCAGAGAGCACAGCGTCAAAACACAAAACAAAGATTAGGAGGAATTTCTTTAGCCAGAGGATGGTGAATTTGTGGAATTCATTTTAAAGTGTAAGTTGATAGGTTTTTGATTAGATGAGGCATCAAAGGTTACAAGGATAAGGCAGGAGAATGCAGTTGAGAGGGATAGTAAATCAACTATAATGGAATGTTGGAGCAGTCTGGATGGGCTCAATGGCCTAATTCTGCTCCTATGTCTTATGGTGTTATGGCCTTAAAACAAAGTATCTAAATCACTTCACACAGTTAGAGCATAGGAGCATCTCAGAGGAAGCCACCTCCAACTTGTCTTGAGAACAGTTTATTTCTATCCATCTCTATAAGGAAAGGAAGTACTGTGAAGAGGAGCAGGAGAGAGCTGGAGCAGGATCAGGGACATGGATTTTGTCTCCTTCTATTAGTCACCATTACCATTAGTCACAGCACCAATTATGTTTCCTCTAACTGAAGATAGCATCATCTCCTACATAGACAAGGGGTGTAGCAGAGGGTCCTTTGTACTGCTGGTTAGTTACTGTTACCTGTGGTTTATTTCAACATGTCCTACACAAAAGAAGAAAGAGAGAGTGTCTGTGCTTGGGTGATGACACAGTCATCATTGAATAGCTAACGGTTAGTACCAGCTCTATAAAGCTTTCTGTATGAGGTATGTTTTTTAAAAAATATTTACTGCGATTCAGCACACAACAAGCCCTTCCAGCCCTTTGAGCCATACCACCCAGCAACCCCTAGCCCGGGGGTCGGCAACCCGCGGCTCCGGAGCCACATGTGGCTCTTTTACGTCTGTGCTGCGGCTCCCTGTTGCTTTGGGAAATAATTGGTTGTGGCGACCCTTTTCCTGGCACATCCGAACCTGCTCACAATTAGATAGCCTACGGGGGTTTGCGAGCACAGAGCTTTGGAGCCTCTGCGCTGGGGGGGGGGGGGGGGCAGGTTGAGGGAGGCTTAAAAGTGAGGCTGAAGATTTCGAATAAAGTTTTTTCCTTCGACTGCAGTTACCGACTCCGTGTCGTAATTTTAGCGCTGCGTGTAGCACACCGCTACATGGTCAGTATTTAATTAAAATGTATTTTATGTTAGTTTGTTAGTTTTTGAAATGTAAATCTAAATTTGAAGATTATGGTGATCTTGTACAATTTAAATAAGACGTTGTGGCGACCCATTTCCTGACACATCCGAACCGGCTCACAATTAGCCAGCGTTCAGGCTAAGGGAGATAGCCTACGGGGGTTTGTGAGTACGCGTCTTTTGCAGCATCTGCGTCCATGGGGGCTGGGTTGAGAGAGGCTTAAAAGCAAGGCTGTTTAGTTCGAATAAAGCTATCTTTGACTGCAGTTTACTGACTGCGTGTAGCACACCGCTACAGCGTGTTTTTATCGCTGGCTGTCCAGAGGGGAGGTGCTGAAACGCTTTGTCGCGTGTCTGGAAGAAGTGAAAACTTTCCTGGGCAGCAAAGGGCTCAACTTTCCTGAGCTGGAACAGCCAGAGTGGCTGGAAAAGCTACACTTCATGGTAGACATGACAGCGCACCTGAACACGCTGAACACAGCTCTTCAGGGGTAAGGACGTACAGCCCTGCACATGTTGGAGGTTGTTTTGGCATTCGAGCGCAAGTTGACGTTGCTTGCCAGAGATTTACAGAAAGGCACATTGTCTCACTTCCCCAATTTGAGAGAGTTCAAACAAGGTCACGACATGATAAATTCGGAGTATTTACATTCTGCAATCATCGCAATGCAAACATCGTTTGGGAAACGCTTCTGTGAGTTCAGAGAGGAAAAAAACACATTATCCTTCCCGGTCACTCCCCTAAGCATCGATCCATCCCTACTGAATACGACTGCATTGTCAGGTGTGAGTCAACCTGAACAAGTATGATAAATATTTTAATTGCCTATTATTTTACGTATATTCATATGTTTTCATTGTTCAGTGAAATAGTCCTTTTATTTTTCAGGTTGACAGCTGGCTGACGTTATTTTCGGTTTGCTGCTGGCGGCAAATTTAAGTTTGGCGTTTTTCATAAATACAAGAAGGACTCAAATAGACGTTGAGTATTTTACTTAAAAATAACCTTCAACCCAACGTCTTTTTTTTGGAGTTCAAAATGTTTTTGTTGCATGCAGAAATGTAATTTCGTTTTCTCTGCAGGAGTTCATCAATTTCATAAATGCAACACATTATAGTTTGTTTATACATAGCATAAAGAAAAAACAAAACGTTGTATGCAGTGTTATTTCATTTTAAATGTCAAACGGGTTTTGCGGCTCCCAGTGTTTTCTTTTCTGTGGGAAACGGGTCCAAGTGGCTCTTTCAGTGGTAAAGGTTGCTGACCCCTGCCCTAGCCTAATCACAGGACAATTTACAATGAACAATTAACCTACCTACTGGCACGTCTTTGGTCTGTGGGAGAAAACCAGAGCACCCAGAGGAAACCCACATGCTCACTGTGAGAACATACAAACTCCTTACAGACAGCAACAGAAATGAAGGAAGTAATTTTTGTCTGGCAAAGATTGTTAGTAAGTAACTGTTAGCAGTCTGTGGTGCATTGGAAGGGTCTGTGGCTAATGGTGAACTTGTCTGACCTTGATCATACGTGTGAGGTTGTGAATTTTTTGTGGTATTGTGTTCAGCTCCCAATATTTCTTTCCTAAACAACCTCTTTCCACTGCAATTTCAGTGTGCCAAAGCCTTCTGCTCCACAGTGACAAAATGGTTACAGCCCTCCTCTTTTCCCAATCATCCACTTAGGTCACCATGGCAGGGTTGGAAAAGTCTATCACCCCAAAAAAAATCCATCATTACTTTCACTCCCACCAAGGTTACAATCTATTATTTTCCTTAAGAGATGCATGTGTGCTTTAGGTGGTACTGGTTTGCTTTAGCTGATGCAAACCACAATAAAAATGTCTTCTGAATTCCTCATGCGGCCTTATTAACTTACCATCTCTGTAGAGCTGCTACAATCTAATATCAGGCAGAGTAAGTCTGTATGCTTTTTGCATCAGATCAGACATGGCATGGTTGCACAAAAGATTCTCCATGCCATTTCCTAGGCCTTTCTAATTTGTCATTTCTCAACTGCAAAAGTTCAATATGTGATAAAAAAATTATCAAAAACAAGTAGATGTCAGACAATTCTATACAGAGGAGAGAACTCACTGTATAACAACATCCCCACAGTGTTGGAGGCCCAGCAGTGGGGGGGGGGGTGAAGGGGGTGAGGAGGGGTTGTTAAGATAGGATTAATTAGTTAATACTGCCATTTTAAAACAAGATTAATCCTGCTATTTTAAAACAGGCTTCATATGTACAAGCCAGCACCAAATGCAATGGACATGCTAGTTGTAACTCAGGGGCACAACAAATAGAGGTGCTGCAGTGACTCAGGTGAAATATTACACTCTCTCTGTGGAATTTGTATGCTCCCCTTTTGGCCATGTAGTGTTCTTTGATGTTCTGGTTTCCTTTCATATCCCAAAAATATGGTTGATGGGATAATTGGCCAAATGTTCCCAATGGGTAGATGATTCTTTGATAGAGTAAATAAGAATGTATGAAAATAAAATTAGTTTAGATAGGATTCATGTAAAAAAAAATGAGCGATTGCTGGTCAGTGTAAAATTTGTGGGCTAAAGGACTTGTTCTCATGCTGCATTGCTCTGTGCCTCTAAAATATGCTATAATCTTGCACACAACCTGGCACAAATTGTGCATTAAACCAGGATGATGCTACACCTTTCAGAGAAGATTTTTGGATTGTTACGTATTCAGGCAACAATAAATATATGAGTTCGGCAAGGGTTTCTTATAACAAACAACACGTTTATTAAACACAGAAAACAAACCCCCCAAAAGTAAACAAACACTACCGTAACCGGAAACAGCTGCTGAACGGCTGTTCAAACAGTTCGTAAAGTGATATTCCAAAACAGTTCTTTAAAGTGGTATTCCACAACAGTTCTTAAAGTGATATTGCCAAAAGTTCGATATGCTCACAGTCCATTTAAAAGGAGAGACTTTAAAAGATGATTTAGGTTCTCTCTCACGTCGCTTGCTTCGATCCCCGACGTCGAACTTCCCACGAAGAATTTACAAAACAGAACGGCTTAAAGGCACTGACCTTTCCTTCCTCACTATCCTCAATCCTTTCTGGTAAACCCAGGGATTAACATGAAGATAGTCAACGAAATCCTTCCAAATAAGGATCAAACAAAGGTCGCCCCCGTTTCACCGTAGAAAGCGATTCTCCTCGATCCTTAACTTCCAACCTTGAATCTTCACTCTCCTCTAATTGCGAAATAACAGAATCATAAAGAACCTGCTGGCAATGACCTTTTAAACTTTAGGCATTAAATAAAAACTTCATCCTTCAACTAAACTGCGTTATCACTTCAAACACGCAGTGGCATGAAGTCAACTTGGCAAATCCAGCCACGAACTGCCCCTCCTCACAGGGTGGGGTCTACCTTTTATAACCTGTAAAAAAAACCCGTCACATGATCTCTACTGGCGGGAAAATGACGTCATTCCACCATCACAAGACCATCACCTCAAGTCCAGTACAGCTTCAACCCCAGTCACATGACAAGGGCTCCACTGTCATGTATCACGAGTACGTAACAGGATTTAAGAATATACTTGAGGTCAGCTAACTCCATAATTTCCTAGGTAATCTCAGGGACCTTCCACTAGAATTAGAATTAGAATTCATGAGGGAGTAAAAATCTTAATGTTGTGTCTCCGTCGCAATGTAGAAGTAATAAAGAAGTGAAATATGGGAGGATATCGCTCATACACTAAGATTGTATACGTAATTGCTTTTTGTACATGTATGTACTGTCAGATATGCAATCAGATCAATGTATACTGATAAATCTGATGGCCTGGTGACAGAAGCTGTCCCATAGCCTTTTGGTCCTCGTCTTAATGCTGCGGTAGCATTTGCTAAACGGAAGCAACTGAAGTAGTTTGTGGTTTGGGTGGCTGGAGTCCCTGATGATCCTCTGGGCTCTTTTTATGCACCTGCTGCTGTAAGTGGCCCGAATAGGGGAAGATTCACATCCACAGATTCACTGGGTTGTACACACCACTCTCTGCAGTGCCCTGCAGTTGAGGGTAGTATGGATCCCATGTCAGGCAGATACACAACCAGACAGGATGCTCTCAATGGTAACCCTGTAGAAAGTTCTCCTCTGTAGGATGTCTCATCATTGTTTGAAATAAGGCATATCAATGTTGTGTCATCTGCAAATTTGATCAATAGATTGGAGCTGTGCGTGGCAAAACAGTTGTGGGTTTATAGGGAGTAAAGGGGGGGGACTCAGCACAACCTCCTCCACAGAAACAGGTTGAACTGGATTATTTTAGAGATCTTGCTTTATGATCCTGGTCACAAAGTAAGCTTTATCTCTTTGGAACTTGGAGATACACTGATCAGAATCCATGGGTAAAATGCCGAGTCTGGCATGCACAGGGGAATGACTAGGGACCAGCAAAAATCATTGAGAGATCTGCTGAAGTTAGATTAAGTGATAATTGCATTCTCAGCTCAGTTGGCAAGTTCAAATGCAGTCCATTGCTAGGTACTTCACAGTGATCAGACATTGACTTCCCTTGAACTTTCAAACTGTAGGCAAAGGTATCATAGAGGGCGGTTGGAGAGTTGGGTTAAGGATTCATTCAGCCTATAGAACATAATGGAACACATAGGAACATAAAAAATGTAAGAAATAGGAACTGGACTCAACCATGCAACAACATGAGCTTGCTCTGCAACAAGAACAGAACTATTTAGATCTTGGCAGCAGGTTTATTGTTCTGCCCATTCTTTATAACTGTTTGCTTCCCTACAGACCAAAAATCTACCACAGTCTCAAGTATATTCAATGACTTAAACCTTATTGCCTTTTCAGCTCAAGTTCAAGTTCCAGTTTATTGACATCTGACTGTACATGTATACAACCAAAGGAAACAGTGTTCCTCCATACCACAGTGCATTCACCAAACATATGCCACACATAGAAGTTAAAGCAAAATATTACCACAGAGGCATTGATGTGCAATGGAGAGCAGCCAACCAGAGCCTTTCTGAAGTTAATCATTATCCCTTTTGTCTTGTCCATGTTAAGACTTGGGTTGTTGTTCTTACACAATCTGACAAGCCTCTCTACCTCCGCTCTGCATGCTGATTCATCATTGTTGCTGATGAGGCTAACCACTATTGTATCATCAGCAAACTTGATGATGCAGTTTGAGGTGGAGAATGACAAAATTTCATGACCTTTTGAGAGAAGAAAATTCTTCACATCATCTCAAGACCATGAGATATAGGAGCAGAGTAGGCCATTCGGCCCATTGAGTCTGCTCCACCATTCAATCATGGGCTGATCCATTTCTTCCAGTCATCTCCACTCCAATGCTTTCTCCCCTTACTCTTTGATGCTCTGGCCAATCAAGAACCTATCTATTTCTGCCTCAAATGCACCCAATCTCTTGGCCTCCACAGCCACTCATGGCAGCAAATTCCACAGGCTTACCACCCTCTGACTAAGGTAATTTCTCCACATCTCTGTTCTAAATGGACGTCCTTCAATCCTGAAGTCATACCCTCTTGTCCTAGATTCCCCTATCATGGGAAATAACTTTGCCATATCTAATCTGTTCAGGCCTTTTAACATTCAGAATGTTTCTATGAGATCCCCCCCCCCCCACACATTCTCCTGAACTCCAGGGAATACAGCACAAGAGCTGCCAGATGTTCCTCATACAGTAACCCTTTCATTCCTGGAATCATTCTCGTGAATCTTCTCTGGACCCTCTCCAATGCCAGCATATCCTTTCTAAAATAAGGAGCCCAAAACTGCCTTATAGCGCCTCAACATCACATCCTTGCTCTTATATTCTATACCTCTAGAAATAAATGCCAACATTGCATTCACCCTCTTCACCACTGACTCAACCTGCAGGATAACCTTTAGAGAATCCTGCACAAGAACTCCCAAGTCCCTTTGCATCTCTGAATTTTGAATTCCCTCCCCATCTAAATAATAGTCTGCCCATTTATTTCTTCCACCAAAGTGCATGACCATACACTTTCCAACATTGTATTTCATTTGCCACTTTTGCCCATTCTCCTAAACTATCCAAGTCTCTCTGCAGGCTCTCTGTTTCCTTAATACTACCCACTCCTCCACTTATCTTTGTACTATTGGCAAATTTAGCCCCAAATCCCATAGTCCAAATCATTGACATACATCGTAAAAAGCCGCAGTCCCAACACCGACGCCTATAGAACTCCACTGGTAATTGGCAGCCAGCCAGAATAGGATCCCTTTATTCCCACTCTCTGTTTTCTGCTGGTCAGCCAATGCTCCACCCATGCTAGTAACTATCCATGAGCTCTTAATTTAGTAAGCAGCTTCATGTGTGGCACCTTGTCAAAGGCTTTCTGAAAGTCCAAATATAAAACATCCCCTATATCCCCTTTATCTATCCTACGTGTAATCTCCTCAAAAAATTCCAACAGGTTTGTTGCAAGAATGCAAGACATTCCCTAAGGAAACCATGCTGACTTTGTCTTATCTTGTCCTGTGTCGCCAAGTACTCTGTAGCATCATCCTTAACAAGTGACTCCAACATCTTCTCAACCACTGAGGTCAGGCTAATTTCCTTTCTACGGCCTTCCTCCTTTGTTAGAGAGTGGAGTGACATTTGCAATTTTCCATTCCTCTGGCACCATGCCAGAGTCTAATGGTTTTTGAAAGATCATTGCTATTGAGATTGAAGCTGTACACAATGCACCAAATTTCACCAAAATATATTGAAATTATAATAAAATCTCTTTACTCCTGCAATCAAATCACCTTATAACGACGAGCAATATGACACTGATCTATATATATATATATATATAGTATTTTGCAGCCTGTCACCATGTGAATATATTCTACTTGTTCAGTTTTGTGAACCGGTGTGGTGACCTCAAATTTTTCCCACCATCTGTCATTTATTCACCCATTCACTTATCCTGTCTTTATCTTCTTCAAACCGTCTTTTCTATCCTTCTCCCTGTTTGAAACCCCACCTGGTTTGGTACCATCAGCAACCTTGGAACTACGACTTTTGGTCTCAGCAAAATTGTTGGTTCCAAACGTGAACTGCTGAGGCTCTGATCTTTCCCATATCACCACAAAATGGGTGAAAATGGATCTTTGACATGGAAGAGCTTGTCTTAGCCACTGTCTGCATAAGCATTTCAACTTTTGTTTTAATATTATAGTAGTGTATTCTCCCATCAGCCTGCTGACTTCATAGATGTTGCTGTATTGCTTCAGTGCTCTTTCTTGCAGGGTCATCGATTAGGAAAAGGAAGGATATTTATTTGTCAGGCCTCCACTTAAGATTTAACAAACTCACCACAGGCCATTGATCGGATGTGCCAATCCACAGGGTATTCCTAATCACTGAGCTGCTGAAGATGTTATACTGGTAACCTTTCCTTGTGGCTACTTGCCCAGAAATAATCGCAAATATACTGACCTCAAAACAAAATGTAAATTTGTTTCACTCTCATTATTGATGTTCAGTCAGCTTGAAAAATGACATTTTAAACTTTTCTTCTCAATACAATGCCTAAGTTCCTTTTGAAGCAACAGTCTAAATTAAAATGCACCGTTTTCAAAGTGGAATATATTCAGCCCACTATCTGCAACCACCAAGCACACAGTACTATTATTCTCCCTGCTTTGTAGCTGAAAGGTTATGGGTTGAAGCTATTCTTTGCAGGAGTTAATGACAGTACAACTGGTATCACAGAACATTTTAAAATAGATTGAAATAAAGGAAGACCTAACAAAATATCAATTGTTTTGCTTCTTGGAAGCAATTGCAATGTGATGTTATCAATAGACGTGCTGCATCTAAAAACTACACAGATAAAATTAATGGGCGGTTCAGTGGATTGGAGTCTGAAGAGATCATTAAAACCTTTCATATAGTGAAGGGCCTAGATGGAGTGGATATGAGTTGCGAGGTTGCTTCCGATAGATGGGAAGTCTAGAACCAGAGGGCATTGCCTCAGAATAGAGGGATATCTCTTTAGAACAGAGATGAGGAAGAATTCTTTAGCCAGACGGAAGTGAATCTGTGGCATTCATTGCCACAAACTGGTTTGGAGGTTAAGTCATTGGGTATACTTAAAGCAGTGGTTGATGGGTTCCTGATTAGTAAGGGCGTCAAAGGTTATGGGGAGGAGACCGGAGAATGGAGTTGATGGGGTTAATGGATCAGCCATGATGGAATAGCAGAGCAGGCTCGATAGTCTACTCCTGCTCCTACATCTTATGGTCTTACGGCATTTCACCCCACAGACTCTATTTCTAACTAGTAAGATTAAAGCTGAAGGTCACACTGAAGGATGCTGTTGAAGGAGGAAAGCAGGTCACAGAACAGTGATCTGCATTGCACTGAGTTCTTTATTGCTGGTGCTAAGGATCTAAAATGCAAAAAGTTCCGATCTCTCCCTATTAATATACTTCAACTGGCAGAGCAGAAGAATGATCATGGCATGAATATTATGTTCTTATTCCCATATGAATATAGATGCACGATGTTGGTCCAATTAGTAACACACCAGAGGGGAAAGTATTCCCAATGTAAAGTTCTTTCTTTTTGAGTGCAAACTTCAAGATAGATTGCCAGCTAGGTGGTTGCCCACACTATGTGAAGTTTGAAGACATACTTTGGCAATGAATGCCAGCATTGGTAGGTTAATAATCAGCATCACTTCTGGATTCAGAGCTACTACTTCATTTCCCTAGTTTTGCCAGTACAATGGATAAAACTATACCCTTATCTCTCTTTCTTTATTTTGTATATAACTCTAAATTTACAGTATGATAGCTATGATATTGAAATTCAATGTTTGCTTTCATGTATCAGATATATTTTACTGTTCACAAATATCACTCTCAGGGAATTCATAAATTTCAATCAACACATGCTACCAAGTGTTCTGCGTGATTACAGTTTCAAACTGTATGATCTGGAATGGAAGAAATCGTTTACTGAAATATAGTACAAAAGAAGACATGTACCTAGAAATTAGACTCGATAGCAATGGTTATTTTGGTTTTGAGAAATGAAAACTAAAGCTTGGACCATCTGACATGCAGTAACAAATATTTAGGTGGTGTTCTGCGTTGATTTAGCTGGAAACTTCCTGATGTAAGCAGTAAGGTGTTAACCTAACAGCACATCACATGAGGCCAATACCCAGAAATGCACCTCCCTCAGTTCTCTCCATCTTCCCCTAACTTATTGTCAGCCAATCACTGATACTGAAACTGTCCAATTTTTCCCCTGAATTCCTCTATGAACTGACACCTGAATTTTCCCAATTTTCTTGAATCAGTGTAAGCTCTGACCCTAGATGAGGGCCTAAATTTCAAATCTCAAACAGCCCTGTGATATTTGTTGACGGTCAAAGGTTCATTTACTGTCGAAGTATTTGTGCAGTATACAGCTCTGAGATTCTTCTTCTCAGGATAGCCAAAAAAACAAGAAAAATACCCTGGAAGTCAGTTCAGAGACAGACAGCAAACCCACCACCCCCACCCTTGCACAAAAAAGAACAGCAACACGATCATCAAGCTCCAAACCCCTCCCCCTTCCCTGCACAAAATGCAACAAGAACATTGACCCCTTCCCCCAAGCTCCCATCCCCCCACAAAAATATGAACAAGAACATCGGCCCCCAAATCCCTTCCCCCACACAAAGAAGTGAGAAAGAGCAGGCGAAACCACAGAATATAAAAAAAACTATAAGTCCATTGTCCATAGTTCAAATCTGTATTCATATCCATAGACACAGAAAACTTTGTTGATATCCCCCAGGCACAGAGACAGGCCACAAAGATTCCCCTCTCTGGTTTTGTCATTAACCAGAAGATGTTGGCCAAGGTGCCATCTTGACTGGAAGAATATCTCATCATCCCCCATAGCTGATCCTGACCCAGCGACCTTCACTCCATTCTCATTCTGATCATTGATTCATCATCCGCTAGATCCTGACCTGTCCTCTGATTGGCTGGCCTGTGTCCCTCTGAGTCCAGGGAAGCATGTTTTCATTCATAAGTACAATGCCCATTTAGTAGCATCAGGCAGTCAGTAACCTCTGCAATTTCAAGGACTTGCTTCTATCTAGAACCAGGTTTGAGAGAGCAAAAAATTCTCTCAGTCCCAGCTGGGTTGCCTAGTATTCCTCCCTGGAAGGATTTTTCTTTGTATTATTATTAAATGGAATTATTGAATGTGCTTTCTGTGCAATCTGTGAATCCAAAGCATTCGTTAAAACCTTTTCACAAGTTCCTGTTTGACATGTTTGAATAAGAGGTTTAATTCCAAATATCCCACCAGAAAGTCCAAAAAGCATTCTGGCATACTTTATTTGAATAGCTTAAGAACTAGTCAACTGATAGGAGGCCATGATGTGTTTGAGATGGTGACATTAATTTGCAGTTCAGTTAGTTAATTCTCGATATTGAGAAACTGGAATTTCAGAGGTCACATGCATAGCATTTTTGGAGATCATGCAAGTGATATTGTGCAACTGTGTGTTCTTTCTTTCTAATACTTGAAACCTGCAGTTTATAAAATCTCAACTTGCTCCTGAGGCTCTCTCGTCAATTAAGTACGTTTTGCTTTCTGATCTGGACAGGCTGATATATTTGACTATTTTATCTTTTGTTTTTTATTTGATAAAGAAAGGAGTGAAATATATTGGCTGATTGATCTTAAATTCTGAGTCCAAAGGGCAAGAGTTAAAATATTTGAAGATAAAGCCTTGGGTGGATTGTGCACAGTGAGACATCATCCTTCATGTGAAATAGAAACTTAAAAAGAAATTACTGGAGGACACACCAGGTAACTGCTAGTAACCAAGGAAGAGTAATAAATCATCTTCTGCTCACCACTCACTTCTCTACAATGTTCACATACGAGTACTTTCCTGACCAGTAATACACATTTGGGCTTCCCTAATGCAATGAAAAATGAACACTTTTCCTTCTTGTCTGATTCCACATGCAATATGCAGTACTCACTAGATCATTAAAAACTTCCTTCAAAGTTTAGCACCAATAAGGTTTTTGACAGTTTGAGTAAATAAAGCGCATTTAACTTACTCATAGAAGTAGTGCAGTATGTCTAGTTATTTTCTATGCTATTTGTTTATATATCACATAAACACTGTAATATATTTCTCTCTTAAAGGTAGATATATTTTTGAACACAGTTCCTTGGTTTACAATACGTCTGGCCTCTCTAGTCTAGAATAATAATTATTCCACCTTCTGGAGGACATGAGTAATGCACACTCAAGAAGAGAGTGAGTCACAGGGCGTTTCACTGTCTCAACCTGTTGGATCCCATTATCTGTGATGAAGGACTACAGTAAACTATAGGACTGTGGGGTTTGAACCATTCAATCTCAAAAAATGATGTTAATGTTGAGAAAATATTTGGACCAAATATGAGAACTGCTCATTATTTGTCTGACTACCCCTACTTACTCATGTTGAAGATGCAATACAAGTGCACCCTCATGCTGATCCCACCAGCTTTACATTCTATTTTCTGACAGCTCAGATTCTGATCAGGGAAAGCAGGACCCAACCAGGGCATCAGCAGAGATACTTACCCATTTTAACTGCCTATCCACCTAATATTCACAAGATTAAGATCAGCCCATGCGAATTCTATGATTCTCAGCATCTCTGCATTCTCCATCTGATTTGTATAAAGATTATGTAGTCATCCAGCTCAATACCCTGCAGCCCATCATGCCCATGACAACTTTATTGCCCATCCCCCCCATTAGGACTGAATCCTTCTCTACCTCGCCTATGTAACTGTCTATCTAAATCCTTCTGAAAGATAGCAATTGTATCTATTTTCACTACCTCCTCTGGGGGCACATTCCAGAAAGCAACCACTCTGTGTCAAGAAAACTTGTCCTTCAGGTCCTCTTTAGAACTCCTTTCCCTCACCTTATATCTATGCCTTCTTGTTTTTGATACCCCTACCTTGGGACAAAGATCCGAATCAGAATTAGGTTTATTATGGCTCATGTATGTTGTGAAGTTAGTCATTTGTGGCAGCAGTACAGTACTTAGTTTACTTTAAGTCCATCACCCCTGCTGGGGCAGAGACCATGAACAACAGCTAACCAGAGTCCTCTGTCCTGGACCAGTCCATTGAGTTATCTCAGGTGTGTCCCCTCTTCTCCTTCCTCTCCCAGGGATAAGGTCTCTGGAGCCCCTGTTGCCATTTCTGTAGCACTAGGCTTTCACGGAATGGGGTTGCCAGGCCAACACCCAACCACCCTCCTTTTGCAGCTGGCTTGGGCCATCCATGGTGGTGTTCAGCAGCACAGAACAAGACATATAAAATACCACAGTTACCAAAATAAATAAATAGTGCAAAAGGAGAATAAGGAGCTCATGGGTTCAAGGACCATTTAGAAACCTGCTGGCAGTGGAGAAGAAGCTGTTCCTAAGGCACTGAATTTGGGTCTTTAGGCTCCTGTACCTCATTTCCCATGTGAATAATACAAAGAGATCATGATCCAGATGATGAGGGACATGATAGATGCCACTTTCTTGAGCAATTGCCTCTTAAAGATTTTCTCATTGCTGGGGCTGTGGGGGGGGGGGGGGGGTGTTCTACCTATTTTGCAATTGGCTGAGTCTATAACCTCCTGCAGCCTATTGTGATTGTCTACACCTGTCCAGTGCAGAGGTTCTGATGAAACCATCCTCCATTATACAGCTGTAGAGATTTGTATGTCTTTAGTGATGTATCAAATTTCCTCAAATCCGTAAAGAACTAGAGCTGCTCGTGTGCCTTCTTCATGATTGCAGTAATATGTTGGGACCAAGGTAGATCCTCTGAGATGTTGATCCCCAGAAGCTCTAGGAAAATGTTGACTATTCACCCTACCCATGTCTCTCATAATCTTACCTAACTTTATCGTGGCACCTGTCAGCCTCCTTCATATCAGGGAAATAAACCCAGCCCATTAAATCTTCCCCCATAACTAAAATCAACTTATCCAGGTAACATCCTCTCCAGTGCAATCATATCCTGCCTATAGTGATGGGACCAGATATGACTTAACCATTGATTTGTACAGTTGCAACATGACATCACAACTCTTACATTCTATGTGCTGACGTATTTGTACCATATGCTTTCTCTGGAAGGAAAGGAACTGTTGATATTTCAGGTTGAAACCCTGCATGAGGGTTTCTTGAGACACAATACAGGCTTTCAACCCAATACTTCAACAATTCCTTTCTTCCCACTTCTTGGCCAGCTGCATTCCTTCAGAAGTTTAGTTCCTGCTCTGGATTCCAGCATCTACAGTCTCTTTTGACTCCGTGCCATTTGCCTTCTTCACCACCTACATATTGACCCGTGTTGTCACTTTCAGAGGATTATGGGTTTGACCCTTTGGACCTCTCTAATCAACAGGATTTTTTAGTGTCCTACCATTTGTTGTATATTCCAAAACACTTTTATAAGAATTGTTAAGTTTTCCAGTTAATGCATTATCGATTGATCCCAAGCCCACATCAGTGGAATCATTCAGCAGCTACCTCAGCCTAGATCTTCTCCATCATGTTGGAAGCCAAGCTGAGTGTTGGTCAGGCTGACTTCCAGGTGGGAAACCTGGAAGAGGCAGAGGATACAGGCTCTGACTTTAAATCTCCAAAGCATGAAGAGAATCCTGGACTTATAGGACTTCCCTGTCCAACATCTACACCACCCACAGACTATAACCAGCACAAAAACCTTACCACACACTCCCAACCTGCCACTGTAACTATCCAGGCCTAAAATCCACACATAGTTCATAATTGACAAAATGTTTCAGATGCCTTGGGATTTTTCCCCTTTTGCTAGACATCAAATGACTGTCAGACATATTCAATAAATTATGGAAGTAACACAGTAATGAGCCTGTTTTACCATCACACCTGGTCCTGGGCATTAGCCTTTTATTCGAATAGTATGCCAGAATTCCTTGTCATAACTTTTTAACATCCTCTTCAAAGAACAATCTATTTCTATTTTCAAATAAATTCCTGACCTGTTGAGAAATCAGACATTGCCTGCCTGTGAATGAATGGTGGAAAAAGTTTCCACAGGCCAGACAGGCTTTGCCATAACCATAGGCTTTGGCCCAGCACTTCAGACCCACTGCCTGAAACTTGACATTTTATAGAACTATGTCGCCTGCATCTGTTCCTGCCAGTTGCATGGAACACTTCTCGACAGCAGGTCTAAAATATGCAAACTTCGGGATTTACAAGAGCAGACAGTGTGTCATTCCAAACACCTGTTTGCACGCTGTTTCTTATGAGTCCACTATCAGGACCTGTCCTGCTGCTACTTTTGACAATCAGCATTAGCAACACATATCTGTGCAGCGCATATAGAGCAGCTGTATCTGCTTTCATGGAACTTGACAACTGTTTGAGAGAGAATCCCTGTTAACATTCATCTTGACTTCACAAAATCTTTTCGTCAAGTTTTAGGGCTGATGCCTAGGTTGCAGTACTTGTCTTATGAGAAATGGTTGAGAAGTACAGGTCTATACTCATTAGAAGAAAAGTAGATGATTTTGTTGGTACAAATAAGATTCAGAATATCTTCATAGATGTTCAGAATGTTCCCACTCATGGGGAATATAAGCAAAGGATATAGTTTCTAAATAAAGGCAGAGATGAGAATTTTTTCTCTCTGAAGTTCATGAAACTTATGAATTGTCTATCTTTATCTTCCTCATATACCATCAACTTTGTCTACTCCAACAGATTCTACCTCTCATCTACACAACAGGGGCAGTTTATAGAGGACAATTAACTGGCCAGTGTGGGAGGAAAGCAGAGCCCCTAGAGGAAACCCACACAGTGTAAGATTTTCGACTATACACTGACCTTTTGTATGTTTAAATGCATTAATTACAGAATTACACATAATTGCACTGAGAAGCACTTGTGCTTTCGTGACTGGGAATCCCTAGGGTGGTAGTTCTTAACTGAAGTGGTTGGCTCAAGGTGAACTGCAGTGAAGAATACAAAGAAAATTACAGTGGCTTGCACGCAGTTTCACCAGTGCTGGAATTAGGATTATGGTGTCTGAGGTGAACATCTCAGCTGGGGGTTCCCCACAAGAAAGGTTTACTCAGTGTTATTTTCTCATGTTCAGCCCATTGCAGCTAGGCCATCTCCCTAATTATTCCTACTCGTCCCATTGCCCCATATTTCTCTGTAATCGATTCTCTCTCATGAGCCCATCAACTCTCTCCTATTCGACAGCTGCCCATCTATACTAGGCACCATTTACAGTAGCCAATTGATAAACATCTTTGAGATGAGAAAGGGTACCAGAACACTCCCAGGGAGAATGAACAAAACTCCACAAAGATGGCATTCACGATTAGGATCGAAACCAAGTCTCTGGATGAACTGTTGCTACACTCTCCCTAATAATGATCAATATGGGAGCTTTCATTGCATCAGAGCTGAATCTAGTGATATCTTCTGTAACATAACAACAACAAAAAATACAGTTCATTAAAGAGTACTGAGGAAATGTCTTGATCAATGCAAAAAAATGTGCTGAGAAGTTATACAGCACACCTTTTAGGTCACATAAATTATTTCCACAAACTCATGAAATAGATAGCAATGAATAAATTGATAATGGCTGGTACCTCAAAACAAATCCATAATGCTTTGCTAATGGATTAACATAAAGACAACATTTTGAAAGCTTCCAATAATGTGTGATGTAATTTTTCATGTTTGACCGCTATGACAGGTCACAAGACCTCATTTATAATCAAGGTATCTGCATTTCATACATCTATATACATAGCAAATTCACATGATAATTTAGTACAATTTGTAATGCCTCATTGAACTTTTCCATCATGACCTATTTGGCTGTGTCTGTTTTGGCCTGAGGTTTCTATTTTCTGCTGCTTCAGTTCAAATACTGTTAACATAATATTGACCTGCATCTGGATGATAATAGGTATGACAAGAACTTGTCAAGAATATCAGCTGAGACTCAGTCAAGTAAAAAAAATAAAAACTAAAGCACTATTAATTTTGTCTTAAAATATTTCACTTTTAATTTGGCTCACTAGTTTTTCAACTCTGTTAGATTGGGTATGTTTAGATTTAACTCTTTATCTGCTGCAGCTTGTTTGTGTTTAAATCAGGGTCTCTCTTATTTTTCAGTTAATTAAGCCACATTGCCTTGTCTTTTCTTCCACCCATCAAAATATATCTGACTGGGAATCTACAATAAATGCCATCCTGCCTGGGGCATGATTGATAATTGCTTACTGTTATGTTTTGTAACTGCAAAAACTAATCAAAAGAAAAGCACAGGAACGCCCTAGATAACATTTAAGCTTCATTTTTACTTTAGTGAGCAGGGTGCCTATGGCATAGTGGCGTCATAATGTATGTTATTCATGTATTTTATGTATAACCTGTAATTAATTATATAAGCAACAAGGGATTCCTAATTAAACAAAATGTTTACAATATTACTCAAACATTACCAAAATATTAAATGCACAACACTCCTCCCTGCCTAGCTAAAAACTTCAACTCAATATAGAATGCACCTCAACTTATGTGTGTGTGTCTGTGTGATACAGCTACTATATGGACATCCATAACATAGTAAACTTTAAATTGTCCCATTCACTTTCATTTGACTCTGTTGCAGGGGATGAATCATGCAAATGGTGGATAGATCTCCAATCAAATTGAAGTTGTTTCAGCTACTTACGGTCCCACAATGCTACTTGTATGTGGCTTGTACCACATGCTAGCCCAATGTGGCTTATTAGTTGTATTTCACTGTTATGAATGTCATTTCCACAGGAATGATCTTTTCTCTATTATAAGTTCTCAGTTGGATATCTGCAGGCTTCAGTTCAGTATCTTTGAAATACCGTTCAAACTCATTTTGTGGAATGGCTGAAACAGTCGAACCAGTGTCCAATTCCACTATAATTAATTTGCCATTTGCTTCTAGTGTAAGCCAAATTGCTTGTGTATTGTTAGTTTTCATATAATAAATCTTAAGGCTACCTATTCCCATGTCACTCTCATCACTATCAGATTTTTCATCACCAGATGTAGATTAGTGCTCTTTGAAACTGCAATTTGATTTTTTATCTTCATCTCTTCCCTGTGTCATTCATTAATCCTTGTCTGCCTGACACGCTCTTTGTATGTGCCCTACTTTGTTGGATTTTCTGCAAGTTTAGCTTTAAATCGGCATTGGTCTGATGATTGTGAGCTCCCGCCACAACAGTGACACAACTTGTTCAGCCAGGCAGGTTCTTGTTTAGATGTTGCAATTTTGATCACTCTCACTTTCATTGCTGCCTGCAACTCAATTGTGTCTCTGTCCACTGTTTCCATTAACACAATGATTTCAACTGGCCTTTTATATGTGAGTTGTGCTTCAGTTAGGAGCTGTTTTTGAATGCTTTCTTATACGATTCCTCAATCTAAATGATTTCTCAGTGCATCATTAAACCCATCACTGAACTGACAATGCTCAGACAATACCAGGTTGGTTTAATTCACTTTGGGCTTCTTACATTTTTACATGGTAATTTCAGCATGGAAACAGGCCATTTGGCCCATTGGCTACACATGAGCTGCATTTTGTTCTTTAACTGTTGGTTTTATGTAGCTGTCACCCAAGAAGGTAGCTGTCCATCCCTTATGAGTATAATGTTGTGTGATGTTCTCCATATATTATGTTAAACGGAGATAGATAGAGTGGATGCAGAGAGGATGTTTCCTATAGTGGGAGAGTCTAAGACCAGAGGGCACAGCCTCAGAATAGAGGGGTGTCAATATACAACAGATAAGGGGGGACTTCCTAAGCTAGAGGGTAATGAATTTATGGAATTCATTGCTACTGACAGCTGTGAAGGCCAAGACATTGAGTATACTTAAGGCAGAGATTGATAGGTTCCTGATTAGTCAGCATATCAAAGAATAGGGAGAGAAGCCAGGAGAATGGGATTGAGAGAGATAACGAGTCAGTTATGATGGAATGGCAGGGCAGACTTGATGGGTCAATTCTGCTCTCTATGTCTTATGGTATTATATAGGATTACATCAATGTGAACATTGCTGGTAGAATACTAAGTAATAATAAAGCAATGTAAATAAAGTACTTACTTGATATTGAATTCAAAATAAACCATGAGTTGTTCTTTGGTACTGTGGGTGTGTTGTTTGCAGATTTCAATGGACAATTCAGAAATGTGTGTGATAACTCATCCAGATGAGTGACAAGCACATGGGTACGCATTATTGGCACAAATTATCACTATTTTTCTTCCACAAAATTGATATATATGTATTATACATTAATTATTTGAAGTATATAATTCAATCTAATTCCTAATTTTTTTTCTTGAAATATACCTATTTGGCGCTCCCCTAGCTAATCCCTAATCTTTTTTTTGTTGTAAAACTCCAAGGAAATGCAATACCAGCCCATTATTTGCTGGATTCCTCTGAGATGAGATAATATTGTGTTCAGTCCTCCTGGAAAGCAATGATTAATGACTGCTCATTACTGTACCATGCCTCATCCATCCAGTACCCCACACAAGAATTTCCTCTGTATGCTACTATTTCAAATTCACCTTCCTTTAAAACGTCACATTAGTATCAATGATATATGAACATGAGTTGTGGGGAGAAGATAAAAATTGTAAAGATACAGTTAGAGCCCAAGTTTTGCAGCCACCTTGAACAGTTCAGATGCTGACAACTTCTGTCCGATAATGTCCAATGTGCCCAATCATCAAAAGATCAACAAGAAATCTAAATGTAGGTCCATCGTGTTGCCATGATGCCCAATTAGTTTGATGGTTAAAGATGTATACCAATGAGCAACAAAATGCAAATATCTAATGGTTATTTATAAAAAAACATAATAATTTGATTCAGTGAAAGGTCTTATGCTACATTTCCACAGTTGTTCCTCCCAGGAATGTGTATGATATTAATTTATTCAAAATGACTTCTCTTTCAATGCTTAAGAATTGTGATATTCAAAATTCCAAACAAAACAAGATCTGTCAAATTGACTAAGTTTGTGCGCAGATGTTACATTTACAAATACTGGGATTTAAAGGCCGTGTGCATGGAGAAATGAAGATCTATGTACAAAAGGAAATAATGATAGGGTCAAACTACTTGCTCCAGCCTGACTTTTGGCCAAGTGAAGCCACTAGAGACTGCAGATGCTGGAACCTGAAGTAAAAAAAAACAAACTACTGGAGGAATTTAGTGGGTCAGACAAAATTTGTGGAGGCAAAGGGATAGTCAACTGTTATCTGAGAATTTGCTTCCCTCTGTCTCCACAGATGCTGCTTAATATGCTGAATTCCTCCAGGAGTTTTTTTTTGACATTCAGGAAAGGTTATTCAAAGGCAGAACACTTACACCTAATGAAATATAATTATGTTCAGTTTTTAATTTCAGGCTGCCATGGAGGACAGTGGCATCATTAGCCAGCAAAAAAAGGGTTGGTATGATCAAATAAAGGTTTGTTCGGTTGGACAATCAATTTATTTTAAGTAATATGGATAGCCCATAAAACAGAGTTTAGCAGTTTCATAATTGTTAGACTTCAGAAGGTCCTGGTGTTGTACTTATGTCACAAAACATCCTTCCTAATGTGCACTATTATACATTTGAAGAGGAAGGGATTTTTGTTTAATCATAAAATCATGGAAATCAGATACTTATTTTGCAGTAATTGACACAGTTCCCTTCTGCACTTTGAGGAATAAATATCCTTTTTTGCCAATCTCTCTCTATAACTCAGTCACCTCCTTCATAAGTTCAGCCTCATGTAAATGATTTAAATCTTCTAGCCAGCTCACTAAAGTTAGTTTCTTACCATCTAGAGAAAGTAATTATTAAATCATGATTTCTTTAAAACATATGATAGTACAGAAGTGACAAATTAAATCTCGTTCTTTAACCTTCAAACTGATGATACCTTCAGACAAAGTCACTGCTATTACAAGATGACCAAATGACATTTCAATGATTATTAGCAGAGTGGTATAATGCTTTGAAACAGTGTTCAGGTAAAACCACAAGATTATTGCATGCTACGAAAGAAATGCTATAAAGACATTGCAAGCACATCATTAATTGCTCCACTCATGGGTCAACCATTGCAAACTTTGATACCACCAGATCTGAGGTCTGATGGGCAATTGTGGTGTGCTGGATGTGCACCTGATGTTGATAGAGCATCAAATGCATAAGGGTGCCTCACACCAGAATGCAATTGGTCAAATATTCAAGCACAGGCAAAATAACCTGCCAATAGCCATCACCGCTTTATCATCATCTAAGGTACAATTTCATTTGTGAGGTTTCATAGTTTTAGTTTCATGTAACCCAACCTGTTGTGCTTAAATCAATCCTGACATTCAATAATCTTCAAAGATTCATAAACTAAATAATAACAATCACATCATAATTTGCAAGAAACTTTTACATTTCCTTTTCAGCTGTTAAAAGAACAACTGAGAAACTCTTAAAGAAAAATACTAATATTTAATAAGCAGAATTTTTTAGCAAAACCAAGAACCAGATGAAAATTATTTTATCCCTTTAAATTTTTCTTCAGTGCAAACCATCTGTCAAGGGCTTTCTAGTGATGAATTGTAACCTTTTGCTGAACGCTGCCACAGCCAGGAAGCACTTTGCTGTATAAGAATCACAAACACATTGGAAAGAAATTTTGAGGACACCTGAAATACAGTTAAGTTGCAAATGAGGTTACTAGATATTTAGGTATTGTTTTATTTTAAAAGATGTGTTTTTCAAATTTCAGGGAATTATTTGAGCTGTCTTCTTGGCAGAGCTGCACCTCACATTTGCTAAAATTGCCCATTGTGTAATAAATCACTCAGAGACATTAAAAGTTGATTAGCTCTCTGGTGGTTATCTGGGTATTTTCTGTTATTCATTGAATTAGTAAACCTTTGGTTTATGCCAAAGCAAAGGGTTACTTATTCATGACCTTTTCATCTTTAATTGAGAGTAATGATTAATTTCTATCAAAATAATACTGCAGATGCCGGAAATCTGAAATAAAAACTGAAAATGCTGAAAACACCAGCAGTTTAGGCAGCATCTGTAGAAAAAAAATGGAGTTAATGTTTCAGTTGAAGACCTTCTGACAGTTTTGAAATAATATGTTTGCTGTCATTTGCCCACCTGATCTTAAGCTAGTTCTGATTAAAACAAAGTCACTGTGTGTGTTGGCACATAAATATATCATAAAATTGAGTCATCACCAAGCCTTCTGATGCTAATCTGAGAAGGTTTACTTTCAATGTTCTTGCAATACTTGAACAATTATCACATACACTGCAATACTTTTGTACATGGGAATAAGAACCTTTCAAAATGGCACAGTTTTGCATCTGGTACAGTTGTGCCTTGTAGCTGCAGAGCCCAAAATTCAATCCTGATCTCTGGAGCGGATTTTGAGAAGCTCCTCCCTGTGACTGCCTGAGTTTCCTCCCACGACTGGTAGAATCTGGTAGGAAAAGAGGAACATGCAGAGAATTTTAAAATTGCAATTAGATTAAATGGGGACACAGTGGGCTGAAGAGATCGTTTCCATATTGTTTAAGTCTATGGCTCCACTAAATTTATCTTTTACATTTCAATCAAAACTGAAATCCATTAACAGTGATACTTTCTGCCCATGTGTCAAAGATGCTTACTTCCTTTCCTTTCCGGTAGATCCTTTGTAGAGTATTTATGCCTGTGCCTATTTTTAAGCCAACAGTCCTGAAGCTCTTCCCAGACTACAGCTAATACCAGTCACAGACCAGCTGTTAGTGGATCTGTAGCCTTCTCTTCAATTTTCACTTTTTTCTATGAGAAGAAAGGGTCACCTTTCCATTGATTCAGCACCACAGGACAACTGAGATTGGAACTCATTAAGTGTGAATTAGAATGAACCTGGATTCTTCATCAACATAGTGAAGTATATTAGATTTGCCACCTACTGTGCGAACAATCTCTTTCTTTAAAATAATTTGTCATTGCAATACAGGACACTCCACTATTTCCTTATGATTCCTTTGTTAAATTAAAAGTACTACTTGATCATTTTGAAATGTTCTTAACCTGTTAAGCCTTGTGTACTTGCATACATCAGCCAACAGCATATAGCAAGCCAAAATCCTCCAGAGACAGTGGACTGTTCATGAAATGTTCTAAACCACACTGCTGTGATCAGTTACGCTGAAACATTAAGTGAAAAAGTTTGCTGAACCGAGGAATTATAGAAGGGCAATCGCAGTGCCAATAATGTCAGAGGAAATTTTTGATAGCTATTTGGAGCCCCAGGCATTCCTCTCATTATTTCAATTAATCTCAACTAAATGAATGGAATAAAATATTAGCTATGGAAAAATTATAATGTGTTAAAGAACTATTGTCTCTTAATTGTATAGATGAAGGGTAATAGTATCCTGAATGAAGCTGCTGTATTTATGTAGTGTTCCTTTCATGCTTTCAAACAGTTTCAGAGTGAACACAGCCAATTAAAATATTCAGTGGGCTCCACAAGTTGATAGTTTTAGTTATAGTATTAGCAGTCACTGCTATTGCATATTTTGTTAGATTCAGTAACTCATTAGGCCTCTTCCTCCAATTTCCTGCTTGCAAAATGGATTGAGTAGTAGGAAACTGAATGGGCACCTCTCACAGTTGAGTGCTGCCATTTTCAAAATGAATTAGAGATCATTTCCAATGGACATCAGAAGCAGACACAAGAATATGGGCAACTGTATTTAAATGAGGTGACAACCGCAAGCCTGACGGGTCAGTAATTGCTGCAGTGATGTTCACTGCGAAAAGCACAAAATCAGTCCTTCTCACCTATTAGGAAAATAGTAACTTCTGTAAAATAAGGTCAATCAGTACGATTGGCAGTTGTTAGAAGAGAGGACTCCTTTGATTATGCCCTCAAACTTCACTGGCTTTCAATGCTCTTATATCTCTGTGTTTCCCTTTCCTTTTAAGCTTCTCCAGACATCTGACCCTAAAACCTCTTTCTATCTTCCTCCAAGGACAAATTTCTAGAAGCTAGCATTGCAATACTGCAGGAAGGTCAATGCAGAAAAAAATTGAGATGTAACTGACAATACAATCTATGTCGGGGAAGTAGACAGCCACATCTCATCAATTTTTCCCACCAGAAAAAAACTGAACTCATCATTATTTTAGAGGGTGGAGAGTGCTGAACAATAGCTTATTTCCAATAAATTTCTAAGGTTTCATTACTTAATAAAATGAGCTAGCCAATAGATCAATCTGCAGCAAGGGTGAAGCTGCATTTAATATGAATGTACTATTATAAAAACAAAGCCTAATCATAACTAATAATATTAAAAGTCAATTATAAGAGTTCATTGGTTTTCCTTTTGCTTGAGACTTTGAGAATTCAGGACAATACAACTCAGGAACAGGCCCTTCTGACGCATTGTCTGTGCTGATCATGACGCTAATCCAAATTAACCCTGTCTACTCGCATACGGTCTACATTCCTCCATTCCCTGCCTATTCACATGCCTTTCTAAATGCCTCTTAAATGTCGCCATTGTATTCCACCACTTCTGCAGGCACTACTAATCTCTTTGTAAAATACTTGCCTTGTAAATCTCCTTTAAACTTCCCCCCTCACCATAAAGCTATATCCTCTCATATTTGACATTTCTACCAAAGAAAAAATAATTCTATCTATCTATGTCTCTCATAATTTTATATACTTCTTCAGATTGCCCTTCACTTTCCAGTGCTCCAGAGAAAATAACCCAGTTTGTCCAAATTCTCTTTATAATTAATGCTTT
Source organism: Hypanus sabinus (assembly GCF_030144855.1). NCBI lineage: Eukaryota > Metazoa > Chordata > Chondrichthyes > Myliobatiformes > Dasyatidae > Hypanus > Hypanus sabinus. Next base: position 133,084,719 of record NC_082707.1, read on the forward strand.
CTAATTCAGACAACACCTCTTCTGTTTCCTCTCCAAAGCCTCACATCTTGTAATGCAGTGACCAGAAATGCACGCTGTATTCCAAATGTGGCTCAATCAAAGTTTTATACAATTGCAATGTGATACTGTTATGCAATTTTATACCCAGACAGAAGAACTCATTGGGTTAAGTTGAGATGGACTTGCATCTGGTTTGCAGCTGGATCAGATGCAGGAACCTGATGTTGCTAACCAAGCAACAAATGATAAGGTATAGCAAGGCCTCGCATCAGGTGGGTCTCAGGTACACTAATGAAACCTCAGCAGGCAATGGCAAATGTAATGGAGAAAGCAGCAGCCCTTACAAAGCATCCCCTGTGAGTATTCGCACACAGCTAAATTGGGTCTTTATGAGTGGAATAACCATAACTGACTGAAGCTTAAAAACACAACATATTTAAACATGGTTCTTAAAATGGAGAAATATTTTAAAATCATTAAGGTGAAGTAAAATAACAAAACAAAACTTACCTGTTTGGTAGGCCCTGAGTTTCTGTCAAAGTAGGTGGAGTAGTTGATCTTCTATATCATCACGTTGGCTCAGGACTGGAGAGTTAGATTGCTCATCTTTAATGCTTGGGATTTTCAGTGAGGCTTGCTTCACAAAGAATTCCCTTTGAAACCTTCAAACACAGCCAGCATGATCAAAAACAAGAGAAAATCTGCACATGCTGGAAGTCCAAGCAATGCACACAAAATGCTGGAAAAACTCAGCAGGCCAGGCAGCATTAATGGAAAAGAGTAAAGTCAACGTTATGGGCCAACACCGTTTGACAAGATCAGGATCATTAAGAGAGGAGTATCTTTTTCTAGGTAGTTTATAGATGTATTCTGGATGCAAAGCTTCTATATGTAAGCCAACTGATATATTGTCACAGGAAACATTCTATAGTCTGCTACCAGGAGACAATAGGAAAAAGGAAAACAACTCAATTTAGACAGTTTTCCTATGGGATTTAGAGCAGGAGAGTTTGGAGTTAATTTTTCTGCACTCCAACTGCTCCATGATTGGGAGGATTTGTGAGGAGACCCCTTGGAGACTGTGGTTTTGAGAGCGCTGGGGAAGACTTTAAGAGCTTACCTTAGAAATGCTAGAGGGAATTTGAAAGCTTATGAGAACCAGAAGAGAAGTTCTGGATTCATCAGCAAAATAAACTGCTTAGATCATGGTTCTGGGTGTGGGAGGAGGTGTGGCAAGTGGAATCAAAGATTTTTTTTTCTGGATGATGGTGAAATACACTGTTTAGTATGGTTTGGAAACAGTAATGAAACAGTTGAGGATAGACAGGATCCTTCTCCAAGTCTGGAAAATTTGCAGATGTATATTTTAAAATTCTGAAAACTTTAACTTTTCTCAGGAAGGAACATTTTCTTTAAGAGAAGAGTGAAGTGCATAATTTACAGAAAGTGGAAAAACATACACGAAGAAGGTTCTCAATGAAAAACCAAATCATATAATTCATCAAAATGTAAGTTATTGATTTTACAAAACTATCAAAGTACAAGTATAATTGTGGGGACTTAATGAGCAAGTATCTTGAATTATGTTGCTATGTATCATATCAAATATCAGCTTCTGGCTAGTGAAGGACAGTTGAGATCAGCAGTTCCCAATGTTTTTTATACCATTAAACAAGGAGTCCATGACTTAGACCGTTAAAGCCGTGTGGATGATTTTATCAAATCTAAATCTTTTCAGTTCAGAGCTAACAACGGAGGATCACATGACAATATCAAAGGTAGATAGTATATAGAGAGTACATTCTACATCTGGACAGCACAGTGAAGGTAGCCAATCAGGGGCTGATGATGCAGAAGATCACGAAGCTGGCCCTGTAATGCAGTCAGGATAAAGAATGGGGAATGTGGTCATCAGCTGCTTTGATTACCAGTAGTCGGGGTGCAGTTAGGAAAAGTCATCTGCAGCAGAGGGACAGATGATCTAGTCAGGCAATTCAGGACCCTCATTGAATAACTGAGCAAAATTCATACAGAACAGCAATTATCAGCTGATCAAAAATCCAAGTATTGTAGATGCTGTTAGCTTAAAGTGCAGATAATGTAGAAAAAGTATTAATTAGACCAGATAGCATTAATGGAGGGAGAAACAGATTTAACATTTCAGGTTGATAATCCTTTGTAAACTAGACTAGTGGCATGATTCACGTGTAGGTCTCTAAAATATATTTCATGCGCCATAAATCCTAGGTAAGCCTGCTCCTTGTCTAGAGAAATATTAGCTAAGTTAGGGATCTGTAAATAGAATAGCTGAAGTGATTTGTAATAGCTATAGGAGTTAGTTTCCATATACGTAAAGTATGTTTAACTATCGGGTTGTCAATTTGTTTCGGCAATTTAGAAAGAGGAAAAAGGGAGAGAAGTCCCTAAAATAGAACCCAGAGCATAAGCTGATACAGATTTAATTTCTAAACTCACCCAACGAGGGCCGAAAGATCCACCCCAATCTTTCAACCAACATAACAAGTATCTAATATTAACTGCCCAATTAATGGCCCTTTACGTATATGGTTTCAATTTTGGAAATTTTTCGGGTTGACTCAATTCGTTTTAAATAGTCCTATTGTATCTAATTGTTTTTTTCACCCTTCCATCATAGATCAAGCTTATTCGGCTTGGAAAACTAAGGGATTACTAAGATTTTCTGATTTATTTTTGGACAATTGTTTTATGTCTTTTGAGCAATTATCTAACAAATATAATTTGCCTAGATTTCACTTTTTTAGATATTTACAGATTAGACATTTTTTAAGTTCTGTACTCCCTACGTTTCCAAATTTTGTGCCTTCAGATATTTTGGAGAGTTTGTTTGAATTAGACCCTTTTCAAAAAGGGCTTATTTCAAAAGTTTATAATATAATTATGAAGATACGTTCAGAGCCCCTTTATAAGACCAAAAAGGATTGGGAAAGAGAGCTTAACCTTATTATTTCTAGTGAGAATTGGGATAGAATTCTTCAATTAGTTAATACATCATTGATATGTGCCAAACATTCATTAATACAATTTAAGGTCGTACATAGGGCCCATATGTCCATGGATAAATTAGCTCATTTTTACTCTTATATTAATCCTATCTGTGATAGATGTCAATCTGAAATCGCGTCTTTAACATATGTTTTGGTCTTGTTCATTTTTGAAAAAATATTGGAAAGATATTTTTAATATTATTTCTGCGGTTTTGAATATTGATTTACAACCTCATCCTATTACCGCAATTTTTGGTTTACCAATGTTAGACTCACTGCATTTATCTTCTTCTGCCCGTCGAATGATTGCATTTCTAACTCTGATGGCTAGAAGATCTATATTGTTGAATTGGAAGGAAATTAACCCTCCCACTGTATTTAATTGGTTCTCTCAAACTATGTTATGTTTAAATTTAGAAAAAATTAGAAGTGTTGTTTTTGAGACTTCTATTAAATGTGAAAAGTTATGGAGACCATTTATTCAACATTTTCATATGATGTAATATGACCCTGTTCCAAGTTCATTTGATTTCCCAGCTTTTAGCTTATGTATGTTGAGAGGACCGGAAGTGACGGCATTGATGATTATTTATTCTTGTGAGATATTATAAACAGCCCCTTTTTTTTCTTTCTTTTTCCAATGTTTCTTTTTTTTTCTTTTTTTTCTTCTTTTTTTGCTTCTTTTTTCTTCTTTATTAGTTATTAGATTAGTAGATTAACTAATTTTGCATTATTTTTTTCTTTCTTTTTTCTGTTTTTTTTTATATCATATATTATGAAATATTTAGACTTACCATGTTCATACATATACTGTATGGTTTATGTCTTGGTAAACTCATTTATACTGTAACTATTGTTTATGTCTTTTTTCATCTGTAATGGAATTTGTATGTTTGTAATTTCTTTATCAATATATCATTTGTATTCTGTCCATATTATTAATAATAATAAAAAGATTTAGAAAGAAAAGGAGTTACTTTCCCCAAGCAGAAAGGCTGATAAACAGCTCCACCCACTAGCCCACCCCACCACCACTACTTTACTGTGGATAAATACGTGGAACTATGACATTGTGCCTATTACAGAGACTCGGATGCCTCAGGAGCAGGAATAGCTGCTGAGTGTGCTATGCTTTAGACGTTTCAAAAAGAACAGAGACGGAGTAAAATAGGTGGGAGTGTGACATTGCTAATTAGGGATAGTATCACGGCTGCAGAAAAGGAGGAAGTCATGGAGGGATTGTCTACCGAGTCAATGTGGGTGGAAGTCAGAAAGAAGAAAGGGGCAATAACTCTGCTGGATGTTTTTTCTACATCACCCAATAGTAACAGGGATATTGAGGAGCAGATAGGGAGGCAGATTCTGGAATAGCGCAATAATAATAGGGTTGTTGTGATGGGAGCTTTTAACTTTCCTAATATTGATTGGCATCTCCTTAGTGCAAGGGGTTTAGATGGGGTGGAGTTTTTTAGGTGTGTTCAGGAAGGTTTCCTGACACAATAGGTAGAAAAACCAACTAGAGGAGAGGCTGTACTTTTCTGGTATTGGGAAATAAACCTGTGTCAGGTGTCAGATCTCTCAGTGGGAGAGCATTTTGGAGGTAGTGAGCACAACTCTATCTCCTTCACCATAGTGCTGGAGAGGGATAGAAGCAGACAATTTGGGAAAACATTTAATTGGGGTAGGAACTTGGGAGCATAAATTGGGAGCAGATGTTCTCAGGGAAATGCATGGCAGTAATGTAACAAATGTTCAGGGAACATTTGCATGGCATTCTGCATAGGTATGTTCCATTGAGGCAGGGAGAGGATGGTAGAGTTAAAGAACCCTGGTGTACAATGTATGTAGAAAATCTAGTTAAGAAGAATAGAAATGTTTACAAAAGGTTCGGCTAACTAGGTAGCATTGGAGCTCTTGAAAATTACAAAGTTGCTTGGAAGGAGCTTAAGAATGGAATTAGGAGAGCCAGAAGGGGCCATGAGAAGGCCTTGGTGAGCAGGATTAAGGAAAACACCAAGGCATTCTACAAGTATGTGAAGAGCAAGAGGATGAGGTGTGTGAGAATAGGACCAATCAGGTGCGATAGTGGAAATGTGTGCATGGAGTCAGAAGAGGCAGCAGAGATACTTATGAATACTTTGCTCCAATATTCACCCAAGAAAAAGACCTTCGCAATTGTGGGGATGACTTACAGTGGACTGAAAAGCTTGAGCATATAGACATTAAGAATGAGGATGTGCTCGAGCTTTTGAAAAGCATTAAGTTAGATAAGTCACCAGAACCAGAAGAGATATACACCCGGCTACTGTGGGAAGTGAGGGAGGAGATTGCTGAGCCTTTGCGATGATCTTTGCATCATCAATAGAGACAGGAGAAGTACCTGAGGACTGGAGGGTTGCAAATGTTGTTCCCGTGTTCGAGAAAGGGAGTAGAGATAACCCAGGAAAGTATAGACCAGTGTGTCTGACTTCAGTGGTGGGCAAGTTGTTGGAAAAGATCCCAAGAGGCAGGATCTATGAGCATTTGGAGAGACATAATCTGTCTTTGTACAAGCAGGTCATGCCTTACAAGCCTGAGTGAATTCTTTGAGGATGTAACAAAACACATTGATGAAGGAGGAGCACAGTATATATGGATTTTATTAAGGCATTTGATAAGGTTCCCTATGCAAGGCTCGTCCAGAAAGTAAGGAGACCATGGGGTCCAAGGAGACCTTGCTTTATGGATCCAGAATTGGCTTGCCACAGAAGGTAAAGGGTGGTTGTAGATAGTTTGTACTCTGCATGGAGATTGGTGACCAGTGGCATTCTGCAGGGATCTGGTCTGGGACCCCTCCTTTTTTGATGTTTATAAATGACCTGGATGAAGAAGTAGAAGGGTGGGTTAGTAAGTTTGCTGATGACACAAAGGTTGAGGGTGTTGTGGATAGTGTGGAAGGCTGCCAGAGGTTAAACCAGGACAACAATAAGATGCAGAACTGGGCTGAGAAGTGGCAAATGGGCTTCAACCCAGATTAGTGTGAAGATATGCTGTCTGGCCTGCTGAGTTCTGCCAGCATTTTGTGTTTTTATTAATTTCCAGCATCTGCAGATTAACTCTGTCCTCCATCACATCTCCCGTATTTCAGGCACCTCTGCCCTCACTCCATCCCCCCGCCAGCCCCCCAGAGATAGAGTCCCCCGGTCCTCACCTATCACCCTACCAGCCTACAGATCCAACGTATAATCCTCCGTAACTTCTGCCACCTCCTATAGGATCCCACCACCAACCACATCTTCCCCCCCCCCCCCCACTCTCGGCTTTCCGCAGGGATCGCTCCCTACGCGACTCCCTTGTCCATTCATCCCCCTCCCATCCCTCCCCACGGACCTCCCTCCAGGCACTTATCCCTGCAAATGGAAGAAGTGCTACACCTGCCCTCACACTTCTTCCCTCACCACCATCCTAGGCCCCAGACAGTCCTTTCAGGTGAGGCACCACTTCACCTGTGAGTCAACTGGGGTGATATACTGTATCCGGTGCTCCCGATGTGGCCATTTATACATTGGGGAGACCCGCCGCAGACTGGGAGACCGTTTCGCTGAACACTGGTGCTCAGTCCTCCAGTAGTGGCGGGATCTCCCTGTGGCCACACACTTCAATTCCACAGACCACTCCCACTCTGATATGTCTGTCCATGGCCTCCTCTACCGTCAAGATGAGGCCACACGAAGGTCGATGGAGCAATACCTTATCTCCCGCCTAGGCAGCCTCCTACCTGCCGGCATGAACATCCAACTCACAGACCTCCGTTGATACCCCTGCCCCCCCCTTACCCCATCCCTATCTGTAATTTTAATCTGGTTTTCCTTCTCTCTCTTTTCCCCCCCACTATAATCTCCCCCCAGCCCTACCTTTCTTTCTCTTTTATTTCTCATAATTCTCCACCTTCCCCCCCCAGCCCATTTCCCTCCAGCCTATCACTTCCCAGCTCTCTACTTTATCCCTCCCCGCACTTCTTATCCCCCCTCGACCATCCCATGTTACTTCACTCCTGATGAAGGGTTTCAGCCTGAAACATCGTCACTACCTCCTCCCATAGATGCTGTCTGGCCTGCTGAGTTCTGCCAGCATTTTGTGTTTTTATTTATTTCCAGCATCTGCAGATTCACTCGTGCTGTAAGTGTGAAGCGGTTCATTTTGGTAGTCAAATTTGAAGACAGAATATAATATAAATAGTAAGACTCTTGTCAGAGTGAAGGATTAGAGGGATCATAGGGTTCATGTCAACAGGACACACAAAGCTGCTGCGCAGGTTGACAGGGCTTTTAAGAAGGTGTATGGTGTGTTGGCATTCATCAGTTATGGGATTGAGTTCAAGAGCCATGATGTAGTATTACAGCTATATAAGAATTTGGTCAGACCCCACTTGGAGCACTGTGTTCAGTTCTGGTCACCTCACTACGGGAAGGATGTGGATACTATAGAGAGAGTGCAGAGGAGATTTACAAGGATGTTGCCTGGATTGGAGAGCATACCTTATGAGAATTGGTTGAGTGAACTTGGTCTTTTCTCCTTTGAGTGACGGAGGATGAGAGGTGACCTGATAGAGGTGTAGGAGATGATGAGGGGCATTGATTGTGTGGATAACCAGAGGCTTTTTCCCAGGGCTGAAATGGCTAACAGGAGGGGGCATAGTTTTAAGGTGCTTGGAAACAGGTACCGAGGGAATGTCAGGGTTAAGTTTTTCACACAGAGAGTGGTGGGTGCGTGGAATGCACTGCCAACAGTGGTAGTGGAAGTGGTACGATAGGTCCTTTTACAAGCCTCTTAAATAGGTACATGGAGCTTAGAAAAATAGTCAGCAATGCGCTAGGGGACTTCTAGGCGGTCTCTAGAGTAGGTTACATAGTTGGCACAACATTGTGGACCAAAGGGCCTGTAATATTCTGTAAATTTCTATTTTCTATACTCTGTTTATCCTTTACTGTCAGTGTCACATTATGTACAGACACTCCTGTGCCTGACGTCACTTTATGGACATGCAGGCAATCTATTGTATAAGCAACTTATTTATATTTATTGTATTTTTTATTATTGTGTTCTTCACCTTATTTGTTTCTTTCTGTGCTGCATCACATCCAGAGTAACAATTATTTCATTTTCCATTACACTTTTCTACCTGAAATTGTATTAAACAATCTTGGATCTGAATCTCGATTGATATTATTTGTAAAAGGTGTAACACACAATCTAAGTAAATCTATTTAGGTAACATCAAAATCTGTAAGGGAAAGAAGTGTTTGATAAACTCAATCTAAATTAAGTTATATTTGTTTTTCTACACAAAGAATATTGAGTATTCCAATTGGTTGATGTCTTTATTTAATTTGTAAATTGTCCTTTGTATCCACTCAGGACTGAATATTTCATGAGTCTTACTTTTTTTATTGTCAGTTTTATATTTACTTTCCTCAAGTTGTGGTTTTGAGTTGATTAACATGGTCCACCAGGCAAAATATAATTGCCAGTATGTCAGAGCAAATAGAATGTTGTATGAAGTAAGAGAAAATTTTTGACCATCTCAGTGCAGAATACCTGGACAGGGCTGCAAAATAATGCAGTTTATTAGTATAGGTTCAGTTACAGGTAATTATTACAAAGGATATCATGAATTGGTACATGGTGCTGACCCTGATGGCCAAACTCAGAAGAAGCTACATGGTTGCTTGGTTTAGCTTTACAACAAGTGGTAGGGCAAAGACCACGTTTCAGGTTGATCAAGATATCAAGAACAAGGCAGAATGAGGTAATCATTAGCTCCACCTCCAGGAATTCAAAAGCCACTCTTCTCCCTGCTTCTCCCTTCCACAACAGTTTAAATACCCTGTTCTGAATGTTCCCCGTCCACCTTTATTCTAATTAATCAACCACACTATCAAGTCGATCACCAACAAGCAGGAATCCCAGTGGGCTCTTCCTGAAGAAATAATTATCAAATGTCTTCCACATATCTTTGCTATATCTCTGATCCTGCTAATGTATTTTTACAATGCCTGGAATATGCAACAATGCCAGACATAAATCCTCCTGAAGCCACATCTTAATCCTAGTTTCTTAAATCAGCCTTCTTCTTTTTCTGACCTATTTTAGTGAATACCTCACCTTCACTGGTGAATGTGCCTTTGATAACGTCAAAACCTAACGTCCATTGCAGAAGTAATATTGTAACTGAATCCCAATGTAAATTCATGTTAGGTAGGCATAAGCAAACAGAAGATTCTTAATTTATAATTGTGCCTAGTGCATCAAAATCAAATGAAGGCTTCAGGTCAAGACTGAGGAATGGCTAAAATCCATATAAAGAACTTGCAAACTTCATTTGTAGATCTAAATCAGTGTCTGTACTTTTCTGTCAAGGTCAGGTCTCCATGTAATCTCTGCCACCAACTTATCCCAACTCAGTGGAACTTGGTTCAAACTGTGTCAGGCCAGGCCCTCTGACCCCAAAATCGAGACTACTAAAGAGACAGTTATTGTTGCCCTGTTGCAGAGATTGGCATTGCAGGTAGTGAATGGCAGTGAAATTAGTAAGTTGTCAGTCTTCCTAAGATGTGAAGGGAAATCTTGACTTTGACAAGAATGAGGGTGTGGATTTCCTGGATTTTCATCTGCTAGAATGCCTGATTTACGGGGAAAATTTGATTGGCTACTTGGGGTTTCACTTTACAGGAATGGATGAAGAGTGGGAAGGAGTTAAAAGAGTAAGTCTCATTGCTGGTGAGTTTCACTTTACAGGAGTAAGGGCGAGAGTGAGAAGGAGTTAAAACAAAGTTTTGTTGATTGTCTTAGTATTTGATTGACTTATTAGGCAGCAGCTACCAATAAATGGAAGGTAAGTTCAAGTGGATGGCATTGTAGTGGTGGCCCATTATAAGGGAGAAAATTTGAGGCTTTAGAAAAAGGATCTTTCAATGAGAAACAGGTAACAGCCATAAGCTTTCTTCTTTAAATTACTCAGGTGGACTAATTGCTTAGTAGGCTTACAGTTGAGAGTTAAACAAGGTTGCTGACAACATAGTAAAAGACACCAAATTACACCTAATTAGTTAAAGTGGGATGCAGGGCTGGGTAATGTGTTCTAGCTGCATGATGTGGGAGCTGTTGGCCCCTATCGTGGTTCCTGGTGACCACATCTGCAGCAGGTGGTGGCTGCTCGAGGAACTCCGGCTCAAAGTTGATGATCTGAAATCTGGGCTTCAAACACTGTGATGTATCGAGGAGGGGGACAGTTACCTCACTGTGTTTCATGAGGCAGTTGCACCCATTAGAATAAATGCTTCAAATCTGACCTGTGGTAAGGGACAAGAGGAGTGACTGTGAAGGAGACAGGTCAAGGTACCGCCAGAGATGCTGCTGGAGGAGTCTCAGCCCTTAAGCTTGTCCAACAGGTCTGAGATTCTTGCACTCTGTGCGGATGAGAGTGGGGGCTGTAAAAAGGATGAGCAACCTAGCCACAGCAAAATGATTCAGGGAGCCAATTAAGACTGAAGAGAGAAGAGGAATGCAGTTGTATCTAAGGATAATATAGTTAGCGGAGTAGACACAATTCTCTGTCTCAACAATTGAAAGTCACCAAGGCTGCTGCCTGCCTGGTGCCCGACTTCAGGAAATCTTATATAATTTGGAGTGGGAAGGGAAAGATCAAGTGATTGTGATCCATGTGGGTACCAATAACAGAGGTAGAAAAAAAGAAAGAGGTTCTGCTGAGAGAGTATGAGCAGCTAGGGACTAAATTAAAAAGCAGAACCAAAAAGGTAATGATCTTTAGATAATAATTGGCATATGGTCAATGAGTTTAGAGAGTTAACTGTATGGCTCTAGGATTGGTGTGGGAGAAATGGGCCTGAATTTGCACGATATTATCTTCAGTGTTGCGGAAGGAGGGAGCTGTTCCGATGGGAGGGGTTCCACTTGAACCATGCTGGGACCATGATCCTGGTGATTCGCATAACAAGAACTGTATTTAGGGTTTAAGCTAAATAGCAGTGGTGATGGGTGGGGCTCAACAGATGGGAAATGTATGGACAAGATAAAAGGGAATGAGAGTGCAGGAGAGGCTTTTTAAATCTCCAGAATTAAAAAAAGGACAAAGATAAGAATTTAACCAGGCAAAATGGAGACAAATTTGAGGAGAGGGGTCATTAATACAGGACTGAATGTGTTATACTTAAATGCACTCGGTATGCCAAAAAAAAAGGTAGATGGGTTATAGCTGAGTTAGAAATTAGCTGGAATAATATTGCGGTCATCAGTCCAGAACAAGTTGCATACTTCGAGACATGCAACACAATGTCAACTACGAAAGCTACCCCTCTCCCAGGTGAGCAACCACTGTGTGTAACAGCAGCAGACACAAGAAAGACTCTGCAGCGAGTCAGCCCCCATAAGGCAGCCAGGCCAGACTACCTCCAGGAAGAGCACTCAGCAAGTGCACACATCAGCTCACTGACACCTTCACGGACATCTTCAACACTTCACTGTTGACCCCACATCAGCCACCATCATCCCTGCACTGGAGAAACCTGCACTAAATGACTACTGCCCAGTGGCACTGATAATGGCACATATGAAAAACTCCATTCCTGCCACACTGGACGCTCACCAATATCCTCTCTACAACAGACGTCAAAGCATCTGTCATGCACCTGGCTCTGACACACCTAGAAAACAATGACACTTATGTCAGAATGCTGCCTCTGCATTTCAGTTCAGCATCCAATACTATTGTCCCACAGACCTTGGTGAGCAAACTCCTACTCCTCAGTCTAAATACTCCACTGTGCAGCTGTGTGTTAGACAGACCTCAGATAGACAGGATGCACAATGGCTCCTCCCCCCCCCCCCCCCATTATCCTCAACCCAGGTGCCTTCCCAGGGCTGTGCTGAACCCATAGCTGTGCAGAACCCATAGCTGTGCACCCTGTTCACACATAACTGCACAGCCAAACATCCAAACAACCACATTGTCAAGTTTGCTGATGATACAACAGTGGTGGGTTCATCGCTAGCAACAATAAGACAGAGAGAGGTGGAAGAGCTCAAGGCCTGGGCCAAGCAAATATCCTCTTCCTTAATGTGAACAAGACAAAGGAGATGGTTCTCGGCTTCAGGAGAACTCTTATCACTGACATCCATCTTTGCGTCAGTGGCAAAGTAGTGGAAACTGCAAGCAGCTTCAAACCACTGGGACTACACATTATACGCAACCTCCCACAGTCCCAGAACACATCCTACTCAATCAAGAAAGCTCACCGACTCCTCTGCTTTCTTAGGAGGTTGAAGGGAGCTGGACTTTGTACGTTCATACTTACATCATTCTGAAGGAGCGCAGTAGAGAGCATCCTGACAAGCTGCATCACTGCTTGGTACAGAAACTGCACTGAGGTGAACAGGAAGGCTCTAGAATAGGTAGTCAAAACCGTCCAAAGTATCACTGGCACCAGCCTACCTGCTCCATCAAGGACATTTATACAAAAGGTGACGGAAAAAGGTAGCCATGTCATGAAGGATCCCACCAACCCTTCTCATGGACTATTTGTCCCACTCCCATCAGGAAGGAGGCTACATAGCATCCACACCAGGACCATCAGATTCAAATACAGTTACTTTCCCCAAGTAGTAAGATTGATCAACCCCTACACTCACTAACTCCACCACTACTTAATTATCTCCTGTCATTCGCTTTACGTACAGCCTAGTATTGCTTTGTGGACATACAATCGATCTATGTATATAAGCTATCTTACGTATTTATATTTTTATGTTTTTTAAATTATTATTGTGCTTGTGTTTTTTTCTGTACTGCACGAGATCCGGAGTAACAATAATTCCATTCTCCATTACACCTACGTACAGGAAATGACATTAAACAATCTTGAATCTTGAATCAGTCATGGCTGAGAAAAGATCTCAGCTGGGACCTAAACATCTTAGCATGCAATGCTATTGAAAAGACAGGCAGGAGGGTAGAGGGGTTGGGGTGGCTCTATTGATGAAAAATGAAATCAAATCCTTTGCAAGAAGTGACATAGGTTCAGAAGATAGAGAACCCTTGTGGATGAAAAGGTGAAAGGACCCTGTTGAAGTTAAATACAGGCCTCAAAATAGTAGCCTGAGTGTAGGTTACAAACTACACTGGAGATTTTAAAACGCATGTACAACAGACAATATTACAGTTGTCATTAGGGATTTCAATGTGCAGATTGACTGGGAAAATTAGATTGGCACTGGATTCCAAGAGAAGGAATTTGCAGAATGCCTACATGATGGATTTACAGAGCAGTTTGTGGTTCAGCCCACTAGGCAATTCTGGATTTTGTATTGTGTAATGACTCAGATTTGAATAGGGAGCTTAAAGTGAAGGAACCCTCAGGAGGCAATAATCATAATATATTAGAATTTATCCTGCAGTTTGAGAGGAGGAAGCATAAATCAGATGTGTTGGTATTACAGTTGAGTAAAGGTCAGTGGAAGCATGGGAAAGGAGCTAGTCAAGGTTGATTGGAAGGAGATCATAGCAGGGATGGGTGAAGAATATGAAGAGATTAACTTATGAGGTGAGATTGAGTTGTCTGGGACTATACTCTCTGGAATTCAGAAGAATGAGAGGGAATCTTATAGAAACATGCAAAATTTTGAAAGGGATAGATAAGATAGGAGTAGAAAAGTTGTTTCCATTGGTAGGTGAGACTAGAACTAGGGGACATTGCCTTAAGATTCAGGGGAGAAGATTTAGGATGGAGATGAGGAGAAATTGTTTTTTCCAGAGTGTGGTGAATCTGTGGAATTCTCTGCCCAGGGAAGCAGTTGAGGCTTCTTCACTAAATACAAACATTTGTATATTTAAGATACAGTTAGAAAGGTTTTTACATAGTAGGGGAATTAAGGGTTATGGGGAAAAGGCAGGTAGATGGAGCTGAGTTTATGGACAGATCAACCATGATCTTATTGAATGTCAGGGCAGGCTCAATGGGCCAGATGGCCTACTCCTGCTCCTATTTCTTATGTTCTTATGTTCTAAGGAGCATTGCCAGGAGTTTCTGGGAGTAATTCAGAAAACAGCATAATTTCATCTCAAATAAAGAGAAGCATTCTAAAGGGTAGATGAGGCAACCATGGCTGACAAGGAAAGTCAAAATCAGCATAAAAACAAAAGAGGTCATACAATATAGCAAAAAGTTAGCAGAATATTTGACAATTGGAAAGCTTTTAACAACCAGCAGAAGGGAAATAATAAAAACAATAAAGGTAAGCTAGCTAATAATATGACACAAAATACAAAAAATATTTGTGTATATAAAGTGTAAAAGAAAGGCAGGAGCGGACATCAATCTGCCAGAAAATAATACGAGAGCATTAGTAATAGGGAACTGAGAAACAGGGAATGAACTGAATAAGTATTTTGTGTCAGACTTCACTGCAGGAGCAACATGCCAGAAATTCAAGAGACTGGGGTTGAGTAGAGGGGGGATGGCAGAAGTGAGTGTGTTTGCTGTTACAGAGATGAAAATTCTTGGGAAGCTGAAAGGTCTGGACTGTATGGATGAGACCCCAGGGTTCTGAACAAGGTAACTGAAGAGATTGTGGAAGCTGTAGTGTGACCTTTCAAAAATCACTAGATTTCAGAATGGGTTCCAGAACACTGGAAAATGGCAAATGTCACTTCACTCTTTAAAATGGAAGGGAGGGAAAAGACAGGAAATTATAGGCTGATTGGTCTGATTTCAGTGGTTGGTAAGACTTTAGAGTCCATTATTAAAGATGAGGTTTCAGGGTACTTTGAAAGAATATGTTAAAACAGGCCAAAGTCAGCACAGTTTCCTCAAAGGGAGAAAGGTCTTGCCTGACAAATCTGTTGAAAGTCTTTGAGGAAATAACAAGCATGATAGACAAAGGAGACTCAGTGGATGTTGTTTACTTGGATTTTCACAAGGCCTTTGACAAGGCTGCTAAATAAGATAGTAGCTCATATTGGGAATTTTCTGGTTGGGTGATGGTGACCAGGGGTCAATGTTGGGTCTGTTACTTTTCATGTTATAGATCAATGATCTGGATGATGGTATTTATGGCTTTGTGGCCAAGTGTGTAGATGATACAAAGATAGATGGAGGGACAGGTAGTGTTGAGGAAGCAGGGAGTCTGCAGAAGAAATTGGACAGGCTGAGAGAATGGGCAAAGAAATAGCAGATGGAATATAGCATAGGGAAATGTATGGTGATGCTTTTTGGTAAAAAGTTTAAAGGTATAGACTACTTTCTGGACGCAGAGAGACTTCAGAAATTGGAGATGCAAAGGGACTTGGGAGTCCTCGTGTAGGATGCCCTGAAGGTGAACTTACAGGTTGAGTCAGTTGTGAGGAAAGCAAATGCAATGTTAGCATTTATTTCAAGAATACTAGAATATAAAAGCAAGGATGTAACGCTGTGCTTGAAAGACGGTGTTTAGACAACATTTGGAGTATTAAGCCCCATATCTAGGGAAGAATGTGTTGGCATTGGAGAGTGTCAGGAGATTTACAAGAATGATCTTGAGGAATGAAAGGGTTAATGTATGTAGAGAATTTTCTGGTTCTGCACCTGTATTTGTTGGAGTTTAGAAGGATAAAGGGGGAATCTCTTTAAAACCTCCTGAATATTGGATGGCCTGGATAGAGTGGATGTGGAGAGAATGTTTCCAATAGTGGAAGAGTCTAGGACCAGAGGCACAGCCTCAGAATTAAAGGACGTCCCTTTAGAACAGAGATGAGGAGGAATTACTTTAGCTGGAGGTTGGTGAATTTGTGAAGTTCATGGCCACAGATGTCTGTGGAGACTAAGTTATTTGGTGCATTTAACGCAGTGGTTGATACATTCTTAGTTTGTATGCGCATCAAAGGTTGTGGGGACAAGGCAGGAGAACGAAGTTGAGAGAAAATCATAGATCAGCCATGGTCAAATAGTGGAAAATACTTAACATACTGAATGGCATATTTCAGCTCCTATGTCTTAAGTATATTGTTCTTTGTAGAGCAACGTAGTCCATATAAAGAATTAAAATGCTGAGTAAATTGACATATTGCATATTCATACAATTGTAAAGTTTTAAAATGGAAATATGTATTAAAAAATAGAATGCATGATTAGTATAAGAAAATACATTTAGTAATCTAATTAAACACAGTTTGTGTACATTGGAAGGTGCGGTATGTATAAATTCTCAAGACCATATAAATGATGTATTTATCCATTTCACCATACGCTTTGGTAAGTGGTTAGTCTATGAAAAGCACCCTTCAGAAATATCTATATTTTTATTTAAATATTATTTCATTGAATGCAAAATATCAAGATTACTTTAATCCTAAATTCTAAAATATATTTCCAATAGCATTTCACAATTATTTGGAAATTTTAACATTAAAGCACATAATTTGCAGCTTTTAAGATTGTGTTTTTTTCTTTTCCTTAACAGTTTCCATATAATGCAATGTGTCTATAATGTTGCTGCAAGTACATTTTCACTGAACCCTGTGCACACATGTATTTGTGCATACTTCAATAAAGTTCAACGTTATACATTAATGTTTTACAAAGGTTCATGAAGTAAATTAGATCACTTTCAGATATATGAGATTTACTTGGTCTAAAATGCCCTAATTATTATTATTTACTGTTCCAATTTTGCTGTTGTGATTCTTAATTATGCTCAAGAAATGTAGTTTATTGCACTATTAAGCCTGTGGTTCGAATAAATACATGAAGCCTATCATAATCTGTCTCTGTCAGGGTAAATAGACAGGCTAAGTGAAAGTGTGAATACAGCAGATAGAAGATAATATGGAATTAGTGAGGTCATCCACTTTGGAAAAAAATAAGGAAAGCAAAATATTCCTTAAAGCCCAAGGAATTCCTTAAAGTGTTAGTGTTCAGAGGAATCTGGATGCCCCTTAGTGGACATTCAGGTGCAGTAAGCAATTAGGAAGGCAAACAATATATTGGCATTCTTGCAAGTAGATTTCAGACACTGCTTTAATTATGTAGGGCTCTGGTGGGACCACACCTGGAATATTCACTATAGGTGTGATCTGCCTATCAAAGGAATAGTCTACTTGTGAATGCAGGACTGCAGCGAAGTTTCATTAGATTGATTTCTAGTAGTTGTATGAGGAGACATTAAGCAGACTCAGCCAAAATTTTCTCGAGCTCAGAAATTCCAAAAGAGGTTGATGGAATAAATGTGGAGTTAATATTTCTCTTGGCAGTGTTTCACAGTCTCAAAATAATTGCTTCACCATTCAGGACAGATATGACCTGATTTTGTTTTTCACTCTGAGTGTAGTGAAGCTTTGAAATTCTCAAAGCAGAAGATTTTTTTCAGGCTCAATTGCTGAGTATATTTCAAGACATAAATAGATTTTTTGGTATTGGAATCGGGGGAATATAACTTTGTACAGGGAAGTGATGCTGACGTAAACAAATAGCCATGGTATTGAATGAGAGAGAAGGCACAAGGTGCCAATTGTTCTTCTCCTCATTATGCTTTCACAAAATAAGCAAAAAAAATGGTTGCTATGGAAGAAATTTCTCCCAGTTTCAATAAAATGTAAATTCTCTGCTGCTAGGCTGATTCAGGAGTTGAGACTAACTTAGTCTTCAAGAAATTCCATTGTGCTATAGTTTGCTGAAAACTGTTACACCATTCCAAATGTGTAAACCAGCTAGTAACTTCTGGCAAGAGAGACAGTACCCATTTGAATTGTAAGTGAGTGCAGTTTCCTTTAATCTTCCATTTAAAGCTGTCTACTAACTAACCTTGTAAAACTTCTTAAACAATTCCTTGTCTCTTCAACTGTTCAAAGTGTGGCATTTTTATTCACATAAAAACAAAGTTACATACGTTCAGTTATCAATTCTTAACCAACCCAAAATGAGAAGGCATGTGATCAGTTGTTTCTGACATCACCTTCTCAGAATGATCTTCATGTCCTTTACAGACTCCTGCCTCTATTGACCTCATGCTTGAAGTATTCCTTTATCCGGTAAAGGCCATGATTATCACAATGTTAGTACTAGCACATGCCCATTATCTCCACTTCCACATTCCTCTGAGGCCTTCTGGTCTCTCTTATCTGTGTTCTACTGGATAAACCAGTCTTTTGGTGAGGTAGAAAAAGACTTGCCTTACATCATGCTGTTATGACATATACAGTACAAGTTAACTTTAAGGACTCGGTTGCTGAGACTGTGCCAAGTACTATGTTCGGGTCATTCCTTCTGAAATCCAGTTGATCCTAACAATTAAAGTTTGGCAATTTGCACAGGATTTATAATTGGGCAGCTGTAATTCTTGGCCAATACAAGTGGTGGACTTTTTTCTGTACAAATTGTTGTTCTGGTGATGCAATTTGTGCCATTTTAAGGACATCAGAATCAATGCCTTGACTGAATAAAGGGACAGAAGCCGGTAGGAATTGAGATATGTGGATAAAGCTTCACTCACAGCAAGATCCTTCTGTAACACAACACTTGCCGAGAACAAACCCACTCATCAGCAATGTGTTATTGTTGAGGTACGGTGTTTACAATGGAAGCAATATGGCTCCTGGGCTTCAGGTCACCTTGCTGCTCTCACTCTGACGCTGGCTGCTTTCTTTGGCTGTCCAGGTTTTGCGGTACACAGTGCACAACAGTGAAGCCATGCCAATGAGGCATTTGAAGTCATTTGGATAGCTGCATGGATACGAAAGGTTTAGGATATGAGCCAAATGCAGACACATGGAACGAGCTCACTTAGGCAACTGAGCTTGGCATGGATGTGTAGGGTTGAAGGAACTGTTTCTCTGCTGTACATATCTGACTCTAATTCTCTAACTTTATTAGCTTAAATCATGGATCAGTACTTGGAGTTATGGTGTTGTGGCCATTACAGAGACTTGGATGGCTCAGGGGCAATGGTTACTTCAAGTGCCAGGCTTCAGATGTTTCAGGAAGGGACAGAGAGGGAAGCAAAAGAGGTGGGGGCCTGGCACTGTTGATCAGAGATAGTGTCACAGCTGCAGAAAAGGAGGAAGACATGGAGGGATTGTCTATGTAGTCTCTGTGGGTGGAAGTTAGAAACAGGAAGGGGTCAATAACTCTACTGGGTGCTTTTTATAGACCACCCAATAGTAACAGGGACATCGAAGAGCAGATAGGGAGACAAATTCTGGAAAGGTGTGATAATAACAGGGTTGTCGTGGAGGGAGATTTTAATTTCCCAAATAGCAATTGGCATCTCCGTAGAGCGAGGGGTTTCGATGGGGTGAAGTTTTTTAGGTATTTTCGGGAAGGTTTCTTGACACCGTATATAGATAAACCCACAAGAGGAGAGGCTGTACTTGATCTGGTATTAGAAAATGAACCTGGTCAGCTGTCAGATCTCTCAGTGGGAGAGTATCTTGGAGATAGTGATCACAATTCTATCTCCTTTATCATAGCGTTGGAGAGGGGTAGGAACAGACAAGTTAGGAAAGCGTTTAATTGGAGTAAGGGGAAATATGAGGCTATCAAGCAGGAACTTGGAAGCATAAATTGGGAACAGATGTTCTCAGGGAAATGTATGGCAGAAATGTGGCAAATGTTCAGGGGATTTTTCTGTGGAGTTCTGCATAGGTACATTCCAATAAGACAGGGAAAGAATGGTAGGGTACAGGAACCGTGGTGTACAAAGGCTGTTGTAAATCTAGTCAAGAGGAACAGAAGAGCTTACAAAAGGTTCAAAAAACTAAGTAATGATAGAGATCCAGAAGATTATAAGGCTAGCAAGAAGGAGCTTAAGAATGAAATTAGGTGAGCCAGAAAGGGCCATGAGAAGACCTTGGCAGTCAGGATTAAGGAAAACCCCGAGGCATTCTACAAGTATGTGAAGAGCAAAAGGATAAGATGTGAGAGACTAGGACCAATCAAGTGTGACAGTGGAAAAGTGTGTATGGAACCAGAGGAGATAGCGGAGGTACTTAATGAATACTTTGCTTCAGTATTCAGTACGGAAAAGAATCTTGGCAATTGTAGGGATGACTTGCAGTAGACTGATAAGCTTGAGCTGTAGATATTAAGAAAGAGTTTGTGCTGGAGATTTTGGAAAGCATCAGATTGGATAAGTCATCGGGACTGGATGAAATGTACCCCAGGCTACTGTGGGAGGCGAGGGAGGAGATTGCTGAGCCTCTGGCGATGATTTTTGCATCATCAATGGTGACGGGAGAGGTTCAGGAGGATTGGAGTGTTGCAGATGTTTTTCCTTTTTTCATGAAAAGGAGTAGAGAGAGCTCAGGAAATTATAGACCAGTGAGTCTTACTTCAGTGGTTGGTAAGTTAACGGAAAAGATACTGAGAGACAGGATTTATGAACATCTGGAGAGGCATAATATGATTAGGATTTTTTTGAGGATGTGATTAAACATATTGATGAAGGTAGAGCAGTAGATGTAGTGTATATGGATTTCAGCAAGGCATTTGATAAGGTACCCCATGCAAGACTTATTGAGAAAGTAAGGAGGCATGGGATCCAAGAGGACACTGCTTTGTGGATCCAGAACCTGCTGGCCCATAGAAGGCAAAGAGTGGTCATATTCTGCATGGAGCCATGTTGTGCCTCAGGGATCCGTTCTGGGATTCCTACTCTTTGTGATTTTTATAAATGACCTGAATGAAGAAGTAAAGGGATGGGTTAGTAAATTTGCTGATGACACAAAGGTTGGAGGTGTTGTGGATAGCGTGGAGGGCTGTCAGAGGTTACAGCGGGACATTGATAGGATGCAAAACTGGGCTGAGAAGTGGCAGATGGAGTACAACCCAGATAAGTGTGAAGTGGTTAATTTTGGTAGGTCAAATATGATGTATAGTATTAACGGTAAGACTCTTGGCAGTGTGGAGGATCAGAGGGATCTTGGGGTCTGAGTCCGTAGGACACTCAAAGCTGCTGTGCAGGTTGACCCTGTGGTTGAGAAGCATATGGTGCATTGGCCTTCATCAACTGTGGGATTGAGTTTAAGAGCTGAGAGGTCATGTTGCAGCTATATAGCACCCTGGTCAGACCCCACTTGGAGTATTGTGCTCAGTTTTGGTCACCTCACTACAGGAAGGATGTGGAAACCATAGAAAGGGGGCAGAGGAGATTTATGAGCATGTTGCCTGGATTGGGGAGCATGCCTTATGAGAATAGGTTGAGTGAACTTGGCCTTTTCTCCTTGGAGCAATGGAGGACGAGAGGATGATAGAGGTGTACAAGATTATGAGAGGCATTGATCGTGTGGATAGTCAGAGGCTTTTTCCTAGGACTGAAATGGCGAGCATGAGAGGGCACAGTTTTAAGGTGCTTGGAAGTAGATACAGAGGAGATGTCAGGGGTACATTTTTTATGCAGAGAGTGGTGAGAACATGGAATGGGTTGCCGGCGACAGTGGTGGAGGCGGATACGATGGGGTCTTTTAAGAGACTCCTGGATGGGTACATGGAGCTCAGAAAATCAGAGGGCTATGGGTAACACGAGGTAATTTCTAAGGTAAGGGCATTTTTGGTACAGTTTTGTGAGCCGAAGGGCTGATATTGTGCTGTAGGTTTTTCTATGTTTCTATGTTTATTGACACTGCAGGAAAACTTCAGACTGATATAGGCAATGGAATCTGCTCACAAAACTAATGTAAAGTTTTATTTTATACCCTTGTGCATATGACTTGCCCTGTTCATTCTGTTCACTCATCTTTGAACTACAGCCTTGACATCTGTTTTATCCCACCCCATAAAAGAAAAATGAAAAGTTATCCCCACACAAGTGTAACTGTAATGATGCATTTGTCATGAGGATCTAACCACATCAAAATCATGAACTCTGCTTAGTTCGGTATCCTTACATGAAGCCATAAGGCTCTTTTAATTCGCAGCCTAATCTTCAATGTGGCATGTGGCCAAGTGGTTAAGGCATTGGACTAGCGATCTGAAGGTTGTGGGTTTGAGCCCCAGCTGAAGCAGCATGTTGTGTCCTTGAGCAAGGCACTTAGCCACACATTGCTCCAGTCCACCCAGCTGAAAATGGGTACCGGCAAAATGCTGGGGTTAACCTAATGATAGACTGGGGGGAGTCTCGTACTCTCAGTCACTTCACGCCACAGAAACCAACATAAGCAGCGGCCTGATGAGCCTATAAAGCACGGAACAGACTTTAACTTCAACTAATCTTCAATCTTGCACATATTAACAAATAGAATTTGCTCATGGTTTTCCCTCAGAAGTCTCTATAAGTCACTTTTTTTCAACTTAGGATGTCTCCAGGCATTCATGGTGTCTTAGAAACTCTATAGTTAATAGAGTGAGTTGTACATGCATGACCATTTGTAGGATTAGTTTACACTGTTGGATGTGTGGAAGGGTAGGAGTGCTTTGCATTGAAGGTATCAGACAGTTGGATTTCCAGAGATTCACTGATGCTTTCATCAGTAATTATACCAAGGGCTTCTTTCAGCAATGTTCACTGTTCTTGTTCTATGCCACACATCTTCCTCCTTCTCCTCCACTTCATCTAAATACGCTACATCATCTCTGACCAGTATTTCCAATACTTTTTCTCCATTTAGATTTTGTGGAGTTTAACATGACATAAACATTTTGAAGGCCATCCAAATACTTCAGGCAGATTTTTTGTGCTACTGCACAAGATTGAAATCAGTGGAGAAGCTTGTAAAATTAGTCTGGTCCATCATGGGTACTAGTCTCTGTAGTATCTAAGACATTTTCAAGGAGCAGTGCCTTAGGAAGGTGGTATCCATCATTAAGGACCTTCACCACCCATGACACGTCCTCTTCTCATTGTTACCATCAGGAAGGAGATACAGAAGCCTGAAGGCACACATTCAGTGATTCAGGAACAGTGATTCTTCCCCTCTGTCATCCAATTTGTAAATGGACATTGAACCCATGCACACTACCTCACTACTTTTTTTTGCACTACTTATATTAACTTTATTTAATAGATATATATATATACTTCCTATAATTCAGTTTCTTTTCTTTCTATTATTTATTTATCATGTACTTTGTAGTACTGCTACAGTAAAGTTAACAAATTTCATGAACTATGCCAGTGATATCAAACCTGATTCTGATTCTGATGGTTCCTGAAACAACGATGTCTTCAAAATCCACTGAGAAATTTACTTCTCAGAACCAAACGATATAATTTTCTATTCTTGTATGCTGCAAATTTCTACTGACATCTGATGCCGGTCCCTGAGCCTTCTCGAGAACTGGGATTTAGATCTGTTAAAGAAATCCAGATTTTACCTGTGAGATGAGCATGCAGAAGTCACTGGCAAAGCCAGCTTATGTTGTCCATTCCTAATGCTTCTTTAAGTGGAATGGCTATTGATGTTATCTCAAAGGTGGTGAAGATTTAGTAAGTCTGGAACCACAAGTAGGCTGAACTGCATGAACATGGGAGATTTTCTTTCCTAAAGAATGTCATTGGCCAATGTGTGTGTTTTTTACAACAATATGGTAATTTTATGGATAGTGTTATTAATGCTGGATATTTAATCTGTTTATTCAATTAGCTATGTACATTTAAATTCAGGTGGTTTTCAACCTTAGGCCATTAGATTTGTGATACCAAGACAATACCTCTTGACCATTTGTGGCTCTTTGACATGAAGCTGGTGGCTTTTCAAGACCTCTAATTTAAGAATGTGAAATTTTATTACCCTAGAGTACAGTTATTACATTACATTTTCCATTAGAATTTCTGTATTAGAATATGAAATTTTATTACAATGGAGTACATTAATTATATTAAATTTCCCATTATAAACTGCTCTTACTTGGACACCAGTTAAAAACTAATTAGAATTCTTTGCTCAATCTGGTATTCCTCTCAAGGACTTTAGATTCCCCTGCTATGGGCATTAAATTAAACGTGGCTAAAGCAACAAGGAAATTAAAGTACAAAGATAAATGAAAATTATTTAGCAGAAGATAGAAACATGATTTTTTTTATTTTTTCCCGATATCAGCTTATCATGCAAAAGTTTGATGGCAGATTACAAAAAAAGCACAAAAATAAAATGCAACAGGTAAATGGACAAATCCTCCACTATGCAAGAATTTCTTTACATTCTGGTTGCAAATACGAAGCCCATCTTCACAGAACTTGTGTCTCTGAGGAATCAAACTGATAGCTAGCTAATTATATACAGATAATGACTAAATTAACTAAATTTAGTTTTTATTGTACTGGTAATTTATTTGGTGAAAATTTTAAAGGATTTAACTATAACTGTAATTATATATTTAGTGCATGCATGTGTTTAAGAGGAAGATACACCAGGCATGCAACAATTAAGTGGTAAACACAAAATACTCTGCAGATGTTGGGGTCAAAGCAACACGCACAACACGCTAGAGGAAATCAGCAGGTCAGGCAACATCTGTGGAAACAAACAGTCAACGTTTCAGGCCAAGACCCTTCATCAGGACTGAAGAGGGAGAGGGCAGGGGCCCTATTGAGAAGGTGGGGGAAGGGTGGGAAGGAGAAGGCTGGTAGGTGCCAGGTGAAAAACCAGTCAGGGAAGCAGGGAGGGGATAGGCAGGAAAGGTGAAGGAGGAAAGCACTATGAGTAGTAGAAGTAGGCAGAACCATGAGGGAGGTGATAGGAAGCTGGAGGAGGAGGCAGAATGAAACTGGGATGAGGGAAGGGAGGGGGAGGGAATTACCAGAAGTTGGAGAATTCAATGTTCGTACCAAGGGGCTGGAGACTACCCAGTCGGTATATGAGGTGTTGCTCCTCTATCCCGAGCTTGGCCTCATCATGGCAGTAGAGGAGGCCATGTATGGACATATCCGAATGGGAATGTGAAGCAGAGTTGAAGTGGGTGGCAACCGGAAGATCTTGTCTGTTGTGGTGGATGGAGCGGAGGTGCTCGACAAAGCAGTTCCCCAATCTGCGTCGTGTCTCACCAATGTAGAGGAGGCCATTCTGGGAGCACCGGATGCAATAGATGATCCCAACAGACTCACAAGTGAAGTGTTGCCTCACCTGGAAGGACTGTTTGGTGCCCTGAATGGTGGTAAGAGAGGAGGTGTAGGGACAGGTGCAGCACTTACACTTGCAAGGATAAGTGCCAGGTGGGAGATCCGTGGGGAGGGGCGTGAGGAGCAGGGAGTCACGGGGGAAACGATCCCTGTGGAAAGTGGAGAGAGGTAGAGAGGGAAAGATGTGCTTAGTGGTGGGGTCCTGTTGAAGGTGGCGGAAGTTGCGGAGGCTAATGGGGTGGTAGGTGAAGACAAGGGGAACTCTGTCCCTGTTGTGGTGACAGGAGGATGGGGTGAGGGCCGAAGTGTGGGAAATGGAGGAGATGCGGGTGAGGGCATCATTGATGACATCAGAAGGGAAACCACTATCCTTCAAGAAAGAGGACATTTGAGATGTCCTCGAACAGAAAGCCTCATCCTGGGATCAGATGCGGTGGAGGTGGAGGAACTGGGAATAGGGAATAGCATTTTTGCATGTGGCAAGGTGGGAAGAGGTATAGTCGAGGTAGTTATGAGAGTCTGTGGGTTTATAGAAGACGTCAGTGGACAGTCTGTTTCCAGAGATGGAGACCGAGAGATCGAGAAAGGGGAGAGAAGTGTCCAAGATGGATCAAGTGAATTTGAGAGCTGGGTGGAAGTTAGAGGCAAAGTCAATGAAATTGACGAGTTCAGCATGGGTGCAGGAAGTAGCACCAGTGTAGTCATCAATGTAGCAAAGGAATAGTTGGGGAGCAGTACTAGTATAGATTTGGAGCATAGACTGTTCCACATAACCCACAAAGAGGCAGGCATAACTGGGGCCCATGCGAGTGCCCATAGCTACACCCTTGGTCTGAAGAAAGAGGGAAGAACCAAAAGAGAAATTATTAAGTGTGAGTACCAGTTCCACCAACCAGAGGAGGGTGGTGGTGATGGGGAACTGGTGAGGTCTATTGTCAAGAAAGTAGCAGAGGGCTTTGAGGCCTTCTTGATGGGGAATGGAAGTATATAAGGATTGGACATCCATAGTGAAAATGAAGCGGTCAAGACTGGGGAACTGGAAGTTATTGAAGAGATGGAGGGCATGGGATGTATCCCAGAAGTAGGTGTGGAGGGACTGAAGTATGGGTGACAAAATGGAGTCTAGGTAGGTAGATATAAGTTTGGTGGGGCAGGAGCAAGCCGAACCTATGGGTCTACCAGGACAGTCAGGCTTGTGGATCTTGGGGAGGATATAAAACCGAGCAGTGCAGGGTATGGGAATTATGAGTTTTTGGCTGAGAATGGAAGGTCTCCAGAGTTGATACGGGCGGTGATGGTACGGGAGACAATGGTTTGATGTTTTTTGGTGGGGTCCTGTTCCGGGGTAAGTAAAAGGAGGTGTCAGAGAGCTGCCGTTTGGCCTCAGTGAGGTAGAGATCCGTCTGCCAAACTACAAGTTATGTGGCCCTTATAGCTAATGGAGATTGTGAATATGATTCCAAAATCACTGCTCTGGAGTCATAGTTCTAGCTTCCAGATGCTTGTTCAATCGCTTTACTAATTATCCAAAAACAAAATACTGCAGATATTGGACAGATGAAATAAAACAAAATACTTAAAATATAGGTAGTCAGGCAAAAATAGGGGAGAGAAAAACAAATTTATCCTCAGATATATTGCAAGGTAAGAGCCACCCAGATTCAATCAGTTTAGCTTAGCTTGGCACATGACCTGACACAATATGAGAAGGGTGGATGGACAGACCAGAAAAAGCCGTAGTATGTGCTTAGAGCCACTGCTAAAACCTTTGATAGAGGGCAAAATCACTTCCTCTTCAATGCATCCTGAGACATTCAAATTATTCAAGAACTATTAAAATTGTAGTAAGCAGTTATAAGATTTAAACACCCTTTAAAATAGTCTAATTTAATTTAGTAATTAAAACATTACAACTCAAATAATTTAGAATAGCTTATCTTATTCTTATTTATCTTCCTTGCAGACAGAAAGATGAATGGATTTGTGAATCTGCGCCATTCCCCAGCTTGAGCGCAGGAGAATTCCAAGCAACTCCCTGGCTCTTCCAAGGATTTCCATTTGGAGCCCAGAAGAGGGTAATGGTAGAATTGACAGTAAATACAGGGGACAACATTTTTTTCAAAAATGTTGCTTCCTCAGAATTTTCTTTTGATTATGATAGACAGCTTGAAGCTGAACACAAATCTAATTTCAGACAACTTGCATCACATAGGAATTTGGAAAAACAGGAAATTAACTTTTTTTGAGTATAGTATTTAATTGCATTACGGTGCTGACACTTTGCAAAAGTTCAAATAAGGTAATGATGTTTTGCTGATGATTTTGTACTCAGTGTCTGAAGCTTCTCACTTAAGTGTCCAACAATAATCGGCCTGCATAGATGGATTCCAGTTGCCTTGACACTATTTCCCAATGACCACAATGTCCTGGGAAAACCTTGCACCATGGTCAGCCCTGACAGTCCTGCCTTGCAGCATTCTATAAGACCATATGACCATAGGATAGCTGAGCCATTTGATCCAACAAGTCTGCTCCACTATTTCATCCATCAAGTCTGCTCCACCATTTCATCATCGCTGGTCCATTTTTCCTCTCAGGCCCAATTTCCAGCCCTCCACCACCCCACACTCCCTCCCACCCTTTTTCCCTTCATGCCCTGACTATTCAAGAATCTAACCTCTGCCTTGAATATACATAAAGACTTGGCCTCTGTGCCCATTCTCCTAATCTAAGTCCTTCTGTAGCCTCTCTATTTCCTCAAAACTACCTATCCAGCTTCATATCATCTGCAGACTTTGCAACAAAGCCATCAATTCCTTCATCCAAATCATTGGCATATAATGTAAAAAGAATCAGTCCCAACACAGACCCCTGTGGAACATCACTAGTCACCAGCAGCCAACCAGAAAAGGCTTCCTTTGTTCCCACTCTTTGCCTCCTGCTTAACAGCCGCTGCTTTATTCATGCTAGAATCTTTCCTGTAATACCATGGGCTCATAGCTTGTTAAACAACTTCCTGTGTGGCACCTTGTCAAAGGCCTTCTGAAAATTCAATTCAATTGCCCTGCTTAAGCATGCCCAGGCATGCCTGGACAAGATAGAAATATTTCAGGTTACATTGGGGGCAATATTTTCATTGACTTAAATTATGAATTGAAATAACAAATGCAGGCAATAACAAAAAAATGGTGCACAAAAGAGAAATTTTATGGTGATTTTTATGATCAGCTGCCCAAAATCCATAAGATACAGACAAAAGTTTTCAGGAAGCAAAATCCTTGCTGTCCCGTGTTATCTGGCAGCAAGTTCAGAACTTCTACATCTGGATCTGATGTGCCTGAAGACTTGGCTCCTTGACGTGTAGAAAATTGCTAGTAGTTCACCCTGGAGGGGCAGAAGGGACCTCCAAATATTAATTTCTATTCAGGCTTTTATAATCACAACATTTCCTATCAGCCTGATTTCTTAACACAAGAAATTCTGCAGGAGCTGGAAATCTTGAATAACACACACAAAATGCTGGAGGAACTCAGTAAGTCAGACAGCATCTATAAAGAGGAATAAACAGTTGGCATTTCAGGCTGAGACCCATAATCATGTCCAAAGGGTGTCGGCAAAAACATCACCCGTTTATTCCCCTCCATAGGTGCTACCAGAGCTGAATGTTTGGTTAGATTTAAGTTTAATCTCCTTCCACTATTTTTTTTTTATTTATTTTGCGCCTCTCTGTGTTCTGTTTAAATATCTACAATCAACAAATCAAGTTAGTGCAATTCCTCCTCTTCTTCATGGTGATTATGGCCACAGGTAGGAGGGAGACTGTCGGCAAAAGAGGAAGAGACAGAAAAACAGGGAGATCAAGACCGTGCTTGTGCAGCTAAATATTATCACAGTGAGCAGTCATATTTATTCATCATTGTGGAGAGCCCGCAGTCCAGCAAGACTAAGACATTTTATTCTTGATTGGAATTTTTGTGACAAACAGTTGCAAATGATTAAACATTTAGATAATTTATTGAAATGGGCATTTAGTTGATAGTAACAAGAATAAGATCAAGCAAATTAGAAACAATAATAAATGAAATTTGATTTTGTCAGGTTGTCTAATGGTCAAGTTGGCGCAGCGAATGTATTATCACAGGGAAAATCATACTTAAGCTGATGCAAAGTTGTCAATCAAATGAATTCTGGAGGCAATGGCGTTGATGAGGGCAGCAGTTTGTGACATTAATGAATATTTTGTGGTCATGAGGATTCCGCACTAACTGTTCCTTTCCATGTGTTGAAATGGGCATCAGAATTGCCAAAGAAATGAAACTGGATTTTGCTGTGTGATAACAGTGGTCAACCAAAATCCTTTACACCGCTTTGCTCTGAAACTAACTTTTGAAATGAACATTCCAAATATCAATCAACTCCCCAGACCCTGGATCAATAATCAAATTTGATTTGATTTACATTGAGTTGATACAATTTTAAAAAGGAAATAAAGTACATATGCTGGAAACATTAAAATGTGTTTGAAGATTGCTATCTCTCACAATATGCTGGAGGCAACTATTGTTAGTCACCTGCTAGAAGGCCAAATCAGTAAATACACTGAAACCACCTCAATTGAACATGTAAAATAATAGCTTGTCTATCGTTCTTGTCCTGTTCCCTACTTGCCCACAATATATGGAAGAGTGCCCCTGAACATCAGGAGAAATTGGTGGTTTTGTCCAACAAACAGAAGTGTCAACAACCATTATCTGGTCTTGAAAGCAGTCTTACCACATAGTCTTTAACTGTTCTCGCTTTGAAAATGACGTCCTCGATGACCTACTTGTTCATGGCAACACCTGATGAGCAGACTGGTGACATGGGGCTCACCCGGAATAATGATTGGGTGAGGTATCCCTGAAGTCAGTTGTGCTCTCTTAATATGTTCTGCAACTCAGTGTAGCCCCTCAGAGTCAAGAAAGGTACTGAGCTCATGAAGGTAACTTCGGATTGGAAGAGGTTCCTGCTTTTGAAGCACTGCACTTCCTCCGCATACACCTGTCTTTGAACAACAAGAAGGATTCTAACCTTTGCCCGATTCAGTTGCTCTGTGCTGAGAAGTTGCTTACAGATGTGCCAACTACTGCAAAGGCTGTCTTTGGCTACTTCTACAATCTTCTCTTTCATAGCAATATTACACTCACAGGGTCTGAAATGACTTGTGTGCCCATTAGTCTTAAATGCACTGACAGTGGCAGATGAGCACAACTGAGGCAGGCTTCACCCACGATGACCCAGCCCAGGTCTGTTCGTGCATAGTAAGCTGTTCATGTACCTCATTTGCACAGATAGTGTCTCTACCAAGTAACAGGAGAATCTCAGCAGAAGAGTTGAGTAGGGGGATCTTGTCAGCTATGTCCTTAAGATGTGAGTGACTATGTACAACTTTAGGAATTGGAATTTCATCCCTGTTGTAGGGAATATGGTTGCAATCAGTGACAGTTGGCAGGGATATAAGCAGACCTCCCTCCTATTGACTCTGCAATAAATGCACCAGCTCTGCTTCTGGTAATTTCTGATGTTCCAGAACATGTACAAGGAAGTGGCTATTGGGTGCTCAGCTAGCTCCCCACCATGTTCTGCTGTGTATATACTGGAACCAGTAGCCCAAGGCGCTGGGCATGAATTTACAGTTGTATCTAGGTCTAGTTCTTCCACAACAGGTTCTTGGCTCAGTTTCCTGGAGTTTGCTGGTGTTTGTTGCACCACATGTCCATCTGCATTCTGCAATATATTGTTACTGCTTCTCCAGTTCTCCTTGCTGCTCTTCTCAGATTCCCCACCACTCTCTGGGTGACTGTCCACATTCGGACTGATTCTGCCTTAGGGCTTCTCTGGCCAAACTCAGCATCTCAGTCAAACTATTGTCCAATGGTAATTTATCACCACAGCCTGGTCGGCCAGTGAGGGCTGTGCAGTTGGCTCTGCAGTAGCTTCTGTTGAAAAGTGAGCCACTGATGCTCTTCTCCCATTGTCTGCTCTTATTCAGTGATGAGCACCCAAGTGTTTCCAAGTAGGGTGACCTAGGATTCTTTTCACTCCCTTCCTTAAATAAGGATTTATCTTTCTTTGGAGTTGAATCTGAAGCTGAGGATGCAAGTTCAGCAGGCAGACTGGTTAAAAATTTGATGGGAAATATGAAAGGAAGCTGTCTTTGTCTGGTTTCTATCTTTGTCTTCATCCTCTGTTGAGCAACCATGTGGTATTATAGGGCTTGCACCAATGGTCAGTTCTTCATTCCCCTTCCTAGAGGAATGACCACACCTGCTTAGGTCAGCTGCTGCTTTATACACCTTTGCCTGTGCTAAGGCAGCTTCAACATCACGTTCCTCCTGAAGGTTGAGGGAAGAAATAACAGAGGTTCCTCCTGAAGGTTGAGGGAAGAAATAACAGAGTGAAAAATAGGAGATGGTGAAAGAGAAAAAGGAGGGGTAAAACAGAGAGGAGGATAGAGAGAGGAGGTGGAAAGAAACAACACTGGTGGATGGAGAGGGAGAGAGAGAAAGTGAGAGAGAAATTAGGGATAGAGAGAGAAAGAGAGAGGAGAGAGAGAGAGAGAGAGAGAGAGAGAGAGAGAGAGAGAGAGAGAGAGAGAGAGAAAGGGGTCAGTGATATTTTCAGAGGGAGAGAGAAAGGTCTATGGAGATATAATGACAGATTAATAAATATTTATTTATGCAGATTTTAGTTAATGAATTGGGTGTCAACCAGGAGATTTGCTGTGTGCTGAGGGCTAGATCTGTGGTGTTCGAGACTGGCAATCCAGAACCTTACAAAGTCCAAGTATGACCTACCAAAAGCCATCATTAAAGTGAAAAGGCCATTCTGTATGAAGTTAGAAACACAAGCAGATGCACAACAGCAATGGCAGGGTTTGCATGCAATTACTTTGTATGAGGTGAAAGCTAAGAGCATAAATGAGAGTGGTGCTTCAGTCCCCAATAAGCTCAACAACTTTTATACACGTTTTGAATTGAAGAATAACACTCTGCCTGTGGGAATCACTACAGCTTATGGTGATCCTGTGACCTCTGTCCTGGAGGCTGATGTACGAACATTTTTTAAGAAGGTGAATCCTCGCAAGTCAGCAAGTCAAATAGTATACCTGGCAGGGCATTGAGAACCAGTGCCAAACAACTAGCTGGAGTATTCAAGGACATCTTCAATCTCTCATTGCTGCAGTGAGAGGTTTGCACCTGCTTCAAAAGGGCACCAATCATACCAGTGCCCAAGAAGAGCTGTCTTGATGACTATTGCCCAATAGCACTCACATCTATTATGATGAAGTGCTTTGAGAGGTTAGAATTAACTCCTACTAGAGCATGAAATCAGATCCACTGCTATTTGACTGCGATCACAATAGGTCTACAATGGATGTAATCTCACTCACTCTCCAATTGACCTTGGGGCACCTGGACAATAGAATACATATGACAGACTGCCATTTATCGATTACAGCTTGGTGTTCAACACTATGACCCCCTTGATACTAATCGACAAGCTTCAAAACCTGGCCTTTGTACCTCCCTCTGCAACTGAACCCTTGACTTCCTCAGCAGAATACCACAAGCAGAGTGGATCGGAAGTAACATCTCCTTACTGACATTCAACACCTGTGTACCTGAAGGATGCATGTTTAGCCCACTGCTCTGCTCTCTCCACACCCCTGACTGTGTAGATAGACACAACTCAAATGCCATTTATAAGTTTGCTGATGACACCACTGTTGATGTTGGAATTTAAAGTGGCAACAAGAAGGTGTACAGGAGTGAGATCCAGCTGGTTGAGTGGTGTCATAACAATCTTGCACTCAGAGTCAGGAAGACCAAAGAATTGATTGTGGACTTCAGGAGGAAGAAAATAGGAAACACACACCAGCCCTCATTGAGGAGTCAGTTATAGAAAAGGTGAGCAGCTTCAAGTGTCTGGGCATCAACATCTCGGAGCATCTATTTTGGGTAAACTATTGATGTAGGAATGAGGAAGGCATGCCAGCAGTTATATTTCATTAGGAATTTGAGGAGATTTTGGAAAGCATCCAAGACTCTAGAAAATTTCAAAAGAATTTCAGTGAAGAGCATTCTGACTGGAATGGAAGCTCCAATGAGCACAATCAAAAGAGGCTGCAGAGAGTTGTAGACACAGCCCACTCCATCATGGGTGCAACACTCCTCACCATTGAAGACATCTTCGAATGGGGGGTGCCTTAAGAAGGCAACATCCATTGTTAAGGACCTTCACCATCCGGTATATGCTCTTTTCTTATAACAACCACGGAGGAGGAGGTACCCACAGTCAAAGTTTCAGGAACGGCATCAGATTTCTAAACCATCCATGTACTCACGAAGATTACTTTGCTTTTCTTCTTTTGAACTATTTAGTTATTTACTTATTTATTTTACATCTTGCACTGTACTGCTGTCATAAAACAACATGTACCAGTGATAATTAACCTGCTTCTGATTCTAATTTATGAGCTTCTTATTGTTAGCCTTTATCTTTTAATCATAGTTTAAACACTTTTTAGTGTTTGAACACTTTTGTGTACAAGTTAAGCTCAAGAAGAGTTGGCTGGCATGCTGATATCTTCTAAGCAATGAGCAGGTCATAAAAATGGTTGTGGTGCATTGGTAATCATGGGTTAATGCACACATATGCCAGTGGAGAACATCTAGGCTATGGTTTCTATATGTAACATGCTGTAAGGTTTCACTGATAATATAATAGTTTCTCTGTAGCAGCAATGTTTGGGTTATGACTAGAGATAATGAGATTTGGAGTGTTGTTCTTTCTTGTGAGTCTGGAAGAGAGATTTTCAGGGTCTTTGGTCAGCGAGAGGAGAAGAAGGAAGACATGTGTGGAGAGAGCTGGTAGATCACCAGAGGGAGTGGACTGGGAGTAAGGGTCCAAAGGTTGATGAATGGCTGTATTTGTGAACTCCAACGTGTACTTTTGACTTTTCTTTTAAAATGGGCCCTTTTACTTTTTATTTTCTTTACTAACCCTATATTCAGAATAAGATGGATAAAGTTCAATTGCATACGGTGTACTGTCTGATATTTTGCTGTGTGGATTCGTAACCGGACAACACATCACACAGCATCCACACAAACGAAATTTCTCAGTTTGGCGGGACCAGAAGTTGTCTTCCCCGAAACGAACATGTGCCGGCCGAGCCTGAGGGTCACATATATAAAGTTTACAGAAGTGAGGTGTGGTAGTATTTACTTTCAGAGAGCCTTCTGCCCATATCCTGTCAGCATAACATCCTGTCCAATGTAGAATTGTTTTATGGTGTTATCATGTGCCGGATACACTTTCAGCAATATTGAGCCTTGTGTTATGGTCCTGACTGAACAGGGGCAGGTCTCCAAGTTTTGGCATTCCACTTTCCCAGATTAGGCTTAGCTGCTGCTGTCCCTTTAAGACTCAGACTGACAATGATTGTCTGCCACATTCTTCCATGGAAAGTCTGTATTTAAAGGCCTCTTGTTGAGCACTCTGTGCTCAACTGTAGGAGTTCCATTTCTATTACTACTGTTTCTGATTTTGCTTTTGCATTTTGATTGTGCCATCTTGTTTATTTCAAGTCTGAGTTAACTTAGACCTTACTCTGCACTTGTGTTCGCCACTATCCAAAGCTCCCTCGTTACAGCACGATTGAGGCTTCATGAACCCAGCAGATTATGAATGTCTGTGAAATACATTGGCCTACCATGACACTATGCTTCAGGAGATCCTCAACACTCTCCAGAAACTCTCTGAATCTGGTAGGCAGGATCTGAGTTTGACTGGAGTGGCTGCCAGTTCTGGGTATTTTCAAACTGGAGACTCCATCAATATCATGAGGGATCACTGTGCCCACTGGCTCCCAAGCAGTACTATCGTAATGCTGAGGTATGTTGAGGATTCCTGGTGACAAGCTCATCAGCCTTTGAGTTACACCCATCCAAGTTCCTGCTGGATCACAGCAAAACAGCCTATATCATCTTGCTCCTTACTGAAAGAGCCCCTGCCTAGGCCTTCACATTCTGGGAGAAAGATTCACCCGTTTGTGCCAGTCCAGACTTCTTTTCAGAGACTTTGAGGAGGGTGTTCTATCATCTCATCAGGGGACATGTGTCTGTGTGAAAGTTCCTCAACTTGAGCAAGAGGAAACGGTCTGTGGCCAATTCCATAGAATTTTGTAACTTGGCCACAGAGAGTGGTTGGAATATGGAAGCACTAACCACTCTGTTCCATAAGGGATTGAGTGACAAGCTAAAGGATACCCTTTGAGACCCATTGGAGAATCTAGAGATTCTTACGGATCTGGTGATTCAACTCAGTAACCGAGTAAAGGAAAGGAGAAAGAGTGAATGAAGGGGTTTATTCCAAACAGACTCTCCTCTTGATTATCCTCCATCTCTCCTTCTCCCCAGGGTAGAGATCCTCCTTGGCCACCACCAGTCCATGCTTCCGAGGAGCCTATGCAAATTAGCTGGACCAGGCTCCCTCGAGCTAAAAGAGAGAGGGAGGGAGAGGTGCTGCATTTACAGTGGAGAGTGCAGACATTATTGTACCTACCGGGAAATGCCCAGGACCATCCAGTGTAGGGAGGTATGTGATGGTTGCTAGCCTCACTTCTGGTTCAGCTCCCTCCAGAGTGGTGCAAAAACATTCCGTCAATGGCTTTATTAACTCCGGTACAGATGGGTATTTTTTGGACCTTGGACTGGCCTGAGGCATCCGTTAGGTCTCGCGAGACCATGGGTCTGCACCTGGAAAGCCTTGCTTCAGTCTGTGTTGGTAGAGCAATGTCTGTTGTGGCTGTAGAGGCCCACATGGGAGTGACGTTCTTGGATGCAGCAACTGCACCTGAAGGCGCTGTCCTCCAGTGTTGTCTTGGTGCTGTTTTTTTTGGCACATATTTTAAGTTATTCTGCTGCATTAAACAATCTATCAAATGGAACAACTCTCTGCCCCCCTCCCCTTTAATCCCGGGTTGCTTCAGTAGACCATGCTTACCAACATACAAAATGACCGGAAGTAAAACTCAACATTGAATTTTTTTGGAATGTAAAAATATATAATTAGTTATATGCTAGTATATAATAGTATAACTAGCAGCATCGTTAGCAAACAGTCTATAAGCACAAGAGAAGAATAAAAAATTATTTCCTCTTGCTAATAGTACCTCAAGTTTAATGTTCATGGCCATGGTTAAGAGGCTTTGAAATAA
The DNA here is from genome assembly GCF_030144855.1 of Hypanus sabinus. Taxonomy (NCBI): domain Eukaryota; kingdom Metazoa; phylum Chordata; class Chondrichthyes; order Myliobatiformes; family Dasyatidae; genus Hypanus; species Hypanus sabinus. The sequence continues at coordinate 133,121,088 of NC_082707.1, forward strand.
GCCTCCTACTCTATCAACTCTAGGCCAACTATCTTAAATTCTGGAGAGTGATGCTGTAGGATTTGAAACCTCGCTGGTCAGATATCAAAGGATAAAGGCACCTACATACATTGATGGCAAACCTTCTGCTCTGACACATTTCAAAGCACAGCAGCAAGAGATCAGAGGGTGCTTTTATGCAATGATTTTTTCAGGATTTGAGTTGGTGGGAAGCTACCACCTGCAACTATTGCACTACCTCTGGTGAATATACTCCTGTGAAGAAACAGGAATCTGTTTCCAAGTTCGGGTGGTGTGGCTTTTAGTGAACCTCCAGGTGGCTTAATTTTTGTGCACCTGCTGTTCTTATCTTTCACAGTAGTAGAAGTCACAAACTGGATAAGTGCCTTTACATTCACAAAGGCATATTCCTTATCCAAAGGAGAAGATGTTTTTTTTTTCAGAATAGAATTATACTAATTTATTTTTAAATCATTTTTGCCAGTATTCCTATTTCTGTATTTTATTTTAGCACTAAGTTCTGCCAGGATGTGATTTTCTCTTGGGCGTGGGTTTGAATTAAATGTTCAGCCAAGGCATTGCTGGATTTTTATGTTTTTAATCCAAGGTTTTTCAGAAGTCAATAAAGAGGCATAAAACTTGTTGCTCTGCATTAATTTTATTAAGAACTAATAGAACAAAGAAATTCATAAAGTAGGACTGCAAAAGTCCAGTAGCCAAGAACAAAGAACAGATCAAAGACTAAAAAGAACAAATAAAATAGTGAGCTTATGTGTACCACTCTTTTTATACCACAGGCAAGAAAATTTGTGGACAAGAGTTAACCAATCACACAGCTACTATTCAAATACTACAACACCAGAGAAGTTTCCAGAATCATACAAATGTAACCAGGAAGGAACACATTGAACAATTGCATATACATACTGCAACCACTAGAAAACACACTAATCAGTTACATGTAAGAGTGGGCTCCCTTACCTCTACCCCTCAACACAAGTGCCCCTCAGGGCTGAGTACTAAGCCCCGTCCTTTACTCTCTGTATACCCATGACTGCGTTGCCACTCAGAACTCCAAGCTGCCAATTAAATTTGCTGACAACACTACACTGATGGGCCTAATCTCAAATTATAATGAGGCAGTCTACAGAGAAGAAGTCATGACCCTGACACATTGGTGTCAAGAAAACAACCTCTCCCTCAATGTCGCAAAAACAAAGGAGCTGGTTGTCGACTACAGGAGGAATGGAGACAGGCTAGCCCCTTTTGACATCAATGGATCTGGGGTTGAGAGGGTGACCAGCTTTAATTCCTTGGCATAGACATCACCGAGGATCTCACATGATCTGTACATACTGGCTGTGCGGTGAAAAAGGCACAACAGTGCCTCTTTCACCTCAGCTGGTTGAAGAGGACCCGCAAATCCTAAAAACTTTCTATAGGGGCACAATTGAGAGCATTCTGACTGGCTGCATCTCTACTTGGTATAGACAATAGACAATAGGTGCAGAAGTAGACCATTCAGCCCTTGTATGGGAACTGAACTTCTTTTTTCTTTCTTTTTTCAATCTTTTTTATTGTTTTTAAAAAATTGTGTATACAAACAGGAGGAGAATATCTCCGGTATATATGTCAATAGCAGTACATACAGAAGGTAAAATAAACAATATCAGAATCACACATTGTGTTGATCTACAAAGTATAAATTTGATATAGAATGTATAATTCTCCTCTTATCAATTTATAAAGAAAGGAAGGACTGTTAGCAATTTTATATAAAAGCAAAGAGGAAAAAAACCCACTATTCTAAACAGAAAAAAAGGACTGGGCAGTCCATCCTGAGAGAAAAACCAAGAAAAGAGACTTTCTGATCAAATTCAAGGTTTTGAAAAAACAGCTGTAAGAGAATCAGTACAAAAATCAGATCATATGAAAATATTGAATAAAAGATCTTCAGATTTCTTCATATTTAAAGGATGTATCTAACATCCATCTTCTTATTTTCTCTAGACTTCAAGGGGACATGATAGAGGAAAGCCAATAAAAGGTGGTAGGAGGGTTAGGGTCCATCCATTTAAGTAAAATGGCTTCCCTAGCCAATAAGGTGTGGACAGCCCAGCCCATCTGCAGTCATGAACTTCAAACTATTCAGGACATTTACAAAAACAGGTGTGTAAAAAGGGCCAAAGGATCACTGGGAACCCGAGTCACCCCAACCATAAGTTGTTCCAGCTGCTCCCATCTGGTAAATGGTACTGCAGCATAAAAGCCAGGACCAACAGAGTCCGGGACAGCTCCTTCCACCAGGCCATCAGACCGATTAATCCATGCTGATATGACTGTATTTCTATGTTATATTGACTGTCCTGTTGTACATTCTGTTTATTATAAATTGCTATAAATTGCACATTTAGACAGAGACGTAACGTGAAGATTTTTTACTCCTCATGTATATGAAGGATTGTTATGGTCCGGTCCGGAGATGCATTCTGGGTCTTGATCCGGTCCACGGACTCCGGACTCCGGGTCTTATAGCTGTCTCTCCTTTTGCCCTTGAGCCCATGTAGTCACACCTGTGGATCATCGTGGCTTGTTGGGGCTCAAGGAGGTGCACCTGATGCCCATCGGCTGGCGGTGTATATAGGGGCTCTGGCACTGAGTGGAGTTGGGGGTTGTCCTGGTTAAAGATGAGTAAGTTTGGCAGTTACCTGGGCTCTACTTCCCTTCCTATCCCTTGCCTCTGTAGGGCAAACCTGGCTGGACTGCTGTTGCCTGGTGGGGGACTCTGCCCCTTTCCATCCCTTGCTGCTGATGGGTTGTGCCCTGCAACCTACCCATGTGTCCTGTGTTCCTGCCTGGGAGGTCTGAGCCCTGCTGAGGAGTTATGTGGCCTGCCCAGTGGTCTCTGCCCCTACCTTTCTTTTGTTGTTGATGGGTTGTGCCCTGCTACCTATCCAGGTGTCCTGTGCCCTGCCCAGGCCCCTGTGTTCCTGCCTGGGAGATCTGGGCCCTGCCCAGTTGTGGATTTGCCTAGTGAACTCCAAGATCCTGCCTTGCCTGAGCTCCAAGATGCTCCCTGAACCCCAGAATCACCTTGAAAGTCATGACCCTCATGCACACTGTGGTTGCCATATCTTCTCTATTGTTTAGTTGTTCCTGGCCTGCCACTAGTACTTCAGTGCCTGTGTCCTGCATTTGGGTCCAGCCTCCTGTCCCCTTATAAGGATGTAAGTAATAAAGTCAATTCAATATATAGGTAGTAATATAAAATACTAGTTATAAATTGTTATAATGCAAAGAAAATAGCAAATTATACTGACTAATTAAAACAGTATAAACAAGAGGCATGTTGCACATGTTTAGTACTAAGTGATAAAAGGTGGATATACTATCCTTGGATTTTAATATATAAAAAGTAATATGAATTTAAATATGAATTTAAATATGAATATAAAAAGTAATGCACTTTGAATAGTAAGTATTCCCACCAGGCTGTCCTTCCTTTAAACTCTAGTCTGAGGATTTTCAGACATCTGACAGAAACTGGGAAATATTAAAATCCTTTTCAGTCTTATCTGTATTAACTGAAATTATTTTGAAATGTATATAGGCTCACATCTGAATTTCTGACTATTGAATTGATGTACAGTGGATTCTGGTAAATTGGGGCACATTGGGACCAATACATTTTGGCAAATAAATGGCTGTCCCAATTGGCTGAAATTTCATTGAAATAGTTAAATAGGGATAAAAAGACTAAATGAGAAATTAATTATGTATTTGAATGAAATAAAGAACAAATTGGATCACAACTACTCTAGTGCTGTAAAACTGTATTAGTTCCAAACAGTTATCAATGGAAGAATTCATCCAGAGTCCACTGCCATGTTCTTTTGACTGTAAATGAACAAAATCAGCACAGACACCTGGTGCAGAAAAAGGACTGTTGTCATACAATGGCTTTTATTCCAGAACTAATGAGATATCATCCTTCTTCAAAGAACTTCTTTCCCTCCACCATTCATGCTGCCCTGACCCACATCTCTTCCATTTCACACATGTCTACCCTCACCCCATCCTCCTGCTACCACACCAGGAATAGGATTCCTCTTGTCAACCCTACTAGTCTCCATGTCCAGCACATAATTCTTTTTAACTTCCATCATCTCCAATGGGATCCCACTGCCAGGCTCATCTTCCCATCAACTCCCCCACTCCTCTCTGCTTTCTACAGGGATTGCTGCCTATGAGATTTCTTTGTCCACTTGTCCCTCACCACTGATCTCCCTCCTGGTATTTGCCCTTGCAGGTGATACAAGTACCATACTTGCTGTGACACCTCCTCCCTCACTCCCATTCAGGGACCTGAACAGCCCTTCTAGGTGAGGTGACACTCGACCTGTGAGTCTGTTGCAGTCATCTGCTGTATCCAGTGCTCCCGGATATCGGTGAGATCCAACGTAGATTGGGAGACCTGCTTTGCCAAGCTTCTATGCTCTGTCAGCCAGAAAAAGTGCAATCTCCCAGTAGCCACCTATTTCAATTCTGCTTCCCCTTCCCATCCCGACATGTCAATCCATGGCCTCGTCTACTGCCACAATGAGTCCGCACTCAGGATGGAGGCACGACACCTTATATTCCATTTAGGTAGCCTCTGACCTGATGGCATGAACATCAATCTCTCGGACTTCTGGTAATTGTGCACCCGTCCACTACTTCCCTTTTTCTCCCCCTCCCTCTCCCCCTCCCCCTTTCTATGGTCTTCTGTCCTTTTTTTACCAGATTCCCCCCTCCTCCAGTCCTTCATCTCTTTCACCAATCAACTTCCCAGATTATTATTTCACTCCCTCCCCCTCTCCTGGATTCACCCTTGTACTTCTTCCTCTCATACGCATACCTTCTTACTCTTAACTCTCATCTTTCTCTCCAGTCCTGATGAAGGGTCTTAGCTCAACATCAACTGTTTACTCTTTTCCACTGATGCTGCCTGGCCTGCTGAGTTCCTTGTGTTTGCCTTTATACAACACTTAAGAATTACATCCTCCATATCTTCACTTTCATGGTAACATTCAAGATGATTGTCTATACCTTCAAGGTCTCCTCCAATAAAAAAGGACATGGCTTTATGGTAAGGGGAGGGAAGTTCAAGGGGGACATTAGAGGAAGGTTTTTCACTCAGAGAGTGGTTGGTGTGTGGAATGCACTGCCTGAGTCAGTGGTGGAGGCAGATACACTAGTGAAATTTAAGAGACTACTAGACAGGTATATGGAGGAATTTAAGGTGGGGGGTTATATGGGAGGCAGGGTTTAAGGGTCGGCACAACATCGTGGGCCGAAGGCCCTGTACTGTACTATTCTATGTTCTAGTTCCTAAATTGCCAAAGTAGTGAAATCCTTTCATTTTTAATCCGTCATTTTTGGCATCTAAGCCTCAAAACTTGAAAATGCACTGAGCAAAACAGTTCTGAATTGTCTTAATAGCTATCTCTCACTAACTATCAGTGACAAAATTCATTGCTTTTTGAGCACAAACACATGCAACTGACGCTATTTAAAAACTGCTCTAAGCGCAGTGTAGTGACATACGGCCACACAGTGCACGTGACTGGTGCTATTTAGAAACTTTTAGGCAACAGTCTGCTGTCCCAATTAAGTGGCATAATGTCCCAAATAAATGAAGAGAGTCCCTGCAATTATCTCGATTAGTTTTTGTTCTTTAAGGGTTGGTCCAAATAAGAGGCTATACAGATTAACTGATGGCCCAAATAACCAGAATCCACTGTACCATCCTTACGTTTGTATACTTCCGCTAATAAAAAGTTTAGCATGCTGCCGCCCCCACCCACATTTATGACAACATTAATTTGGTATGTGCAAAATCAATGATGCAAGGTTAAAAGCAGATAAAATATTGTCACTTAAATGGCCTGACAAGTGGGTAGCTCCGTTTTTGGAACTGGATGTTTCATGTAAAATCTCTATTAGCCAATGGAGGTGGTGAGCTCTTTAAACTCACCCAACAGAAGGCAAAGGCTGTAACCTGCCAAGTACATGATTTCCCAGTATGTTAGTCTCAATAAAGGATCAAAACAACAACGTTAACGACAAGTGTCGGGACAAAGTGGCGTGGAGGGAAATCGTCCGCCAACTGGAAATTAAAGATGCGAGCTAACGATGATGATCAGACAATGACAAAATTATGTTTTGAAATCTATCTACTAGAGAAAAATACATTTTTTGTCCGTTTGTTATAACCCATGCTTTTTGGGCCTGTTGTATTCTGCTTTTTGGTTGTTTATTTATAACCAAAACCAAAGTTTGCTTTGTATCTAGGCCTTAAATTCCATGTTACAATCTATCGACTCATTCTCGTGATTTCTCCCTCACCCATGCAGGACCTACAAGCAGATCTGAACTGTTGTTATTGCTTGGACTATAGATTCATGTCACAACGGCAAGAGGACAAGAGGAAGTAAGGATTAGCCAGTCAAGATGAAAGGTGTCGACCCGAACTGTCGACTGTCCCTTTCGTTCCGCGGATGCTGTGCCAGCGCCGTTGCTTCAGGTTTCCAGTATCTGCGGTCTCTTACGTCTCCTGTAAGCTTTAGTCCTGCATCCGTGTTGTTGGCCGAGAAACCCACCCCAATACTTCCAATGACCCAAGTATTCATCTTCTCCAGCGTAACAAAGAAAATTATCATCAAGTGTTGTAACCGCACGACTGATTCCAAGACGCATGAAAATAAAAAAAATACAAAGAAAACAAAGAGTGGGTAACACTTGAAGGAAAGAAAGGGCCCAAAATCAGAAAGAAATACTTGCCAAGAGTCCTTTAATGACATAGAAATGGAATGGGGAATTTTTCAGTGCGAAAAAAAACAAATTAGATATTTCAAAATTATAACGTTCCAATCAAACAACGAAAAAGGTTATAAATTGCTTATAAGATATTATTTCATTTTTTAAAAGCTGCACGTGAGTGCGGTTAATAAGCGGGAGCCGAGCAGAGATGTTACAGGAGAGTACAATTTTGAACTGTGCCGTGGGAGCTCAAATAATGACACGAATAGACTGACGGGGGTGCCACTGAATGTTCTATTTATTGCAGGGGAGATTCCCGTCTCGTTTTAGACACCCCGCCAGAAGTAGCCTTAATGTGTATATCATTAATGAACTTGGGTGCCTGAGCTCTAATTCATTGCACCAAAACAATCACCTCGGCAAGCTGCAAAATTAATATTCAACATGCCGCACAAATTAAACACACGATCCAGCTTGCAGATCCGTGTACTCGGTGCTCGGCTTGTTTCATGAGGACGGGGAACACACATGAAAAAAAAACATACCGTAGAAGCAGGGAAATGGTGATAGCGGGAGAGCGAGAGGGAAACCTCTTTAATGGAAACAAAGCCAAATTAAACAGATAATAATGGGGTACCAGATCGTTGCAAGATAACTAAAGAGCGTGACAGAGAAAGAGGGATAATAAACTGCAGAGACAATTATCCGTTGTCTTTCGTGACTACGTGAGTGGGAACCTGGTGCAGCGCCACAAAGGAACCGATGCCACCTTCCCTGTGAGAGTGAATGAAAGGGTGAGGGAGTCCAACTGGGTGAAAGAGTCGGTTCCACCATCTAATATATAAGCGAGAGGGTTGGAGTTCCCAGTGAGTAAATGAGTGAGGATTGGGGGTGGGGGGATACAGATGCTGGAAATCTTAAAAATTGGAGGAAATAATCAGGCACGATCTGTGGAAAAAGTAGTAGAGTTTCTGGCCGGTTTTGTCTCAGATCCAAACTGGCTCGTGGGTTTGTGTGTGTGTGTAACCCAGCGAGTTTCAGCTCTCAGTGGACCAGTGGTGAGTGAATGAGTGCCTCAACTCCCAGTGAGCGAATAGTTCCAATTCCCTGTAAACGAGTGGATATGCCTCATCTTTTCAACTCCTAACGAGGCGCCTTTGCTTCCAAGGAATTAAGTGTTCCCAATGAATAACTGTCACACCCAGCGATGGGAACTACCCTCTGAGTTTGTACTTACTGAAGGGGGATTGAGTAGCAGCGCTCATTGATGGGTGACTGAGGGAGGGTGGTCAACAACGAGTGAGGGATGACTGTCAATTACCAATGAGCGGGCCACCAGTCCCCAGAGAAAGGGCGAATGACTTCCAGCTACCACTCGTTTACAGAGAACTGCAACCATTTGCTGACTGGGAGCTGAGGTACTCACTCACTGATTCACTGGAAGTTGACATTCACTGGGTTCCACTCACTGGGACACACACACACATTCAACTTACTTGGATCTCAGTGATCGATACCTGTTCAAAGTCAGGCATGATTAAGTATCAGCTCCTGTTGAGGGGTGCTTGGGGCGACAGCTCTCAGTAAGAGAGTACCTGGGTGCCAGTTATAGTAAGAGAGTGGTTGGCAACAGCTACCAGTGAGCAGGTGAAGTTTTTAAGTGGAGGGCTGAAGAGTGTCTGGACTCAGTTCAGTGTGACTTATTGCCAAATCCCAGTGTGTGGGTGACTGTGGGTGCCAGCACCCAGTGGGAGGATCAACACTGAGTAACTGGATACCTGCTCCAGTGAGTAGGTGCCAGCTCCCAGTGAGTGGGTGGAGGTGCCAGCACTAGGGGTGCGTAATTACTCTCACTGAGTAATGACTACAAGCCTGCCCCCAGTAGGTCGGTGGCGGGTCCCAGCTGAGTGTGGGTGATTGAAGCGTCAGTACGCAGTGACTCCGTGCTCTGCCTGGCTGAAGCGGCGCGGCTCGATGAACTCGGCACTCGTTTGCTGCCGCCTGGCTCGCGTGCGCGGCCGTTGCTCGTCGCCGCATTCCCGCGGACCCAGCGCTCGCGAACATGGCGACCGAGGGGCTGCTTCTAACCAACCACGACCACCAGATCCGGGTCGGAGTGCTGACAGGTAACCGAGCTGCTCTCTTCCCTCTTCTCCGCTGCCCCCGTCCGCCCGCCTTGCCACCCAGCTCCTCTGCGGCTGGCGCCAGTACCGAGCCGGGCGCAGCCTGTCTGACTGGGGCCCGGGGCAGCCTGAGCCTGGGACCGGTGGGGCCTCCCGCGCCCCCCTCCTCCGTCTCTCTACATGCACCGACCGGGGATCTGGCTGGCTGACAGCTGCTCCGAGACCAGGCCGGAGGCTGCCGATCCCTCACCCAGCACCGTAGCGGCGGCGGCGGGAGCAGCTCAGCCCCGCACTCGTTTTCTCCCCCCCCCCCCTCCCCACCTCCACTACCTCAACCCACACACACATAGCCCGGCGATGGCCTCGGCGCCGACTGGGGGGGTGAGCCCGAGGTTGTAGCCGGCATATTACTGGTGTATACCGGCGGCCGGGATCTCAGCTCAGCATTCCGGGCCCACTCAGTGACCCGGAGCGACGGGGGTGGCATTCGACGAGGAAATTAGGGCTGCAGTCGTGAGGGCAAGCCCAGGTCAGTAGAGCTATAGTTGGGGGCTAGTGTGTGGAAGCGGAGGAGGGAGAATGGACCCCCCCCCCATATATATACACACACACACGACACGTTTGCAGCTGCAATGCACACGCACCGAGGGTGAAGGATAAGGGCTGCAGAAATTCCTGCCAGGTTACCGTGAACATCGCACGGGGGGAAATTGTTTGTGCTATGAGTTATTAGTTATTATTTTGGGTTGTTGCCACGGTGTGTGCAGATACACTCAGGCCTGGAGTTAGGACGTTAATACCAGTGGGAAAGGTGAACACGGCGAGAAGGAAGGTGAAGCAGTGTTCGGTGATTGTAGGAATCCCACGACCTTTTCATACACCCCATTCTGCCAAACTGGAGATATTTATTACAAGGCGGAGCGTTTTAAGGCAGAGAGATTGTGTGTGTTCCCATGTGTCGCTTTCATATGCAGTTTGTTTTTTATTGTCACTTTCTTGTACGAAGCGCATGTGAATTGGTGGATTCCCGAGCATGTTGTTTTGAATAATCCGATGTGGATTTGGATTTTAAGATGCAACCTATTAATTTTCAACATTTATTTAAGGGAGGAGGGGAAATAAAATGATTGTAATGTACAGCATGAGTAACCTTGTTTTTGGTATTGTATAAATATTCTGCGTTCCAGTTTCAACGATTGCTTGAGCTTGTAGTGGGGCTGTTCTTCAGTGGTGGTGCTGAACTAGAATGTATTGCGCGAGATTTGTATTCAGACTCGGAGCTATGTTAGCGGTTTCCAATGGATGAAATCGAAATGTGATTTTTTTTAAAAATTGCCTTTCGTTGCGTACAGTCTTTTGGTTTGATATTGTTGTTGGAAACTTAAGGGTGCGTTAAAAGGAGCACAAAATACTGGAGGACCTCAGCAGGTCAGGTAGCTGAGTTGACCTGAGTTCCTCCAGAATTTTGCGAGTGTTACTCTGGATTTCCGGCATCTGCAGAATTTCTTGTGTTAAGATAAATGTTAGTTTTGTTCTAATATTATGCATACGAGATATTAGGCTTTCTGTGCAGGTGGATGTCATAAATGACGACAGAGGCTCGCCAAGATGTGACTCAGATATTTTAGTACCTTGACAAATTAGATTATGGAATAATATGTTGAAATGGCAATGGATTTAAAGAGGTGTTTTTGTAATCAAATACCTGTTGCAACAGATACCCGGGAAAGACATTAACATGTTTGTTATTGCCTAAGGCTCAATGAAAATGGTATTAAAAAGTTCTTTATTGAAAGTTTCCGCAGCAGATTTAAAAGGAAATATTCCGGAAAGTCGTCTGTATCAACGAGTCAAAAAAGGTCCAGCATTTTTATACTTCGATTAATCTTTGAAATAAGCCAAAGCAATTCTTGGTGTCGATGCATCGAGTTAACTTCCCTGAAATATCGGGAGCACTGATAGTAATATTATACAGGATTGCAGTGTAAAGGTTCATCATTTGTGCACTGAAAATTTATACCGTGCTGCTTTCTCAAAACATAAATCTAAGCCGTCAGTACAATTCGATTTACTAAATATAATTTCACATAATAGACCAGTAATTATAAATAGAAACGATTTGTTTTGGTTGTGGTAGCATACGGAAGTAATTTTCATTTCCTAAAACTAATCGACACTTTATCTAGTTGCTGTTTTATCATCTTTTAATGCCCCCATCCTGCTGTAAATAGAGAAGTGAGTTTTATTCTGAATATTTATTTTCGTGAACAGAGCTTTGTATCAGTGCTATATAAAGTGCTATAATCAGAATAAATCCCACACGTTTTAAACAGAGAACAGCTTGTGTCAATCTAGAAACAGGGTTCCATCGCCAATTGGCTCATCATGGAGTTTTATGTAGTTTCATAGCCCTGTGTTATTGATGAGCAGATGGACCTGACGTTATTTATTTTCATTTTATTACAAGTGATTTTGAAAGGATGAGTTTAGAAAGTTTGAGTATCAGGATTTTAGTGTCTTCGTTAATATTGAAACTTACCATGGAGTTTATGAAAAATGTTAACCAAGATTACTTTTTGGTATTGTATGAGGATCTGTTAAATTACTATCAGTACACACTAAACCAGAAGAGGTTATCTGACCATGAAAATTAATTTTGCAATTTCACCTGAGACCTTGCTCAGGGTAGATTTTTTTCAGAGAAAGGAACATTATTACTCCTCAATCTGTCAGCTTCACTCCTTTCAAGTACTGCTTACATACAGTGCTTTTTAATTAAACTTTTGACTAACTAGCCTAATATCAGGTTGTGTTTTTAAGTCTGGTAGTGCCCTCAATAGAGCCTGGGGACATCTTGCTAAGTGAACTGGTCTATACAAAGTCATGCTGTTCAATAAGGCTTTAGTCCTCTGTATGCTCAATATAAACCACAAAATAATTACAATCTTGTTTACATAACTCAATTTATTGAAACTGCTTGATATCTGGTTTTGTGCATGAGATAAGCTCTGATCATATAATGCTTTTCACTTCAAGACCAAATACCTGTAGCTATTTATTATTCAATATATGAAGTGAATAGCAACTAAATTACGCAAAGGTGTTTCAGAATTTCCATTTATTCTGTGAATAATAAAAACTAGCACAGGAATAGCAGGCTGGACTGAGTCTGGGCTTTCTTCAGAAATAATATGCGATACAAAACAAATGGGTATGGTTAAAATTAAACAATTCTGTAGATTTGGGAAGTATTCATATCATCCCCCAAAAAAGAAAGAACTGGAAAATTCATGCATTCGCAGACAGTAGAAGTAATGGAGTTCAGCTTTGAGCATGACGCTATTTATTTCACTTCGGTCAATTATTCTTAATTATTTTGCTCATGAATATTTTTGGGGGAATATGTGTGTGGTTGGCTAGGAGGATTGAGTGGGAATCTGCAAAAACTTCTTTTTCTTTCAATTTAATCTTGGTGTGATTATACCTAAAAGATTTGCTCCATTTATAGTCGATGCTTCCTATTAGTGAGGTTGGGCACAGAACTGCACACAAACAAGTTAGTGTGTTGCAAAGTTATTTATAGCTGTGTTATTTTATCATATTTTGCTGTGTGAGATTACTTTTAGGCTTTGTGCTACTGCACCCTGTTTAATGGAACAAAAATTATACCGAGATTTAGGTCTGTTTGGTTTGAGTATCAGTTAACTGTTTTTGTTGTATCATTTAACTTATTCTCCCTTTTCTTATTTGTTATTCTGTACTGACCAATAATTGCAAAATGACTAATGCATCATGTATAAGTCACACTTGCTTTTTACTCCAGAGATCGCTTGCTTCACTTTATGTCTTATGGCTTTAATTTGGACATAGCATTACACATACAATGTTGGTCTATGGCCAGATTTATTCAGTGTCCAATTATCTTTTATATATTGTACATGTCCTTGTTTTCTTTCAGGTTTACTTGGATTACTCTACAGCATCACTACTGAGAATTTACAAAGGTTGCATAAATACTTAAAGTGTGTGACATGACTTATGGGACTAATAGTAGTTATAATCCCGTTACAAAAATAACCAATAGTTAAACTAAGAGTATTTGTTCCACACTTGATAAATCTTTGAAGGTATTTGGATTGCAATGTTGTGTACTTATTACTGTTGAGCAGCACAGATAGTAAAATATAGTATTATATTCCTGGAAGCACCTTCATTATAAAATATTCAGTTATGGAAGTCAATTATTCATGAGTGCAAATATGTTTATTAACAAGACATGGCAAAAACAATCTGTAGCAAATAAAAATAGGAAAGGAGGGTGCAAGACAACCTTTACAACAATATATTTTAATGTCCCTTTATGATAAAAGGAGTTAATATAATCCTGTAACAAAATCCAAAAATGCGGCATAGACATACATAGGAAATATGAGAGGGAGGAGAGCATCTGGCCTGTTACACCTGCTCTGCCATTTGATAAATTCGTGGCTGATAGGCCATAGATTTAGCTCCACCTACCTTGCTGTTTCCCTATAACCTGTAATTCCCATACTATGCAAAAATCTATCTAACTGTGTTTTAAATATATTTAGTGAGTTAGTCCCCACTGCTTCGCTGGCAGAGAAAACTTCACAGATCCACTATTCTTTGAAAAAAGTAAATTCTCCTCACCACTGTCTAAATCTGCTCCCCCAAATCTTGAAGCTATGTCCTCTAGTTGTGGCAACAACACACACAAAAGGACTAGACGAAGGGTCTCGGCCCGAAACGTCGACAGCGCTTCTCCCTATAGATGCTGCCTGGCCTGCTGTGTTCCACCAGCATTTCGTGTGTGTTGTTGTTTGAATTTCCAGCATCTGCAGATTTCCTCGTGTTTCCTCTAGTTGTGGTCTCACTTACCAGTGGAAATGATGCTTCTGCCTCTATCCCTTTCATAATTTTATATGAATTCCAGCGAATATCGCCCCAGGTGACTCACTCTCCTCATAGACTAACTCCCTCTCCCCCATCTGCAAATAAACTTGGAGAACTTCCTGTGCACCCCTCTTAAGTGAGACCAAAACTGCAGGTGTGACCTCACTAGTGTCCTGAACAGTTGCAGCATAACCTCTGTGCTCTTAAATTCAAGCTCTTTAGCAATGAAGGCCAACAATTCCATTTGCCATCTTGAATTGGTACCTGCAAACTAACCTTTGGCAATTCATAATAAGCACACCTAAGTCCCTCTGTACAACAACATGGTGCATTTTTTTTTGTAATTTATTTTTTATTGAAGTTCATCATCAAACAAACATTTCCATAAGATGTTTTTCAGACATTGTACATATATATCATATAATCATATATATCACAAACCTCCACAAAGTATTTATCTGAGGTATGCACTTATAGAAAAGAGCGGAAAGAAAAACAAGCAAAAGGAAAAAACTATAAGTAGGGAGTGATCTTTTTTTTACAACATATTCATTAATTTGTGAGAATAAAATCAGGCCTATGAGGCATTATGTAGTTAAACCATTTTTCCCAATATGAGTCAAATTGTTCCAGCTTATGATTAACAGATGCTGTTATCTTCTCCATTTTGTAAATGTCCATTGTAATTTCCATCCATACATTTAAAGTTGGGCTCTCCTGTGATAACCATTTCCTAGTAAGAGTCTTTTTACCAGCCACCAACAGTATATTCATTAAATATTTATCTCTGTTCAACCACTCTTGAGGTATATATCCAAGATATATGGCCTTACTCTCTAAGGGTATTACAGTCCCAAAAAATATTGTACTCCATCTGTCAGACCCCTTGTCCACTCACTTATCAGTATTCTCTCTGCAGTCTTGCCACTTCCTCTTGCTCAGTTTGCTTTTCCGTTCAATTTGGTGTTGTCGTAAAGATACATTCATTGCCACACTATCTTGACTGGAGTCTCTTTTGGAGGAATAGTTGATAGAATGCAATGGAAATTCCACTGTTAAGCCAAATGCATAACTGCACATAAACAGAACTAAATTAGCAGTTTCTGCACAATCTCAAAATTCATAGCCACATATTTTGAATGGAGTCAAATAAAAATGTGCTAAAGATGACAGAATTTTAAATCAAGTGTTTATGCCATGGCTATGATCAATTCAAATATATGATCTTCTACACTGATTCTAAGAAATATAATCATTTGTAAATGATTGACTGCAATATTAGAACAGCACAGAGGAGTGGGTTTGTCAGCAAATAGGCTTAGTGCAAGATGAGATCAAGCATTGATGAGGTGCCCTCTGATAATCATTTACTGTTTCCTATTTGTAATTTAGTTATGGATGCACTAGCACATTCTTCCTAATGTTAAATGAGAAGGGAGGGGGGAGGGAGGGAGGGAGAGAGAGGGAGAAAGAAAATGAGTAAATGAGAATGTATGCTTTCAAAAGCCAGAAAATTTCAGATCCTCTTTTCAGAAAGTGAGTTGATCTTCAGCTCATTGATACAATATTCTTGATCTTACCTTTTAATTGTCTACAGTCGACAGCTTTGATTTGATCTTGGTACATAAGACCTTTGACAGGCAACCATTTCAGCCACTCAGATATTTATTGCTTTGCTATAATTGAGTCTACGTTAATTGAAACTTAATTTAAAGTAATTGCTGCAGGAGGGCAGTAAGTCTTGGTTCATGCTTCAGTTTAGTTCTATTTGCTACAATAACAGATTATCAATGCTCATGGCTAATATTCTGGACACAATGTAAAGAAAATTGTTGAATGCTTGTAGCTTTATGAGCTGGGCTGCTTGAAGCTACTGAACTCTTGAACCAGTATTAAAGATCATGTGTGCTTCCATTTGAATGTGTTTGTGGGTGTAACACACTAGGCTTTTAATATTCCGCAATCTTTAGTGGAGTTTCCTTCTGATTCTACTGTGAAACTGAAAGTCATGCAGAAACTTCACACTCATCTGAATACATTTCACGCTTTCTCTTTTAGGATAGTTTAGATAAGTCTGACTTTTGCACTGAAGTAAAATAAATCTTGTTTTTATATAGTAGATTTGATGACCTCTGAACACCCAAATGTTCTTTACAACAAAAAAAGGTGGGAAAAGTATTGCCAGTTTGATTGCAACCAAATTTCACAAGCTCTGAGAAGTTAACAACCAGGTAATCATACAGGTACAATTTGATCTAGAAAATGAGGGGTTTCTTCTTTTTGGAAAATGTCAAAATCTCTCTTTTATTCATATAAGAGAACAGGCAATATCTCCCTTTGATGTCAACAGTATTGTTTTGAAGTATCAGTGCAAATTTAAACTAATTTGGCGGGATGGGAATCGGAATGATAGAGCGGAGGAGAGAGAAAACAGAAGTAGATCTAAGGTAGTGAGCAGTAAGGATGTCAGAAAGGACAGGCAGGTGATGGAGCAAATTTGCAGCCATTGGGATGAGTTGCAAATCAATGCAAAAAGTACCAAATACTGGACTTAAGGTATTATACTTAAATGCACGCAGCATAAGGAATAAGGTAGATGATCTTGTTTTACAGTTATAGATTGGCAGGTATGATATTGTGGCCATCACTGAGACATGGCTAAAGGATGCATGTCTCTGGGAGCTGAACGTCCAAGGATACATGGTGTATCGGAAGGATAGGCAGGTAGGTAGAGGGGGTGGCGTGGCTTTAATGGAAAGAAATAATATTAAATCATTAGAAAGAGTTGACATAGGATCGGAAGGTACAGAATCTTTATGGGTTGAGCTAAGAAATTGCAGGGGTAAAAGGACCCTGATGGCAATTATCTACAGGCTTCCAAACAGCTGCAGTGATGTGGACTACAAATTACACCAGGAAATAGAAAAGGCTTGCCAGAAGGGCAGTGTTATGATAATTGTAGGGGATTTTAACATGCGAGTGGATTGGGAAAATCAAGTCGGCACTGGATCTCAAGAGAGAGAATTGGTAGAATGTCTGAGATGGCTTTTTCGAACAGCTTGTTGTTGAGCCCACTAGGGGATCAGCTGTACTGGATTGGGTATTGTGTAATGAACCAGAGGTGGTTAGGGAGATGGAAGTGAAGAAACCCTTAGGAGGCAGTGATCACAACATGATTGAGTTCACTGTGAAATTTGAGAAAGAGAAGCCAAAATCCGATGTGTCGGTATTGCAGTGGAGTAAAGGAAATTACAATGGCATGAGAGAAGTTGACTGCAATGGGGCACTAGCGGGAAGGACGGCAGAGCAGTAGTGACTGGAGTTTATGCGAGAAATGAGGAGGCGCAAGACAGATATATTCCAAAGAAGAAGAAATTCCTGAATGGAAAAAGGATGCAACCGTGGCTGACAAGAGAAGTCAAAGCCAAAGTAAAAGCAAAGCAGAGGGCATACAAGAAAGCAAAAATTAGTGGGAAGACAGAGGATTGGGAAGTTTTTAAAAGCTTACAAAAGGAAACTAAGAAGGTCATTAAGAGAGAAAAGAACTATGAAAGGAAGCTAGCAAATAATATCAAAGAGGATACTAAAAGCTTTTTCAAGTAAATAAAGAGTAAAAGACAGGTGAGAGTAGATGTAGAACATGAACATTGACTTCTCTAACTTCTGTTAATGCCCCTCCACCCCTTGTTACCCCATCCCTGACATTTTTAGTTGTTTGCCTGTTCTCCATCTCCCTCCGGTGCTCCCCCCCCCTTCCTTTCTCCTGAGGCCTCCCGTCCCATGATCCTTTCCCTTCTCCAGCTCTGTATCACTTTCGCCAATCACCTTTCCAGCTCTTAGCTTCATCCCACCCCCTCCGGTCTTCTCCTATCATTTCGCTTTTCCCCCTCCCCCCACTACTTTCAAATCTCTTACTATCTTTCCTTTCGGTTAGTCCTGACGAAGGGTCTCGGCCTGAAATGTCGACAGCGCTTCTCCCTATAGATGCTGCCTAGATGTTCTACCAGCATTTTGTGTGTGTTGTTAGCTAAGTAATATATTTTGTAGTTATGTACTGCAGTCATGTGTGCTGGTAGTGAGAAAATTAATATTTCATGTGATGATTGGGGTACTGGTCAGATGAATTGCTTTGACCTGGTTACATCTGAGCTTCCTGAGTGTTATCGCAACTATAGTCATCCAAGCATGTGGTGAATATGACATGCTTGTTGATTGTGGAAAGGCTTTGAGGCATTGAGAAATTAGTCACTCTCAGCAAGATACCCAGCCCGGAATCTGGCTTGCTCTTATGACCACAGTATATATGTGGCTGCTGCAACTGAGTTTCTGTTCAATGGTGATCCCAAGGATCTTGATAGTAATGTTAGCAGTGGTAATGCTTTGAATGTCAACAGGAGATGGCATTTCAGTTACTGTATCTCTTATCAGCCATGCTTGAATGTTGTGTTGATTTTGATGGATACAAACATAGGCTCCTTCTGAGGAATTGCAAATACAGCTGAATTTTGTGCATTCTGCCGTGAACTTCCTCACTTCTGATCTTTTAATGGAAGAATGGTCTTTAATGCAGCATTTGAATTTGGGTTGACTTAGAATACTGCTTTGAGGATCTTGTGCTAGGATGATTATATATCCACCATTTACAACATATGATTCTGACTTCTGGAGTGTTTTCTTCTTGATTCCCCTTGACATTGTTTTGCCAAGACTTCTTAATGCTACATTTGAGAAAATGCTAACTTAGCTGAAGATAATTGTATGCTTTACTGCTGGAAGTCAGTTCTTTGATCCATATTGGGATCAAACATGCAATAAGATTTTAGATAAATTGTCAAGGCAAAATCCAAGCTGGTTATCAATGAGTAAGTTCTAGTGTATTATTGGCATTGATAGTACCATTGATGAAATCTTCCATCATATCGCAATGATTGTATATCAATTAATTGAGCAGTAGTTAATTGGATAGGACTTGTCTTTTTTTGCGAACACACATTGACAAATTTCCACATTGTTAGGTAGATGCCAATACTGTAACTACTGGAACAGATCGACTAGAGGCACAGCTTGTTCTGGAGCCCAGGTCTTTAATATTATCAATGAGAATTTTTGTCTCATCGTCTTTCCTATATTCTGTGCTATCATCAATGCACCTATAATCCAAGAATTACTGATTGGTCAGTAAGATCAGTGCATCAATATAAATCATCATTTGTAAAAACAAAATCTAAGTAATCCTCTTTAAATCAGGAGATCAGTTGTGTGAACTGAATCTTGGATTTCAACACATTTTTCCTTCTTTCCTTAATCTGAATCATTTATCAGTTTAGCAATCTGGCTCTTCATCATGGGATTACAGCAGGCCATATTTATCTGAAAGCGTATTATTGTTTTCTTCAATCCCGTCTAATATACAAGTTTTCATTAAATGGAATTCCTGTGACAAATGATGTTATTGGTTCATATGTATTAGCAATTGTGCTGCTTGTTTGGTTAAGGTCACATAGTTTCATGCTAGATTAATGCCAATACTGCAAACATATGATCAAAACAAATCACTCCTCTCATGGCACTTTGATTGATGAAAGACTGTTATTTCCTTGATGGGATTTTTCCTATTTTTGCATCGAATGCTTTAATATGCAGCTTTTGTGATTCTGATTTGGTGTATCAGGATTTCTTTTAAAGAGAAATCAAAAGGCAGTTAATTGACTGAAGATGGATTAAAATCCATACATTAGTGGCAAAAAAAAAGATATTTGATGACTTACAGGTACTGTTTGAGAAACTAGCCAGTGTGTTATCTGATTCAAAGCCAGTTTGTCACTTTGGATTGCATCTACATGTTGTAATACTTTTTTTTTAGCATATTAATTTTCTTTCAAGTTCAGTATCTAGTGAAACCACCGTGGCCTGGTGGTTGGGGACCACTGCTGTTTATAATGCAAGGGATCAAGGCTGCAATGACTCTGGCACTGCTTAAACTATACTGGTGTCAGTTCCAATATTCTTCACTCTGACCATCTTCAGATCCTGTGTCCAACACATTGTTGCTTATGTACTGTTTAAACTGAAGACAAGGAAATGTAAACTGTGTGTCCTACATTGGACAGAAGTGACTTGCTGATGGAAAAAAGTAGATTTACAAAAGGTAAACTTGCTAGGATTAGCATATTTCTTTATTCCTTAAGTAAGGCACCTGAAAAGGAGACGTTTGCTGTTATTCAGGTTTACAGTTTGTAGATGTGTCAGTACACACCACTTGGGATGAGCCTCTATGTCAACTGATCTCTGATGAATAAAAGCTGCTTTCTGGGTGTGGTTGTTGGCCAGTTCACAACTACTGTCTTTAAACTGGATACTTGGAAACAATGGCAAAAATTCTTGCTTTTGTGATAAGACATATTAGCAAAGCTATTGCTAACCCTAGCAATCTAGCAAGTCTATTGACCAAAGTGCCTAACTGGTAAATAACATAGCAGCCACTAGTTGATTAGTGACTGGTTCTTGGTCCTTATAGGATAACAGTTGGATTTGCCCAGATTAACACCTTATATAAGCAAATACTTTGGTGACCAATGCAGTATAGTTTCTACCTAGCCGTCTGCAGAAGATCAGTTTTTTTTTGTGGTAACTTTTGATATTTTTAAGTTTTTGGACCAAATCAGGCAATAAAAATTCTGTGCACAATGCTCAAACATTATTTAATAAAGTTTGCTGATTTAGGTCTAAAATAAGTCTTTCTTTGGTCTTTTCATACCTGTGAAGTAAAGCTTTAGTAATGTACCACCAACGAAGTGCTCTTCAAGCATTTAAGGATGGCATGATGGCATAGTGATTAGTGCAATGCTTTACAGCACCTGCATTCATCAATCAGGGTCTAATTCCCACCACTGTCTATAAGGAGTTTGTATGTCCCCCTGTGACTGTGTGGGTTTCCTCCAGGTGCTCTGGTTTCCTCCCACATTCCAAAGACGTATGGTTAGGGTTAGTCAGTTATGGGCATACTGTGTTGGCACTGGAAATGTGGCGACACTGGTGGGCTGCCTCCAGCATGTTCCTTGGACTTTTGGTCATTGATGCAAAACAATGCATTTCACTGTATGCTGTAATGTACATGTGACAAATAAAGCTAATCTTTTATTTTTATGGATTGCTGTTTGAATTTCCGAAGGACCTTTTAAAGACATTTTGAAGTTTGAGCAAATTTTATGCCATGACTATAAACTTTTAGTGATTGAATTATTTTCTATTTTTATTTATAGTAAGTGACATTGAAAATGTTAATGTTTTTTTGTTATTTCCTGAATGAAAATTATTTAATTTAAGTATTGCTGCTGTGTTTTGCAGTAGAGGATTATTTGCTGTGGATGGTTAATATTCTGAGTAATCTTTTTAACTGTTCAATATTTGCACTTGCCATGAAATTATGAAATACAACAACAGAGCCGTAGGAAATGACAATCAAGGACATTAGGATAATGTTCGGATAGTCGTGCATTACTTGTTCTGTTTCCAAAGTGAGAAATGTTAATTCATGAGTATCACAGGTATAAGCGAATTTCTTAGTTCCAGATAAAAGTCCTTGGAAATCCATCAATACATCACCAAGAGCTCGGTGTCCTTTTATGCATTATAATAGAAAAGAATCAAACAACATCCTAAAATGTAAAAGAATAAAATTCTTTTCCTAATGGCACCCCAGCCTAGCAATTACTCTATTAAAGACAGTTTGCTGATTGCTTGATGCAGGTTTTAATTCTGCTTTCTTTTGCTCTATATTCTGACTCTCATTGTGTATTTTGTTGGATACTATGTGATAGACTCTACTATTTGCACTAAATTGAAGGACAGGTACAACATATTGCAGTGAGTAGGCCTATGTTGTAATAATTTATTACATTTGAAAGTATTGACTTTTAATATATAGTCTAGAGACCAACACACGCTTTTCAATCTTAAGATCTCATCAAGCTTTTGCAATATGATATTGTTACATTTTTACCTGATTAGATTCAAACTAAAACAATAGATCATAACAAGAATGTGGTAATTTACCAATAAAGTCAAAGAAAAGAACAAATTCATTTCATCTGCTCAATAATTACCATTTTGTTATAGGCAATGAGCAAAAGGGTACCAATATTGTAAAGTAGAATGTGATTGAATTAGATCGCTCTAAGAATGTTTGTTTTGTCCAAAATGCTATCTCGTTTTCTCAGTAATCCTACAGTTTTGTATATCAAATAAGACCATAAAAATGATTGAGGCAAAAATGATTTACCCAGGAAAATGATTGAAATTATCTGTATTGAACTTCTCTGTTGGAAATACTTGTTATATTTTCCATGGAAGGCTTTTATTTACTGCAAAGATTTTAATTTGAGCTATTAATTTGTACTTTGGTCTTGTGCAGATAAACAGCTGAGGAAGGATATCAGATGTGTCATCTATGATACATTAGTTGGATCTATAATTGTGATATAATAGCAGTAATTTAAGAACAGCTTAGAAAGAGCAGTGTGAGCTGCCTTAATGACTGTCGGTCAGTAGCACTCGCATCTATAGTGATGAAGTGCTTTATGAGGTTGGTCATCGCTAGAATCAACTCCTGCCTCAGCATGGACCTGGACCCACTGCAATTTGCCTATTGCCACAATAGGTCTGCAGCAGACACGATCTCAATGGCTCTTGATGTGTCCTTGGATCACCTGGACAATAAAATGCCTATGACAGGATGCTGTTTATTGACTATAGCTCAGCGTTTAACACCATTATTTCTACTGTCCTGATTGAAAAGCTACAGAACCTCAGCCTCTGTACCTCCCTCTGCAACTGGAAGACCACAATCTGTGTGGATTAGTAAGAACGTACCCACCTTGCTGACAGTCAACACTGGTGCACCTCAGGGGTGTCTGTATAATTTACTGCTTTACTCTCTTTGTACCCATGACAGTGTAGCTATGCATAACTCAAATGTCATCTGTAAATTTGCTGATGGTACAACCATTGTTGTCAAGAATCTTGGATGGTGACGAGAGGGCATGCAGGAGTGAGATATACTAGATAATTGAGTGGTGTTGCAGTAACAATCTTGTACTTATTGTCAGTAAGTCCAAAGAGCTGTTTGTGGACTTCAGAAAGGGAAAGAGGGATGTCAATATCTCTGAGGAGCTAACCTAGTTCCAACATATTGATACAGCTATAAAGAAGGCAAGGCAGTGGCTGTATTTCATTGGTTTGAGGAGATTTGGTTTGTCCCTTTAAAAAACTCAAAAGCTATGGATGTACCATGGAGTGCATTCTGACTTGCGGCATTACTGTCTGGTGGGGGAGGGGATGGGGAGGGATCCTACTGCACAGGATGGTAGTAAGCAGCTCCATCATGGGTACTGGTCTCCATAGGATGCAAGACATCTTCAAGGAACTATGAAAAAACTCAGCTTTTGTATAATGATCAGTAAGGTACTGAGGGGATCTGTATTTACCAACAACTACCTTTATTTTCTCAATGGAAGAACACGTGAACTTACACAACCAATACCTGTGAGCACACCAGTTTTCCCGACCTTCCATGAACAGTCAAAGAACAGAAAATATAGTACCAGTTAAAAAAGAGTTTCTGTTGCTGGTCACACATTCCTTGTTGTCCCGTTTTGAATCTCCACATGTCCGTGGGCACCTCACTTCCATGATAATTTCATTTCAGAGTTACCGCCACCAGCACACGTGAAGTGTCTGTTTTTATATTTATTTTTAAATAAATTCAGATGTTGCATTCCAGTGTCATAGGTTACAGGTCATATATCTGACCTTTAACACCTTTTTATTGGTTCTGCTCTAGCCCAGCATCCATTTATTGCCTGCTTTCCAACAAGTGACAATCTGTAATTTATGGTTTGAATCATGCAGAACAGACTCCACAATTAAAAATCTTAAATGTTATATCCAAGCAACATGAATAACTACTTATTTGGAGATGATCTCTAGTTTAGCAGATAATCTGAAGCATTATTGTGCCTTCTTTAAAACACTAATCAAGCCAAGTAACTAACTCAAAAAATGGAGAACAGTGTCTTCATAAAATAGTAGCCTTCATTGCCAAGCGCACAGCAAAAACAAAGACAATTGGTCTGCCTGCTTCCGCTATCCTCAATGCATTCAAATTTACTGATTTGCAGACTGTAGTTCTTTCTGGCCAACAGAGCAGTGCCACAGGAAGGTGGCATTCATCATTAAGGATCACCATCACCCCAGGACATGTCTTCTCATTGTTATCATCAGGAAGGAGATACAGAGCCTGAAGTCACCCACTCATCAATTCAGGAACCACTTATTACCCTCTCCCATCTAATTTCTAAATGGCAATTAAATCCCTGAATATTACCTCACTACTTTTTAAAAATTTCTGTTTTTACACTACTTATTTAATTTAACTATTTATTATATATGGTCACTGTAATTCAGTTTTTTCTATTTTATCATGTATTGCATTGTACTGCTGCTACAAAGTTAGCAAATTTCACAACATATGTCAGCGATAGTAATTCTGATTCTCTATTAAATTTCTCCCCTTTCACCTTAAACCTGTGACTCCTAGTTTCAGATTGCCTCAATCAGGAAAATACAGATTATGTATCCTTTCTATGCCTTTCATAATTTTATAAAACTATAATTTCACCTCTCAGCCTTCTACATTCTAGTGACGGTGAACTCAGCCTATCCAATTTTTTCCTTAATACAGCCCTCTATTCCAGGCAACACCCTAGTGAATCTCTTCTGCACTCTTTCTAATTATACCATTTTACCTGTAGTTTGGCGAGTAGAACTGTAACAATACTCCAAATGTAGTCTGACGGAGGTTTTGTCTAGCTGCAACATTGTATCCCAACTCTTACACTCAGTTCCTTTGCTTATGAAAGCAAGCGTGTGCTTCACTACCCTGTCCACCTGAGTCTCCATTTTCAGAGAGCAATGAAATTGCATCCCAAAGTCCCACAAATTATCGGAGATCTCCTGTGTTCACTATGTATAACTGGAGAGTATTTGTGTCCCAAAATACATCGTCTCACATTTTGTCTGAATTAAGATCCATCTGCCACTGCACTGCCTAACTTTCTAACTGATCTATATGACCCTCTGTATCCTTTCGCAACCTTTTTCATTATCTACTACTACTTGACCAATTTTATGTCACCAGCAAATTTACAATATTCCACCTTCATTATCATCTGAGTCATTAATATATGACAAACAACAGGGGTTGCATCACCATTGTGATAGTCCGCTGGTCAGAGACTTCCACTCATAGCTCTCAACCACTACTCACTTTGGATCTCATGTGCCCTAACTTTCTAGACAAGCCTACTGTACAGGACTTTGTTGAAAGCAATGCTAAGGTACTTGTAAACAATTTCTACTCCCTTGCCTTCATCAATTTTCTTGGTTACCTCCTCAAAACAAAAACTCAGATTTGTGAGACAGGATTTCTCCTGCACATTTCAAATCCCTGAGCAGAATTGCTCTTTCACTAACTATCTTCTTCTTTATATATAAAGGTTTTGGGATTCTTAATCCTGCTTGCCAAGACCATTTTAAATTTTCTTTTCAATCTCCTAAACTCATAAATTCTCTCTTACATCCCTTATAAACTTCAAAGGACTTTTTAGAAATGAAATGTCTATGGCATGTGAGCCCTTATTTTTGATCAAACCTTCAATTTCCTTTGCAAATCAAGCTTCATTCATCTTAACCAATTTTGTTTCTGTCTCTTACAGGCTGACTGAACTCTCACCATCTCACCTTTAAATATTTCACCCCCCCCAATACTTAGCAGAATTTTTTTTCCTCCAGCAGCTGCTCCCAATTTACTTCCAGCATTCTAATGTACTTAGCCAGTCCTCAACCTTAAGTCTTGGACTAATCTTATCTTTTTCATGTTAAGCTAGAAAATACTTTTAAAATTCTTCACAAGTCAAATATTTATACTTAGGATATAATAGATTAAAGCAAGATAATTTCTGAAGAGAAAATTAATAGTTGGATTTATTACTTATAGTAATAACTAATAAGTAATAGTACTTATTGTAGCAAGTCCATATTTTAGTGTTGTGTGTTACATGACAGTAGACTAGCAAAGACTCGTGACCAATATAAAGGAATGATCATGGAAACTTAAGGTACATGATGCTATTATGCAGGCCAAAATAGACAAAGGATTTTGACCTGCTGAAGGGTCTTGACCCGAAATGTTGACTGTTCTCTTTTCCAAAGAAATGCCTGGCCTGGTGAGTTCCTCCAGCATTTTGTGTGTGTTGCTTCGATTTCTAGCATCTGTAGATTTTCTCTTGTTGAGGGATTTTAGTTGATTTTTTAAATTTTCTGATCGAGAATGAAGGAGAATTTTTGATCATGATATCAGGAAATTGGAAGTTACATAAGTGAAATCTTTGATATGACTGATAGGATTAGCTGTATTTCCAGTATTTGTATTGTCATCACTTGAGTTTGCGACTCAAGTGTGCAGTTCAGAAAATCAACTTTCATTCCAGAAACAGTGGCACTGCCAGTTTGCCCAGGTGCATAAAGTAGGGCTTTAGTGATGAAAGCATTTGATTTGTTAGATATTTTGAATTGAGAACATTTGAATCATGAAGGTACTTGGGTATACCAATTATACACATATAATTTTCTGTGTGAAATGAAATTAATGCATACACATTTTCATTTTGAGCTAATTCTAAAAATTTACATTTACCAAATAAGTGCATATAACGTGCAATGACTCTGGACGTTTTGAGATGGAGCAGATTTGGATAGTATAGACATGTTAAGTCCTCTTTCCACTTTAGTTCTTTTATTTTGTAACATTTGTAAGGACAGATGAAAATAAAATGTGTTTCATGCAAGTGAAATGGAGAAGGTTCAAGAGTATAACCAAGACCATAGTCACAGAGAAGAGCTTCTGAAAGTAAAAATATGAAACAAGTGTGTTTAGAATATAAGTATATAATAGTTGAAAGCACAAGGGGCAATAACAAGAATATCCATTCTATCTCTTTTAATTTTTTGGTAGTTTATTTAACTAAATGTGAAAAGACGGAATAAAAAGAGCATTGATTAGTTTTTTTTTACTTTACTGATAAATTACTCTTGGGTTATGGACTTTTTTTGAATAACCATGCTTCTGATTGACTATGCTAATTTTGTTACATTCAATTTTTAAATAGCATCAGTTGTGTGTGTTTATGTCATGTCATCTTTAGATTAAAATATTGCAGTCCATTTTCAGAATGCAGACCAGTCCCTCTGGCACCCAGCAATCTTGATGACTTGAACTGCAGGTGTCATTTTCCACATTTATGCTACTGCTGTCCAATTCAACCTCTTCACCATATCTCTCCACCATCCTCCCTCACCCTATTTTTGTGTTGTCAGATAGATTACTTGTTTTGTATATAATCACAAATTCAGGGCAAAGAATCAAATAATTTTCTTTGCTTCACCATAGATATTGGACTCTTGTTACTGATTCAATCACTGTTCTCCAAGTGTTGACTTTAAACCAAACAGTTTAAACTTCCCATCTTATTTGATGATGTCTCATCTTCAGACATTGAAGATCTACTCCATTCTCAATGATATTAACTCTTTACTAGCTTGTCCTGTTGTGACACTCATCCAAGCACATGATAACCATGTCTTGACACATACCAATATCTAATCATCCTTCATCCCTGTTTTCCTTGTCTTTAAATACCTTTTAAACACCTTTTAAACATTGCCACTCTCTTATTATGTCCCCATCATAGAGTTCTACGTCATGGAAACAAGTGATTTGGCCCACCACATCTTTGCTTACCGATGGGCACCCATCTGTATAAACCCCAATTTCTTAGCACTTGGCCCATAGCCTTTTATGCCTGGACAATTCAAATGCTTATTAAGACACTTCTTAAATGCTGTCAGAGGTGAGGAAAGCACATGCAATTTTAACATTCATTTTGAGAGGACTAGAATACAGAAGTAAGGATGTAAGTTGAGTTTCTGTACAGTATTGGTCAGTTTTGAGCCTTTTTCTAAGAACAGATGTGTTGACATTGGAGAGGGTTCAAAGGAGGTTCACGAGAATGATTCTGGCTTACCATATGAGGAGCATTTGATGGCTCTGGGCCTGTACTCGCTGGAATTTAGAAGGATGAGGGGGGATCTTATTGAAACCTATCGAATATTGAAAGGCTTAGAAAGAGAGGATATGGAGGGGATGTTTCCTAAAGTGGGGTATTCTAGGTCAAGTGAGCACAACCTCAGAATAGAGGGACATCCATTTAGAACAGAGATGAGTAGGAATTTCTTTAGCTGGAGGGTGGTGAATCTGGAATTTGGAGCCATTGATTGCTGTGGAGGCCAGGTCAATGGGTGTATATAAGGTGGAGGTTGCTTGTTCTTTATTAGTCAGGGAATGGGAGGTTATGGGGAGAAAGCAGAAGAATAGAGTTGAGAGGAAAATGGATCAGCATGATCAAATAGCAGAGCAGACTCAATGGGCCGAATGGCCTTTCCCTGCTCCTTTGTCTTGTGGTCTTATAAAGTTGGAGCATAACCATTTTACTGTTGTATTCAGTACACTGAATAATGAAGGTTGTATTCCTTCTTAACTATGTTATTTACCTGTACTGCCATCTTCAGTGTCTCCAAGACCCCTCTGTTCCTCAGTACTCTTGAGGTCCCTAACCATTCATAATGTAGCTGTAATTAGTACTCTCAATGCATTACTTTAGTCCTAAAAGAAAAACAAACAAAGCCTATCTCTTCCTTCCAAGATGGCCAAAATAGCTTAACATCAATTGAAGTACCTCTGAAGAGAAGCCAGTATTGCCATGTAGAAAAGATGGAAGATACTTTGTGCAGCAAATTCCCAGAAACAGTAATGTGATAATGATCAGAGAATATTTTTTAACGAACATTGAGTATTGTTCAATAGACATGGATAACAACGGTATAGTGGGCCTTTTGAAGTCTGATAAGGAGAAAATGGCTTGTGTTATATCTCTTTCACATGATGTTCATGCCTCTATCTTCCCTGGCCTAATGTTGCTTAACTCCTTCCTAAAGTTCTTTGAAAGCATATCAAATAAAAATAGAAGGATAAGCTGAACAGTGGTTAATGTCAGTTAGGTCAGAATTTGAATTTGTTCAGTTCTAGTTATTGTGTTTTAGGAAGGATGTAATTGGACAGCAAAGGGGAATTATAAGAATGCCACTAGAACAGCAAAGTCATAGTCAAGTGGAAGGATGGGATAAACTGGAAGATTGCGTAAGTAGGAAGGAAAATCTTTCCTTTAGCAGAGGGGGCAAAAGTGAGCAACGTAAGTTGTTGATAGGTAGAAGATTAAAGAGGAAAATTATTTCTTAAATAATTGTAAGGGTCTGGAAATGCAGCTTAAAAGATTTTTTAAAATATCACTGAGTTTGAGCTTATAATCTTGAGACCTGTTGCCTCAGTTCATCAAAGACCTTATTTTCATCATAAGTTAGGAGTGGAAATGTTCACTGATCAGTGTACAATGTTCAATTCCATCTTCAGAAAGTGAAATACTTTTTGCCTGCATCCATGAAGATCTACAGAATATTCAGCACAGGCTAATAAGTGATAAGTTACAGTTGTGGAACATAAGTGCCAGGTAATGACCATTTCCAATGAGAAAAGTTCTGACCACCTACCTTCAACGTTCAGTAGCGTTACTAACATAAACATCTTTACAGAAATATCTGAGAATCACTGACGTATTGAACTTAACAGAACTATCCATATAAATATCATGGCTATGAAGAAGAAGTCAAAAACTGGGTATTTTGCAACCAACTCAATTCATTGAAACCACAAACTCTTCCCACCATCTACAAGGCACGTCAATGCTCTACATTTTCGGGATGAAACTCCAATAACTCCAGCATCATCCTTCTTCCTTCAACAGCATACAATGGCTGCAGTGCATATCACTTACAAATCATACTGCAGTTATTTGTTTTGGCCACTCTCAAGGCATCCTTCAAACCCATCGTTCCAAAGGATGTGGACTTACAGAGCATAGGAGCGTCACCTCCTACAGGTTCCCCTCCAGAGCACCTACATTCCTAATTTAGAAATGTATTGCAGTTGTTTACTGTCACTGAGTCTAACCTTTGTAACCAGCTGTATTGTGGGAGCATTTTAAACAGAAGGACTGCAGCAGTTTCAAAAAATTGGCCCATTACCATCTTTTCAAGGATAGTCAGGAGAAGGACATAATTGCTGGCATTTGGATAAAAGCCTAACCCTCCTCCCAGCTGGCTTACACTCTCCCAAGGCTCCATTTCCACTGAAGTTCCCACGTGATTTGGGCAGATTCATCTATGCAAGACTTACAAAGATCTAAAATACTTGCATTCTAGCTCTGCTGTCTCTTCCATTGGTTTGGAAACACCTCAACATGTGCTTTCCTAATTTGGTATTGGAGTTGTTCATGTCACCATTGTAATTGCTATTTAGGAGATACATTCCCAGTAACAGCTGCATCAGCAAAAGCTCTTTTGACATCTTGTATAGGGAAACCTCACATTTGCATAGCACATTTGTAAAGTCTGGCATAAAATATTGAAATTCATGACATAAAAAATTTATGCTTTTGGTTGCAGTGAGGCAGTGCAGTGCTGTAGTTTGATTTGAAATCCATTTACATTTTATTAAATTAAAATGTTTAAAGTGTTTTATTTCTCCAGCCATATCTATGTATACATTTAAAATGTAATCAACATTTTCTTTGCAGATTTAG
Source organism: Hypanus sabinus (assembly GCF_030144855.1). Lineage (NCBI taxonomy): Eukaryota > Metazoa > Chordata > Chondrichthyes > Myliobatiformes > Dasyatidae > Hypanus > Hypanus sabinus. Next base: position 133,151,737 of record NC_082707.1, read on the forward strand.
ATAAGAACACCTTTATTACAATAAATATAACAGAAAGGAGCTTTTAATAATGTTTTCCAAGAAATGAATGATGTTTGTGCTTCTAAGGAGGACAGCTTTACTTGGATTCACTTTTTCAGTAAGATGTGGCACTGCTAAATGCAGATTTATCTCTGGCCATCCCCAGGTCAGTCGTGATGAAGTCTCAGCCTGAAATGTCAACTGTTTATTCATTTCCATAAATGCTGCCAGATGTGCTGGCTTCTTGTAGAATTTTCTGTCTTTTACTCTGGATTGCCAGCATCTGCAGAAAATCTTGTGTAACGAACATGTTCTGTTTTCAAAGATGCCCTTAAGTTGATTTTGTTTGTACATTGAAATGTACACTAAAGTATTCGATTATGGTAACCATACCACCTTGATATTGTAATGATTGGCATCAAAAGCATTTAATACTGAAAAATTACTGCAAGTAAAGAGAGAGAAGAAAGTAGTTCTGCTGTTCATAGGAACAAACGCATGTCAGACTTGAATTTAAAAATAGTATAGAAACTCACTCATATAAGGAAGCACAGAAGACCGGCATTCTTAAACTGTATTCTGTTACAAAATCTTAACTTGGTCTCAGCTGTAGAAAAGGTTTCCCTGCTGCAATATTACAATGTTAAGAACAATGTCTTCTGCTCATTTATCAGGGGTAAGAGCATCTTTCATCACTTATCTCTATTATTTGTACATGTTTCACTTCACAATATATAGTCTGCTACTCTAAAACTGAAAGTCATGAATGACTGCTGTCTAGTGGCCTTGACCTCACACACACATCATGATGACCCTAGAGAGAATGGTCCAGGCTCACCTCTGACCCACGGTCAGATCAGCCCTGTAGCCCCTGCATTTTGCCTATCAGGAGCACATTGGATTCAATAGTGTTGTAACCTATGTGCTGAACAGGGCCTACTCCCATTTGGATAAGCAGGGCAGCATTGTAAGGTTCATGTTTTTTGATTTCTCAAGTGTCTTCAATACTATACAGCCCTCATTGCTGGGGGAAAGGTTTCGTTCAGTGCAGGTTGGCATTTACATTGTATCCTGGATAATGGACTACCTGACTGGCAGACTGCAGTTTGTGGGGCTTCAGAGCTGCCTGTCAGACATGGCTATAAGCAGCAAAGGGGGCTCACAGGGGACTGTATTGACCCCCTTCCTGTTTACCACATATACCTCAGACTTCAGATACAACACTGAGTCATGTCATCTACAGGAATTCTCTGATGACTTAGCAATAGTTGGGTGTATAATGGGAGGATGAATACAGGGCCCTGGTGGAGGACTTTGGAGCAGCATGTGGAATTTGTAAAGTAGTTCTACTGATGTAACTTATCTGATCACAGGCTGTCCTAACTGTAAAATTGATTTTGGAATTAGAGACGTGCACAACAAATGCAATACTATTTGAAAGTCAGCTTAGTAAAATTTACATTTCTCAGTCCTCTTTGTGCCTTTCTTGTTCTTTGCAAGTCCCAACTCTTTAAGATTAACATGGTGATTTACTTAAAAGTCAAATTTAGGTAGTAATTCCTTTTAAGAAACTACATTTTAAACAAAAGATCTACACCAGGAGAAAACGTGGGAACTTTTATATGTAAAGTTTGTGCCTACAGAATTTCTAATTTTATTTCTTTCTATTCGGAGCAAGAAGGCTGCGAGTGAATTGCTGAATTTCAGAGTGAAGGGAGATTTTTTTCTACTCAGGTTAGAGAGGCGAGACTGTGCAGGCACATGATGTCAGCCAGTAGAGCGCGAAAGGTTTAAAAAGAAGGCAGCCATATCTAGCAGGCAGCGGAGTGAGAGGCAGCAGAGTGACAGGGCTTTGGCTCAACTGCTTAGGCAGTAACGGGATGAGGCGAGGTAGGAAGTATGTGAGGCCAGTTTTCTGTGCTCAGTGTCAGATGTGGGTGTCCTCGAGTCTCCCAGCCTCCTGGACAGCCGTGTGTCGAGCTGCAGCTCCTGAGGGACCGAGTTAGGGAATCAGTGAGAGTGAGGAGGTGATAGAGAGGAGTTACAGGCAGGTGGTCACACCGGGGCCTCGGGAGACAGACAAGTGGGTCACAGTCAGGAGGAGGAAGGGGAAGAGTCAGGTACTAGAGAGTACCCCTGTGGCTGTACCCCTTGACTCCTGTTTGAATACTGTTGGGTGGGACAGCTTATCTGGTAGAAGCAACAGTGCCAGTGCCTCTGGCACAGAATCCGGCCCTTTGGCTCAGAAGGGTAGGGGAGGGAAGAGGAAGGCAATAGTGATAGGGGGCTCTATAGTTAGGGGGTCAGACAGGTGATTCTGTGGACGCAGGAAAGAAACTTGGTGCCAGAGTCCGGGACGTTTTGGATCACGTTCGAGATATACTGTGGTGGGAGGGAGAACAGCCAGAGGCCATGGTACATATTGGTACCAATGACATAGGTAAGAAAAGGGAAGAGGTCCTGAAAAAAGTCTACAGGGAGTTAGGAAGGAAGTTGAGAAGCAGGACCACAAAGGTAGTGTGTGCCACACGACAGTGAGAATAATAATAGGATGAGGTGGATAATTGTATGGCTGAGGGATTGGAGCAGGGGGCAGGGATTCCAATTTCTGGATCATTAGGACCTCTTTTGGGGCAGGTGTGACCTGTACAAAAAGGACTGGTTGCACTTGAATCCCGGGGGACCAATATCCTGGCGGGGAGGTTTGCTAAGGCTACTGGGGAGAGTTTAAACTAGAATTGTTGGGTGGTGGGAACCGAACTGAAGAGACTGAGGAAGAGGAGGTTAGCTCACAAATAGTGAAAGCTTGTAGACAGTACGAGAGGGAGGATAGGCAGATGATAGAGAAGGCGTGCGCTCAGACCGAAGTCTTGAGATGTGTCTATTTTAACGCAAGGAGTGTTGTGAACAAAGTGGATGAGCTTAGAGCATGGATCAGTATTTGGAGATGTGATGTGGTGGCCATTACAAAGACTTGGATGGTTCAGGGACAGGATTGATTACTTAAAGTGCCGGGATTTAGATGTTTCAGAAGGGACAGGGAGAGAGGTAAACAAGTTGGGGGCATTGCACTGTTGATCAGAGATAGTGTCACAGCTGCAGAAAAGGTGGACTCCAAGGAGGGATTGTATACAGTCTCTGTGGGTGGAGGTTAGAGACAGGAAAGGGGTCAATAACTTTACTGGGTGTTTATTTATAGGCTGCCTAATAGTAACAGGGATATCGAGGAGCAGATAGGGAAACAGATACTGGAAAGGTGTAATAATAACAGAGTTGTTGTGATGGGAGATTTTAATTTCCCAAATATCGATTGGCATCTCCCTAGAGCAAGGGGTTTAGATGGGGTGGAATTTGTTAGGTGTGTTCAGGAAGGTTTCTTGTCACAATATGTGGATAAGCCCACAAGAGGAGAAGCTGTACTTGATTTGGTATTGGGGAAATGAACCTGGTCAGGTGTCAGATCTCTCAGTGGGAGAGCATTTTGGAGATAGTGATCATAATTCTATCTCCTTTACAATAGCATTGGAGAGAGATAGGAGCAGACAAGTTGGAAAATTGTTTAATTGGAGTAAGGGAAATTATGAGGCTATCAGGCAGGAAATTGGAGGCTTTAATTAGAAAGATGTTCTCAGGGAAAAGTACAGAAGAAATGCGGCAAATATTCGGGTTATTTGTGTAGAGTTCTATATAGGTATGTTCTAATGAGGTAGGAAAGTTATGGTAGGGTACAGGAACTGTGATGTACAAAGGCTGTAATAAATTAGTCAAGAATGAAGACATGAGGTTGCTTTGGCAGTCAGGGTGAAGGATAATCCTAAGAGCTTCTACAGGTATGTTAAAAGCAAAAGGATAGTAAAGGATAAAATTGGTCCTCTTGAAGATCAGAGTGGTTGGCTATGTCTGGAACTAAAAGAAATAGGAGAGATATTAAATGGGTTTTTTGCATCTGTATTTACTAAGGAAACTGGAATAGAGTCTATGAGGTGTTGGAGGTGTAGTGGACAGTGAAGAAGGTTTTCAAAACTTGCAGAGGGATTTGGATCAGTTGGAGGAATGGGCTGAAAAATGGCAGATGGAGTTTAATGTGGACAAGTGTGAGGTATTGCACTTTGGAAGGTCAAACCAAGGTAGAACATACAAGGTAAATGGTAGGATACAGAGGAGTGCAGTAGAACATTGGTGAGACAGAATTTGGAGTATTGTGTGCAGTTTTGGTCACCGAATTACAGGAAGGATACTAATAAGGTTGAAAGAGTGCAGAGAAGGTTTACAAGGATGTTGCCGGGACTTGAGAAACAGAGTTACAGAGAATGGTTGAATAGGTTAGGACTTTATTCCCTGGAGAGTAGAAGAATGAGGGGTGATTTGATAGAGGTGTATAAGATTATGATGGGTATAGATAGAGTGAATGCAAGCAGGCTTTTTCCACTGAGGCCAGGGGAGAAAAAAACTAGAGGTCATGGATTAAGGGTGAAGGGGGAAAAGTTTAAAGGGAATATTGGGGGACTTCTTCACATAGAGAGTGGTTGGAGTGTGGAGTGAGCTGCCAGATGAAGTGGTGAATGCAGGCCCACTTTTGACATTTAAGAAAAACTTGGACAGGTACATGGATGAGAGGGGTTTGGAGGGATATGGCCCAGGTGCAGGTCAGTGGGACTAGGCCGAAAAATGGTTCGGCACAGCCAAGAAGGGCCAAAAGGCCTGTTTCTGTGCTGTAATGTTCTATGGTTCTAAGAAGAAAAGAAAAGGTTACAAAAGGTTCAGAGAGTTAGGTATTGTTAGAGATCTAGAAGATTATAAGGCTACTAGGAAGGAGCTTAAGAAATAAATTAGGAGAGCCAGAAGGAGCCATGGGAAGGCCTTGGCGGGCAAAATTAAGGAAAACCCCAAGGCATTCTACAAGTATGTGAAGAGCAAGAGGATAAGGCGTGAAAGAATAGGATCTATCAAGTGCGACAGTGGGAAAGTGTGTATGGAACCGGAGGGAATAGCAGTGGTACTTAATGACTACTTTTCTTCAGTATTTACTATGGAAAAGGATCTTAGTGATTGTAGTGATGACTTGCAGCAGACTGATAAGCTTGAGCATGTAGATATTAAGAAAGAGTTTGTGCTGGAGCTTTTGGAAAGCATCAAGTTGGATAAGTCATCGGGACTGGACAAAATGTACCCATGCTACTGTGCGAGGCGAGGGAGGAGATTGCTGAGCCTCTGGCGATGATCTTTGCATCATCAATGGTGACGGGAGAGGTTCCGGAGGATTGGAAGGTTGCGGATGTTGTTCCTTTATTCAAGAAAGGGAGTAGAGATAGCCCAGGAAATTATAGACTGGTGAGTCTTAACTCAGTGGTTGGTAAATTGATGGATAAGATCCTGAGAGGCAGAATTTATGTACATTTGAAGAGGCATAATATGATTAGGAATAGTCAGCATGGCTTTGCCAAAGGCAGGTCATGCCTTACGAGCCTGATTGAATTTTTTGAGGTTGTGACTAAACACATTGATGAAGGAAGAGCAGTAAATGTAGTGTATATGGATTTCAGCAAGGCATTTGATAAGGTAGCCCATGCAAGGTTTACTGAGAAAGTAAGGAGGCATGGGATCCACGGGGACATTGCTTTGTGGATACAGAACTGGCTTGCCCACAGAAGGCAAAGAGTGGTGTAGATCTGTCATATTCTGCATGGAGGTTGGTCACCAGTAGAGTGCCTCAGGGATGTGTTCTGGGACCCTTACTTTTCGTGATTTTTATAAATGACCTGATGAGGGAATGGAGGGATGGGTTAGTAAGTTTGCTGATGACACAAAAGTTGGAAGTGTTGTGGATAGTGTGGAGGGATGTCAGAGGTTGCAATGGGACATTGATAGGATGCAAAACTGGGCTGAGAAGTGGCAGATAAGTGTGAATTGGTTCATTTTGGTAGGTCAAATATGATGGCAGGATATAGTATTAATGTTAATACTCTTGGCAGTGTGGAGGATCAGAGGGATCTTGGGGTCTGAGTCCGTAGGACGCTCAAAGCAGCTGCGCAGGTTGACTCTGTGGTTAAGAAGGTGTATGGTGTATCGGCCTTCATCAATCGTGGAATTGAATTTAGGAGCTGAGAGGTAATGTTGCAGCTATATGGGATCCTGGTCAGACCCCACTTGGCGTACTGTGCTCAGTTCTGGTCGCCTCCCTAGAGGAAGGATGTAGAAGCCATAGAAAGGGTGCAGAGGAGATTTACAAACAGACATACTTTATTGATCCCGAGGGAAATTAGGCTTTGTTACAGTCGCACCAACCAAGAATAGTGTAGAAATATAGTAATATAAAACCATAAATAATTAAATAATAATAGGTAAATTATGCCAAGTGGAATTAAGTTCCCAGGGCACCACTTCTCAGTACAAGAGGACATGGCTTTAAGGTAAGGGGAGGGAAGTTCAAGGGGGACATTAGAGGAAGGTTTTTCACTCAGAGAGTGATTGGTGCGTGGAATGCACTGCCTGAGTCAGTGGTGGAGGCAGATACACTAGTGAAGTTTAAGAGACTACCAGACAGGTATATGGAGGAATTTAAGGTGGGGGGTTATATGGGAGGCAGGGTTTGAGGGGCGGCACAACATTGTGGGCCAAAGGGCCTGTAATGTGCTGTACTATTTTATGATCTATGTTCTATGTTAAGTCCAGGATCAGCCTATTGGCTCAGGGTGTCTGACACTCCGAGGGAGGAGTTGTAAAGTTTGATGGCCACAGGCAGGAATGACTTCCTATGACGCTCAGTGTTGCATCTCGGTGGAATGAGTCTCTGGCTGAATGTACTCCTGTGCCTAACCAGAACATTATGGAGTGGATGGGAGACATTGTCCAAGATGGCATGCAACTTGGACAGCATCCTCTTCTCAGACAGCACCGTCAGAGAGTCTAGTTCCACTCCCACGACATCACTGGCCTTATGGATGAGTTTGTTGATTCCGTTGGTGTCTGCTACCTTCAGCCTGCTGCCCCAGCACATAACAACAAACATGATAGCACTGCCCACCACAGACTTGTAGAACATCCTCAGCATCGTCCGTCAGATGTTAAAGGACCTCACTCTCCTCAGGAAGTAGAGACGGCTCTGACCCTTCTTGTAGGCAGCCTCAGTGTTTTTTGACCAGTCCAGTTTATTGTCAATTTGTATCCCCAGGTATTTGTAATCCTCCACCATGTTCACACTGACCCCTTGAATGGAAACAGGGGTCACAGGTGCCTTAACCCTCCTCAGGTCCACCACCAGAGTCTTTTTCACATTAAGCTGCAGGTGATTCTCCTCGCACCATGTGACAAAGTTTCCCACTGTAGGCCTGTACTCAGCTTCATCTCCCTTGCTGATGCTTCCAACTATGGCAGAGTCATCAGAAAACTTCTGAAGATGGCAAGACTCTATGCGGTAGTTGAAGTCTGAGGTGTAGATGGTGAAGAGAAAGGGAGACAGGACAGTCCCCTGTGGAGCCCCAGTGCTGCTGACCACTGTCTGACACACAGTGTTGCAAGCGCACGTACTGTGACCTGCCAGTCAGGTAATTAATAATCCATGACACCAGGGAAGCATCCACCTGCATCGCTGTCAGCTTCTCACCCAGCAGAGCAGGGCATGTTACAAGGATGTTGCCTGGATTGGGAAGCATGCCTTATGAGGATAGGTTGAGTGAACTCGGCCTTTTCTCCTTGGAGTGAAGGGGGATGAGAGGTGACCTGATAGAGGTGTACAAGATGATGTGAGGTATTGATTGTGTGGATAGTCAGAGGCTTTTTCCCAGGGTTGAAATGGTTGCCATAAGAGGACACAGGTTTAAGGTACTGGGGAGTAGGTACAGAGGAGATGTCGGGTAAGTTTTTTACGCAGAGAATGGCGTGTGCGTGGAATGGGCTGCTGGCAATGGTGGTGGAGGTGGATACGACAGGGTCTTTTAAGAGGGTTTTAGATAGATACGTGGAGCTTAGTTAAATATAGGGCTAAAGAAGATACGAGGTTGGTTTGGCAAATAAGGTGAAAGTAAATCTGAAAGGTTTCTACAGTTATATTAAAAGCAAGAGGATAGTGAGGGATAAAATTGGTCCCTTAGAGAATCAGGGTGGTCAGCTACGTGTGGGGCCGAGGGAGATGGGAGAGATTTTGAATGATTTCTTCTCTTCAGTATTCACTAAGGAGAAGGATATTAAATTGTGTAAGGTGTGGGAAACAAGTAGGGAAGTTATGGAACCTATGACAATAAAAGAGGTGGAAGTACTGGCGCTTTTAAGAAATTAAAAGTGGATACATCTCCGGGTCCTGACAGGATATTCCCCAGGACCTTGAGGGAAGTTTGTGTAGAGATAGCAGGAGCTCTGACGGAGATCTTTCAGATGTCATTAGAAACGGGGATTGTGCCGGAGGATTGGCGTATTGCACATGTGGTTCCATTGTTTAAAAAGGGTTCTAGAAGTAAGCCTAGCAATTATAGACCTGTCAGGTTTGACATCAGTGTTGGGTAAATTAATGGAAAGTATTCTTAGAGATAGTATTTATAATTATCTGGATAGACAGGATCTGATTAGGAGTAGCCAGCATGGATTTGTGCGTGGAAGGGCATGTTTGACAAACCTTATTGAATTTTTTGAAGAAGTTACGAGGAATGTTGACGAGGGTAAGGCAGTGGATGTAGTCTATATGGACTTCAGCAAAGCCTTTGACAAAGTTCCACATGGAAGGTTAGTTAAGAAGGTTCAGTCGTTAGGTATTAATGCTGGATTAATAAAATGGATTCAACAGTGGCTAGATGGGAGATGCCAGAGAGTAGTGGTGGATAATTGTTTATCGGGATGGAAGCCAGTGACTAGCGGGGTGCCTCAGGGATCTGTTTTGGGCCCAATGTTGTTTTTAATATACATAAATGATCTGGATGATGGGGTGGTAAATTGGATTAGTAAGTATGCCGATGATACTAAGATAGGAGGTGTTGTGGATAATGAGGTGGGTTTTCAAAGCTTGCAGGGAGATTTATGCCGGTTAGAAGAATGGGCTGAACGTTGGCAGATGGAGTTTAATGCTGAGAAGTGTGAGGTTCTACATTTTGGCAGGAATAATCCAAATAGAACATACAGGGTAAATGGTAGGGCATTGAGGAATGCAGTGGAACAGAGAGATCTAGGAATAACAGTGCATAGTTCCCTGAAGGTGGAGTCTCATGTAGATAGGGTGGTGAAGAAGGCTTTTGGAAAGCTGGCCTTTATAAATCAGAGCATTGAGTACAGAAGTTGGGATGTAATATTAAAATTGTACAAGGCATTGGTAAGGCCAAATTTGGAATATTGTGTACAGTTCTGGTCACCGAATTATAGGAAAGATATCAATAAATTAGAGAGAGTGCAGAGACGATTTACTAGGATGTTACCTGGGTTTCAGCACTTAAGTTACAGAGAAAGGTTGAACAAGTTAGGTCTCTATTCATTGGAGCGTAGAAGGTTGAGGGGGGATTTGATCGAGGTATTTAAAATTTTGAGAGGGATTGATAGAGTTGACGTGAATAGGCTGTTTCCATTGAGAGTAGGGGAGATTCAAACTTGAGGACATGATTTGAGAGTTAAGGGGCAGAAGTTTAAGGGAAACATGGGGGGGGGGTATTTCTTTACTCAGAGAGTGATAGCTGTGTGGAATGAGCTTCCTGTAGAAGTAGTAGAGGCCAGTTCAGTTGTGTCATTTAAGGTAAAATTGGATAGGTATATGGACAGGAAAGGAGTGGAGGGTTATGGGCTGAGTGCAGGTAGGTGGGACTAGGTGAGATTAAGAGTTCGGCATGGACTAGGAGGGCCGAGATGGCCTGTTTCCGTGCTGTGATTGTTATATGGTTATATAGGTAAACCTAGTAACTTCTATGGTAGGGACATATTCAGCACGACTTTGTGGGCCCAAGGGCCTGTATTGTGCTGCAGGTTTTTTATGTTTCTGTGTTACTGTATGACACTTAATGGAGATGGTGGGACAGATTAGCATTAAAGAATTTTTTGTTACTCTTGTACACTTTGTGAATTTTGTCATGGCATATTGCACGATATACATGGATTTATAATGTTTGTAATTTTAAAGCTAATATTAACTGTAATTCTAAGTGTACTCAATCAGAAAATTAGTTGTAAAAACTAAGTGCTCGAGTGAGGGCAATGAGGAGAAAAATCTGTGCTCCCGACTAATATTTGTTGTATTTTGCCAGTCCTTTCAAGTGCAAACATATTTGTTTGCTGAAGACACTGACTAGTTTGTTGGAAATTTTCCAGACATGGATGTATATTGCCAGTTTTTTTTTAAGCTTGTTTCACTAGCTGCTAAAGTTATTAAAGCTTATACAAAGCAACCACTTTATTTAAACTGGTTAATTTCTTTCTACATGTACCATATAGATTGTTTAAAGTTTAAAAAATGCCCCATTGCTGCTTCTTTGTATTCAATAAACACTAATAAGAAACAAAACTCATTTGAAACAAATAATGGACTTATCAGGGAATATCCTGTCTTCTTTTCATTTCAAATATGTTTATTTTTGAAAAGTATTGCTGTGTGTATCTAGATGAACAGTGCACTTGCACTGGAAAAGAGATGCAGCTAAAAATAATACCAAAAGTTGTCAGTAATTTAAACATGCAGAACATAGCTGATGTAGCACAGGAACAAGCAAGCCTTTGAACTTCGATATTTTGTGTTGATCATGTTGTCAGTTTAATTAATTCCATCTGCCTGAATGTAGTCTGTGTCTCTCTATTCGCTGCTTGTTCATCATATCTGCTTTTACCACTTTCACCTCAGTCTTATATACTGTACTTCTACCAGGTCACTTCTCTGCCTCCAATGCTTCTGAGAAAATACTTCACGTTTGACTAATCTCTCCTTGCAGCTAATACTCTCCAATCTAGGCAACAGCCTTGATTTCTTAAACCTTCACTAACGGCTGGTATATTAATATTGATAGCATCTTAAAAAACCTCCTTGAACTCCAGTGAGATCTTGACAACAGTTTTTAATGTTCTATAGCTCAACTTTCTCCATTTTAGATGTTTTCTCCACAGCCATGTTTTGGGCTTTACTGATTCTGAATGAATTTCCATACATTCTAATGCACTTCTTAGGTTTCTTTGGTCTCAAGGTCTTACATGACCTAACTTCTTATTGGCTGTCACACTGTGGCTGCAAAATTACTCAGTACTGCATATAATGTTGAGAAACTACTGCTTGTGTTTACATTTTCCATGAATTTTAAAGAAAAGTTAAGATTACATGTCCATTCCTTTCTTGTTTGTCATTTTCCTGACAAATTGGCCCTTTTGGCTTTGGATTTCAGTCTTTGCAGTCTTTGGTATACTGTATATTTGATTAATTGCTTACTTTTTCCAACAGTGTGGGTCTTTTAAAATAGGAAAACCTGTTTTTTTAGGAACGTTCTCTTAATGACCTTGAAACTTTCCATATCTTTATCTTCTAGTTTGTCCAAACCCTTCTGATAAACTTACTACTGAAGATTTATTCTGTTCTTTGATGGCTGCTGGTGAGACACTCCAAGTTAATCTTTTGTCTTTCATCTGTACAAAGATGCAGCACAAAGATGTACTCTATGTTTAGGCATCTAAGCAACTTGTTATCTCAGAAGTGCCATATAATGGAATCATGTTCTCCATTACAATGAAAACATTGACTGGAAAACTTGCCTGGAATGACATTTGGTACAAGTCATGATTCTGTGAGACAATGTAGATGCAAAACCAACAGGATTGTGGCATAGTTGGTGACTTTAATTTCCTCAACATTGACTGGGATTTCTTCAGTGTAAGAGGCTCAGATGATGCTGAGTTTCTTCAGTGTGTTCAAGCGGGCTTCTTTAAACATTATGTGGATATTCTAACTAGAGCAGGGAAATGAACCTGAACAGGTAACTTGCCTTTCAGTGGGAGAGCATTTTGGAAATAGTGATCGCAACTCTTTAAATTTTAGGATAATAATGAATATGAGTAAGTATGTGTGAAAGTCCAAAATTGGAAGGTCAAATTACAACATTATTATAGAGGAACTAGGTGTAGTTAGTTGAAGCAGCTGTTACTGGGCAGGTTGACAACTGACATGTTGGAGTTGTTTAAAGACTAAATAGAGCTCAGGAACTGTACATTCCAGTTAGGAGAAAGGACAAAGATGATAAGATAAAGGGACCTTGAATGTTGACAAAGGTTATTTATTTTTTGATTAATTTATTTAGCAATACAGCATAGAACTTCCAACCCTTTGAGCTGCACCACCCAGTAACCCACTGATTTAAGCTTGTCAGAGGGAGGAAATCGGGAATATTTCAGGGAATTATTGGTTGTTGAACCTCCCATCAGTAATAGCGAAGCCACCGGAGAGGATACTTTGGAAGAGGATTTAAGTGCCTTCAGTAAAACATAGGCTGATTTGAGACAGTATGGCTTTGTGTGAGACAGGTCATCTCTTACAAATGTGGATTGAGTTTTTTAGGAGGTGATCAGGGTGGTTGATGAGGGTAGATGGTAGATATTGTCTGCATGGACTTTAGTAAGGCACATTATAAGATCCCTTACGGTACACTGATCCAGATGGTCAGGATGGCCCTGTGCCATTCCAAATTGGCTTCCCATAACCGAGAAGGCAGTGATGGAAGGATCAAAGTCAGTGTAAATTTGTTATTGAAATATGTTTGTTACCATATGCTATCTTGAGATTCATTTTATTGTAGGCATTTATAGAAAAATAAAGAAATACAATAAACAACAAAAAATATACATAAACAAAGACTGACAACCAACATGCAACAGAAAACAAATTGTGTAAATAACAAATAAACGATACTGAGAACATGAGTTGTCAGGTCCTTGAAAGTGAGTCTTTAGATTGTTGAATCAGTTAAGAGTTTTGGTGAGTGAAGTTATCCACCCCAGTTCAGGAGCCTTATGGTTTTAGGGTAATAACTGTTCCTAAACCTGCAGCTGTGGGATCTAAGGCTCAAGTACTCACTGTCCAATGGTAATAGCAAAAAGAGAACATGGTCTGTATGGTGGGCACTCTTGTTGATGGATGCTGCTTTCTTGCACCAGCACCTCCTGCCCACTGCATGACCTTGATGGTGGGGGCTTGGGGTGGTGAAGGTTCTTGATGATGGATGCTGTTTTCTTGAGGCAGCACTCCATGTAAATGTACTCCATGATGGGGAGGGCTTTGTCTGTGATGGACTGGTTTGTATCCAAGCCTCTCTGTGGACTTTTCCCAGTTGTGGACATCACTGTTTCTGTACCAGGCCATGATGCAACCATTTAGGATACTCTCCACTTACTCTCCAATCTCTGTGTATCTATAGAGGTTTGTTAAAGCTTAAGGTGACATACTGAATCTACGCAAACTTCTAAGAAAGTGGAGGCACTATTGTTCCTTCATTGTGATGGCACTGAAGTGCTGGTTCCAGGACAGATTCTTTGATATGATAACGCTAAGGAATTTAAAATTACTAACCTTCTCCACCTTTGATCTCCTGATGAGGATTGGTTCATGGACCTCCTTTAGTCAATACATTGAGATCATACCTGGACCTTTTGTATTTTCCTAGATCACCAATCCTGAACTTCACCGATTTAACCCTCAGCAAATTTCCCATCACATGCTTCATCCAAGTCTTCTGATTGAGGAAGACTGAATGACATTGTGAGGATGCACTCATTCAGGATTGTTTTTATTTATTCTGTGACAACTGTGGTATATTTATTCAGGTTTTCTAATTCTTTGAACAAGGTCCAGTCCACCGACTGAAAGCAGTCCTATAGCCGCTCCTTTGCGTCCCATGACTACCTCTTTGTTGTCCTTACTCTGGTGCCTAGTTCTTTAGTCTCTGTCTGTATGCAGGTAGGAGAACAACTGGGTGGTCACACTTCGTGAAATGTGGTTGAGGGACGAAACTGTAGGCATTGTTAATGGTAGTGTAGCAATGATCAAGTGTGTTGGGTCCTCTTGTGCTGTAGCTGATGTGCTGATGATAGTTGGGCATGGATTTCTCCAAGCTAGCATGATTGAAGTTCCTGGCAAGGATTTGAAAGTCAGGGTATGTTATTTCTTGTTTAATAATCAAAGCATTCAGTGCATTGACTGCTTGCTTGTATTCTGTCTTTGGCGGTATATAAGCTGCAGTCAGAATCACAGCATTAGATGTTCCAGATTGAGAGAATAACAGTCAAAGAAGATGACTACATCCAAGTACCACAATGGGCTTATCATGAAGTAGATGCTGCCACCTATGACTTTTTCTCATTCTGCTGTCTGGTCCATCAGGTAGATTGATAACCCTTCTAGATGGAGCATAGGGACTGGCATGTGGGGGGAGAACCATGTCTTAGTGAAAAAGAATGCAACAATCCTTATTTTCCCTCCGATATAGCAATCTTGCCCTTGGGTCCTTTATCTTGTTCTCCAGTGACTGTACATCGATCAGGAGGATGCTAGGCAGTGGAGATTGTGTAACCTGATGTCTGCCTTGGCAACCTCTCTTTCTATAGCGGACAACCAACTGCTTTCAGGTACCATACCAGCATTCCAGAGTCAAATTCTCTAAGTCCTTCAGGCTCTTCAGGAGATCATAAGATCATTAGTGCATTTTGAAGGTTCTGTGACTGGTGGATCAGTACTAGGGCTTTTGGTGTTTGTGATGTGCAGTGGATTCCTGTTAACTTGGTCATCGATTAATCAGGGCAGCCACTTATTTGGGATAACTGTTAAAGAACAGAAACTAATCACAAAAATAACTAGGATTCCCTTTGTTTACTTGAGACACTACGCTGCTAATTGGGGTAGGATACTGTTGCCGAACAGTTTCTAAAAGCAACAGTTTGTATTAGTATGTGACTAGTGCACTAGTCACATGTGCACTCGTGTATCTGTTAGACACTACACTGTGTTTAGAGCGAACAGTTTTTAAATAGGGTCGGTTGCATGTGCCTGTGTTCAAAAATCAATGATTTTTGTCACTGATTGTTGGTGAGAAATAAACAATAAGACAATTGCTTACTGTGATTTCAAGTGTTCAGGTTTGGAATGCCGGAAGTGGCCGGGACTGAAAATTAAACGATTTCATTGCTTCAGCAAATTAGGAACGGTGAAGAATTTGAAGGTATAGACAATCATCTTGAATGTTACAATGAAAATGAAGATTTGGAGGATGCAGTCGTTGATAGCATTGTATGAAGGCAGTCCATTATATACACTAGGTGCCTGCACTGATTTTGTTTATTTACAGTCAATCATAAGAACTCGATTACTATTAGGAACTAGTATAGATATACAGTACTGTAGTAGTATTGATATTGTTCTACTTTGTTCTGCATTTCATTTAAATACATAATATGTAATTCAGTTAAATGGTAGTTTCTTTTTTTACTCTTTTTAAACTATTTCCACGCAACTTCAGCTAATTGGGGCTACTGCTTAATTAGGCCAAAATGCACTCGTCCTGATGTGTCCCAATTAACCAAAATTCACTGTATATAAATAACTTGGATAAAAATGTAGATTTTTTTTGTTTTATAAGTTTGCAGATGACACAAGTTAGTGGAGTTGAGAATGGTATACAGACTATATATCAGGATATTGTTATGTACCCCGTAACTGGGTGTCTAACCAGCAAAGATAGAAGTATCCGTTGGAGTCTGGTGGTACTATTTTCAACAGTGTTTATTAGTAAAAATATACAAATCAATATCAATGCAAATATACAGATAATACACGTTAGCAATACTAAACCTAGAAGTGTGGGTATAATAATAATCAATAATAAACAAGCTCTATCGTTGTCTAGGGGATAATGAATTGTCGCATGGAAATATAAAGTTCAGTTCAGTTCATGCAGGCTGAGGTAGTTGTTGGTCGATGTGTTGTAATTGTTGGAGAGAGAGGGCGATCAAACAGTGACAGCTATTGTCTTGCAAACCTTCCTTTATGATCTTGATCCATCGATGTGTTGTTGTGGCCATTCAAGTATGACCCCTCTGTCCTTTAGCTAGACTGTTCTTCTGTGGTGGACTCGTCACCCAGGCAAGGGTGGACACACACACAAGCCCCCACCGGCCTTGCCATAACCACTGTGAGTGAAATTGACCGATCCGTTCGGTCCCCGATGCCCCACACTTTCTCATGGGTTTCTGATGCTCACTAGTGTGTCTCCTGGTGCGTCTGAGGGGTGTCACCCCAGACCTCACTTTTATCCCCACTCACGGGGTCTCAGGTGTCAATCAGGTTTGAATGACTTAACCCATCAAACCAGCCCACTCTGGCTGTCCCCTGAGGGATTTTAATGAGCAGGATGGTACCATGTAAACAGCCCTCTCCGCAGCCGTAAGTCTTTCGGGAGTCATAGCATGGTGGATAAACATAACTCTCTCTCAGGCTGATATCAGTAACAGATGTCCTGGCCTGTTTTCTTTTGTCTCTCTTACTCTCTCGTTAGCAGCATCGAAATAGTAACAGTTTGCGATTCTCCAAAAGGTAGGGGGGGCATGGGCAACTCTGCACCCTTCTGCCCAACAGAGTTGTTCATCCTTCGTAACAATATAGATCAGTGACATATATGGGATGAGAAATAGCAGATAGAATTTAATCCAAATAGGTGTGAAGTGATACACCTTGGAAGGTCTAATAGAATGGGAAAATACTGTATACATTTAATGGTAAGACCCTTAAATGCTTTGCAGTACAGGGGGATCTGTATGGAAGGAAATCGTGATGAAGAGAGACCTAGTCCATAGCTCACTGAAAATGGCTGTATATGTAGACAGACTGATAAAAAGATGCGTGGCATGCTTGCCTTCATTAGTCAGGACATTAAACGTAAGAGTCGCAAAATCATGTTGCAGCGATATAAAACTTTGGTTAGGCTGCACTTGCAGTATTATGTACATTTCTGGTCAACTTTTTACAGGAATAATGTAATCACAAATAAGAGAAAATCTGGAGATGCTGGAAATCCAAGCAACACACATAAAATGCTGGAGAAATTCCAGAAGAAATGGGTTCTCCTAGTGGCCATCCATTTTAATTCCACTTCCCATTCCATTTCTGATATGTCAATCCCTGGCCTCCTCTAATGTCGTGATGAGATCACAGTCAGATTGGAGGAGCAACACCTTGTACTCTGCTCTGGGTAGCTTCCAACCTGATGGCATGAACATTGATTTCTTGAACTTCTGGTAATGACTTCCTTCACCATTCCCCATCCCCCTTTACTCTCTCTCATCTTATCTCCTTGCCTGCCTGTCACCTCTCTTTGGTGCTCCTCCCCCACCTACCTTTTCTTTCTCCCATGGCCTTCTGTCCTCTCCTATTAGACTCCCCCTTCTCTAGCCCTGTATCTCTTTCACCAGCTCTTTACTTCAATCCTACCCCTCCTGGTTTCACCTATCACCTTGTGTTCCTCTCTCTCCTCAACCACCTTTTAAATCTACTCTTCATCATTTCTTCTCCAGTTCTGCTGAAGGGTCTTGGCTCGAAATGTCAACTGTACTTTTTGCCATAGATGCTGCATGGCCTGCTGAGTTTCTCCAGCATTTTGTAGGTGTTATGGGAATAATGCGAAGGCTTTGTAAAAGATCCATGTTATGACCAGGTTAAAAGAGCAAAACAGCAGCAACATATTGCTGATCAGAGAAAGCCAGAGGAACAGAAGATAGTCTGTCAAGTCAAAGTAAGGAAGCTACCTAAAAAGGCAGGGTTCCTTCACAGATGGATAGGACCACAAGTGGTGCTATTGACAAATGACACCTGTGTTAGAGTGCAGACCCAGCAAGGTAGCCAGTGGAAACACTGAACTCGGGTTAAAGTATATGACTCATCTTTTGTCGCCCTCACATCCAGAACAAGGGATCAGGGCTACCCAGTACCAATGTCATTATGCAGAATTTAACTGATGAGCATCAACCTACTGCTTCACATCTGACTATTCCTGATGGAAAAAGAATAGGAACATGAAAGCAGAAGACACAGCATTTCAGCATGCCTTGATCAACATGTTAAAGTACAGTGGTAGCTGTAATTAATAATTAAGGCTGGTTCTGGAAGGTAGATGATTGGTTGTAAAAATTAGAATAAAAAGATATTGGGAAAATAGATGGGAAAGGTTTCAAGCAATGGCAGACATCAAGTTCCACAACTTCGATGGCAAGGCAGGCCGAGAAAGAGAAGAACTTGTGTACAGCGTCTGAAGGCAGCTTCCCCAGCCTGGAATAGGAATGGACACAAATGAGCTGGGCCCTTTCAGTAGTTGTGCTAGCGATCGAAAAGACAGTCTGGGAGGGGTGCCAGTGGGGTGAGGTCCTTGCAGTTATTCAAATAGAGACCACCCAAACCCTCCTGTACATTGATCAAAGGGACTGAGAGACATGTCAGATTATTCTGACAATTCACTGTCATGGCATGGATTGTGAACACTCGCTGTAAACCTGATACAGTTACGTTGCTCGTGCCTCGCCCACAGATTAATTACTGATAGCCACTGCTGAGTTTAGCAAAAAGATAATGAAGGAGAAGACAAAAGTATCCAAGAAGAGGTTGTGAACAAACTTCTGAAATGTTTTATTGCCATTTCTGCTTTGTTTTATGGATAACAAGTTAGGGATGATAGTGTGGAAGTAATTGCGAGAGGGATCCAAAATGAAGGGCATTTTTGCTGCTCCACCTCATTAGACGCTTCTTAAAGCTTTGACCGGTGACCAATCCAAACATCAGAAGTTTGAGAGGAGGGGATTTCACTCAGGTCCACTGCCCGAGTAGAAAAGGGAGCAGCATGTGGCAGTAGTGTAATAGAGATTTGAACAGAGACCATTTATTAGTTGATTGGTAAGAGCAAAATAAAGAAAGGCAAGGTCAAGCACAGCGGCCATTGTCACTGGCCATTGATGGAGTGGACAGAGTTAGAATGGTGATCTTAAAGCTTTAGCTCTTCATGGCTTCAGTGAGAGAGAGGCTTCAGTCAGAGAAAGCAAAAAAAAAGAAAAGCTCGTGGTAAAGGTTTTATTTTCCTTCCCTTTTTTTAATCTGCTCAGTTAAGGCAGTAAACAGGCCAGGCAGGATTGTTGAATGCTCCTTTTGCGGGATGTGGGAAGGCAATGTCCCTGATGACTAAAGCTGTGAGAAGTGCATCCACCTGCAGCTTCTAACAATCCACATTAAGGAGTAGGAGCTGGAACTGGATGAAATCCAGATCATTTGGGAGGCTGAAGTGGTGTTAGATGAGACATATAAAGAGGTAATTACACCGAAGGTGCAGGACACAGGAAACTGCATGAAAGTCAGGAAGGGAGAAGGGATTAAGGAGCCAGTGCAGAGTACCCCTGTGGCCACCTCCCTCAACACCAGGTATGTCACTTTGGATACTGTATTTTTGGGGGGGGGGGCAGGAAAGTCACAATGGTTGGGTCTCTGGTACTGATTCTGGCTCTGTGACTCAGAAGGGAAGGGGGGAAGGGGTACACTCTGGTAGTAGAGGATTCGTTAGTGAGGAGTACAGACACGAGGTTTGTGGGCAAGAACAAGATTCCCGGATGGTGTGTTGCCTCCTGGGTCCCAGGGACTAGGACATCTTGGATAGAGTCCTCAGTATTCTTAAGTGGGAAGGTGAACTGTCAGAGGTTGTGATCCATGTAGTGACCTAAGTAGAAAGAGTGATGAGGTTTTGCAAAGTGAGTTCAGGGAGTTAAGTGCTAAGTTAAAGGGCAAGACCTCCAAGGTTGTGATTTCAGGATTGCTACCCATGCCAGGTTGTTACAGTAGGTGATTTTGACTTTCCACATACTGACTGGGAATCCCATACTGTAAAAAGGCTAGATGAGATAAAGTTTGTCAAATGTCCCCTCCTACAAATGACCAGGTGCTGTGTCTCTCTCTGGCCGACGTGAGAAGAACCCTGTGCAGGGTCAACCCACGGAAGGCTGCTGGACCAGACAACATCCCCGGTAGAGTGCTCAGAGGATGTGCAGACCAGCTAGCAGATGTTCTCACTGACATCTTCAACATCTCCCTGAGCAGCGCCACCATTCCAACAGGCTTCAAGGCCAACACCATCATCCCCGTGCCGAAGAAGTCTTCAGTGTCCTGCCTAAATGACTACCATCCCGTTGCACTTACATCCATCATCATGAAGTGTTTCGAGAGGCTCGTCATGAGGCATATCAAGACCCTGCTGCCCCCCTCACTGGATCCCCTGCAGTTTGTGTACCGTCCCAACCGCTCAACAGATGACGCCATTGCCACCACCCTCCACCTGGCCCTAACCCACCTGGACGAAAAAGACACTTACGTTCAGATGCTGTTCATAGACTTCAGTTCAGCATTCAACACAATCATTCCTCAGAAACTGATTGGAAAGCTGAGCCTACTGGGCCTGAACACCTCCCTCTGCAACTGGATCCTAGACTTCCTGACTGAGAACCTCAGATCGGGAGCAGCATCTCCAACACCATCACATTGAGCACAGGGACTCCCCAGGGTTGTGTGCTCAGTCCACTGCTGTTCACTCTGCTGACCCACGACTGTGTTGCAGCACACAGCTCGAACCATATCATCAAGTTTGCTGATGACACGACCGTTTCATTAGCAAGAACGACGAGTCAGCTTACAGAGAGGAGGTGCAGTGGCTAATGGACTGGTGCAGAGCCAACAACCTATCTCTGAATGTGAACAAAACAAAAGAGATGGTTGTTGACTTCAGGAGGGCACGGAGCAACCACTCCCCACTGAACATCGATGGCTCCTCGGTAGAGATCGTAAAGAACACCAAATTCATTGGTGTTCACCCGATGGAGAATCTCACCTGGTCCCTTAACACCAGCTCCATAGCAAAGAAAGCCCAGCAGCGTCTCTACTTTTTGCGAAGGCTGAGGAAAGTCCATCTCCCACCCCCCATCCTCATCACATTCTACAGGGGTTGTATTGAGAGCATCCTGAGCAGCTGCATCACTGCCTGGTTCGGAAATTGCACCATCTCGGATCGCAAGACCCTGCAGCGGATAGTGAGGTCAGCTGAGAAGATCATCGGGGTCTCTCTTCCTGCCATCACGGACATTTACACCACATGCTGCATCCGCAAAGGAAACAGCATTATGAAGGACCCCATGCACCCCTCACACAATCTCTTCTCCCTCCTGCCGTCTAGGAAAAGGCTCCGACGCATTTGGGCTCTCATGACCAGACTATGTAACAATTTTTTCCCCAAGCCACCAGACTCCTCAATACCTGAAGCCTGGACTGACACCTTGCCCTACTGTCCTGTTTATTATTTATTGTAATGCCTGCACTGTTTTTGTGCACTTTATGCAGTCCAGTGTAGGTCTGTAGTCTAACGTAGCTTTCTCTGTGTTGTTGTATTTTTTTATTACGTAGTTCAGTCTAGTTTTTTGTACTGTGTCACGTAACACCATGCTCCTGAAAAACGTCGTCTCATTTTTACTATGCACTGTACCAGCAGTTATGGTCGAAATGACAATAAAAGTTGACTTGACTTGACTTGAAAGTTTTCTTAATCAGACATAGAAGTTCCAACAAGAGAGTGTGTGATACTTGATCTGCTATTAGAGAGTGAGACAGGACAGGTGACAGAAGTTTATGTCAGGTAACACTTTGCATTCAGTGACCACAATGACATTAGTTTCAAAGTAAGTATACAAAGAGATAGATCTGGTCTGTGGGCTGAGATTCTAAGTTGGAGAAAGGCTAATTTTGGTGGTATCAGAAATGATTTGGCAAGTGTGGATTGGGATAGGCTGTTTCCTGGAAAAAGTGTACTGGAAAGTGGGAGGCCTTCAAAAATGAAATTTTGAGAGTACAGAGCTTGTATATGCCTGTCAGAATAACGAGGGTCTGAAACTTTAGTTTCCAAGAGATATTGAGGCCTTGCTTAAGAGGGAAAAAAGGAGTCGCATAGCAAGCAGGAACAAATGAGGTGCTTATGGAGTACAAGAAAAGCAAGAGAACACTTAAAAAAGAAATGAGGAAGGCTAATAGAAGGCATCAAGTTGCTCTGGCAGACAAGGTGAAGGAGAATCCTGAGGGATACCTCAGGTTTGTTAAGAGCAAGGGACAAAATTGGTCCTCTGAAAGACCAGAATGGTAAATCCATGCTTGGAACCAAAACAGATGGGGGAGATCTTAAGTGCATTCTTTGCATCTGTATTTACTCAGGAAATGGATACAGAGTCTATAGAAGTGAGGCAAAGCAGTAGCAATTTCATGGACCTTGCACAGATTACAGAGGAGGAGGTTTGCTATCCTGAGGCAAATCAGGGTGGATAAAACCCCAAAGCCTGACAAGGTGCTACCTCTTAATCTCTGGGAGGCAAGTGCAGAAATTGCTGGTGCTGTAGCAGAGGTACTTAAAACATGCTTGTGACAGGAGAAGTACCAGAGTATTGGAGGGTAGCCATTGTTGTTCTGCTGTTTAAAAGAGGCTTTAAACAGAAATTAGGAAATTATAAGCTGGTGAGTCTGACGTCATTTGTGAAAAAGTTATTGGCAGGTATCCTAAGGGATAGGATATATAATTATTTGAATACTCATGAATTGATTAAGGATAGTCAGCACAGTTTCGTGCATGGTAGGGCCCAGGATAGATCTTCAGAGATGTTGATCCCCAGGAACTTGAAACTGCTCACCCTTTCTATAGCTGATCCCTCGATGTGTGTGCCCTCAACTTCCCCTTCCGGAAGTCTACAATTATTTTGCTGGACTTACTGCCATTGAGTACAAAGTTATTGTTGCAGCACCACTCAACCAGCTGATCTGTCTTGCCTCCTTGTCACCACCTGAAATTCTGTCAACAATAGCTCTGTTATTGCAAACTTATAGTTGACATTTGAGCTGTGCCTGGCCACACAGTTCTGGGTGCTGAGGGAGCAGAGCTGTGGGCTAATCACACATCCTTGAGGTGCACCAGTGTTGATTGACAGTGAGGAGGAGATATTATTTCTGATCTGCTCTGCTTGTGATCTACTGGTGAGAAAGTCGAGGATCCAATTGCAGAGGGAGGTACAGAGTCTCAGTTTTGGAGCTTGTTGATTAAAACTGAGGGTATGATTGATTAGAACTGTGGAAAGAGGAACAGATGCTCAACCTGAAATTTCAACTTTGTTTTTCTATTTATTAATGCTGCATGACCTCCTGAAATCAATTTCTGATTTTAGCTCTTTCTAGTACGAGTTTATTGTTATGTGCTCCTTAGTATTACTTACTGCACGTACCGTTCTGGACCTACAAGCCACCCAATTACACTGGATTTGAAGTTACTATGAATACAATAAGATTATGCTTTTGGAGATCAGCCATCCTATTGAATTATGCAACAACTCATAAGGCTGAATGATCTTTTCTTGTGCCTGTGATTACATAATATTTTGAAATTATTTTTAAATATTATATTTTACATTTTTTCCTTATGACAGACAAGAGAGCCATATGGCATATTAAGCCTACGCTGGATCTCAGAGGAACGCCATTCCCTCTTAATTTTGTATTGGTGTGACTTTTGCTGTCGTGATGCCTTTTACACAAGTGTTTCACATATTTTGCGCTTTTACACATATTCAAAATGTTTTTCACCTTATTTGGCATTATTAATGTGACGATATCTTAACTGTTCTTCTAAGTTTAAAGATGTGCTTTGTGTTTTTATACCAGATGTGTTGCAAGCAAATACTGAATCATATTGTCTTTTGTGCTACATGTAACATAGGTGGTTGGGCTTTACATGTTTGCAAATGATAATGTTGAATGACATCAGATTGTTAAAAAGTTTTAATTTTATAGCTTACAACCTCTGATTGCTCATCCAGTATTAAAATGATATAGTGTGGCGACCCATTTCCTAGCGTATCCGAACCGACTCACAATTAGATAGCCTACGGGGGTTTGCGAGCACAGAGCTTTGGAGCCTCTGCGCCATGGGGGGCCGGTTGACAGAGGCTTAAAAGTGAGGCTGAAGTTTTCGAATAAAGTTTTTTCCTTCGACTGCAGTTACCGACTCCGTGTCGTAATTTTAGCGCTGCGTGTAGCACACCGCTACAATTGGTGACCCTGACGGTCCAAACGATTTTTGGACCAGAAATGACCGACGCCGCCTCTGTTCATGCGGTTTCGTTGAAACTGCCAGGTTTCTGGACACAGCGCCCGGACCTATGGTTCCAGCAAGCCGAAGCCCAATTCCACGTTCGCCAGATCACCTCAGAAGACACCCGCTACTACTACGTGGTGAGCTCCCTCGACCAGGACACAGCGGCCCAGGTCGCGGAGTTCGTACAGTCGCCCCCGGCAGACGGCAAGTACACGGAATTCAAAGCCCTGCTCCTCAGGACTTTCGGACTCTCTCGGCGCGAGCGGGCTGCCCGTTTACTGCACCTGGATGGCTTGGGCGACAGACCTCCATCGGCTTTAATGAATGAGATGTTGTCTCTTGCCGATGAACACACACCCTGCCTCATGTTTGAGCAGGCATTCCTGGAGCAGCTGCCCGAGGACATACGCCTGCTGCTGTCCGAAGCGGATTTCGGTGACCCCCGGAAGGTGGCAGCCCGGGCGGACTTGCTGTGGAACGCCAAAAAGGTGAGCGGGGCGTCCATCGCACAGATCACCCAGCCACGCTCCCGGCAGCAAACCAGTCCAGGCCCGGCCACAGAGCCCGCCAACCCCTGGCCCGATGAACACTGGTGCTTCTACCACCAGCGGTGGGGCGCAGAAGCCCGCCGTTGTCGCCCGCCCTGCAAGTTCCCGGGAAACGCCAGGGCCAGCCGCCGCTGATGGCTACGGCGGCTGGCCATCGGGATAGCCTCCTGTATGTGTGGGATAGAAGGTCGGGACGCCGGTTTTTGGTCGATACTGGGGCTGAGATCAGCGTTTTACCCCCGACGAGTTACGACACCCGCAGCAGGGCACCGGGTCCCCCCCTGAGGGCTGTGAATGGCAGCACCGTAAGGACCTATGGCACCCGTCAGGTGCAGCTACAGTTCGGCTCCAGCCAGTTCACGTGGGACTTCACACTGGCCGCCGTAGCCCAACCGCTTCTGGGTGCGGATTTTTTGCGGGCTCACAGCCTACTGGTCGACCTGCCCAGGAAGAGACTGGTACACGCCGAGACCTTTCAGACGTTCTCCCTGGGTGCAGCCCAGTTGCCAGCCCCTCACCTCGGCTCCATCACGCTGTCCGACAACGACTTCACCAGGGTCCTGGCGGAGTTCTCATCGGTTCTGGCACCGCAGTTCACAGCGGCCATGCCCAGGCACGGCGTACAGCACCACATCCCGACCCAGGGACCACCCCTCCATGCCCGTGCTCGGCGGCTTCCCCCGGACAAGCTCCGACTGGCGAAGGAGGAGTTCAAGCGGATGGAGGAATTGGGGATCATCCGGCGGTCCGACAGCCCATGGGCCTCCCCCCTGCACGGTGCCCAAAGCGACGGGGGGCTGGAGACCGTGCGGCGACTACCGCAGGCTGAACGAGGCTACCACACCGGACCGCTACCTTGTGCCGCACATTCAGGACTTTGCAGCAAACCTGCACAGCGCACGGATCTTCTCCAAGGTGGATCTTGTCCGGGGATACCATCAAATCCCGATGCATCCTGACGACGTCCCCAAAATGGCTCTCATCACCTCTTTCGGCCTTTTCGAGTTCCTCCGCATGCCGTTCGGCCTGAAGAATGCCGCACAGACGTTCCAGCGGTTAATGGACGCAGTGGGACGGGACCTGGACTTCGCGTTCATCTATTTGGATGACATCCTCATAGCCAGCAGCAGTCGTCAGGAGCATCTGTCCCACCTCCGTCAACTCTGCGCCCGACTGAGTGAGTACGGTCTTACAATCAACCCCGCCAAATGCCAGTTCGGTCTCGATACCATTGACTTCCTGGGCCACAGGATTACTAAAGACGGGGCAACCCCTCTGCCCGCTAAGGTAGATGCGGTCCGCCACTTCCCCCGACCCACCACGATCAAAGGCCTTCAGGAATTCGTAGGTATGGTCAATTTCTACCGCCGCTTCCTCCCTTCAGCTGCCCGGATCATGCGCCCCCTGTTCGCCCTGATGTCGGGTCCGAGCAAGGACATTACCTGGGACGAGGAGTCTGCTGCCGCTTTCGTTCAAACGAAGGAGGCTTTGGCGGACGCCGCAATGCTAGTACATCCCAGAATGGACACCCCTACCGCCCTCACAGTGGACGCATCAAACACGGCAGTCGGTGGGGTGCTGGAGCAGCTCATCGCAGGTCGCTGGCAACCCCTGGCGTTTTTCAGCAAACACCTGCGACCACCCGAGCTTAAGTACAGTGCTTTCGACCGGGAACTGTTGGCGCTCTACCTGGCAATCCGGCATTTCAGGTACTTCCTAGAAGGTCGGCCCTTCACCGCGTTCACGGACCACAAACTGCTTACCTTTGCGTTTACAAAAGCATCCGACCCCTGGTCGTCCTGCCAGCAACGCCACCTGTCCTACATCTCTGAATACACGACGGATGTCCGGCACGTCTCGGGTAAGGACAATGTCGTGGCGGATGCGCTCTCTCGCCCTACCGTTCATGCCCTTTCCCAAGGGGTAGACTTTGAGGCACTGGCAGAGGCGCAGCAGGCGGATGAGGAGATTCCGAGTTACAAAACCGCAGTCTCCGGTCTGCACCTCCAGGACCTCCCCGTGGGCCCAGGTGAGAGGACCCTACTCTGTGACGTCGCCACCGGCCAGCCCCGTCCAGTCGTCCCGACAGCCTGGCGGCACCGCGTTTTCGACTCCATTCATAACTTGGCGCATCCCTCCATCCGGACAACTGTCCGGATGGTTTCCAGCAGGTTCGTTTGGCACGGACTCCGCAAACAGGTCAGTGAATGGGCCAGAACGTGCATGCACTGCCAGACGGCCAAGGTGCAACGGCACACCAAAGCCCCACTGCAGCAGTTCCATCCCGCCCACTGGCGTTTCGACCACATTCATGTGGATATCGTGGGCCCCCTGCCAGTGTTGCGCGGAGCGCGTTACCTCCTGACTATCGTGGACCAGTTCACAAGATGGCCAGAGGCGGTCCCGCTCACCGACACCACCTCCGAATCTTGCGCCCGAGCCCTGATCGCCACCTGGATATCTCGCTTTGGTGTCCCAGCCCACAGTACCTCCGACAGAGGCGCCCAGTTCACCTCCAGCCTGTGGTCAGCTATGGCCAGCCTTTTGGGGACTCAGCTGCACCACACAACTGCCTACCACCCACAGTCGAATGGGCTAGTGGAGCGTTTCCACCGTCACCTGAAGTCGGCCCTCATGGCCCGCCTGCGAGGAGCCAACTGGGCGGACGAGCTTCCCTGGGTCCTACTCGGCATCCGCACAGCGCCCAAGGACGACCTGCACGCCTCGTCGGCCGAGTTGGTATACGGCGCGCCCCTGGTCGTCCCCGGGGAGTTCCTACCAGCCCCAAGGGGGCAAGAGGAAGAACCCGCAGCAGTCCTGGGCAGACTACGCGAGAAGCTCGGTAACCTGGCCCCCATACCCACTTCACAGCACGGGCGGCACCCGACCTGCGTACCCAAAGACCTACAGAACTGTAAGTTTGTGTTTGTAAGAAGGGGCGGGCATCGGCCACCGCTGCAGCGGCCATACGAGGGGCCGTTTATGGTGCTCCGGAACAACGGGTCCACGTTCGTGCTGGACGTTGGGGGGAAAGAGGAGGTTTTCACGGTGGACCGCCTCAAACCGGCCCATGTGGACCTGGCGCAACTGGCCGAGTTTCCGGCGCCTCGGCGCAGAGGCCGACCTCCCAAGCAGGTTCTGGCCCAGACTGTGGACATTGGGGGGTGTATCGCCGGTTCTGGGGGGGGGGGGTTATGTGGCGACCCATTTCCTAGCGTATCCGAACCGACTCACAATTAGATAGCCTACGGGGGTTTGCGAGCACAGAGCTTTGGAGCCTCTGCGCCATGGGGGGCCAGTTGACAGAGGCTTAAAAGTGAGGCTGAAGTTTTCGAATAAAGTTTTTTCCTTCGACTGCAGTTACCGACTCCGTGTCGTAATTTTAGCGCTGCGTGTAGCACACCGCTACAATAGTACATTATTTGTACCTGTACCACAGTAAATTGAAAGTCAAGTGATTACAATGTTACTTCATGATTCGTTTGCTAACCTCGTGAATTTTGACTGCTCTGCTGGATGCACATATTTAGATTTCTATTAACAACTGCAAGGTTTGGTGCTGATGCATGCAAATTGTGTTATGTTTTATTATCCACAAATGGTTATAAATTATACCAGTAATTCACATCACATAATGTTGCTTATCAAGAATCTCATGTGAAACGGCTGTGCACTCTTTAATCTCCATCAGCATTTCTTAAGAATGACGCACAGATCTTAAGGTTACAGCCATTTTATTAGATATTCATCAAAGTACAAGTCAAGCAGTGTCGACTTGTAGTAGCAAGTAACACAAAGTAAAACCGGCATGTAACACATATAAGGCAAGTAACAAAAGTCTGGAGATCTTGTGTTCTCCCTTTATACAGTATTCAACATTATCATCCCCTCAACTCATCACTAAGATCCAAGACCTGGGCCTCAGTATGTCCCAGTGCAACTGCATCCTTAATTTCCTCACTGGCAGACTCCTTAGTATGGATTAGAACATCTCTACATTCTCCATCAGAACAGTTACACCACAGGGCTGTATGCTTCGTCCCCTGTTCTGTTCATTTTATGCTTATTGTGTGGCTAAGCACATATCCAATGCTGTATTTAAATCTGCTGATGACATCACTTTTGTTGGCTGAATCAAAGGTTGTGAGCAATTGGCATATAGGAGGGAGACTGAAAATCTGATTGAGAGGTGCTACAGCAACAGCCTCTTAGTTAATGTCAGCAAAACCAAAGAGCTGATTATTAACTACAGGAGGAAGAAGGTAGAAGCCCATGGGCCAGTTCTGATTAGGAGAACAGAGGTGGAGAGAGTCAGTAACTTTGATTCCTTGGCAACAGCACATCAGAGTATCTGTCCTGTGACCAGCACATAAACGTCATTACAAAGAAGGCATAACAGTACCTCTACTTTCTTAGAAGTTTGTGTAGATTCAGCATGTCGTCAAAAAAAACTTTGACAAACTTCTATGGGTACACAGTGGAGAGTATCCTTACTGGTTGTATCACAACGTGATACGGAAACTCCAATGCCAGGAGTGGGGGAAAGGCTACAGAAAGGGGTGGGTACAGCCCAGTCCATTACAAGCAAAGCCCTCCCCATCTTGAGTACTCTTACATGGAGTGCTGCCACAAGAAAGTAGCATCCATCATCAGGGACTCCCACCATCCAAGCTATGCTCTCTTCTCACTGCAACCAGCAGGAGGTCTTGGGTTCCATACCACCACGTTAAGGAACATTTAATACCCTACAACTATCTAACTCCTGAACTAGTATAGATAACTTACTCTGAACTGATTCAGTGATCTACAGGCTCACTTTCAAGGATTCATTAGAACTCATGTTCTCAGTATCTTTATACTATTAAAACTCTCATGCTTTGTTCGTCTGTTTGTGACCTCCCATTAGCGCAAATGGTGCATTACAGTGGCACTTTTTTTGGCTAAATCAACTTAAAATGCACTGACATAGAATACAGGCAAAGTTCAGGGTTATATAGTCATATAAAATAGCTCATTCGCTAAAATCAACTACCTTGTTTTCACCCAAGAGCTGATCTGCTATCATGGAAATCAGGACACGGCACCACAACGCATGTGCACGGTCAGCCTCCGCAGCGACACCAACTGGAGCAAAAGGGCAGGGCAGCTCTATTTCAAACAGTCACATATCACCATCAGCATGTGCAGGATTGGGACAGATCTAACTGAGACCCATCAATAAGAGATAAATAAATTTTACTGTAATGATGTACTTCTCTTTCAATATTTTTATTAGTTTCTGCATAAAGGAATACTGAGTACAAGAAGATATTATAAGTCAAAAAAAAGTACCAAATACATTGTGTTAAAAATACAGTTAAAATCACAAAACCCTGTATTCATAAAAATTAAATTAAATCGTAATATTGAAATATAATAATATTGTTATACAGAAAAAAAAATCTAAACCTACTACCAAAGTCACAGCTATTAGGAAAAGCAAGTAAAAAGGGGAAAAAACCCTTATATAATAAAATATATTATTAGCCACCATCTGTACTTTTACAACCAATCAAAGGTTTTGAAAATAACTCAAGAATGGTCCCCACAATGTATAAAAGTCTTGACTAGATTCAAAAACTGAACGTCGGATCTTCTCTAAATTTAAGCATGATGTAACATCCCATAACCTGTAATGACGCACTTCCAAACACCCATAAAACCCTTTGCTGCAGTCAAAGGACAGCAGTGACTATATCACGTCCATTTAGGAGAATACCAACCACATCATCAAGAGTAATCAGCTTCCTTTGGTATTACTGCTTCGTATCTTCCATCCAGCATTAGGGTAAAAAAAATGGTCAGCCTAATTATGCCACGTGGAAAGAGAAGGGGGACATTATGGTCAAGAGATGACACCAAATGTTGTCGGGAAGCGACAAGTAGAGGGAGAGAACAAGAATCGGATGAGGCCAGGGTCACAGGACTCCAGGATCAAAGAGTCAGGACAAAAAAGATGAGAGAAGAAGGTACAGAGGAGGAGAGGCATGCAAGTCTCCAGAATGACAACAACAGGCACAGGAGGAGGAGAGAGGAAGAGACAATGGAGCTGAGAGAGATGCTTGTCTCCAAGATCGGAGACAAAGAACAAACAGCAGAAGGGATGAAGAGACGGCGCATGAAAGGACTGCATGTCTCCAGGATGACAACGAGAGGCATAAGGGTGGCAGATCAACCAGAAATGTTGCCATCAGAAGTTAAACGAGGAAGAGCTATATTTGCCTTGCTATGTGTCTTCCTTCTTTAATAAATTGGTTTATCTAATTCAATTACCGAAACAAAGCAATACCAATAGCATTCAGGAAAATTTAATGTTCATTCTGATCACATCAGACTGCACTACCTTTCTCTCAAAGGCTGCCCAATGGGTCACCCAGTTGTCTAGTTATTTTTATTTGCACATTTTGACAGTTTGTCTTCTTTTGCACATTGGTTGTTTGGTTCTTTGATCCTTTATCTGTTTATGTAGTTTTTTGTAAAATTCTATTGTGTTTCTTTGTCCCTGCAAGAAAATGAATCTCAAGGTAGTATATGGCAACATATATACACTTTGACAATAAGCTTACTTTGAACTTCACTGCAGACTAGTTTAAGATAATTTGATGAGTGTCTTGTCTGATAGGAACAGACAGTGAACAACATAGACAGTCTTGATTTATGTTACCATGACTTCTCAGGCTTACAGACAAAGAAACTTAAAAAACTCTACTAATAATCTACAATTATTCCATAGTCAAAGTCACTTGGATCACATTTCTTCCACATTCCAATGTTTGGTCTGAACAATAACTAAATCTCTTGATCTTGTTTGTGTACTTTTATGCATTAAGTTGCTGCCTAATAAAGTCACCACTATGCATATATGCAAGCATAAAGAAAGTTAAACTACAAGAAAAATAGCAACTTGTATTGCAGTTTTGACCCTAATCCAAAAATCATGTCTTTATTCCAAGCTGAGAAGAAAATAAAGATAATTGAACATGAACATGGTGAGTGAGAGTGATAGCCCTGGACATCAAGGGAGCATTTGATCGAGTATGGCATCTAGCTAAAACGGAGTTAATGGAAATTAGGGGGGAACCCTCCACTGGTTGGAATCATACCTGACACAAAGGAAAATAGTTGTTGTGGTTGGAGGTCAATCTCCTCATCCTCAGGACATCTCTGCAGGTGTCCCTCAGAGAAGTGTCCTAGGATCAACCATCTTCAGCTACTTCATCATGACTTCCCTTCCGTCATAATGTCAGAAGCGGGGATGTTCACAGATGATTGCACGATGTTCTACACCATTCATGACTCCTCAGATAGTAAAGCAGTTCATACCCAAATGCAGCAAGACCTGGACAATATCCAGGCTTGGGCTGACAAGTGGCAAGCAAAATTCCAACAACATAAGTGACCATCTCCAACAAGAGAGGCTGTAACCATCATTGCTTGATATTCAGTGGCATCACCATCACTGTATCCCTTACTGTAAACATCCTGGGGGTTACCATTGACAGGAAACTGAACTGGTCTAGCCGTATAAACACCATGGCTACCAGAGCAGGTCAAAGGCTAGAAATTCTGTGGTGTGTAACTCACCTCCTGACTCCCCAAAGCCTATCCACCATCAACAAGGCTCAGGTCAGGAGTGTAGTGGAAACTCACCTGGATGAGTGCAGCCCCATCAACACTCAAGAAACTTGTACTCTAATACAAGGCAGCCCATTTGATTGGTACCCCTTCCATAAGCATCCAATCCCTCAAACATTGATGACCAGTTGCAGCAGTGTGTACTATCTACAGGATGTACTTCAACAACACACCAAAGTTCCTAAGGCAGCACCTTCCAGACCCACAACCACCACCATTTAGAAGGATAAGAACAGCAGATTCCTGGGAACACCACCACTTGGAAATCCTCCTCCAAGTCATTCACCATCCTGATTTGAAAACATCACCATTCCTTCATTGACGGTGGGCCAAAATCATGGAATTCCCTCCCTAACAGCACTGTGGGTATACTTGCACCTCAGGGACAGCAGTGGTTCAAGAAGGCACTCATCATCACCTTCTCATGGGCAGTAAATGCTGGCTTAGCTGGTGACACCCACATCCTGTAAATGAATAAAATTTTAAATATCCCTTTTGATGACTGTCCCTTTCCCATCCTTCTAGGGCTTAAACTAACTTTTTTTTGCCTTCCTTCCCAATTCTGGCAAAGGTTCCTCAACCTGAATCCGCAGTTCTGTTTCTGCATATGTTGCCTGATCTGTTCAGTTCTTTATGTTGTTATTTCAGATTTCCAGCTTCTGCAGTTTTTGATTTTCATAAAAATTTTAACATAAATCTTCCTCATAAAAATTTATGCTATAAAGCCAATGGCATGCCACTTTCCATTAACAGGAATGCATAGTATCAAAATAGCCCCGTTATATTTCACCCAGTCTTTTCAATTTACATAATTTAGATTTAAATAGTACTTTTAAGAAAGCATCCTTTTTGGAAATAACAAAATTAATGGCTGCAAGTTTAATATAATCTTCAGATCCCTGCATTAATATTGGTTTGCCCTGAGATTGTGGCAGCAAAATCTTGGACTCAGGAAAGTTTGATCTGCAGGAATCCAGTTACTTAATTATGAAGTAGCACTTTGCTGATATTCTGGTTCCTAAGACTTCTGGTTTCCAGGTCTTGTATTTGGCTCCAATCTTTAATCTTTCTTCTTCCATTTTATCTTTCCTTCCCACTTCACCCCAACCAACCCTTAAATATCTACTCACATCAATTCAGACCCTGATCTGCCTTCCTCTCCCCAATCCTCAAACCACCCAGTTATTGCTGACTGAACATAAAACCTCACTCTGCTGTCAAGTTCCTCTAAGATTAACAATCAACTAGCTGCTGATCTCTTACTTGTAGCCTGCTATGGGATTGAGTGGCCCTAATTTCCACAATTTATCTGTTTTACCTATATGCTTCTGGAAGCATTCTCTGAATGTAACCAAAGTCCAACATACAGATGGTGCTTTAATTTCTAGCATTCTTATACAGAATAGTTATCTTGTTATTTGCTGGCCAGCATCTCCAACAATATAGCAACTCTTTGTCTCTGCAATAGACCTTGAGCTGATAGAACTCATATGGTTAATCCATTACCATATTTGTTTTTGGTTTGCTATTCCTTTATTCCCTATTATACTTTGCACTTTGTTGTCTGTTCATTGTATATCTCTTTGCTTGTTTCCTTATTCTATGGTCAGACCTTTTGCTGTAACTCTTAACTGTTAGGTATTTGGAACACATTACATTTATTTTGCTGTTCTCTTAATCCAGGCAACCTGTTCATATTCTATACCTTCACAGTATGGTCAGGGTCAATTTTGACCCGGCCCAAGAAACCCCTCATAATAAGTGTCTATACCAAATTTTGAACCACAAATCTGTTTAGAATATATAAATAGCCTATCTGAGATTAATAAATGGATGATTAATCCTTAATTAATGTTTGACCTGGAACAGCCTCAATGTACATTAATCCTTAATTAATGTTTCAGAGATTTAATATCCATTTCAATAGATAGGGATCAAATTTAGCCCGAGCAGCCTCAGTGTACAAAAATTTGTAGTTCCTGTACAGAAGTATAAAATTCTTAAATATTTTCATTTTTGTGCATTTTGGGTCACTTTAGGAAAAGTCATCAAATTTCGGCTTAAAAAAATGACATTTAGGGTGTTTTTACTGCTGTCAA
This sequence comes from Hypanus sabinus, assembly GCF_030144855.1. Lineage (NCBI taxonomy): Eukaryota > Metazoa > Chordata > Chondrichthyes > Myliobatiformes > Dasyatidae > Hypanus > Hypanus sabinus. The sequence continues at coordinate 133,186,189 of NC_082707.1, forward strand.
ATGTCAAAACGGGTCAAATTTGACCCGAACAGTATGTAAGGGTTAAATAACTGACACATTCCTCTTAGCTAGAGGCATGAATTTATTTGTTTGTATCCACCTCAGACTAATTTGATGTAATGTTTTTACTTAAGCTTTTCTGGTCTTAGTGACACCACTCCTGCTTAAACACCGTTTCTATGCCAGAGTTTATTTGCCACTTACTCATTCATTCTTATTCAATGTGAAAAGAAGTGGTGCCAATACCAACTCCTGTGGAACACCACCAGTCACTGGCAGACAACCAGCATAGACCCCCTTTATTTTCACTCTTTGCCTTCTGCCAGTCGGCCAATTTATCCTGTAATACCATGGGCTTTTATCTTGTTAAGCAGCCTCATGTTTGTCACCTTGTCAAAGGCCTTCTGAAAATCCAAGTAAACAACATACGCTACCTATTAATTCATCAAAGAATTTCAACAGATTTGACAGGCAAGATTTCACCTTAAGGAAACCATACAAAATTAGACCTTGTCTTATCGTGTTCCTCCGAGTACACTGAAACCTCATGCTTAATAATGGACGCTGATATCTTCCAAACCACTGAAGTCAGGCTAACTGGTTCATGATCTCCTTTTTTCCTCCTCCTTCCCTTTTTAAAGAGTGGAGTGATATTACAGCAAGAAGTCTCAGCAAAAAAACTTAAGTCCGCAATGACAGTGACTTATGATAAAAGAGTGATTTCTTGAATATTATGTCGTGGAGAGTAGTTACATACCACAAATTAAGAGTATAAAATCAATTCTAGTCACTTATTTGTATGCTGAGCACCATGACAGGGAATAACAAACATCTCAATTCCAACCTGGAACTATGTTGTCTGTATTTGCAGAAATATTTTTTTCACCTTATGCAAAAGCCGCTTTCCATAATTTTGCTGTAGAGTTCAGTCCAGTCCAGTGTCACATTCAAATTCTGCTGCCAAATAGATTTTCTTCACATTTGATCTCAGTAAAAAGTGAATGCTTGCAGTGCAGTTTTCTTGGTATTTTCTATACCAATCAGTAAAATCCACAGTTTAACGGTGATTGATTGAATGGCTGGAAGCAAAATTAAAATTCCTTCAAGGTTCCCTTGCGGGTGTTACCTGCAAATAATTTATTTACTTAAACTGAATTACTGGGTGAGTGAATTTCCTTTCAAATTTTTGATGAAGCACTAACATGTAATCAGCTCAAATTATGCTTTGCATTCATAATTTAACATTTTTTGTTAAAATAGCTATTGTTACATAGCAAGCAAGGTTTATTTTGTGTCTATTATTTGCATTTCCATTTAATGATCAGAAATGTCTGATTAAGTTTGCTGTTATTCATTTTGGGGCACTAGGGTTATATATTGGTTTCAGTGCTTTGAACTACAGCTATATTGTGTGCACATAGCTTTATCACTAGGAGAAGTTGTTCAGTGAACTATTTTGTTTTGGAAAAAAAATTCACTTTAGATGCACCTTACAAAGCTAAAGACAGCTTTGGTTAATCTAGGCTGAAATGCTAGTTTAATTTTGTGAAGTAAATGTGGAACAATGCCCATGATCAAAGATATAAAGTTGTCCAACCTTAGCTTTGTGTTTTTGAACAATATACTCCATTTTCATGTATTTTGGGGAAAATCAGATTTGAGTACCTCATTTTATGGAGTGAATTTTCAGGTTAAAATTATTTTATGCTGCCAATGTGAACATCTCAAAAATTGAAACATGAGGAAATCTGCAGATGCTGGAAATTCAAACAATACACACAAAATGTTGGTGGAACACAGCAGGGAACACAGACCCGAAGGGTCTCGGCCTGAAACGTCAACAGTGCTTCTCCTTATAGATGCTGCCTGGCCTGCTGTGTTCCACCAGCATTTTGTGTGTATTATCTCAAAAATTACTTGCTTTTATGTTTAATATTCCCTGTATTACCTTAGGCTGTTAGTATTCAGGATATTAAGTAAATGAAATTTGTATTTTTATTGCTAATTATTTAAGTATTATGTGAAAGCTAGCAAAGAGGGAAACAGTTGATTTTACGAATAACAGCAATGTTTGGAAGGGAAATTCTGCTTGTTTTGATGGATGATATAAATATTTTCAAATTTGTTTGTCATTGCACTATTGTTTGCAGTCATTTGATGAAAGTTGAGAGAGTGAGCAATTTCATGTTCCTGGACGTCAATATCTCTGAGGACCTAACCTGGACGCAAATTATTCATGCAGCTATAAAGAAGGCAAGACAGCAATTATATTTCTTTAAGAGTTTGAAGAGATTTGATTTGTCAAGTAAAACCCTTGCAAACTTCTACAAATGTTTCATGGAGAGTATTCTGACAGGCTGCAGCACCGTCTGGTATTGTGGGGCGGGGGGTACTGCACAAAAAGTACTGCAAATTGCAGAAACTTGTCAAATTAGCTCTATCATGGCTCCAAGACATCTTCAAGGAGCGGTGCCTTCGGATAGTGGCATCTGTAATGTATGAATCTATTTCTATTAGAACAATGACCCTACCCCCCTCCTTAGCATTATGTATTGATATGTTGTCTGAACTTATGCTGTTGTCTGCACATGTGCATTGTTCTCTCTCTCACTGCAATGTGAAGACACCAGTTAAGGCCATCTCTCGTGTGTGTGCTTTTATTTAATGGATATGTAGTTGTGCACAGACACAACAAATTAGTGATGAGTACCAACCAGAATGTCAGAAAATATCACAAACGGCACCAACAGTTATAGGACGAAACAACGAGAGTTAAACAACACGAGAAAGCCGTCACAGATGCTAACAAATGTGCGAGTACAGTGCATAGTAACTGTGAAAGTCACACTGAATTTAAAGTGAAAATAACGTGGCAAGGTTCCTCTGGTGAGGCACACTAAGGTTGGGCTGGGGGCTTTTGAGAGGGGAGAAGAAAGATGACGCTGAGAGAAGAGATCGGAGGAGTCGACCCAGAGTGGGGCCATGATTTGATGAAGCCCGGGGAGATTGAAGAAGGATTGGCAAAGGGGAAACCGTGAGCTCCAGCTTGTGCACTCCAACCATGAGCTCCAACTGTTTTATTTAAAATGGGCCCTTTTCTGTTTTTGCTTTTTCTTTACTAACCCTTTAGGCAAATTAAGAATTATAAAGCTAAATCTTTTAATTGTATGCGGTGTACTGTCTGTAATTTCGTGGTACTTATTTGTAACAAGGTAACAAATCACGCAGCATCCACAAAAATGGGGATTTGGGGGGCTTGCACTTCAGTCTCCCATGTTTGGTGGGGCCAGAGAGTGTCTTCCCTAGACTTGTGCAGCTGACGGAACCAGAGTGTTATATGTACATATATAGTTTTCTATTGCATTAATCTAAAGTGTAATGTATGGATCCATTTCTTTTAGAGCAATGCCCCCCCCCCCCAGCACTACATGTTGATCTGTTGTCTACGCATGTGAATTATTCTCTCTCTCTTTTTCTCTTTCTCTTGCTCACTACAATGTGAATACACTAGTTCGGGGGTCGGCAACCCGCGGCTCCGGAGCCGCATGTGGCTCTTTTACGTCTGTGCTGCGGCTCCCTGTTGCTTTGGGAAATAATTGGTTGTGGCGACCCTTTTCCTGGCACATCCGAACCGACTCACAATTAGATAGCCTACGGGGGTTTGCGAGCACAGAGCTTTGGAGCCTCTGCGCCATGGGGGGCAGGTTGAGGGAGGCTTAAAAGTGAGGCTGAAGATTTCGAATAAAGTTTTTTCCTTCGACTGCAGTTACCGACTCCGTGTCGTAATTTTAGCGCTGCGTGTAGCACACCGCTACATGGTCAGTATTTAATTAAAATGTATTTTATGTTAGTTTGTTAGTTTTTGAAATGTAAATCTAAATTTGAAGATTATGGTGATCTTGTACAATCTAAATAAGACTTTGTGGCGACCCATTTCCTGACACATCCGAACCGGCTCACAATTAGCCAGCGTTCAGGCTAAGGGAGATAGCCTACGGGGGTTTGTGAGTACGTGTCTTTTGCAGCATCCGCGCCCATGGGGGGGCGGGTTGAGGGAGGCTTAAAAGCAAGGCTGTTTAGTTCGAATAAAGCTATCTTTGACTGCAGTTTACTGACTGCGTGTAGCACACCGCTACAACGTGTTTTTATCGCTGGCTGTCCAGAGGGGAGGTGCTGAAACGCTTTGTCGCGTGTCTGGAAGAAGTGAAAACTTTCCTGGGCAGCAAAGGGCTCACCTTTCCTGAGCTGGAACAGCCAGAGTGGCTGGAAAAGCTACACTTCATGGTAGACATAACAGCGCACCTGAACACGCTGAACACAGCTCTTCAACGGGGTAAGGACATACAGCCCTGCACATGTTGGAGGATGTTTTGGCACTCGAGCGCAAGTTGACGTTGCTTGCCAGAGATTTACAGAAAGGCACATTGTCTCACTTCCCCAATTTGAGAGAGTTCAAAAAAGGTCACGACATGATAAATTCGGAGTATTTACATTCTGCAATCATCGCAATGCAAACATCGTTTGGGAAACGCTTCTGTGAGTTCAGAGAGGAAAAAAACACATTATCCTTCCTGGTCACTCCCCTAAGCATCGATCCATCCCTACTGAATACGACTGCATTGTCAGGTGTGAGTCAACCTGAACAAGGATGATAAATATTTTAATTGCCTATTATTTTACGTATATTCATATGTTTTCATTGTTCAGTGAAATAGTCCTTTTATTTTTCAGGATGACAGCTGGCTGACGTTATTTTTGGTTTGCTGCTGGCGGCAAATTTAAGTTTGGCGTTTTTCATAAATACAAGAAGGACTCAAATAGACGTTGAGTATTTTACTTAAAAGTAACCTTCAACCCAACGTCTTTTTTTCGGAGTTCAAAATGTTTTTGTTGCATGCAGAAATGTAATTTCGTTTTCTCTGCAGGAGTTCATCAATTTCATAAATGCAACACATTATAGTTTGTTTATACATAGCATAAAGGCAAAACAAAACGTTGTATGCAGTGTTATTTCATTTTAAATGTCAAACGGGTTTTGCGGCTCCCAGTGTTTTCTTTTCTGTGGGAAACGGGTCCAAGTGGCTCTTTCAGTGGTAAAGGTTGCTGACCCCTGCACTAGTTAATGCCATCTCCTGTGAGCTTTTTATTTAAATGATATGAAGTTGTGCACAGCCACAACAGCGTCCATCATTAAGGATCCCCACCAACAAGGACATGCGCTCTTCTCATTTATATACTTACTGTCATTCAGTTTTTTCCTCTATATTTATTTATTGTGGATTTCATTGCTCTGCTGCTGGTGATATTAAACCTGACTCTGATTCTAAAATTTCCCACCTAAAATTTTCATATCTGATGGCGTCTTCAGGCAGTTTGGGTTCTTTAGCATTTAACTTGTCTGAAGAGTATTGATGCTTCTGGTCCCAGCCACTAAAACAAAAACAAAAGAACATTATTGCTTTTATGTTACATTTTTCATGAGTCATGTTTACTGGGTTTGTATTGTAAGCTTTATCATTAGGACACTACAAAACTCTCAAATACTGGAGGATAACAGATAAAATGCATGATTACACTCTTCTGTGCAAAACTACTGATCCCTGTATGAAGTAGAAATAAGTATTTAATTGCCAGCACAAACTGTGTGCAGGTACATGAACCATGTCTACATTTGGTTCCATTGAAGACGATGTACTTTTCAATCCAAGTACTTCTGCTTATCCATAAATATTCAAATAATGGATAAATATAATTAGTTTAATTATTCCTATAGTTAAAATATTTACATTTATTGAGGCTTAATTACAATGCTGTAGGTATTCAATAAAAGTAACTGATATTTAAACAAATGCAATGATCACAACTTTTCATACTTCAGATTCTTGAACAGCACAAATTAGATCTTATTCTATTATGTTCTGGGTTCTCAGTAAACACTGACTGGTAGTTTGACTATTTTAAATGCAACAGCAATAAAATAAGCAGAATAACTAATCTTTACATTGAGAAATGTTAAAGAGAAGTAACTGAAGGCAGCATAGATGTTGGATCCAAAGTTCACTCAAAGCTCCTGCAATTTTTATGAATTAGACTAAAATAAAGATTTGAAGATATGATCTTCAGGCTTGATAAGATGTGAATTATATTAGAGGAATATAGAAACATTGTGAAGAACATATCCTGGAGCAGAACTTTGTTAATGTAAAACTGTGAAGTAGGAGATTGCTACTGGTATTCTGGTATGATCACCAGTACAAGAATTTGAAGTAGTGAGTGAAGTGGAGACTGCAAGGACACTGTGTTTTTCTGTTGTGTCCCCATGAGTGAAATAGCGCCTTGTATTTAAGTGTTAGGTTAGGTCCCTTTGAATATTGTAGGAGCCTGTATGAAAGGACTTTTATGCTAATTCAAGATTATTTACACATCGATATCTACAACTTCAGTAGGTTTGATGTGATGTCCAGAGGTTAAGGTGCCAGAGAAAACACTAAGAACTAATCCTGCTCATTTGCTATGTGATTTTCCATAAAACCTTATGTGTGCAGAGGCTGTTAAGAAAGTAGAAGTCATCACTGCAAAGTAGCATCAATGAAACATCTGAAAATGATAAGAAGAACTATACTGATGCAGAATATACAGAAATTTACATTTCCTTAATTTACATGAGCATGCAAATGAATGGAATTTACATCAGCAGTCAGCTTTTCTTCAGTGTTATGGTTTAGGCCGGGGGTCGGCAACCCGCGGCTCCGGAGCCACATGTGGCTCTTTTACGTCTGTGCTGCGGCTCCCTGTTGCTTTGGGAAATAATTGGTTGTGGCGACCCTTTTCCTGGCACATCCGAACCGACTCACAATTAGATAGCCTACGGGGGTTTGCGAGCACAGAGCTTTGGAGCCTCTGCGCCATGGGAGGGCAGGTTGAGGGAGGCTTAAAAGTGAGGCTGAAGATTTCGAATAAAGTTTTTTCCTTCGACTGCAGTTACCGACTCCGTGTCGTAATTTTAGCGCTGCGTGTAGCACACCGCTACATGGTCAGTATTTAATTAAAATGTATTTTATGTTAGTTTGTTAGTTTTTGAAATGTAAATCTAAATTTGAAGATTATGGTGATCTTGTACAATCTAAATAAGACGTTGTGGCGACCCATTTCCTGACACATCCGAACCGGCTCACAATTAGCCAGCGTTCAGGCTAAGGGAGATAGCCTACGGGGGTTTGTGAGTACGTGTCTTTTGCAGCATCCGCGCCCATGGGGGGGCGGGTTGAGGGAGGCTTAAAAGCAAGGCTGTTTAGTTCGAATAAAGCTATCTTTGACTGCAGTTTACTGACTGCGTGTAGCACACCGCTACAACGTGTTTTTATCGCTGGCTGTCCAGAGGGGAGGTGCTGAAACGCTTTGTCGCGTGTCTGGAAGAAGTGAAAACTTTCCTGGGCAGCAAAGGGCTCAACTTTCCTGAGCTGGAACAGCCAGAGTGGCTGGAAAAGCTACACTTCATGGTAGACATGACAGCGCACCTGAACATGCTGAACACAGCTCTTCAACGGGGTAAGGACATACAGCCCTGCACATGTTGGAGGATGGTTTGGCATTCGAGCGCAAGTTGACGTTGCTTGCCAGAGATTTACAGAAAGGCACGTTGTCTCACTTCCCCAATTTGAGAGAGTTCAAACAAGGTCACGACACAATAAATTCGGAGTATATACATTCTGCAATCATCGCAATGCAAACATCGTTTGGGAAACGCTTCTGTGAGTTCAGAGAGGAAAAAAACACATTATCCTTCCCAGTCACTCCCCTAAGCATCGATCCATCCCTACTGAATACGACTGCATTGTCAGGTGTGAGTCAACCTGAACAAGTATGATAAATATTTTAATTGCCTATTATTTTACGTATATTCATATGTTTTCATTGTTCAGTGAAATAGTCCTTTTATTTTTCAGGTTGACAGCTGGCTGACGTTATTTTTGGTTTGCTGCTGGCGGCAAATTTAAGTTTGGCGTTTTTCATAAATACAAGAAGGACTCAAATAGACGTTGAGTATTTTACTTAAAAGTAACCTTCAACCCAACGTCTTTTTTTCGGAGTTCAAAATGTTTTTGTTGCATGCAGAAATGTAATTTCGTTTTCTCTGCAGGAGTTCATCAATTTCATAAATGCAACACATTATAGTTTGTTTATACATAGCATAAAGGCAAAACAAAACGTTGTATGCAGTGTTATTTCATTTTAAATGTCAAACGGGTTTTGCGGCTCCCAGTGTTTTCTTTTCTGTGGGAAACGGGTCCAAGTGGCTCTTTCAGTGGTAAAGGTTGCTGGCCCCTGGTTTAGGCCCTCATTAGAGTGGCGATGTGGAGTGGGTAGTCTTGATATTAGTTTGGAACAAGGCGTGCTTTTATGTAAACGTATTCCTCTAAATTGAGCACAGACTGTAATTGTACATTAAGTAAATTACATTTAACAAAAAAGACTTAAATTACAACCAAAATTTCAAGAAACTGAATAAATTTTAACCCTTTTGTGTTTCATTTAGGAAATAATTTGTTCTAAGAAACTGCAAACAATCTGCTCAAGTAGCATCTATCAAGGGGAATGGAATGATCAATTTTTTGGGTCTAAATCAGAACTGGAGGCATATTTGGTACCAGTTTTAAGAATTAATTTTGCATGATGTTAGAACTATTATCAATGACTTTGTTGCTATTTTCTTATTTATTTAGCCTTAAAATGCCATTGATGTTTAATTTTCCCCTACAGATGCTCATCGGCCTGCTAAGCTCATATAGTTGTGTTTTTTTTTGTTCTAGATTCCATTATTGACATTTTCTTTCATCTACAATAGAAAAAAATGCTTTTTAAAAATATCCATTAGGAATATGCAAAATATTAATTCCCCTTCAGGCTCTGTGGAAAATGTTTAATATTCTTGGTCTTTGAGATGGCAGGGTAAGGCAACAGAGCAAATTGTTAAAACATAGAATTGCATAGGAATTGATTGACCAACATGCTTGTACTAATTGTTATATTCCAACACTTTCATGTCTCACCCATTTTATCTTACCATGCTGGTGAATCTATTGAAATCATTTTCCTAGACAATTTTATCTTGGTTCTGTATAAATTCATGCTACTTTACCCAATCACTACAATTATTAGTGAAAAATTTGTTTATTGACCCTTACAACACTCAAATGGAAAGATCTGTACATACATACCAATATCTACTGTAAACCCTGCTCAAAAAGCCCAGAATTACCTTGACCATATCTTCTTCTCCCACCCTGTTCTTTTACCATGCATTTTTCTTTAAGACAGTTAACAGGACTCTGAAACTCCTGTTTCCCATTTTTCTGCTATCATTCCCTTTCTTCCCAGCCACAACAAAGGTAGCGTTTCCCAGTTCTCACATTCCACCCAACCAGCGTTCCACAGATCACATTCCACCCAACCAGCCTTCCACAGATCACATTCCATTGATCATCATCCATAATTTTCACCATTTTCAAAGGGATTCTAAAACCAAGCTCATCATCTTCCCCTCCCATGTAAGCATTGTTCCTTCCATGAAGCCTTCTTTCACTTTTCTACTTTCTCGAACTACATTTCATGGCACTTCCTAATCATAGCAGGTATACCATCACCCCTTTTACCAATTTATTTCCTACTATCTAAATACAAAACATTCCTTCCCTTAATACACCACTTCACTTTCACATCTTATTTAGTGCATTGAATTCATCGTTCCTGATAATGTCATTACATAGTCATAGAAAAGTACAGCCCATGTAGTCTGCACCAAGCTATTTAAACTGCCTGTTCCCATTGACCTGCACTGGGGACTGTAGTACTCCATACTCCTACTATCCGTGTACCTATCCAAACTTCTCTTAAACTTTGAAATTGAACTCGCATGGAGTACTTGTGCTGGCAGCTCATTCCACTCGCTCGTGACTTTCTGAGTGATGAAGTTTCCCCTCATGTTCCTCTTAAACTTTTCATCTTTCAGCCTTAACCCATGACCTAGTTGTAGTGGAAAAAGCCTGTTTGCATTACCCCCTTTATACCCCTCATAATTATGTATACCTCTCAAATCTCTCAATCTTCCACATTCCAAGGAAGAAGGACCTGAACTGTTTAATCTTTGCATGTAACTAAGGTTCTCCAGATCCGCCAACAACCTTGTAAATTTTCTCTGTCCTCTTTCTACCTTATTTACACCTTTCCTGTAGGTAGGTGACCAAAGCCGTACACAATACTCCAACTTAGGCCTCATCAATGTCTCAATACAGCTTCAGCATAACATCCCATCTCCTCTACTCAATACATTGAATTATGAAGGCCAATGTGCCAAAAGCTTTCTTTATGATGCTATCTACCTGTGATAAATTATGGACCTTTATTCCCAGATCCCTTTGTTCTACCACACAATTCCGTGCCCTACTGTGTAATATCTGCCCTGGTTGGTCCTACTGAAGTGCAACACCTCACACTTGTCTGCATTAAATTTCATCTGCCATTTTTTGGTCCCTTTTTCCAGTTGATGTAGATCCCACTGCAAGCCATGATGGTCTTCCTCGCTGTCCACTACACCCCTGATCTTGGTGTCATCCACAAATTTGCTGATCCAGTTAACCATATTATCATCCAGACTGTTGATATAGATGGCAAACAATGTCCCCAGCACCGATCCCTGTGGCACTCCACTAGTCACGGGCCTCTAGTAAGACAGGCAATTGTATACTCTGTGGCTTCTTCCATAAAGCAAATGTCTAATCCAGTTTACTACCTCATCTTGAATGCCAAGCAACTGAACCTTCTTGACCAACCTGTCATATGAGACCTCAACAGATGCCTTGTTAAAGGGCATGTAAATAACATCCACTACCTTTCCTCCATTAACTTTCCTGGTAACTTCCTCAAAAAACTCTATAAAATTGGTTATACACAAGCTACCATGCACAAAGCCATGCTGACTATTCTTAATCAGTCCATGCCTATCCAGATACTCATATATCCAGTCCCTTAGAATACCTTCCAATAACTTTCCCATCACTGATGTCAGGATCACTGGCCTGTAATTTCCTGGTATATTTTTTATTTTTTGTAAATTATTTTTTAATTGAAGTTCATCATCAAACAAACATTTCCATAAGATGTATTTCAGACATGTGTGTGTGTGTGTGTGTGTGTGTGTGTGTGTAAATGTGTATATATATATATATATATATATATATATATATATAAAATCATATAATCATATATATCATAAATTTCCACAAAGTATTTATCTGAGGTATACACTTATAGAAAAGAGTGGAAAGAAAAAACAAGCAAAAGGAAAGAACTATGTACAAGTAGGGAGTGATTTTTTTTTACAACATATTTATTGATATGTGAGAATAAAATCAGGCCTATGAGGCATTATGTAGTTAAACCATTTTTCCCAGTATGAATCAAATTGTTCCAGCTTATGATTAACAGATGCTGTTATCTTCTCCATTTTGTAAATGTCCATTGTAATTTCCATCCATGTATTTAAAGTTGGGCTCTCCTGTGATAACCATTTCCTAGAAAGAGTCTTTTTACTAGCCACCAAAAGTATATTCATTAAATATTTATCTCTTTTCAACCATTCTTGAGGTACATATCCAAAATATATGGTCTTATTCTCTAAGGGTATTTCACATTTAAAGATGTCTTGCAGGGCATTGTGTATCCCTCTCCGATAGTTTTTGATAACAGGGCAGTCCCAAAACATATGATAATGATTTGCATTTTGACTTCCACAATTTCTCCAGCAAACAGGGAGGTTACTATCATAATGGGATTTCTGAGAAGGTGTAATAAAATATCTTAACAAGTTTTTCCATCCAAACTCCCTCCATTTCTGTGAACTGGTACACTTCCATTGATACCTCCATATTGTTGTCCATTCTTCCTCAGATATAATTATCCCTCCTTCCTTCTCCCATTTTGTTTTAATGTATGAAGTCGAATGTGTTTTAAGATTTGACAACCCGTTATACATGCTTGAAATGATTCTACTACCATTATCTGAATTATATGCTTTTCTAAAGAGCTCTATCAAGCATGTACTTGCCTTGGTTACATTTTTAAGCATCTTATTATCATATTGTCGCATCTGTAAATACCGATAAAAAATCTTGATTTTCTAATAAGTGTTTCTCTTTAAGCATTTCAAAACTGAACAGTGTTCCTTCTTATGTTGCAAAGAACTGTTACTCCTTTAGCTGTCCAGTCCTTAAATCTAGCATCCAATTTATTTGGTGTAAAATCTGAGTCATATACACTCCATTTAAGAATTGCAATATCTCCCTCTAGATTATATTCTTTTATAGTTGTTTTCCATATTTTAAGAGTCAGTTTCACCCATGGGTTATCAATAGCATTTATGTACCTTTGCAGGTTGTTATCAGCCAAAGTAGCTTGTATGGGGATGGGAAGTACCCACTCCTCAGTGTTTTTCCATTGCGCATCATATGATGGGTTGCACCAACATATCACAGCTCTCAACTGTGCTGCAAAATAATAATCTCCAAGAGAAGGTAGGCCCCATCTCCCCTTTTCCTTTGCAAATTGTAAAGTTTTGACACGAACTCTAGGACTTTTACCCTGCCAAATATACCTTGATAACATCTTGTTCCATTCATTGAATCGATTTTGATTAATCTCTATTGGTAGGGTCTGAAAGAGATATAACAGTCTGGGCAGTATATTCATTTTAATAGACTCAATCCTTGAACTGAGACTGAAAAAAGGAATTAGGTTCCATCTTGCTATATCTTCCTTAATCTTTTTATATAAAGGCTGATAATTACATTCTGATAATTTTTCTAAATCTTTTGGCATAATGATGCCCAAATATTTGAAAGACTCTGTGTGCCATGCCCAGGGGTATCTACTTTCAATTTCTCTTGGTGGGCTATAGTAATATGATAGTAGTTGGGTTTTATCTATGTTGATCTTGTATCCTGATAATTGACCATATTGTTCAAAGGATTGCATCAATATAGGTAAAGAGTATGTTGGTTGCCCTAGATAGATCAAAATGTCATCTCCATAACAAGCCAATTTATGCTCTGTCCCTTTAATAGTAATTCCCCGATATCTTCATTTTGTCTAATGTATTGAGCTAATGGTTCCAGATATAACGCGAAGAGTAGCAGTGACCATGCACAACCCTGTCTCGTGCCCCTTTCTAGGGTAAGACTATTTGATAAATATCCATTGATTTTAATCCTAGCAGTAGGATTGTCATGTATTGTCTGTATAGTTTTAATAATTGTGTCTTGGAAACCAAATCTATGTAAAACTCTGTAAAGAAAATTCCAATTAACCGAATCAAATGCTTTTTCAGCATCCACACTTATCACTATTGCTTCGATTTTATTTTTTTGTATACGATCCAGAATGTGAAGTGTCCTTCGTATATTGTCTTGTGCCTGGCGTTGTTGTTTAAAACCAGTCTGATCATTACGTATCAGTATAGGTAGAAACTCCTCTAATGTTTTGGCCATGATGGAGGTAAATAATCTATAATCTACATTAAGAACGGATATTGGTCTAAATGACCCGCATTCCATTTTATCCTTGCCTTCTTTCGGTATAGCTAAGTTTATCGCTTCCTTCCAACTGGGTGGCATTTGTGCCTTTTTTAGAGCCCAGTTCAATGTGGGGAGTAAAACGGGAATTAACTCATTTTTAAATTCTTTGTACCACTCTGCCATTAACCCATCTGATCCTGGTGACTTGCTTAATTTAAGCCTACTAATTACAGCTTTTAATTCAACTTCAGTTATGTCAGCAGTCATGGTTCTATTTTGTTCTTTGTTTAAACTGGGTAACTCTAGAGAATTCAATAAGGTGCCAATTTGGGTTATGCTCCCCCCTGGAACTTTGGAATATAGAGTTTTGTAAAACACTTCAAAAGCTTCTTGAATTTCACTTAGCTTATTTTTTTTTATCATTTTCGATCTTAGGTCCCTAATTCTATGAATTGTATTCTCTCCTATCTTTTATTTTTCAGTTTCCACGCCAGTATTTTCATAGATTTCGATCCACTTTCATAATGTCTCTGTTTCAGAAACATTAAATTTTTCCTGATTTCTTGTGTAGCCGAACTATTAATTTCATTCCTAATTCTTTTAATTTCCCCTAATGTATCCTGTGCCAAATTCAATTTGTGTTTTTTCTCTAGTTCCTTCAGCCTATTTTGTAATTCCTCTAATGTTTTATTCCTTATTTTTTTCTTATATGAAGATATCGCTATAATTTCCCCTCTTAAGACAGCCTTCAGAGTATCCCATAAAATGGGAGGTGAAACCTCTCCATTATCATTAACTTCTAAGTAGAGACCAATTTCTTTTCTAATTTGTTCCTTAAAGTACGGATCATTGAGTAGACTTGAATTTAGTTTCCAAATAGTATTCTTTGGTTGTAGGTCAAAAATCAACGGATAAACGTATAGGTGCATAGTCACGTACATATATTGTCCCAATTCCACAGGTGCTTATTTTGTCTTTGTCTTTTCCAAATGTTATGAAATAGTCTATTCTTGTATATACAGAATGGGGAACAGAATAATGAGTGTAATCCCTTCTGTCAGGAAAAAGGTCCTTCCATACATCAATTAAACCAACATCCTCAAAAAGTGTATTAACTTTCTTATGTAAAGATTTTGTTTCATAGGTTTTTCTATTGGAAGAGTCTAAGTTTGGTTGTAATTGTAAATTTAAGTCTCCCCCACATATCAGGAGACCTTCTGTTTCTGTTACCATAATATCAGTAATTTTCTGAAAGAAACCAATATCACTTCCCAGGGGTGCGTATATATTCAGTAGAGTAACTGAATTTCCATCTATATTCCCCCTTACCAGAATATTCTGCCCTCTTTATCTCCCATTTCGAATACTTTTTCAAAATTTAGCTTACTTGAGATAAGAATAGCAACTCCTCTCCTATGTCCTGATTTATATGAGGAGAAAAACAAATTAGTGAAGCCCATTATGCTCATTATCACTTAAATGAGTTTCCTGTAAATATACTACATGGGTTTATTCTTTTTTCATTTTGGATAAAATTCTGTTACATTTGATTGGATTTAATAGCCCATTGACGTTAAAAGAAATGAATTTTATCTTGTCCTTACCCATTTGTATTTATCTGTCAATGTATCATTGAAATTAGCAGAATAAAACTTAATTGATCTACTCCCTGAACAAATAAGAACCAAGAAACACAAATAATAACAAAAATGGCAACAAACGTGTGATTCCAAGGCTAAGGTCTCTAGTAGATGGCCCTGCATTGAGCTAGAGGAAATGTCTAGCTGTGGGGATTAACCCCTCTTACTTGTGGGTTGAGGGCCCCCATTGCAGTATTCATAAAAGTCACTGAACAAATCCATTACACGGAAAAGATTTCCCTGTGTACTATATATATATGCGCATGAGCGCGCACACACACACACACACAGAGACATGTATTGCATACATGCACACATATTCTCATTTTGGTGGGGAAAAAAGAGTACGTGAACGAATAAAGAATAACAACTAAGTAATATAAAATCCACATTATAAGAAGTATTTCTCGAGATAGGTATATCACCATCTACTTTTGCTTTCATTTAGCTTCTCAACATTTTTAAAGTTAGCCAAATCTTATGGCTCTTCTGGAGGGGGTGAGGACTGTCTTTGGGGAAAACTCCTGGTCTCTTTCTGATATACTTCTCTTGGCCTCCTCCCGTCTCCTGCCTTCTCGATTCCCAGACTATTTCACAAGCTGAGCGGGATAATTCCTCTGCCAGGCTTTCCTTCAGTTTGGTCACGGTAACAGGCAACCCTGTGGCCTTCATGTCTGTAGTCGCCTCTTCCACTGTCTGGTACAACTGCGTCCCGTCGTCATAAAACACTTGAAGTTTAGCAGGGCATGGAGTTTGAAATTTAATCTTTTTTTGCTTCAGTATTCGTTTTACTTCAGAATATTCTTTATGTTTCTGCAGGACAGTGGTGGGGGTGGGTAATCTTGGTCGAAATATATTAATTTATCATCTAAAAACACTCTCTTCTTACCCCGGGCCCTTCGTAGAATCTCCGCCTTGGTACTGTACTGAAGTAATTTTATTATTATTGAGCGTGGCTTATCCCAGGTAGACTTCGGGACTAACATGCGGTGTGTCCTCTCGATTTCCAGCTCCATAGCCGAGGGAAGCTCCAGCGTGTCCCGCAGCAACTTTCCAACAAACTCCATCATAGACGAGCCCTCCGCTCCTTCGGGAACGTTGTAGATTCTGATATTTTTCCGTCGTGATCTTCCCTCCAGGTCAAGCAGTTTACCTTCTTGGTGATTTAATATTTTTATCATCTTACTCAGTATTCGTTCAACGTTTAGAACGCGATCTTCCACCTTCTCAATTTGAGTTTCTGCTACTGCTATTTTTTGATTGACGTTGGCAAGCTCTGACTTAATATCATGTAGCTGCAGCCTTATTTCTTTCTGAAACTCCCTTATCTCTTTCAGAATTTCGATCACATTCGCCGCTTCACCTGAACGAGGCCCAGCGTCTGCCTTGCTAGCATGCAGTCGGGTAGGAGAGCCGCTTGCTGCACTCCTCTCGGCCGCAAGCTCCCCAGTGTCGCTTTTTTTATTTCCATTCTTTTTCCCCATTCTTGCCCCTCTTTTTAGTTCAAATATTTTTTGAAAAATACTATATTTGATGGGTTAACGGGGCTTAATAAGCATTTTTCCGGAGGAGCTAGTGACTTAAGCTGCCATTCTTGACGATGACGTCACCGGAAACCCCTGATATATTTTTAGAGCCTTAAACAGCAGAACAATGTTGGCTAATTCTCTGGCACTTCACATGTCACAAAATATGATTTAAGTCCTCTGCTAGTGCCCCAGCAATTTCTGCATTGTCTTCTGTGGGGTCTGTGGTTACATTGTGTCAGGCCCTGGGGATTTATCCACCCTAATTTGCCTTTATACTTTCAAAAATTTCACTTGAAGTCCTCTCACTTACCAAGTACATCTTTGGCGGAAAACAGCCCGTCTTTGAAACCAATGGCATTTTGATCACTAGATGCAAAGTGTTCACAAAGTGTTCACACTTCTGTTACGTACCCTATCACACACATTCTCTCACTGGGACTTCTACGTAATGATTTAGGAAACTTTTCTGAACACATTTGACAAGCTCTATCCCATTTAGTTATTTTAATGTATGGGAGTCCCAGTCAATAAGTGTAAAATTAAAATCACCTACTTTAACACCCTTATATTTCCTGCAATAGTGTGTAATCTCTCTACAAATTTATTCCTCTAAATCCTTCAGACAGTTGGGTGGTCTGTAATGTAGCCCCATTAATGTGATCATATCTTTCTTATTCCACAGTTCTACCCATAACACCTCACTACATGAGTTCTGCAATCTGTCCTGACTAAGCACTACTATGACATTTTCCTTGATTAGTAATGCCACCCCTTCCTTTAATCTCTCCCATGCTAGTGTGTCTAAAACAATGGAACCCCAGGATACTGAGTTGCCAGTCCTGCCCCTCCTGCAACAAGTCTCACTAATAGTTCCATGGGTTGATCCATGTCTTGCGCTCATCTGACCTCCCTACAATACTTCTTGCATTGAAGTATATGTCGCTCAGGAAATTAGTTGCACCGTGCTCAATAGTTTGATTCCTGACTTTGTCTGAGGTCTTAACAACATCTGGATCATCTTATGCCCTCCCTCCTACACCAACTCGTAAGCCATGTGTTAAACTTTATAATCTTCCTACTTCTGATCTCACTAGCACTTGGCACAGTTAGCAATCCTGACAATACAACCCTGGAGGTTCTGCCCTTTAACTTAGCACCTAACTCCCTGAACTCACTTTGCAGAACCCTGTCACTCTTCCTACCATCCTGTCATTAATACCTACATGGATCACAACTTCTGGCACTTTCGCACTTAAGAGTGCCGAGGACTTGATCTGAGATATCCTTCGAGCGACGGAGGATAAGAGGTGACCTGATAGAGCTGTTCAAGATAATGAGAGGCATTGATTGTGTGGATAGTCAGAGGCTTTTTCCCAGGGCTGAAATGGCTAGCATGAGAGGGTATAGTTTTAAGGTGCTTGGAAGCAGGTACAGAGGAGATGTCAGGGGTAAGTTTTTTTACGCAGAGAGTGGTGAGTGCGTGGAATGGGCTGCCAGCAGCGGTGGTAGAGGCAGAAACAATAGGGTCTTTTAAGAGATTCCCTGATGGCTACATGGAGCTTAAAAAAATAGAGAGCTATGGGTAAAGCCTAGGTAGTTCTAAGGTAGAGACAATTTCAGCACAGCTTTGTGGGCTGAAGGGCCTGTATTGTACTGTAGGTTTTATTCTATCCCAGACCCTGGCACACAGGAGGTAATGTACCATCCAGGAATCTCATTCTCCTTTCTGTTCTCCTAAGTAAGAAATCCCTGATCACCACAATTTGCCTTCCCCCCACCTTCCCTTCTGAGTCACAGAGCCAGACTCAGTGCAAGAAACCTGACGGCTGTGACTTACCTCTGCTAGGTCACCCCTCCCCCCCCCCCCCCCCCCCAACAGTATCCAAAGCGGTATATCTGTTGTTGTGGGGGATGGCCACAGTACTTTGTAGTGGTTGCTTAACCACTTACCCTTTTCTGACTGCCGCCTAGTTTCTTGTATCCTGTACCTTGGGTCTAATTACCTCTCTATATATCTTAACTATCACCCCTCAGCCTCCTGAATGATCCTGAGTTCAACCAGATCTAGCTCCAACTCCTTAACACATCGTGCTAGAAGCTGCAGCTAGATGCACTTCTTACAGGTGTCGTCATCAGGGACACTGGCAATCTCACTGCCTTTCCACATCCTGTAAGAGGAGCATTCCATTATCCTGCCTGCCATCTCTATTGTTCCTAACTGAACAGTTATGAAGAAGGAAAAACAATAAACTGTAGGGAAGAAAAGAAAGTGTACCTGTAGCTTTTTTTTTGAGTTGTCTCACTCAAGCCTGTCCTCGCTGAAGCCTCTATGAGCTAAAGCCTCAAATTCTCCACTCTAATTCTGGCCACTCCAATGATGGCTGCTCTGCTTACCCCTGCCTTACTTTCATTAGACAAACAAAACACAGATTGGGTAGCCACTTGCAGAACTTCTCTTTTCAGCCCACAGCTTCTAGATCCTGAGCTTCTAGCCTCCTCTCTGTCTAATCCTCCATCTGTTTGGGAGTCTTTCCTCCAGTATTGCTCCATTAATGCCCAATGTAAGCTTGAGGAATGGTATCTATCTCTTATTCTGTTTGGGATTGTTACAACTATGGGAGCTAATTAACAATTTACTCTCTCCAAAATACCTATACAGGTGTCCCCCGTTTTTCGAACGTTCGCTTTACAACAACTCGAAAGACCTACATTAGTACCTGTTTTCACTAACCAAAGAGGATTTTCGCTTTTACGAGAAAAAGACGCCCGCTTTATACATGTGATTACCCCAAGAAAGACTACAATGACCGTGAAACCTTGTGTGGGTAGTTGTTTGCACATGCGTGTACTTGCGTGTGCGTGTACATACATATGCACGTGCCAATTTTTTTTTCTCCAAATCGACTATGGCTCGCTGTCTCCCCGATTTTGATAAGTGAAACTACACCATACATACAATATTTCTACTTTATATAGGGTGTATATATCATATCATTCCTGCTTTTACTATATGTTAGCATTATTTTAGGTTTTATGTGTTATTTGGTAGGTTAATTTTTGGGTCTGGGAACGCTCAAATATTGTTCCCATATAAATTAATGGTAATTGTTTCTTCTCTTTACGGCATTTTGGTTTACAAATGGTTTCATAGGAATGCTCTACCTTTGGATTGCAGAGGAAACCTGTATCCGTCAGTTCACTTCATATTTGTTCTCTGTGACCTATTATTATTTATTAAAGTAATTATTATTTTAAAACTTCGGGCCACATGCTATCACAGTTCGCTCCGTCTCTTCCTCTCTCTGCAACATAAAGCTTGCCTGTCTTCTTTCTTTTCCAGTTCTGATGAACAGTTCTTGACTGACATTGACTCTATTTTTCTCACATTTGATGCTAGCTTAACTGCTGAGAGCATCTGCATTTTCTGTTGTTATTTCAGATGTTTAGAATCCGCAGTTTTTCCTTCAGGGTTTTCTCGATGTTTGGCCAATTAATTTATTATCATTTTTAAGGGGAACTCTTGGTTAATTTTTGGTTTCCATTTTAGAAATTGTAACTACACTCTTCTCATTTTTCCTGGTTGAAAGATTCAAAATACATTTACAGTTGGCCCTCCTTATCTGCGGGTTCTGCATGCAGATTCAACCAACCTTGGATCAGGAAAACCCAGAAGTTCTCTCTCCAGCACTTGTTTGGGCATGTACAGACTATTTTTTCTTGTCATTATTCCCTAAACAACACAGTATAACAACTATTTACATAGCATTTACATTGTATTAGGTATTATAAGTAATCTAGAAATGACTTACAGGTACAGGTAGTCCCCAGGTTATGAATGAGTTCCATTCCTGAGTCTGTCTTTAAGTTGAATTTGAAGTCAGAACAGGTACATCTGGTATTATTTAGCGTCAGTTAGTCAAATGTCTTTCTTAGTATATAGTACATATTTTACCTTTCTATGCATATCAAACACTTAAGGAACATACGTATTTCAATAATTAAACCACTGCGTTGCTTAGTAATAATTGTAGCTTTCATCGGGGCATGGCCTTTCACATGCTCCTTTAAAATTGTTCTGATTGTTGACCGACCGTAGCTTAACACTTTTCCAATGACCGATGGTATTTCACCTCTTTCCAATTGCTTTATTACTTCCACCGTATTTTCAATCGTGATGGTGATTATTTTCATGAACAGAAACGCTGCGGATTTCGAGCTACGCCGCCGGGTCCTAATGTCCACCGCACTGAGAGAGGTTAAATAAAGTCCGAGGTTCCGCTGGGTCCTCAAGACCGCTGCACTGAGACAAGATAAATAAGGGACTTGAGCATCCATGTTTTTTGGTATCCGCGGGGGGTTCTAGGAACCAATGCCCCGCGGGTAAGGAGGATAAACTGTATTATAAAACTGTATACGCAGTATGCAACCTTGAGATTTATCTTCCCAGAGACAGCTGCAAAACAAAGAAAACTATGGAACCCGTTCAAGAAAAAACATCGAACCAACCTCTCATGCACAAGAAACAAAAAAATTGTGCAAGTGGTAAAATAAACAAACACAAAAACAGGGTACACGACGTCAACCCACAAAGACATCAAAAGAGTCCAGACATACTCAGTCCAATCTAGCACAATGTCATTCATTATCTGCAGGCCGGCCTGATCAAAATCGCACAAAATAGCAACAAAAAAAGTGACCTGAAACCAGAAACACATCATAACACAAACTACAGAGTCCAATCCACAAACTGCATCCATTAAAACTTGCCCAAGACTCAGGACTCCAGCATCTCCGGGAGAGAGAGATCATTTGAATGCTGGACCTTCCTCCAGGAGCAGTGAGTGAGAGGGAGAGAGAGACCATCACGTGCAGATGGCTTCTTCTGGCAGTAGCAAGCAAAAGGCTAGTAGATGGCACCAAACAGTCGCATGCCTTCAGCTCTTGCTGCAATGATTTCTATCTTCCTCAATGTGTTAATTGGTAAGAAATGGAGTCGGCCATGGGCTTACATCCCGTCTCCTGTCTTTTTAGCCTCGAGGCTGCATGCTTCGCTCAAAATCTCACTGAACACCCTTGGAGACAGCAAGGTGCCAGATCACTGCTAGTCTTGAAAACACACCACTATAATGTTGATTACGGGCTCCAACAGTAGAGAACCAGATTTGAATGAGAAAGGAAGACGTAAAAAAAGGTGAAAGACGTAGTTTTGTAAACTGGCTTAAGGATGTCACCTTGGTCATATTGTTTGCTGGCGCCATCTTCTTCCTGGTAATTATAATCTCTCAGTTCTTTCACCATCCTTGTATATTGTTTGTCTTTTTTCCTTGTCTCTCCATGTCTAGTAATACAGTCAGTATTCTCCAAGTGGAGCTTGAACCAGGTTGTGTTTTTAAGTTCCTCATACATTTTTGCATTTGAGTTCTATTTCATTATAAATGAATCTTATTCTCTAATACCAAAGAATTGCCATTGATAATTAAGATAAATTATTAAACTAAAATATAGTGCGATATCAAAATAGACCCTGGTGATAAAGAAAGATACTAAGATATTAAAAGCAACAAAACTGTAAGAACTATAAGAAGGAAGGTAAATACATTTTTAATTTATATGAAAAAAGGAGCAATGGTGGCTTAAAACCATAATGATGTGTGAATGCAAATATGGAGAAATGTTTTATAATCTCGATGCTGGTATTTGCAGCTGAGAAGTCAGCATAGAAAGCATTACAAGGCAACTCTTTTGGATTTAGGCACAATCAGAAATAAAGCATGATAATAAAATAGTTCTGAAGAAAATACTAGGATAGCAAGAGATTAAGCTATAGATCCAGAGCTTCAATCCTAGAGTTTTCAAACTAGTGGGCAGGAACATTGCAGATGTTCTTTAGTAATCTTTCAAAATCTTCTTGATTCAAATAAGAAATATGCCTTTCACATAGAAGCAATTAAAGGTAGAAATTCTATGCCGAAAATCACTTGTTAGGAAGCTACGGTTAAGTTTCTTGAAGATTTTCAGTTGATAAAAAGAAACAGCATAGGTAACTCATGCCTAAAGTATCTGAATACACTCTTGGAAGAGGTGAGTGCACTAGTAGATAAGAGATTATCTGTGGGAAATACTTACATAGATTTCCAGCAAGCTTTTGATAAAGTTCCTCATAAGATTAAATGAGGGAGATGCACCTGGAAAAGAAAAATAACTATTGACCTGCCACGCCTTCTTTGTAATGGCACTTATATGCTGTGCCCAGGACAGATCATCTGATGTGATAATGCCAAGGAATTTAAAGCTATTGATCCTCTCCACATCTCTTCTTCAAATGAAGACTGGCTCATGGACCTCCGGTTTCTACCTCCTGTAGTCAATAATCAGTTCTTTGGTTTTGCTGACATTGAGTGGGAGGTTGTTGTTGTGGCTCTATTCAACCTAATTTTCTGTCTCTCTTCTGTATGCTGATTTACATCCGGAACTGGCCATATTAGAGCCAGCTTGGTTCTGGAGAAGAAGAATGAGGGAAGACTGTTGTTCAAAAAGAATGATGAATAAATTGAATTAACAGCACATCTGTTGTAAAATACATTAATTTGCTTTTGAACAGAAGGCTGACTGAACTGACAACTTGCTGATTCTCTAACTGGTTTGTTGGTTTTTAAACAGCAAAATTGCTTTAATCAACAAAACTATTAAAGATTCAGCATTGAAGACTAAAAAATCTCAATTTTCTCAAGAATAACAGCATTGATTATGTATATGATCTGAACCAAGCATTTTGCTATTATGAGTTTAATATTTGTCTCCACTTTAAAGCTACTTCATTTGTTGTCAAGTGCTTTGAAATGTCCCAAAATAGTAAGATCATAATGTGCATATACTTTTCTACTGCCTTAATATATGGAGACTTGTGAGGAGGCAAGATATATTTAAAGTGCTGTCAGTTTCTTTAGTTGGTTAAGGTTGACTAAGCTTAGTATGCATAGAATGATTACTATCTTGTGATCTATAACCACAAACATCCTGAAGAAACATAAACAAATTTCACAACATAACACTTTTGGACTTTATTTTTTCAGTGTTTTTGTTTGTTAAGCATAATAATATATTTACTAGTTAGATTGGACAGCACCATTGTTTAAAAATTCCAAGTGCCAATAAATACTAACTTCTAATCATATGATGTTTTAATTTGATTCTTTCAGTATCTCCAAAATCATACTTGGCAAGGACCTAAATTAAAGATTGCAATTTTCTTGCATATACTTCTATTTATAAAATTTCTTCATTCAAACTTACTTTCACTGTCTGAAGTACCAGATTAATTTATGTTTTGCTATTCAGAGGAAATTCAGTCAGTAGATAAGTAGTATGGTTGATGCAATCTTTATTTTATGTAAATACAAATGCATCTTTGAATAAAATTAAAATGTTCTTCATCTTTTGTTAAGTCCCTGGGATCTGGAATCTCATTTTAAACTTGTTGAGAAAAAAGTCTGTAGGCTAATAATGCTTATTCCAAATTTGCTCCCCAACTCTGTGCTTGGAGGCTTCTCTACATACTCTTGCTTTGATCACTTTTTTGAATAATTAGCAGAAAATCTTTAACACAGTTTTGTTATACATGACTAGCATTTTGTTGGAATCTAGTAACCATTTTGGAATTAGTATTATCTCAGAGTAATTTTGAACTCTATTAGACATCTCCTTAATCTTCTCAGATTTATGGAGAGCGGTCATAACTGACCAACTAGACTCTGATAACTTAGCATTCGTTTTCCAATCATACTGTATTTGCACAAGAACAATCTAGCACCTTTCACTGAACTTCTAAACTTCTATTCCTTTCTTTTTTCAATCTTTTTATTGAGTTTCATATATATATAAGAAAAAACATAACATAATAATGGATAGGTTATAAATACAATAGACTTGAAATTACATTAGTAATAGGATAATAATATCCTATTAAACATCAACAAAAAAAAGTACATTAATCAATCAAGTCTATATAATTATATATGAAAAAAAAACAAAAATAATCATCAAAAGAAAAGGAAAAAAAAATTTGAAAATGTATAAAAGAGAATATATATTGAAAAAAAACACTAAACTAAACTAACATGGGCAATAATAACAGTTTATAAGTATATGATAGTGTCAAAAAAAACTCCGGAACTCCAAACCTGAACAAGAATAAGCGGAGAGAAGGTCTGAAAAAGGCCAAATTAATTCATATGAAAATGTCGAATAAACGGTCCCCAGGTTTCTTCAAATTTAATTGATGAGTCAAAAATAGTGCTTCTAATTTTTTCCAAACTCAGATAAGAAATAGTTTGAGAAAACCACTGAGACGTGGTAGGAGGATTTACTTCTTTCAAGTTTTGTAATATAGACCTTCTGGCCATTAATGTTACAAAAGCAATCATTCGTCTGATTGGAGGGGAAAACTGATTACCATCCTCATTTGGTATACCAAAAATTGCAGTAATAAAATGAGGTTGTAAATAACTTCTATTCCAAATTGTCAATTTCATACAGATGTTGACTAATTGAAATCTTATGCTTTGCATACATAGAATACCAATCACAATACGTTCTTACAAGCATTAATAACCAATAAAAATACTGTTATTTTCGATTACTTGATGTGTGCTTCCCAATCCTTCATAACTATCTTCATCTGGTCTCATCTGCTCATGTCCTTGGAAGAGCTTATTCTTCCAGGGGCTTGTTCTGTATAGCTGCACAGTAGTTGCACACTATCTCAACCTTTGCCATGCCACAGCTTCCACAGATCAATTCATTTTCCTATCTTTTCAGTGTTAGTGTTTGATCATTCCAAGTACTTTGCTAAAATACAATGAAAGCATATAATAAAATTAACAGTGTTAAACTTTGTGTCTAAGACAAAAAGGAAAAGACATGCATGTTGTGCATTTCATGTATTTGGCAGCCAATTAAGTACCTCTGAATCATTGTTGTAATATCAGAAATTCACCAGCCAGTTTGCATACAGCAAATATCTCAGACTGCAATATGATAATCACCAGATAATTTATTTTAAGGATAAATATTGGTCATGGCATCCTTCAAGGAAGTGCTGCAGGTTATGTGTATCCATTTGAGATTGTAATCCCCTCATCTGGTTCAGATGGTTCAAATTTTTTCTCTGGTATTCTTGATGCACCATCAATAACTCACTCAGAGACGTAAGGCGAGATATCGGCTTTTATTGACTGGAAGAAGGAACAAGCAGTGAGTGACCACCATACTACATCTTGGAGACTGAGAGGCCGGGCTCAGGCCTTGATCGCATTTATACCAGGGTCTGTGGGAGGAGCCACAGGAGCAGTCAGCAGGCGGCGTGTCCAGACAGGTATATGTAGTTCACCACATTCACCCCCACCTTTGTTTTAAAAAGTCCCCATGTGGCGAAGTTTCTTACCGGTTAAGTCTATCAGGTGGTCGAATCTGTCGCTGCGATCTACGTAGCTCCGGCTGTGATTGCACAGATGCCGGCGGTGGTGATTGCACAGGTTCCGGTGCCGGTGGTGGTGATTGCACAGGAGATGGAGGTCGTGCTGGTTCCAGCCCATGAGGCGCCAGTGATCCCTCACGCATGTGCGAGGCGCCTGGTATAGATGCGTATGAAACGCCCGGTATATGAGTGTCGTGAGGAGTCTGTGTAGGGCCTGGTGTGCACGGTGTCACCTCGGGTACAGGGTTCATAGTTACCGGAGAGTGTTCAGGGTAGTGGTCTGCTGCACCTGCGGGCGCCAGGTCGCGGACGAAGACCGTGTCCTCCCGCCCATCAGGTAAGACCACATAGGCATACTGGGGGTTCACATGTAGAAGGTGAACCCTCTCGACCAGCGGGGAGTATTTATTACTCCTCACATGTTTCCGGAGCAGCACTGGCCCTGGGGACATCAGCCAAGCTGGTAGGGTGGTCCCAGTGGCAGACTTCCTGGGAAAAGAGAATAGGCGCTCATGAGGGGTGGCATTGGTGGATGTACATAACAGGGAGCGGATAGAGTGGAGTGCCTCAGGGAGGACCTCCTGCCATCGAGAGACCAGCAACCCTTTTGACTTAAGGCAGGGGTCAGCAACCTTTACCACTGAAAGAGCCACTTGGACCCGTTTCCCACAGAAAAGAAAACACTGGGAGCCGCAAAACCCGTTTGACATTTAAAATGAAATAACACTGCATACAACGTTTTTTTTGCCTTTATGCTATGTATAAACAAACTATAATGTGTTGCATTTATGAAATTGATGAACTCCTGCAGAGAAAACGAAATTACATTTCTGCATGCAACAAAAACATTTTGAACTCCGAAAAAAAGACGTTGGGTTGAAAGTTACTTTTAAGTAAAATATTCAATGTCTATTTGAGTCCTTCTTGTATTTATGAAAAACGCCGAACTTAAATTTTCCGCCAGCAGCAAACCAAAAATAACGTCAGCCAGCTGTCATCCTGAAAAATGAAAGGACTATTTCACTGAACAATGAAAAAATATGAATATAAGTAAAATAATAGGCAATTAAAATATTTATCATACTTGGTTAATGGGATTTCTGCTCCTGGACCTCAGCGCACAGCGTCTGCACATCAGGGCTGTATGATGTCACCTTCATCTTTACACAGGATCGCAAGCTGTCATCTGTGAGGTTTTCAATATCACTCCATTTGTGTTTCTGAGCAAGAACGGCCTTCTGACGGGCAACATCTTCAAGGTCTGCTGTCAAGCGTCTAAACTTGGACACCCATATGTCTTTGTCGGCTATGTCGGCCAGTTCCATCTCAAGATCAGGTTGACTCACACCTGCCAATGCAGTCGTATTCAGTAGGGAAGGATCGATGCTTAAGGGAGTGACCGGGAAGGATAATGTGTTTTTTTCCTCTCTGAACTCACAGAAGCGTTTCCCAAACGATGTTTGCATTGCGATGATTGCAGAATGTAAATACTCCGAAATTATCATGTCGTGACCTTGTTTGAACTCTCTCAAATTGGGGAAGTGAGACAAAGTGCCTTTCTGTAAATCTCTGGCAAGCACTGTCAACTTGCGCTCGAATGCCAAAACATCCTCCAACATGTGCAGGGCTGTACGTCCTTTCCCCTGAAGAGCTGTGTTCAGCGTGTTCAGGTGCGCTGTCATGTCTACCATGAAGTGTAGCTTTTCCAGCCACTCTGGCTGTTCCAGCTCAGGAAAGGTGAGCCCTTTGCTGCCCAGGAAAGTTTTCACTTCTTCCAGACACGCGACAAAGCGTTTCAGCACCTTCCGTCTGGACAGCCAGCGATAAAAACACGTTGTAGCGGTGTCAGTAAACTGCAGTCAAAGATAGCTTTATTCGAACGAAACAGCCTTGCTTTTAAGCCTCCCTCAACCCAGCCCCCATGGACGCAGATGCTGCAAAAGATGCGTACTCACAAACCCCCGTAGGCTATCTCCCTTAGCCGGAATGCTGGCTAATTGTGAGCCGTTTCGGATGTGGCAGGAAATGGTGTCGCTACACTTAGGTTGTACAAGATCACCATAATTACATTTCAAAAGCTAACAAACTAACATAAAATACATTTTAATTAAATACTGACCAATTATTTCCCAAAGCCACAGGGAGCCGCAGCACAGAGGTGAAAGAGCCACAAATGGCTCGGGAGCCGCAGGTTGCCGACCCCCGACTTAAGGGCTAAAAGTGTGGCCTTCCACACCATGGCATTCTCCCTCTCCACCTGTCCATTTCCCCGGGGATTATAACTAGTAGCAATGCCCCTAGCTAGCAGGTACTGGCGCAGCTCGTCACTCATAAAGGAAGACCCTCTATCACTGTGGATATAGCAGGGATATCCGAATAGAGTGAAGAGCTGGCGCAGGGCTTTTATGACGGATGTGGTAGTGGTGTCGGGGCAGGGAATGGCAAAGGGGAACTGCGAGTACTTGTCGATAATATTGAGAAAATAGACATTGCGGTCGGTGGAGGGAAGGGGGCCCTTAAAGTCAACACTCAGTCGCCCAAAAGGGCGGGTGGCCTTGACAAGTTGCACCGTGTCAGGACGGTAGAAGTGCGGTTTGCACTCAGCGCAGATTTGGCAGTCCCTGGTCATCGTCCTGATGTCCTCCAGGGAGTACGGCAGGTTCCGGGCTTTCACGGAATGGTAAAATCGGGTGACCCCCGGATGGCAAAGTTGTGCATGAAGGGCGTATAGCTGGTCGAGCTGTGCGCTAGCACACATTCCCCAGGATAGGGCATCAGGGGGTTCATTGAGTCTGCCAGGCTGTGCCACTATGATATACAACAGAATATCATAGTTGTAGGTGGAGAGTTCTATTCTCCACCGCAAAATCTTATCATTTTTGATTTTGCCCCGCTGTTGGTTGCTGAACATGAACGCAACCGAGCGCTGGTCGGTCAGCAAGGTGAACCTTTTGCCAGCGAGATAGTGCCTCCCGTGCCAAATAGCCTCCACTATGGCCTGGGCTTCTTTCTCCACTGCGGAGTGCCGAATTTCAGAGCCTTGAAGGGTACGAGAAAAGAATGCTACTGGCCTGCCTTCCTAATTGAGGGTAGCAGCCAGAGCGAAATCAGAGGCGTCACACTCTACTTGGAAGGGAATGGTCTCATCTACCGCATGCATCGTAGCTTTGGCAATGTCCCCTTTAATGCAGCTGAAGGCCACGCAGGCCTCAGCAGAGAGGGGAAAAGTGGTAGACTTGACCAGGGGGCGGGCCTTGTCCACGTAATGGGGGCCCCATTGGGCGTAATAGGAAAAGAAACCCAGGCACCATCTGAGGGCTTTGAGAGTGGTGGGAAGAGGGAGTTCTAACGGGGCGCATACGGTCGGGATCAAAGCCAATGACCCCGTTTTCCACGACATACCCAAGGATAGCGAGGCGGGTGGTTCCGAACACACACTTGTCCCTGTTATAAGTAAGGTTCAGAGCTTCGGCCACTTGGAGAAATTGTTGGAGGTTGGCGTTGTGATCCGACCAGTCGCGACCACAGATGGTGATGTTATCCAGATAGGGAAATGTGGCCTTCAGTTGGTACTGGTCCACCATCCAGTCCATTTCCCTCTGGAAGACAGAGACACCATTCGTGACACCAAAGGGGACGTACAGGATAGAGCCTGCCTTGAAGGCGGTGTAGGGGCAGTCCTCCGGGCGGATGGGGAGCTGGTGATAAGCGGATTTCAGATCTATTGTTGAGTACACCTTGTACTGAGCTATCTGGTTGACCATATCCGAGATGCGGGGTAGGGGGTATGCATCAAGCTGGGTGAACCTATTGATGGTTTGACTATAGTCCACGACCATCCTATCTTTCTGCCCAGTCCGAACAACAACCACCTGGGCCCTCCAAGGACTTGTGCTTGGCTCAATGATCCCCTCTCTGAGCAGCTGCTGCACCTCTGACTGAATGAAGGCCCTGTCCCCCACGCTGTACCTCCTGCTTTTAGTTGCCACAGGTTTACAGTCGGGGGTCAGGTTGGCGAACAGTGATGGGGGAGGGACCTTGAGGGTGGAGAGACTGCAAGTGGTGTCGGTAGCGCAGCTGTTGGCATGGTGCTGGGTGGGATGTGTGGGCCGGTGTGTGTGTGGTCAGTAGTGATGAAGTCCCACAAAACTGAGGATTCCTGACAGTGAGTGGTGGGAGGGGCCCGTCATATGCCATAGTCACACTTTCGAGGTGGCTCTGGAAGTCCTGCCCCAATAGCACAGGTGCGCACAGTTTGCATGTTTTTTACATGACCAGTGGCGCAAAGTTCTGATATTCTGTGCCCTGAACCACCAATGTCGCTACACAACCCACCCGGATGTCTGTGGAATACGACCCAGAAGCCAAGTTGATCCTCTGACTTACCGACCGTGTCATGAGTCCACAGCGTTGCACTGTGTCCGGGTCAATAAAACTCTCAGTGCTGCCCGTATCAAACAGGCATCTAGTCCAGTGCCCCTCCACCAGGATGTCCATCATTGACCTTGCAAGCTGGTGTGGGACGCTTTGGTCGAGGGTTATGGTGGCCAGAGTTGAGCCGTCTTGGTGCCCGGTAAACACCGGCAGGTCGGGGGCGGGGCATGCTGATGCCGACAAAGATGGCCGCCCACATCCGGGCATGCAAGATGGCGGCCCCCATTTCTCACACGGGTTGGGGGCGGGGCAAGTTGACGCCGACAAAGATGGCCGCGCACATCCGGGCATGCAAGATGGCGGCCCCTATGTCTCACCCGCAGCGCTGCCCGACCCCGCTCGTAGTTTAGACTTACAGACCTTGGCGAAATGGCCCCGCTTTCCGCAGCTGCAGCAGGTCGCTTCTCGCGCCGGGCAGCGTTTTCGGGGATGTTTTCCGACTCCGCAGAAATAACACAGCACGGGGTTTTGACGGGCCGCAGCCATGGTCAGGTTCGGGGAGCTCGTGGAATCGCAACTGGCAGCGGCATTGGCAAATTCTCTCGCGGAAACCGGCGGCGGCAGGTTCTGA
The DNA here is from genome assembly GCF_030144855.1 of Hypanus sabinus. Lineage (NCBI taxonomy): Eukaryota > Metazoa > Chordata > Chondrichthyes > Myliobatiformes > Dasyatidae > Hypanus > Hypanus sabinus. The sequence goes on from NC_082707.1 coordinate 133,217,406, forward strand.
GGCATCCACGGAACCGGCGGGGAATTGCGCGACTGGACAGCATCAGCGTTGTGCAGAGCAGCTTCCAGAGTGTCGGCCGTCTCGATCACCGAGCGTAAGGTAAGATCGGCTTTTTCCAGCAACCTCTGACGTACACTGACCTCAGTCCTGTAACAAAGGCTTCTCGTACTAGCAGCTCCGCATGCTGTTCTGCCGTGAGCGTCTTGCAGTCACAAGTTCGGACGAGTGTCTGTAGTGCTTGGAGAAACTCGGCGCTCGATTCTTCAGGCCGCTATCACCGGGTAGCTAAACGATGTCTTGCGTAGACGGTGTTCACCGGCCGCAGGTACTGTCTTTTGAGGGCGTCCAGTGCCCCTTCGTAGGTCGGCAGGTCTCTGATAAATGAATAAACTTTTGGGGCGACTCTCGAGAGGAGAATTCTGTGCATAACAGCGGGTTCAGTTGCACGAACCTCCTCCAAGTATGATTGGAAGCATGCAAGCCAGAGTTCAAAAGCAAGAGCTGCTTCAGGGGCTTAGGGGTCCAAATCCAATCTTTCCGGACGTAAAACGGTTTTCATGTTGTAAAACTTCCAGTCAATAAAATTGATGCACCATCAATAACTCACTCTGAGACGTAAGGCGAGATATCGGCTTTTATTGACTGGAAAAAGGAACAAGCAGTGAGTGACCACCATACTACATCCTGGAGACTGAGAGGCCGGGCTCAGGCCTTGATCACCTTTATACAGGAGTCTGTGGGAGGAGCCACAGGAGTAGTCAGCAGGGGCCGTGTCCAGACAGGTATATGTAGTTCACCACAATTCTGTTCTGTGTATGCAGACATACCGCCCTGCAAAAACTAATTTCAGGAAGGTAGCACCCCTGCCCCCCCCACCCCCCGGTTGACCTCCAAGGGTGTATGTAATACTTGGTTTAGTGATTTTGTCTAATCTGTAAACCAAGTTGGGTATATGCAGAAAATATGACATTAAAATATGTACTTGTATTATCATGGAGTCATTTTTTAATTCTATTACAACTTTAAGCAAGTCTGCAGGGAGTTTGGCCTCATCGTGTTGTAGGACATCAATAGAGTAGCTCCTTAGCAGCTAGCCAGCTATAAATAACATTAGCTATGCTAATGAACGCATGACACCTGTTAAACTCACCTCAACATCTCTTTTACAGTCATTTAACCACCATGGGCAATAGAAAAGTCACTGTTGCAAACAGTGCCCTGAGCAACACTGTCATTATTTTTGACCCCTATTAGGCAGGAGTACACTTTAGTGTAGTCTGGGGTGAAGTACGTTTTATAATTTTCTTTTTTCGGAACTCGCTGCCATGGCGCAGTAGGACACTAAACTGAACTGATGGACAATGAAAGAGAGAGAGGTCGACTGTAAAGCCTGCCCACAGAGAAAACTGATAGGTCTACTTAGCACAAAGAGAGACCAATCAGGGTGTTCGCTGTCGCTCTTCCTCTCCCTCTCTCTCTTAAAAAAACATTAATTTCCAGGATATTGTATAATTTGCAGGTGTCAGGGAGCTGCTATCAATATGTGGGAGACTCCTGGAACTTCCGGGAGAAGTGGGATGTCTGGTATATGCTGCTTCTTTGGGTTACTGTTGAAGATAAGAGATAGGAGAATTGTATCCTATCTAATTAGAATGGCTAGATTTAGGGGAGCTTTCTCCGGTGAGGGACACTAAGGTTGGAGCTTTGTTGGGGAAGAGGAGAGAAGGCGACGGAGAGAAGAGATTGTAGGAGTTGACCTGGAGTGGGGCTATGATTTGATGAAGCCCGGGGAGACCAAAGGAGGATCCGTGAAGGGGAAACCATGAGCTCTACTTTGTGCACATTAGACTGTTTCATTAAACTAGTTTTTCTGAAAGTACCCTTTAGTCAAATTAAGAATTATAAAGCTAAATCTTTTAATTGCAGTGTACTGTCTGTTATTTTGTGGTACTTATTTGTACAGGGTAACAAATCATGCAGCATCCACACAGACAGGGAGATTTGTTGGGGGGGGTGGGTTGGGAGACGCTGGTTTGCACTTCAATCTCCCATGCTTGGTGGGGCTGGAGATTGTCTTCCCTGGACTTACGTAGCCAATGGAATCAGGATGTTACAAGAATAAATAGAGCATCAATTTTATAGAGGACCTCAAAAACCGTAGCATATGTCATGTTTAGAACTGTACATTATACTCAAACTGAGTTATACCCAATGATTTGTAAAAGAAAAAATAGCATGACTTTTTCATATGTTCCATTATCAGGTTACAACCTAAATTTGTCACATATTATCTTAACTGCTTTATCAGCTTGGGCTGTCACCATCAATTATTGTAACCATACAGCTGCAGGTCTTAAGTTGTTAATACCCCCTGAATATAATATCATTCAGATTAAGATGTGTTTCTTTGTTTCGCCTAACATTCATAATCTGTATCTGATTTTATCTGCCTATTCATGTCAAACTGGTCTCTATTGTACTCGCATTTCACCATTTACAAAGTTTTGTAAACCCTGGTCAAACTAAATTTGACTTATGATCCTTACTATTGATAATGGGATGATTCACCTATAGTCATTTGGGTTTTACTGCAAATTCTAATATAAACAAAAAAAAAGATCCTTGGCCAAAGAAAATATTTGCTTCTCTCACAACCAAGTGATTCCAGTATTTTACATTAGTTTTTGATATCCAGCATAGTAAATTTGTTGAAAGCATTGTTAACTTGCAAACATAATTTCCTCATTTTTCATCATGTTAGTCATGAAAGTTATTCTCTAAAAAGAATACTGAGTTCAGAATCAACACGAGTGAATCTGCAAATGCTGGGAATAAATAAAAACACAAAATGCTGGCAGAACTCAGAACTCCTGATGAAGGGTTTCAGCCCGAAACGTCGTCACTACCTCCTCCCATAGATGCTGTCTGGCCCGCTGAGTTCTGCCAGCATTTTGTGTTTTTATTTTTTTATATTGAGTTCAGAATGATTTTGGGAGGCTTATTCCATTTGACAAGCAATATATAAAGTCAGTATAACTAAACAATGATGCACAGTGTAGGTTGTACTCTTTGCAGTTCTGGTTGCATGCATCATTCTGGATAAAAGCTTAACAATTTTTGCATTGTAAGTGTCAGCTTAATCATTTTAATCTTGGAGATAACTCCAGTTTTTGCCTTAATTTATAAAAATAAAGTTTATGTGTAAATTCAATATATTTAACGGAATTCAAAATATTCTTAAGCCCCTTATGTATCTTTTTGGTCTGCTTTATTTTCTGCTTTTTTGCTTATTCTGCTTATTGTGTGTTTAAAGTTTACATGCTCATGTCTGGTATCCTTGGATCAAACAACAGCACGTGCTTAAGAACGAAGTATTGTACTACCTAACTAAAAACACAGACCATGATTTCTTCAAAGGGATTATCTTCTAAGCTATTTTTTGAAGTTTTTATGAATATCAATTACTTACCTAAACATTCAGGATGAATTGTATTGCAGGGGTGTGGTATTTTTATTATTATTATTATCATCATCATCATGTCAAGTTTCACGAGCAATCTGTTCATAATAGTATTAAGTTATTTATAGCGCACTTTTCATATGAAGTGCTTTACAGTGGGGTAAAATGCAAGCAAAAAAAGACAGATGTTAGTTAAAAGCAAGGTTAATAGATTTTCATAAATTAAAATTATAAAGGGTTATAAATTTTGGTAAACCTTTCTAAGAAGCAGGTCTATTTTAAATATAACTACTGGACTTATACTAAATATGACTTATCTATAAATGGAACATTGTTTCAGATGAATTTTGTGTAAAGAAGTAATTGATTAAGTGAAAAAGGATCTAGTGCTTTCCTGGTGTGTATAATGAATAAGCTCTTCTTCGGCTTTGAGCGGGCATCATCCTGAAGAAGATGGCAGAGTCTGTCATCAAAACATCAGTTATAATCGATACCTGTACCCAATTGGATGCCCAAGTAATTGATTAGTTACACACAAGTGAAACTGTCCTACTTCATTCTAGCATTTGATGAAGTCCCATATTTTAGTACTCTAGCATGAAATTGTAATATTAAGAAAGAGGTAGTAACCCTAATTGTGAGGTGCCCTTATGATTTTATACTGTTTCATTGTTAAAACTGTTTTCCTTCAAGAGATACCATTGATGATCAAAACCAGTGGAGAAATGAAAGGCTGAAAACGTAATGCAAAAATATCAGTTTTCTGTATTTTATTACTTAATCACATATAAAACACAAGTCCAGCAAATTAATGAAAAAGAAATTGTACATGGTTATTAATTTATCAAAAATGTTGATAAAATTAATTTATTGAAGTGTGAATGTGTTACCATGTACTATACTACCTTGAGACTCATTTTCTTGCAGGTGTTTACAGAGAAAATTAAGGTATCCAATAGATTTTATGAATAAACTATACATAAAGACTGACAAACCATCACTGTGCAAAAGAAGACAAATTGTGCAAGTAAAGAAATACTGAGAACATTAGATAATTATGATAGAAAGATAATAGTGCATCAGTTTGCCTTAGCAATAACACACAGTCTAACTTTAAGGGAACATCCTTAGCATGTTCTCAGTTCACTAATTTTTTAAGTCTGTAACGGGACTGCACTTTAAAAGATAGATCTTCATAAAATTCTTAAAATATTTGCCATTCCATATTTAATTTCAATGTTATGAAGCAGTGCATATTTATCATGAGTTTAATAATTGAGAAATTTCAGACATGCAGAATGTTCACTCCATCCTGGACAGCAAATAATTGCGCTTACATTTTTTTCTGTGATTGAGTGAAGTAATAATTGTGTTCCATTTAATGCTGGGAAATGTACTTGAAATGTCCTTTTCTTGCACTTATCTATTCTATAAATTGTTACACAAATGTCAATGATAGAATTTTTAATGGCTTCAATATGTGAAAAATATCAAATGGTTAAATTTAATAGCAGTGCTTCAGTGCATGCCAATAGTGAAGTTATCTTCTTTGGCTTAAATAGAATAGTTACCAAGCTTTATTTTAGACTCCTGTTATTTAGGTGAATTATTAATCTTGGAAATGGGAAGAAGCCTGAAAGATTTGAATGCAGAAGGCTTCCTCTTGGTAAATTACAACTTTTCACTTTTCAACGTTGAAGTGTAAATTTTGCTGGAGTGCGGGAGTTGAGGGGGAAGATGTAATGACCCTTTTTAATATAGCCATTTTTGAATTCAACTGTTTAACATTCATGAGTTCATGTATTGGTTGGCCATTCTTGATTGGGATTTCTACAGCTATAAGAAATGTGCTTTGTCTCCATACGTTTCTAAAGTCATGAAGAACTCCACAAGCATACTGAGAATTAGTGTAGATATTAGCTGATCTTCCTTCTGCCATCTTACAGTCTTCACTCAGGACTTTCGGCTCTCCCTGTTGCACAGAGGTACCAGGAGCCATGCTTCCTGATGCCAGTACTACACTTTCAGAAACAACAGCCCATCCAGGCAATCAGATTCCTCCTTCAATTGTTGAGGCGCCATCAGTGTAGAGAATCAAATCTGTATTCAATGGAGGTGTTTCCTTGTAATGATTTGCATCTTCATAGCATGTTATTATCCTTTCACAGTCATGGTTAGTAAAGTCTTCCATGTCCATTAGTAACAGTGTAGTTGGATTCTTTGGACTTGCTTTCTGAATGATGATATTAAATACTCTAATACAGTAGACTACTTGAACCACCAACCATCTGTTAATTGAGGGCCTTAATCAAGGTCAGTAAAGTATGTACTGAGTGTGGACATCAAATATTTAAAACTTGATCAAGCATGATGACAGAAACTGCCGCGACTGCCGCGTAGGTTGCCTGCACTGCTCATTATTATGAACCCCATTGTAGTGCTACATTATCTAATTTCACAGAGTAAAAACGTTGTAGGTCTCCACGTTCTTTAGTTAAGAAACTGCTGTCATGAAGTCATGTTTCTCATTGATATACAGGGTAAATGGTTTACATGTATCAGGGATTCTCAATACAGGTGCAGTACACAATGTCACCTTTAAAGTTTGAAATTCTTTCAGTTGTTCTTCATTAAAAGTCATGGGGTCATCTGAGCACTTACTGCCCTTTAATAGATTGTTGTGTAGTTGTGTAATTTCAACATATAAATCGACCTATGCTGTGTTGTAGCTAGTTCTGGACACTTAGATTGCTATTCAGTACTGGTTATTTGTGATTACTTTATTAATGTCACAATGTGCCTTGAGTAATGTCCATTGGCCATAAACCTAAACCTAGTTAATCAATACAGGTTAACGATCAACCTGTTGTTGTTTTCGTTCTCCAGGATGAGCTTTGTTAAGAATCATTTTTGATTTCTAAAGATAGCTTGTTTACTTTCTAAACAATTGATCCATAAAATCTGATATTGTTAATGGAAAATTAAATGGCACAAAAATCAAAATGCGGTAATTTTGTATTTGGAGCATAGATCTACATACAGGGGCTTTATTTGTTTGCTGGAAGGTTATTCTGAGATTCGAAAACAGGCTGGTCAGTTATTCTTTGTAACCTCATGCATATAAATCAAAATAATTTGAGATGAGGTATGGAGGCAGTTTGTGTGTGCAAATAATCGGGTACATTTGACATTTGTTCAACATTTGTTTGACAAGAGACATTTGTTCCACGAAATATATTCTAGAAATGTGTGGTGTTCTGTATAAATAATGTTGACTTTATGGATTTTTTTTGCTGCAGCTCAAACTAATTTAAGCAAGTAAAAAGGGCAAGTGCGGTATATAGGCATTTTATATAAGTCGGGTAAATACTTTGCAACATTCTGTATTTGTTAGATGAAACTCCAAGAGTGTGTCATATGTGAATGTATTTTCTAATAAACTCAGTAATCATAAACAGATAGCTGGTTGGGAAGAAGGTGAAGCAATACACTTTTGGCAAGAAATAGAGATTAAGCTATTTTAGTGGGGTGGGGAGGAGGATGGTTGGAACATAATGTTCAATCCTGTTTTGGATCGTTGTTCCAACTTATTTCATCATTGGGTACATGGATGCTAAGAAAGAAAGATAACCATCCCCAGTCGTTTTGCTGAATACAAAAACTGTTACTCATTCTCACCCTCAAAAATAATCCATAAATTAAAGCAGTCCTTTGTCTTGTGACTTGAGTGGTAATATTTCTTCAGAAGAAAATAGTACAGATATTCTGCAAAACCAAATGTTATTTTTAATGCTTGGTTATTGGTTGACTTGTAGTTTTATTCATGGAAGTTTATTCCTCTTCCAGTTTATCTTCTATGCATTCTCACTTTAACTGTAAAGTGCGCCCAAGATTTCCACAATTAATTTTGGTGGTAACCTTATATTTATATTTTAAAGAATGAAGGAATAGAAGGCTGATTAGTATGTGTACCAGAAATAAATTGTGGTGTGAGGGTGGATAGGCATTTGTGCATTTTTCAATATATGCATTAAATTCCATCATTAGAACTTAGTCTTCAGTCTTCTTAGATTCCTTTGCTATTCCAACCCCTTTCTCAGTATTTCTTGCTCCAACCAACTTTCTGCTGGAGTGGAGCTAATCTACAGAACAAATTGGAAATCATTCAACCTCTGACTCCAACCGTAACTATTGAACTGCAATGTGCAGTTGATGTTCACTTATGTGTATACTCTGAGGCTGAGTTTCAAATCATTGGTGATCCATTTACCAAAACACACAAGAAAATAGGCCTTGCACAGAACTTACTTAAGACAAAGGCCCTTATCGGCCTGTTTTTACTGTATGACTTGACTCCACCAGAAAAAATGGTATATGACCAGATTGTAAAAAACATCGATCACATGATATATATTTGGAGCAACTTCTCAGTGAAGTTGACATTTATGCTGAAATTTATCAGTCATAGTAAAAGCAGTTTCACTATAAACATCATCTTAACACCAGCTCAAAATTGTTTTAATTATCTGTAGCTGGAGAATTGTATTCAGCTCTGGTCCTCACTTTCAGGATAGATATAATTGTAATGAAGAGGGTGCAGAGGAGATTTATGGAGATGAAAACAAAAGAATGTTGGCAGCTCAGGAAAGTAATGGATATGAGAAAAGTTTAGATAACCTGTACTCATGCTCTTTAGAATAGTTATGAGGGTGTGCTGCTGAAGCCATATAAGATTCTGGTAAAATCTCTTCATTTTTTATTATAAGCAGAGATTACTGAAAGTATTAAGCTAATTCCCTGAAAAACTTAAAAGGTCACTGATCATCATTGGTGGAAACATAGGTTTTAAAGCAGTTATGACATAATATCCAATCTGCATGTTGATTCAGTTTCCTCCCACCATTGAATTGTTCTTTGTGACTAACTTTCCTTAATATGATTATCTAAAACTGAGAAGTTAATAATTCATTTGTGGTTGATGCTGTCAGTGAATCTACCATGAAGATCAATTTGATAGTTAATAACTTTACTTGAAACTTCTGTGCTTATTTCAATTATGTCGGAGATCCTGCAGAAACAGCAAGTATAAACCAAGGAATTTTAAAAGCTTGAAATCCTTATGATCAAGGGTTGATGAGATTTAACTTGTGCTTTTGGTGACAATACATTTGTATATCATTGACATAGACTTAACTGTAGAGGGCCTTATAAGGATGTTTAATAATTTTTAAAATATACCATGGACTCCAGTTAATTGGGCCATCTGTTAATCAGAACAGCCACTTATTTGGGACAACTGTTAAAGAGCAAAAACAAATTGAGGAAATAGCCAGGATTATCTTCATTTATTTGGGACAATAGGCCACTTAATTGGGGCAAGAGACTGTTGCTGAAATTTTCTAACATCAAACGCATGCATGTTGTGTGGCCATTAGAAACTATACCATGCTTTGAGTGAAGAGTTTTTAAATAGCATCAATCACGTGTGTTTTTGTACAAAAAACAGTGATTTTTGCCACTAATGGTTAGCAAGAAATAAGCAATAAGGCAATACAGAACTGTCTTGTTCACTGTGGTTTCAAGCATTCAGATTTGGGCATGCCAGGAGTGAAAATTAAAGAAACTCGCTTCTTCAAAAGGTTAGGAACTGCGAAGAATTTAAAGGTATCGTCAATCATCTTGAATGTTACCTTTGGTTCCCACTGGACATTCAGTTCTCACCTGTCGTCCCAAGTAGCTGTTTGCATGCTTCGACAGATGAGGGTAGCTGAAGGGAGGGGTCTTATATCCTGATGAGGTAAGGATATGCCTATGCTAGTATGCAAAGTCAGATCTGGCAGACTGGGCAGATGAGATCTATAGTGAGATCCAACAGCCAGGAAGGCATTTCTGTAATGCTATGTGGAGAGTGAATCGCACGATGAGGCACAGAATTCATAGTCATCCACAGCAACCAGGGAAGACTCAGTTGTGACATCTACTCACTGGACCTGGACTTCTGAGGTTGAGTGATTAGAACTGCTCCAATGTAATGGCTTGATGGGCCAAATGCATAATTCTGTATGCTATGGTCATATGATTTCCTGATAATGTAAATTTTAAAGATCTGTTTCCCTAAGCATTGATGTCAAAAACTAAAAGGCATAGTTTTAAAATGATTGGTGGAAGAATCAGAGAGGAAATGAGGATTGATTTTTTTCTCTAAGAGGATGCTATAGTCTGGACCTCCCTGCCTGAAAGTATGGTAAAACTAGGAATCCTTCTCACATTTAAAAATAGTTAAATGCGTACTTGAAGTGCTAGATCCAGATGTTGGAAATTGAATAACTGGTAAATTACTGACATACACATAATGGGCTGAATGTCCTCCCAAGTCCACGATTCCCTTAAGAAGATGCTTTTTAATACCTCTATCTTTGACTATGTTTTTGGTCATAGGTCTGATGTCTTTGTCTTTTTTTGTTTCATTTAATTATCTGACTGTTAAAAGGGCCTCGGGATATTTCTCTACTGTGGTGAGATGATATAGAAATACAAGTTGTTTTCTGTTGAGTTAATTTTTTATTACCAAGCAATCTTTCTAAGAATGATAATTATCTTGCTAATATTCTATTGGCTGTGGGCATACTGGTGAAGCAATTATTGTCTCTGCTAAATAGCCTTTGTAAGGAAGTTGGCATGATGCATTTCCTTGAAAAGCTGAGTCCAGTTGAAGTTGGTTACTACAGGTCTTGAGTAGAAAGTTTCAGAATTCAAACACAACAACAGTGGAGGAAAAGTGATATGTTTCCAGGAATTTATAGGTTATAGAATGCTAGTTGTTGCTTTGTTTAGGAGAAGTTACAAAATTTAGAGGTGCTATCAGCAGAGCTTTGGTAGTGTATTTTGTAGCTAGTACTCATTGAAAACATGGTTTGACTATTGTGGAAGTAGTGAATGTTTATGATGGTGAATTTTGTTGCCAATGAAGTAGTGTTCTTATCTCAGATGGCATCACGCTTAATAGGGATTACCACTAATGCACTCACTCAGGCAAGTGGAGTCTTCACATGTCTGAAGTGCTCTATGATTGATAGAAAATCTCTGGGAGTCAGGAGAAGAATAATTCAATGCATGATAACTAGACTCTGACCTACTTTTGCAACAAAAATATTTCAGTGCCTGGTCAATTACTGCCACCAGGTCTGTGGTGGGGCCTTCGTGATGATGATGGTACCACTGAATCAAAATCCCTTGGGTAGCATAATTAAATTAATGATTCAGAATAGTTTAAAAGTAGGTTTGCCTGTGTAATGAGACATCAGCTTTCAACACCCTTTAAATTTAACAGCTGCCCCCAAGAAGCAGGAATTAATTTGTATTAAAAGGAACTCTCTGAATCTATTACAGATGTTTTGAGCTGTAACTGTGCAATTGCAGAAATGGTTTGTTTCTGCAAGAAAATCTGCAGTTATTTTTATGTAGTTGATTATGCAGAAACTGTTTTTTTACTAATTTTTTTGTTGCAGTAGCTGTGCTCATTGTTGGACTATAAATTATAGATAAATTTTGACCTTCCTGACCTCTAGAAAGAAGAAAATAAAATATCTAGTTAATTTTCTTATGTATATTCATCTGCTATTTTGTGAATTATTCATAGTCAACAGCCATCAGAGAACATGGGAGGAAGAGTGTTACGTGATGCGTCATTGTATTTTAATAAATGTCTTCTTGCTTCAGGGAGAGCTGAAGGTTGCAGTGCTTGAAATCAGACTGTTTTATAATGTATGAGAAAAATGTGTTAAAACGCTGTGTTCTGATCAAAACCAATAGATAACTTGGAAGATTCTCAACTTGGAAGGAAGATTATATTAAGTCATATAAATATGTGGTATTATATTTTAATATATTTCTAAAGCCCTGAAAATATTAAAAATACAATATCTCCACTATCATACTGGATATGTGCAATTAATTGCAAGAAAGGAATTACTGTTGTGGAAGTTGGGATATTTTGAACTATAAAACCAAAGCTCAAACTGTTCATGACTGCTGTGTGCTCCCAGATATTAAATCCTCACCTTGAAGTTGTTTTTCTGATCTATCTACAATCTAAATGATTTCAGTTTTGAGTGGGTTTGTGTGGTGAGTGCTATTCTTATACTGTATTTGCTGACTATCACTCAGAAGTCTTAATGTAGAATGGCAGTAACAAAATAATTCCTCCTTCTAACACTATTGTTCTTTCCTTGAAATAATTGTCCAATATACGATTCTGTGCTGATGCTGAAGTGGGTGAGGTATTAATTATAATGAAATTGTGAATTGCATTTGGGAATGAGCATGTAATTTCACCCACAAAGCATCTTTTACATTTTAAGAAATGCTGGTGTTTTCTTGCATTATTGTACAGAAAATATTAAATCTTGTAAACTTTCATAGATGTGTGGTGCAGAGTATATTAACTAGCTGCATCACATCCTGGTTTGGAAACACTAATGACTACAAAAAGTAATGGATTTGGCCCAGTACATCATGGTTAAAGCCCTCTCCACCATCGAGCACATCTAAACAGCACATTATCACAGGAAAGCAGCATCCATCGTCAGGGGCCCGCACCAACTAGGCCATGCTCTCTTCTCACTGCTGCCATCAGGAAGAAGATATAGGAACTATAGGATTCTCACCGCCAGATTCAGGAACAGCTGTTACCCCTCAACTGTCAGGCCCTTGAACCAGTGAGGATAACTTCACTCACTTTCACTTGCCCCATCACTGAACTGTTTGCACAACCTATGGACTTACTTTCAAGGACTCTTCATGTCATGTTCTTGATATTTATTATTTATTTAGTATTCCCTTTTTTTGTGTTTGTGCTGTTTGCACACAGGCTGTCCACCATGTTGGGTGTGGTCTTTCACTGATTTTATTATGGCTATTGGATTTACTGAGTATGCCTGTGAGAAACAAATCTCAGGGTTGTATATGGTAACAATGTGTACTTTGAAATCCTTAAGTTAACTGCATAATTGATTTGTTCTAGAGTCATAGATTTCTACAGCAGGAAACTGTCTCTTTAGCCCAACTTGTCTATGCCAACAAGATGCCTAACTGAGCTAGTCTCTCATCAATTTTCCTGCATCTTGCCCATATCCCTCTAAACTGTTCCTATCCATGTACCTGCCCAAATGTTTTTCAAATGTTCTAATTTTTACCACCTCCACCACTTCCTCTGGCAGTTCATTTCATTTACCCACTCCCTCAGGTCCCCTTTCACTTTAAACCCATACACTCTAGTTTTAGATTCACCTGCCATGGAAATAAAAAAAACTATGTCTGTGTTATATCTATGCTGCTCATGATTTTATAAGCCTCTGTTTGGTCATCACTCAACCTCCTCCACTCCAGGGAAAATAATCCTAGTTGATCCAATCTATTATAACTGAAGCCCTGCAGACCTGAAACATGCTTATTATTTACAGTGCCCATAAAAAGTATTCAACCCCCTTGGAAGTATTCATGTTTTATTGTTTTACAACATTGAGTCACAGTGGATTTAATTTGGCTTGTTTGGCACTGATCAACGGAAAAGGCTATATTATCGTGTCAAAGTGAAAACAAGTTTATACAAATTGGTCTAAATTTATTACAATTATTAAATGCAAAGTAAGTGATTGCATAATTACTCATTTCCTTCAAGTCAGTATTTAGTAGATGCACCTTTGGCAGCAATTACAGCCTTGAGTCTGTGTGGATAAGTCTCTATACACTTTGCACATCTGGACAGTGCAGATTTTCCCCATTCTTCTTTACCAAACTGCTCAAGCTCTGTCAGATTGCATGGAGATTGTGAGTGAACAGACCCTTTCAAATCCAGCCACAAATTCTCAATTGGTTTGAGGTCTGGACTCTGACTTGGCGACTCCAGGAGATTAATTTTGTTGTTTTTAAGCCATTCCTGTGTAGCTTTGGCTTTATGCTTGGGGTCATTGCCTTGCTGGAAAACAAATCTCCCAATTTGCTGTTCTTGTCCAGACTGCATCAGGTTTTCCTTGTATTTTGCTGCATTCATTTTACAGCCTACATTTACAAGCCGCTGCAGTGAAGCATCCCCACAGCATGATGCAGCCACCACTGCTTCACTGTAGGGATGGTGTGTTTTTGGTGATATGTGGTGTTTGGCTCATGCCAAACATAGCGTTTATTCTCACACGTACAACAAGCTGGAGGAACTCAGCAGGTCAGGCAACATCCATGGAAACAAACAGTCAGCGTTTCGGGCCGAGACCCTTTGCGTTTAGTCTAATGGCCATAAAGCTCAATTTTGGTTTCATCAAACGATAGAACCTTCTTCCAGCTAACTTCAGGGTCTCCTACATGCCTCTGCCAAACTCTAGCTGAAATTTCATTTGAGTTTTTTTCAGCAGTGGCTCTGTCTTTGCCACTCTTACATAAAGCTGTGACTGGTGAAGTACCTGAGCAAGAGTTGTTGTCTGCGCAGTCTCTCCCATCTCAGCCACTGAAGCTTGTATCTCCTCCAGAGTTGTCATAGGTCTCTTGGTGGCCTCCCTCACCAGTCCCTTTCTAGCATAGTCACTCAGATTTGAGGACAGCCTGCTTTAAGCATATTTACAGCTGTGCCATATTCTTTCCAATTCTTGATGATTGACTTAACTGTACTCCAAGGGATTTTCAGTGACTTGGAAATTTTCTTGTGTCCATCTCCGGACTTGTGCTTTTCAATAACCTTTTCGCGGAGTTGCCTGGAGTATTCTTTTGGCTTCGTTCTGTAGTTTTTGCCAGGATACTGACTCACCAGCAGTTGGACCTTCCAGATACAGGTGTATTTTTACTACAGTCAATTGAAACACCTTGACTGCACACCAGTTTATCTCCATTTAATTATGTGACTTCTAAAACCAATTTGCTACACCAGTGATGATTTAGTGTATCATATTAAAGGGGGTGTATACTTATAAAATCAACTATTTTGTGTTTTATATTTGTAATTAATTTAGATCACTATGAAGAGATTTATTTTCACTTTGACACAAAAGGATCTTTTTCTGTTGATCAGTGTCAAAAAAAGTCAAATTAAATCTGTTGTAATTCAGTGTTGTAAAACAATACAACCTGAAAATTTCTGGGGGGGGGGGAGAATGAATACTTTTTATAGGCATTGTATCTTTTCTGCACTGCTTCTGATTTAGTCATATCCTTTCTATAGCATACAGATCAGAATGGCACCCAGAACTCTTAAGTGCAATCTCATCAATGGACAGCTATAACATGCTGTCCCAACTCTTGAACTCAGAGTCCTGACTGATAAAGGCATGCACCCTTTTCACAACCCTGTTTCAGAGAATTATATACTTATTGCCCTTGTCAATGCTCTTGGTCACCATTTCAAAAATTCAAACAAATTTATTAGATAAAATTACCCATATGCAAGGCCATGCTGACTATCCCTGATTGGTTGATGCCTTTCCAAATGCAGATAGATCCTATCTCTTAGTATCTGCCCTACCTCCCAAAGTAAGTTTCTCACCACTGATACTAGGTTCGTCAGCTGGTAGCTTTCTGCCTTGACCTTGTAGGCATTTTTAAATAAAGGCACATTAACCACCCTCTAGTGTTCTATTGAAAATTTAAAAGCCTTGAAATGGGATACCCAAAGGGCCTCTTCATCATTGCCAGTGACTTCAATCAGGCCAACTTCAAGAGTATTTTACCAAACTGCCTATACACTTCCCACCAGGGATCCATACACCCTTGTCCATTACTTTACAACCATCAACAATGTCTACTGAGCACCCCCACCCCGCACCACCCAATCCACCCAATTTTGGTAAATCAGACCAGCAAGCTGCAATCAAATCTCCTGTATGGAGGATTGGATACAGAAACTTGGACAATGCTGGTCTGATGAGCTTCTACATACTGCTATGTGTCAGTAGATTGGCCCATGTGCAGACTCAGCTGTCAGCCAACATCCCTTATGCTACTCAATGCACTCCCTTGTTGTAAATAACATTTCTAGGTCGCAGTAGTACTAAGAGACATGAAGCATGATTTGAAGAACTAATAAACTATGGTGTGATTTATTTCTCAGCCATATTCAAATAAATCACAGAAGAATATTTTGCAATATTGATAAAACTGCTGATTGAATCTGTCATTTAAAAATGCAGCTGAGCAAACAATGTTTGAATGATTTAATAATGATAATATTGATGACCTGAAGGGTCCATATTTCTGGCCAACAATCAAGGTATATCTCAGGCTATTGACTTTGAAGAAGGTTACCTGTCGACATTTAATAAAATCAATAATATGGATTTTCCCTACACAAAAAAATGCGCCTAGTAGATCTGAGGAACGGGTTGGAAGGGGGTTTGGGTTGGAGGGAAATGAAGTCAACAACTAAGCAGGTAAAAATGTTTTAATGAAAACAAACCGCAGGACTGTACAAAAGCACAGATTTTTAACTAATTTATTTAATAGAAAGTCAAGAATGTGAAATACACATGGTGATAGTGACAGCAAAATATGATAAATAATCTTAAAATTACCTTTTAAATTATAAAATCGTAGGAGTTTTTCTTATTCTGAGGGAAAGAATCTCCACTGACAAATATTTTTCAGGGCTGTAGAGTTTATTTTAACAGTAATTATCTCTGTAAGCAGGAACATCACATTCGTTGAGGATCAATATTTTTAATGATTTTTTTTGAGTTTCCTTGTAAAGGAGCAGAGTATCACTGACGGCAACATCTGGTGTGTGCATGTTAGTACATGTAAGTACTAGAGGTTGCTGAGAACTTTCATACTGTAATGACTGGATTGCTGTCTGTTCCAGGAGGATGAAGTAGGCTACCAGGACACCAACAACTAATCTTTCAATATAGTGAAGGAGGGAGGGTTTGCTTGCCTAGAGCATTAGTAATTTTCACATGGATGTTTTTCTCAAGCAGCTGTACCATCATCCTCAGTGCAAATCAAATGATCCTCCACACTTCATTCATTAACATAATACACTGAAAATCTTACAAGAGAGATCAGATGACACATAAGAGTCCCCTACTGATGCACTATCAATAACTCACTCTGAGACGTAAAGACGAGATATCGGCTTTTATTGACTGGAAGAAGGAACCAGCAGTGAGTGACCACCATACTACATCCTGGAGACTGAGAGGCTGGATCCAGGCTCTGATCGCCTTTATACAGGGGTCTGTGGGAGGAGCCACAGGAGCAGTCAGCAGGGGGCATGTCCAGACAGGCACACGTAGTTCACCACATTCACCCCCCCCCTTTGTTTTAAAAGAGTCCCCATGTAGCGAAGTTTCTTACAGGTTAAGTCTATCAGGTGGTCGAATCTGTTGCTGCGATCTACGTAGCACCGGCTGTGATTGCACAGATGGTGGCAGTGATTACACAGGAGACGGAGGTTGTGCTGGTTGAAGCCCACTAGGCGCCAGTGGTCCCTCACGCATGTGCGAGGCGCCTGGTATATATGCGTACGAAACGCCCAGTGTATGAGTGTCGTGAGGAGTCTGTGTAGGACCTGGTGAGCGCAGTGTCACCTCGGGTACAGAGTTCATAGTTACAGGAGAGTGTTCAGGGTAGTGGTCTGCTGCACCTGCGGGCGCCAGGTCGCGGACGGAGACCGTGTCCTCCCGCCCATCAGGTAAGACCACGTAGGCATACTGGGGGTTCGCATGTAGAAGGTGAACCCTCTCGACCAGTGGGGAGTATTTATTACTCCTCACATGTTTCCGGAGCAGCACTGGCCCCAGGGACGTCAGCCAAACTGGTAGAGTGGTCCCAGTGACAGACTTCCTGGGAAAAGAGAATAGGCATTCGTGAGGGGTGGCATTGGTGGACGTACACAACAGAGAGCGGATAGAGTGGAGTGCCTCAGGGAGGACCTCCTGCCATCGAGCGATATCGGCTTTTATTGACTGGAAGAAGGAACCAGCAGTGAGTGACCACTATACTACATCCTGGAGACTGAGAGGCCGGGCCCAGGCTCTGATCGCCTTTATACAGGGGTCTGTGGGAGGAGCCACAGGAGCAGTCAGCAGAGGGTGTGTCCAGACAGGCACACGTAGTTCACCACACCTACATTCTGTTACACTGTCCATAATGCAACAGTAATAATCATAATGAACCTTTGATCAAATGACTTGCTACAACATGTATGTATTTTTTTCCGAGTGGCATATTTCCTAAAGAACTGTGACCTATGCACAAAGTACACATTTCAGAGAGCAGCTTCAGTTGGTAGGTTTACATTAGTTGAGATTTTGCACTGACAGCATGTTAACCATTGCTGGCGACAGTAATGCCATCTTACTGCATTGATCAGATCAGGAGATGTATGGAAAAACTAACATTTTAAACCAGTGATGTCTACAATAATTCAGCAGTGACTGACCCTTCATGAATCTGCAAGGGAGGTTCTTCTTCAGCCAAAATACTGCTTAACCATTTCAAGATATATGTATGCCTGAAGGGAAGTGGTACAAGTAGTAGACATACAATTTCACTCATCTCGCAACTATCAGGCGCGATCATGTTTTCTGCCAAT
The DNA here is from genome assembly GCF_030144855.1 of Hypanus sabinus. Classification (NCBI taxonomy): domain Eukaryota; kingdom Metazoa; phylum Chordata; class Chondrichthyes; order Myliobatiformes; family Dasyatidae; genus Hypanus; species Hypanus sabinus. The sequence goes on from NC_082707.1 coordinate 133,235,438, forward strand.
GCAATTGCTTTTGTCAAGTACTCTCTCACCTGATTCTCCCACTCTTAATTTCTCTCATGAAAGTTGTTTAAAGAATGCGATATGTAGAGCAAATGTTTCATCTCTCCATGCCACCGTTCATTTTCTTTCCCTTTTTTTTAAGAGGACTCTTCCGCAGATGTTGCTTTAATAGTTATAGTAATGGTAGACCAAGCATGGGGGAATAATTTTCAGAGTGTAATCAGTTTGCATTGTGAGTTCTCTGCAAGTCTTACTAGAATAATATGCCAGCTATGACTAGTCAAGTTATTTGACTATCATGTACCATTTTAGTGGGAGATTAATGGAAAAACTTCTGTCACTGTCTAAAAAGTCAGGATTGTACATGTTCATGCAGAATTCATGAGATTAGCAAACATTTTAAAAGAGACCTTACAGCTTGAGGTAATACAAACTGTTGTCACACCATAAGAGCGTAAGGTATAGGAGCAGAAGTAGGCTATTTGGCACATCGAGTCTGCTCTGCCATTCAATCATGGGCTGATCCAATTCTTCCAGTCATCCCCACTCCATTGCCTTCACGTCATACCCCTTGATGCCCTGGCTAATCAAGGATCGATCTATCTATCTGTCTATCTCTGCCTTAAATACACCCAATGACTTGGCCTTCACAGCTACTCATGGTAACAAATTCCACAGATTTACCATCCTCTGACTAAAGTAATTTCTCCTCAGCTCAGTTCTAAATGGACATCCTTCAATCCTGAAGTCTTGCCCTCTTGTCCTAGAATCCCCTACCATGGGAAATAACTTTGCCATATCTAATCTGCTCAGGCCTTTTAACATTCAGAATGTTTCTATGACATCCCCCCTCATTCTCCTGAACTTCAGGGAATGCATCCCAAGAGCTGCCAGACGTTCTTCATATGGTAACCCTTTCATTCCTGGAATCACTCTTGTGTATCTTCTCTGAACCCTCTCCAATGTCAGTATATCCTTTCTAAAATAAGGAGCCCAAAACTGCACAAAATACTCGAAGTGTGATCTCATGAGTGCCTTTTAGAGCCTCAACATCACATCCCTGCTCTTATGTTCTATACTTCTCGAAATGAATGTCAACATTGCATTCACCTTCTTCACCACCAACTCAACCAGGAGGTTAACCTTTAGGGTATCCTGCACAAGAACTTCCAAGACCCTTTGCATCTCTGCATTTTGAATTCTCTCCCCATCTAAATAATAGTCTGCCTGTTTATTTCTTCCACCAAAGTGCATGACCATACACTTTCCAACATTGTATTTCATTTGCCACTTCTTTGTCCGTTCCCCTAAACTATCTAAGTCTCTCTGCAGGCTTTCTGTTTCCTCAACACTACCCACTCCTCCACCTATCTTTGTATCATCGGCAAATTTAGCCCCAAATCCATTAATAGTGTAGTCCAAATCATTGACATACATCATAAAAAGCAGCGGTCCCAACACCGACCCCTGTGGAACTCCACTGTTAACTGGCAGCCAGCCAGAATAGGATCCCTTTATTCCCAATTTCTGCTTTTTGCCGACCAGCCAATGCTCCACCCACACTAGTAGCTTACCTGGAATTCCGTGTGCTCTTACCTTGCTAAGCAGCCTCATGTGTGGCACCTTGTCAAAGGCCTTCTGACAATCCAAGTGCACCACGACTACTGCATCTCCTTTGTCTACCCTGCTTGTAATTTCCTCAAAGAACTGCAGTATGACATCTCTTTTCACTTTTTATGTCCAAAATGTTGTGTGTGTCATGAGAATTGTTTGAAACAAAATGAAATCAAATTAGACATAACTGGAAAATCATACCATTTGTCTTGAAAATTATACACCCAAGTGCTTTTACTATATGACAACCTTGTAATTGGATTTCAATAACTGGTGTATTCCCTACATGACCTCATTCTGACTGCTGGAAGACTGCTTCCTTTCACTTCAAGCTAGATAATGTCCTTGATAAGTCATGAAACTCTTGCCTTAGGTGGGCTAGTGTTAGTCTGCTTTCCAAGGCTTACTGACGCAGCAATCTAGGATGGCTGACTGTGGGGTGCAGATAAGGGTGGTGCCTGAGAGACTGTTGGGAGGTGGCTTCATGTAGTCTGGTGAGAGAGGGAAATTGTTTTGAATCTGGTGATCAGGCAACTTTTCAGGAGACAATGTTAGAAAGTTACAAATAGGATTTATAACATATTAGCATTCTTTCAATCTCCAGACACAGAATTCAGCAGACTCACAGACCCTAACATCACACTTGATTTCACTTCAGTCTGCTGTCTTACCTGTCTTGCAGTAATCTGTACAAGACTGCTTACGTTGAAGAGGTGTGTGAATGTGCAGGGTACATCTCTGCTCCAGCAGGAAAGAGCTACATATGTTCTCACATGCACATCCTCCTCCTTTAGGATAATGCTTCACTCATGAATGCCTTCACCATGCTCATCGTAACAAAGCAATGCAGTGCACCATTTGTTTAAGGAGAACTATTGCCTCATGTTCAGTGTTCTATTGTAGAATGCATAGTTGCTCATACATTCCCAATCAGAAAAGTTTGGACATTCCTCCTCTTCCCTATAGTTCCTTATATTCCTGTTTTTTTAAAAATCTGTGGCAGCTATTAGGTATATTGCTGCTAAGGGGAATGTGCCTTGCTGATGTCCTTCTTTTTGCTCACTGTACAGTGAAGTGCTGAGTTAAGTGTGGTCCAATGAGAACTGTACAAATCCCTTTACAAAACTTCCTTTTGAATGTAAATCAAACTAATGGATGTTTAAACTTGTTCTTAACCAGTTTCTCAAAACTTTCTTTGACTGTGACCATTTAAACACTAATGTTAAATGCAGCACTATATTAGCACACAAAAATAAATGCAGTCCAATCTTTGGATAATGGTGTTGTAAGTGTACTTGTATGGAAAGTAACTGTACTAATCAGAAGCAGCACACACAAACTGCTGGTGGAACACAGCAGGCCAGACAGCAGTATTTTCTGAGTAAGTTTTTTCTCATCATTCTATGTGCACCTATTTTAATAGAGCTTGTCTTCTAATTCAAGTTTTTTTTAATGTAGAAAATGTCTGAACAAGTCGATGAACTTCAGTAAATGTTAATATACACAGCACAAAAGGCCCAGCTTTATAGTCTTTGTCAGCACTTAAAGAAATTAAAATTTATTTCAGCAAACGAATCACTAAAATTCGAACTGGAAAAGTAGCAAGTATATGTGTTAGCAATGCTAAAGGAATATGCAAACACTTGCTTGCTGAGGTGTTACTTACACCACAATCTCTCTAAATAAATCATTCTAAGGTGCAGAGAAGTAATATACTTGTGTGGAAACTATAAACTGACTTAATAAGTGACTAACGTACTCCATTGTCTGCTGTTCTGAGCTAGGGGCTGGAGGCCCAATGTCTGCGAGTCAGAGTCCGAGGATAAGAGCTGCAGTCAGAGGCCTGGAGGAAACTTGCCTTGCAGTTGGAGGCCTGTCTGTTTGTGTGAGTGAATGGGTGGGAGGATGGGAAAGAGACTTGTCTTGCTTTTCACGAAGAAATCTGCAGATGCTGGGAATTCAAACAACACACACAAAATGCTGTTGGAACACAGCAGACCCGGCAACATCTATAAGGAGAAGCACCGTTGATGTTTCACACAGCATTTTGTGCATGTTGTTTATCTTGCTTTTATTGGTTTTGTTGTTGTCATTGTTTTGCTTGTGTTCTGTTGAACATTATGGTCAACATATGTTTGTGCATATCCTTGGGTTGTGTTGGTTGTTAATGCAAAGAATTCATTTCATTGTATCTTTTGATGTGCATATGATAAATAAATGAACCTGTGTTGAATTCTGAAACATATTTGGAGAAAATATTAAGTATTTTAATATGTGGATAAGACCACAGAACTTGAATAGACCAACCCCAGCTGCAATAGGGAGAAGATTGCTGTGCTCAGAAAAAGATTTTTAAATCTTTAGTTATCACAAATGAATTGCCAGCTGACTGACCAATAACAAATGTGCTGCCTTTATTCAAGAAGGCCAACTAAAATGAACCTGCAAACTACCTGCAAGACTAATATCGTTGGAAAAATTAAAGGGACAGGATTAATCTTTACTTTGTTAGGCAGGAAATTAATCAAAGATAGTCAGTTTGGCTTTGTTGGTCAGATTTCTGTCTGATCAGATGGAATGTTTCTACGATTTAAGAAAATACATTAATTAATGAGGGTAGTGCAGTTGGTGCAAGTTTCACTGACTTCAGTGAATCTTTTGACAAGGTCCCACTTGGAGGCTGGTCCAAATGGTTGGAGTCCACACCATCCCAGTCAAGTGGTAAATTGGATCCAAAGTGACGGTGCTGATAGGAAGCAGAGAGCAATGATGGAGCGTTCCTTTTGCATTTGAGCGCCAATAGTGTACAATAGTTCTCAGGCAAGCAACAGGCAAGTCCAGTGCAAAAGTGAAGGACTTGAAAGACAAGTAATAGTTTTAACGTATTGAATAAATTGGCATTAAATATTCTGAATAAACTATTCAACATAAAGACAGGGTGTTGATTTGCTTCTGGAGTTTTGCTCCTGTGTGTGTTTAAGATCTGGAACTGTGGAGTATTTGTAACCTTTTGGCTGACTTACAGCAATATTGATTGTGATATAATTCTAACAGATATCATACAATCCTATTGTTTCAGTGTTTCCTGGAGAGGCACATTAAGATCAGCATCGACAGCTGTGATTCCCAGATTTAATCACTGATGTCTAAAGGCATTCAATTTAATTTTATGAAATGTTTCTACTATTTGAAAATATTGTTGCTTCTGTATCTGATTAGCAGACTTTAAATAAAATATTTGACTTTTTGTTTCATTAAGAGATCAATAATCTAAAGAACATAAAGGAATGAAAAAAATGAAAACTGCTTGTATTCTTATTTAACGAAAGAATTTTAACAAATAAATATAGCTGAATTAGCAAAGGTTTTACTCACATAAGTAACTGAAGTTTTTTTTTCCCCCAAGTTTTCATTTTACAACGTACAAAGAGTTCTTCAAATATAAATAAAATCAAAATCAAAGCTAACTGAGTTCCAAGAGAGTTCAACTTAAACTTGAGGAACGACACTTTATTTTCTGACTTTGGATGTTGTAGCTTTGAGAACTCAGCATGAAATTAACAACATTAAGTTATCAGCTATCCCAAACATTCTCCCTTCTCTCTCCCCTTTTGTTTTTAAGATTTCATTCATCTTTTCATATTTGCATCCCTTTCAATCCCACTTTTATCACCCTCTTCCAAACAGCATCATTAGTGTCATTTATCTCTTCTGTATTCCACTTCCTACCCTTTCATTCTTTCTGCCCTTTTTTTTCCAACTTAAAACTAGTTTCATTTATATCTTTTCGCAATTCTGAATAAAAGGTAATTGACTGTAAATGTGGATGCTGTCTCTGCACGGGCTGATCTACTGATTATTTCCAGCGTTTTTAGTTTTGATTTTCAGGATCCACAATATTTTGCTAACTCAATTCACTTTCTTTCACTGAAGCCCAGCTCCTAGGAACTGATGGTTATCTCTTGGAGGGAAACCCAAAAACCATCTGTCTACCAGAACAAAATAGCTTATACTAAAGCTTCTCTCACTTCTTTTATTCTGCTCCTTAAAGATCTGTTCTTTGCACCTCGCAATGCCCCCCCATACCATTCTTCAAACCAAATCTAAAATAGAATAACTTTTTAAAATTGTGTAATTTTTAACTCTTTCCCCATTTCTCCACTGAGAGCCATCTTCAATTTAAAACTTTGGTTTAATATACCACCTATCTTTGACTGATGTAGCTGCTCCCTCTCTCTTTCCTCATTTTAGTTTCCTTTTATTGCTTTCTCCCTTGTTCTGTTTCTTTCTTCACTCTAATCTTTCAGTTCATCCTTAGCTGTTTCTGTATTCCACTCCCAGTTTGTTTCTTGCTTCTTTACTAAAATAGTTTGTGTTTGTTTTCTCTCTTTTTTTGTCTTTTACCCCTCCATTTCCTATTATGTATTTCTCAAGTTCCTGCCCCAACTGTGCATTTTTCTCTTCATTCTTCCTCTGTAATTCTGTTGATCCTTTATCTGATTCCTTTGTGTAGTATTTGCTGTTGTTAATCATCTCCCAATAATTTTGTACTCTAAATGAAGATGCTGTCAAATCAAGTGGAATCCTATTTGCTCCTTGGCTCCAGTTACGTTATATTTCTGATACTTGTGCCATTTGTTGGTTTTGTTTCTAAAAATTTCCTGATGTCTAGTTGTAGTCAAACATTTATGGTAGTTCATTGGGTTTTCCTTTTACAAGAGTGCCTTATTTAATATCTTGCTGAATTACATTTGAGTTTGCATTTATCACTTCTGACTTTATTTCTTACTTATTTCAAGCTTTGCTGCTGTAGGAACCTGTAGTCTGCATTTTGGTAGTGTGTTTTTTGAACCGATTGAATGATCTGGCACTTTGCTGTCTCTGAAAGGTTCAGTGGGGTTTCAAGCAAAGCATGCTGCCTTGGGACCAAGAAGCTTGGAGACGGGACAGACACCGATGATTGACTTCATTTCCCGCCAATCTCACTGATTAAAGCACCAAGAAAGATTGAAGATCATTGAGGCAAAAGCAGAGGGCGAGCGGGTATTCAGTACTGCTACCAGTCTTTTGCTCCCTGCTCCCAGAGGAGGACCCTGTGTTTGAATGGTCGGTCCCTCTCCCTCTCTCCCTCCCCCTCCCCCTCTGCCCTCTGCCCCCTCTCCCTCTCCCCCTGCCCTCTCCCTCTCCCTCTTACTCAATGCTGCCAGAAGATTGTGCTGGAGTCCTGGCTATTGGACAAGATTTAATTGATGCAGTTTGTGGATTGGACTGTAATTCACTTTATGATGTGTTTCTGGTCGCTCCTTTTTTTGTTGCTATTTTGTGTGATTTTGGTCGGGGTGGCCCGCAGCATTAACAACACAGCATTGGATTGAACTGGGATGAATATGCCTGGACTCTTTTGATTTTGCATTCTGTGTTTTTCATTAGTTTTCTTTGCCTTTTGTGCAGTTTGTTTTTTTCTCTCTGTTTGGGGGCGGGTTTGATGTTTTTTTGTTGAACTGGTTCCCTGTTATTTTTTGTTTTGTGGCTGTCGGTGGGAAGACTAATCTCGGTTGTAAACTGCAAACATATTGTGATAATAAATGCACTTTGAAGCTTTGAACCTATTTGGACACAGTGGGTATTGATAACAATTTTGCCATTGACCTCCATTTACATCCTAGTCAGACAACTTTTGGGCTGACACCCTTCATCAGGGTTATGATGGTCTTAATGAAAGGTTTTGGGCCCAAACATTGACTGTTTAATTCCCTCTAAAAATGTTGCCTGACCAGCTGAATGCCTGCAACATTTTGTGTGTAGTCCTCAAGATTTCCAGCATCTGCAGAATCTCTTGTGTTTCTGGTGAAAATAATTATTAGGTTATCCCATAATAACTTGCATACATTTTCAGATAAGAATGGTGACAGTGATCAGAAATCCACACTACTTTCTGTCTTTATTTTGGTCTTCATAATCCACTTATAAATACATTGTAGGGAAATTGAACTGTGGTAGGTTTAGACTATTTTCGGTTAGATTAGAGGCATTGGAGATTCAAAGTGGTGAACATGAAATGTGCCTGTATATTTGCATGTCACGCCAGATATGATGTTTGTCAAAGCTTTCGTTTTATTTTCGATATATTGGTAGATTTTCAGGCAGTAAAAGAATCAAGGCACAATAGGATTGTGTGGGGAAAATGTGCTGCTCTTCTGAAATATTATTGTTGATTTTACAATAAAGTTGTAAGGAGTCCAAAGAAGTGATTACATTTATTTTCAATGGTAAAGCTTTTCATCCAGTGCACCTTGTGCAATATGTTTTTGCATTTGGAGTTTTAGTAATTACTGTGCTGTCATCCACTCCCTTACAATTACAGATCTGAACAGGGCAGAATATTCTTACACTTTTCAGATTGACAGTTTGCAAGTGGCAGGTTGTCAATGTTGATATGAGATGACATGCATTTTCTAGGGAATTGAGATGCTTTGTTTTTCTATTGCCAGATATTACTGATTAGATCTTGAAAAACTGTGAAGATAAATTGATTTGCCAAGTTAAATGGGTAACTATACTTATTAAAATTGACATTCAGATACAGTGTAGCAACCAAATCATGAACAAGTCTTGTGCTACTTTTGGACGTGTTGGAGTGCTCCAAAATACTGTGTAGTTCATTTATTATCTGATACAAAAAATATAGTGCTTATGCACTAAAGATAGTAAGATTTCATTAATTAGCACATTTCTGATTGATAAACCTAACAGAATAAAACATTTTCATGGTGAAAGCTTCAATTCATATTTTAGTTGTAAACTTAGCTGATTGTTAAATTGCTTTTCTTTAAAAGTAGTGTGTGGATTCAAGGCTATCATTCTGCCCAATTGTGAATTGTTATTTGCTTATCTCGAGGGTTTTGAGTGTGATCCAATTTGAATACTGTTCGCCAGGTGTTATCATTCCCCTACTTAATCTGTCAGTGATATGTTCATTAAGCATGACTTGTAGCCTGATAGTTCAGGTCTATCTGAAAGGAGCATTGTACCATCTAGTTTACTGCTCAATGATCATATAAACTGCAGAATAGTAGCTTGTGCTCTACTTTAACAGTATTTGGTTATAGGAGAGAATAGTTATTTCATTGTTGGTGAAAGATGCAGAAGGCATGATATCAAAATATGCTATTATTGCCTATGGATATTTGCCTGCTGGGAGCTGGGAATTCTGAGAGTTCTATTTGAAAGAAAACAGATGATAATAATGGGTAGGCGTTATGTTGCTTTGAACAACCCAGCTTATTAGTGAGGTTGCTAAGATACAGAGATCTTCTATTGGGTTATCATTTGCTGCAGTTGCTCTATTTTGATAATGCAGCAATTACACTTGTCTGCCACTAAGCTTGTTCTTCCTTTACCCCTGGTTACTGCTCTCCCTGCCCCAAATTCCTTTTCCCTTTTCCTTCCAGAAGCACAGGAATCCTTGTCAAACTTTTGATCCTATGCAATAGGGAATAACTAGTAATATCTGAGAAAAGTTATTTGGCAGTTAAAGCATTTATGCAGTTGCAATTTATGCCAAAAAGTAACACTCTATAGGTTTCATTCATTTATTCAGTTTGCTTTAAATGTTTTAATGTGGCCTTGTACATGTATTTGTTGAATATCTGAGCCACAGTAAGTTTGCTGCTGATTTGAGATGTCAGTAAAGGTACATCAGTGGACCAAAAAAGTAAAAGTTCAGCCAAGCTTTTTTATTCTTTTTTTTATAAACTTTTTTTTATTGTATTTCAAGTAGTTACAAAATAAAGTATGGAAAAAAAATGTATATTACTAATCCCCCCTCCCCTTAACCCCTCCCCCCTAGCATCCCTATGGAAAAAAAGAGAAAGAAAGAAAAAAAAGAAAGAAAGAGTGCCTGGATATTGGAAGATCCCCACATGCTCCATGGAGTTCGTAATAACTTTAGTATATATATTTTTTTCTTTCCCCAAATAACCAATTATTTCATCTTCAGAGCACCTATATATTTAATCCTGTCTTTTGTAAATAAGGGCGCCAAATTTTCAAAAATGTTTCATATTTATCTCTTAAATTATAATTTTTTCAAGTGGAATACAGCTATAAATTTCTTTCTTCCAACGATCTATACTTAAATATGTATCTGATTTCCAAGTAACTGCAATAGCCTTTTTGGCTACTGCCAATGCAATTTTTATAAATTCTTTATGATATTTATTCAATTTGGGTATCGGTTTTATCCCTTCAATATCACCTAATAAAAATAATATTGGATTATGTGGAAGTTGTATTCCAAGAATTTTTAATTCTTGATAATTTTTTTACCTGTTTAAGAGGGTGGTTGCTTTGATTATCCTGCTAAGTGTGGAAAGACATTTTCAGCTAGTAGATAAAGGTGTTAAATTCACTGTTTGAAAGGATAGTGGAGCCAGAAACCATAATTGTTAAAAAAATACTTGGATGTGTACTTGAAGAAATGTAATCTATAGGGTTATGCACATAATGCTGGAAAATGGAATAAGGAAGGGTGGTTCTTTGCTGAGCACCACAGATACAGTAGGCTAAATAGCCCCTGTAGTCTCATCACTTTGATTTTAAACTTCATTGCTTGAGTTTGTTGGGAATAACATTTGCTTAAAGGTGGAATAATTACAAAAGAAATAAAGATTATGAAGTGTATGTAATTCTTTTTGTTTGCTTTAGTGTGTAATTCACACACACTCAAATTCAGTAGGCCATGGTGTTGATGATGGTGTGCATTGATAAAGGAGTCAAGGAAAGCAGAGTAATACACACAAAATGCTGGAGGAACTCAGCGGGCCAGGCAGCATCTATGGAAAAGAATACAGTTGACGTTTTGGGTCGAGACTCTTCCGCAGAACTGGAGAAAATAAGATGAAGAGTAGAGTTAAGCTCTAACCTTTTAATTCTGCTCCTCGTCCCTTTTTCACCAGTCCTGAAGGGTCCAAAACGTCAACTGTATTCCTTTCCATAGATGCTGCCTGGCCTGCTGAGTTCCTCCAGCACTTTTTGTATGTTATTTGTATTTCCAGCATCTGCATATTTTCTCTTCTTTGTGAAATGAAAGCAGAGTACTTATAGAACAAGAACAGTAATTTCCTTCTGTTTTTAAACAGCTTTTGTGATACTTTATTGTCTATTCTTAATTTCAGTACCCTTCAGTTTAGAATATTACCTAATGTGACATGCAGTTTGGATTAAGACTGATTTGAAAAGATAACTGAAAAGGAAAATGACCATTCTTTTCTCACCAAACACTTTTTTTTGTATTCCATCTTTAGTTACTGCAGAACTGTGACAACTGGTCACAAATTTGTTTGTCAGCGATCTGATCATTTTTACAGCAAGATTTTTTTTGATCATCAAAAGCATTCTAGGGACATCTCATGAAATAAGTTTTAATTTAACTATACCTGACCAGATGATGATCCAGTGTGTAGAGTTAATTGTATAAAAATACAAATGTCTTGAGTTTTTTTTAAACTTAGTTTATATACATGTTTTTCAAATCAAAGCAATTCACAACAAAACAATGCTGCTTGGCTTGCTTTAATATTGGACAAGCTGCAGACATCTTGGCTTCTGACAAAAAGTTTATAACTTTGCCACAAATTCTACTGTCCCTGTGACTACTCTATCTTTGGCATCCTATTCAATCCTGAATAGAGCATAAGTCATTTCATAGTAAAAAAAAATCCTCTATAAAATACAGTAGGCCTTCAATCATTCAGGTATCTTCCTCTTTGTATTAATACCTGTTCTCTGTGTAATTACAGGCTTTCACAGACTTGTCTAACAATTTACTGCCACTCCCTACCCCTATCTTGACCCGGCCCAAACATCTTGTTTTTATTGCTTCAGAACTTAACTCATATCTAGAGTGACCCGGGTTCAATCTTGACCTCCAGTGCTTTCCATGTGGAATTTGCATATTCATCATTTGATCGATGGGTTTCCTCTTGGTGTTTTGGTTTCATTCTATTTGCTGAAGCTATGCAAGTTGGTTGGTAATTGGCTTCTATTAGTAGTTCATAGTGTAGGTGGGATGGAATGTATGTAGAGTATTTCAGGGAAAGTAGTAAGGAAACTGGATTGATTTGTAAATCAGCATTGACTCAGAAGGCTAAATGGCTTCTGCGGTGTAAGGAAATAGGGGAATATGGCTGTTCCCATGTTGATAATATAGTCGGCCCTCCTTATCCACGGGGAATTGGTTCTGAGGCCCCCTGCGGATACCAAAAAACACGGATGTTCAAGTCCCTTTTTAAACCTGTCTCAGTGAGGTGGTCTTTAGGACCCAGCAGAACCCTGGACTTTATTTAAAATGGTCAGTTCAGTGGACATTAGGACCTGGCGGTGCAGCCCTGAATCCGCAGTGATTCTGTTCACGAAAATAATCACAATTGAAAATAAAGTGGAACTAATAAAGCAGTCGGAAAGAGGTGAAACGCCATCGGTCATTGGAAAAGTGTTAGGCTATAGTCGGTCAACGATCGGTACAATTCTAATGGAGCATGTGAAAGGCCCTGCCCCAATGAAAGCTATAATACTGGATGTACCTGTCCCAACTTCAAATCCGACTTAAAGACGGACTCAGGAACGGAACTCATTCATAACCTGAGGACTGCTTGTACTTTTAAGTCATTTCAAGATTACTTATAATACCTAATACAATGTAAATGCTATATAAATAGTTGTTGTATTGTATTATTTAAGGAATAATGACAAGAACAAATAGTCTGTACATGCTCAAATAACGAGTGCTGGAGAGAGAACTTCCAAGTTTTCCCGATCCGCGGTTGGTTGAATTCGCACATGTCGAATCTGCGGATAAGGTACACCTACTCTTCAGCATCCAGAATTTGTGTTTTAGAATATTTATGAGTATGGATCTGAGATGAAGTTATTGCATTAGGATTATAGAATTCAAAAACTCCAACTTTAAACTAAATTCCAAATTCAGAATTCCATCATCATATTTCTCAATTTAAGGTGTTATTCTGTGGAAGTTGTATCTGGATAAAGTCACTCAGAGACCGTATAAGTATAAACCTCCAGGGCGCTTCTGTTAGTTGCTCAAACAGGAACAGTCTGTGACTGTTCTTGCCCAGTCCACCATCTAACTCACAATTCCCCTTACAAAATGCATATAGTCGTTCAGATACCCACACACAAGACAGGCTGGAGCCAGACTTATCTACATATAGGACAGTCCCAAGAGACAGATTCCAAATCAGGCATAATGCCCACATACACAGAACAAGCTGGAGCAGTTTTATCTATGTGGATGACTGCACAAGGAAACAAAGACCTTGAAACACTGTCTAACTCCAAGAAGAAATAAGGCTCAGCATGGCTTAGCACATCTGTTGATCATCCGTGATTTCTTTCGGAAAAAACAGCCTGCTATGCTTAACTGACCGTGTTGACCTTTTAACTACTTTATCAATTCTTTGGGAAACAAAGACTAGCTTTTTTGACTATGATGTGAATGGTCTTTTATTGTAAATTAAGCTGGTGATCTACCTGATGTATGCTTCTTCTGCATATCAGAGACAAAGTGAGAGGTGTGAAAATGCAGTTTTCGTACTATTGAATCAAGAAATGGGTGACATGGAGCTTGATGGTATGTAGTTCTGTTCTGTGAAGTTGACCGTGAGCATATCAAACCATCAGGAATTAATTTGACAGCAAAGCAATCCAGCTGGTTGATTAAAGTGACATTTGGGATATAACAGCTCAGTGGTTTTGGTTCCAGTCCAGTAACCTGTGTGCAAGTTCCAATGCCACCATCCTACTCATTTAAAAAAAAAGTTTATATAGTCATAGGCTAGCAACCAAAAGTGGCCAAAAAGGACCTCGGATTGTTGTAACTGATTTTCTAAGGAGTTTCCAGGAGGGGCAGCCAACCAGTTTAACTTGTCATTTGCAGTCAACACTTGCATGGATGAATCTAGGTGTTCTCAGAAAACAACTAAAGAATTTAAAGTTCAAGTTTAATTGTCATTCAACCACCCATAAATACAGCCAAATGAAACAGTGTTACTTACTCCAGGGCCAAGGTACAAAACACTGTACCAACAGTAGTACACAGCACAAGACACATGCAACATAGCACGTATAAGATAGCAGTAAAGTATAGTCACAGTAAAATAAAGTTCCCGTTGAACACAATACAATGGGTCTTCTGCTGAGTGAAGGCTGGAGAGCAGCACTGACTCTAGCATGGACACCACTCTACACCGCCTCCAGCAATCTGGTGGAATACTTGACTGATGTCGTCCCCTGTGCAGCTGCAAGCAGGTGACATCAGGGTGGGAGGCTTAGTTCTCAATACAATTGAGGTCACAAAGCTCCCCTGCTGTCCGCCAATAAACCAATGAATTGGACTTGCAGCATTTCCATTTCCAGCCTCCATTTCTTACAGGGTCTTGCAATTACAAGAAAAATGACCAAGATGATAACGCTCGCTGTTAGACTGCACATCTCTTTCATGCACTGATGCCTCTCTGTCACAGGCAGCATCACAGTCTGCATCAAGTTTAGCTCCTTCACTTTCTCTGCCATGAGCAGCATACTGATGGGGTAGACATGCAGTACTTTAAGCTCTTAATGTCCAACAGAGACTTGCGATAGTAAAAAAAAATACATTTTAAAAAGAAAATAACACCTTTGGTTGACCCTGTGGAAGCTGTTGCATCTGAGCATGCCTCTTTCTTACCAGATTGGGCATGTGATGAGTAGAGAGGTAAACTCATCATTAAGAAAGCCCTTCATTGGATCCCCGAAGGGTGGAGGAGACGTGGGAGATCAAACTTGACATTGTACCATAGAGGCAGAAATGAGGACCCTGAACCACAGCTGGGGCACACTAAAAAGGATGACCAAGGTCAGACAGAGATGGTGGACCTTCATTGCTGCCAGCTGTGCCATGGGCCACGTCAAATAAGAGAAATAGCGCCTTGCCAGTCTCATCCATTTCCAACAAAAGAGGCCAGTAAAATTTTTGGGAAAAAAAGAAGAATTTTAATATCTTTACAAATGTTTTGATGTTTGAAATGAATTGTGATCAATTAAATCTGTTCACAGGATTAATTATATTTAGCAGCCAATATGTCACTTCAGGCAAGACTTCACAGCAAGTGAATGTTTCTGAAAATTTTATTGTGTCTGTCATGGAAGCTTTAGAATTTAAGATTTCTTAATGGTATGGAATTAAATATATCAGTTAGTAATGATGACCACAAGACCACAGATTGTTATAACAACAAAATCTGGTTTACTTCTTTGCCCACTCTGATTCCAGATTCACCAAAGTGGTTGACTCTTAAATCCTCTCTGGGTGAATTGACATGATGCACAGTTGAACCATACTGCCATGCTCAGACTATGAATACACAAAAGAGTTTCAACTTTCTGTTGGTTATGCAGTATAATGAAGATTCCAAGGCCATCATGCTACTGTTACAACCAAAAAACCCAGGTCGCGTAATGAGAGTGAAGGGAATAGACAAAGATAAATTTGTTCCAAGGATTACCCCCTCAATAATGATCAGTTAAGCACATAGAGAATTTGTATTTACTGATAAGTACCTTTATTGGCTCATCTGACAAACATATGTATTTATACACCTAAATACCTGTGTGCACACCCACAAAGTTCTCTGGACCCTCTATGAACAATCAAAGAAGAAAAATGGTAATACCTGGGGAAAGGAGTATATGCTGGCCATTAGTTTTTCTTGATTCCGATATAATCTCCATGTTTCTGACGTGAAGTCATCTACTTCTGCAATTGTTGGTCTCCGTAAAGTTGTCACTGTCTGCACTCCTGAAATCCTCTATTCTTACACTTTTTTTTAAATCAGATCAATCTATGAGGCTTCAGTTTTGTTGGTTCCAGGTCATCTAACTGTCCTGTATTAGTTCTCATGTGATGTGGCATAAGGTTACAAGCAATATTGCTTTATAGCTGTTTCCTCTAGCCTTGTGACCTAGGTAAAAGTTTCTTTGTTTTGTCAAACTCTGATTGGTTCAAATCAGTTAAGCCAGGAAAGCCAAACACTGGACCCAGATGGCAAGATCACAGCTGTTCCTTCTGCATGCCTGTCACTTTACATAACAAATGGCTTCTTATCTGAGAATGGCCTCAGGTTTAGCAGATCATCAGCAGAAATTCCTTTAACTTGCTTTAATCAAGTTATCCTTGAACGTTTTAACAAATAGTTCACAAATTGGCTGCCTCCATTCCTGCAACCACATGGCAAGTACAAAGATTTTTTGCTTTCTCTATTTCCACTACCCTTTCCTCATTCCTGTTAGCTGATTTGTAGATTGTAGTGTTACGAAATCCCGTAACTGGATCACTTACCAGCAAAGATAGAGAGGTCTGTTGAAGTCTGATGGTACTATTTTTAAACGTCTTTATTTATGAAAGGGGCACAAAAATAAGATTAATACAAACATTCAGATAATATACGTAGTCATTACTCAATCTAAAAGCGCGGGTCTAATAATAATCATCAATAAGAAACAGCTCGATCGTTTGTCTAGGGCGGGGGTCGGCAACCTGCGGCTCCCGAGCCATTTGTGGCTCTTTCACCTCTGTGCTGCGGCTCCCTGTGGCTTTGGGAAATAATTGGTCAGTATTTAATTAAAATGTATTTTATGTTAGTTTGTTAGCTTTTGAAATGTAATTCTAAATTTGAAGATTATGGTGATCTTGTACAATCTAAGTGTGGCGACACATTTCCTGGCACATCCGAAACGGCTCACAATTAGCCAGCATTCCGGCTAAGGGAGATAGCCTACGGGGGTTTGTGAGTACGCGTCTTTTGCAGCATCTGCGTCCATGGGGGCTGGGTTGAGGGAGGCTTAAAAGCAAGGCTGTTTAGTTCGAATAAAGTTATTCGACTGCAGTTAACTGACTGCGTGAGCACACCGCTACAACGTGTTTTTATCGCTATTAATATACGTCACCACTGCCAATACCTGACACCCGCCAGTGCGCGATTTCTTTAATTTTTCGATCCAAGGTAAGCCAACTATGGAGAATTCTAAAAAAAGAAAAGTGACTGAAGAAAACAGAACGTTTAATGATCCGTGGACAGATTCATTTGCTTTCACTGTTGACGAGACTGGTTTACCGGTATGCTTAATATGCAATGAGAAACTAGCAAACAACAAAAAGTCAAATGTCGCAAGGCATTTCCAGAATAAACACGCAGCCTTTGCTCAAAAATATCCGGATGGAGATGAGAGAAAAAAAGCCGTTTCGGAACTGATGTGGAAGGTTGATCTGAGCAAAAATCATTTCCAGAAATGGATGAAGTCTGGAAAATCAACGACATACGCCAGTTATATTGCCGCTTAGGAAATAGTCAGGCACGGGAAGCAGTTTACAGATGGTGAATATATAAAAGAATCTTTCATTAAGATTTCAGAACATCTATTCACGGACTTTAAAAACAAGAGTGAAATTGTGCAGAAAATCAGGGATATGCCCCTCTCTGCAAAGACTGTCAAAGACAGAACCATAAAAATGGCAGAAGACATCACAAGACAGCAAATTAAAGACATCAATTCAGCTGTGGCCTACTCGATTGCCTGTGACGAGTCTAAAGACAAAGGTGATATTGAACAAATAGCGTTGTTCTGCCGGTATGTAAACTCTGCCGGGCCACAGGAAGAACTGATTGAGTTGATACCTCTAAAAGACCAAACACGGGGGGAGGACATCTGTGAGGCTGTCTTGAATTGTTTAAGAGCCAAAGGAATAAAGACCACCCATCTGGTGTCAGTAGCTACTGATGGGGAACCGAATATGACGGGAACACACAAGGGATTTGTGGCTTTACTGCAGAAGTCGCTGGACAGAAAGCTGCTGACTTTTCACTGCATCTTGCACCAAGAGGCACTGTGCGCTCAAACATTTCCTCCGGAATGCACAGAAGTAATGGATGTTGTCATTCAGATTGTCAATAAAATAATGGCAAAAAGTTTAAATCACCGTCAATTCCGTTTGTTACTGGACGAGCTGGAAAGCGCCTATTCTGATCTCCTGCTGCACAACAAAGTCCGGTGGCTGTCCAAAGGGGAGGTGCTGAAATGCTTTGTCGCGTGTCTGGAAGAAGTGAAAACTTTCCTGGGCAGCAAAGGGCTCACCTTTCCTGAGCTGGAACAGCCAGAGTGGCTGGAAAAGCTACACTTCATGGTAGACATGACAGCGCACCTGAACACGCTGAACACAGCTCTTCAGGGAAAAGGACGCACAGCCCTGCACATGTTGGAGGATGTTTTGGCATTCGAGCGCAAGTTGACAGTGCTTGCCAGAGATTTACAGAAAGGCACTTTGTCTCACTTCCCCAATTTGAGAGAGTTCAAACAAGGTCACGACATGATAATTTCGGAGTATTTACATTCTGCAATCATCGCAATGCAAACATCGTTTGGGAAACGCTTCTGTGAGTTCAGAGAGGAAAAAACACATTATCCTTCCCGGTCACTCCCTTAAGCATCGATCCTTCCCTACTGAATACGACTGCATTGGCAGGTGTGAGTCAACCTGATCTTGAGATGGAACTGGCCGACATAGCCGACAAAGACATATGGGTGTCCAAGTTTAGACGCTTGACAGCAGACCTTGAAGATGTTGCCCGTCAGAAGGCCGTTCTTGCTCAGAATCACAAATGGAGTGATATTGAAAACCTTCCAAAACCGGACAAACTTGTGTTCGAAACATGGAATGCTATGCCCGACATTTATGTAAACATGAAAAAGTATGCGCTTGGAGTCCTGTCGATCTTTGGATCCACATATGTATGTGAGCAGGTGTTCTCCAACATGAACTTTATTAAAAACAAACATCGCGCACGCCTCACAGATGACAGCTTGCGATCCTGTGTAAAGATGAAGGTGACGTCATACAGCCCTGATGTGCAGACGCTGTGCGCTGAGGTCCAGGAGCAGAAATCCCATTAACCAAGTATGATAAATATTTTAATTGCCTATTATTTTATGTATATTCATATTTTTTCATTGTTCAGTGAAATAGTCCTTTTATTTTTCAGGCTGACAGCTGGCTGATGTTATTTTTGGTTTGCTGCTGGCGGAAAATTTAAGTTCGGCGTTTTTCATAAATACAAGAAGGACTCAAATAGACATTGAGTATTTTACTTAAAAGTAACTTTCAACCCAACGTCTTTTTTTCGGAGTTCAAAATGTTTTTGTTGCATGCAGAAATGTAATTTCGTTTTCTCTGCAGGAGTTCATCAATTTCATAAATGCAACACATTATAGTTTGTTTATACATAGCATAAAGGCAAAAAAACGTTGTATGCAGTGTTATTTCATTTTAAATGTCAAACGGGTTTTGCGGCTCCCAGTGTTTTCTTTTCTGTGGGAAACGGGTCCAAGTGGCTCTTTCAGTGGTAAAGGTTGCTGACCCCTGGTCTAGGGGATAATATATTGTCCGATGGAAATATAAAAGTCACTCAAATTCCTGCAGGCTTCTGGCTTTTGGGGGTGGGGGGGGGGAACCACTGGGTTTTCACTTGTTGGAGAGAGAGGGAGATTGGTGAGAAAAGAAAACTTGCCCAGGTCTTTATGAAGCAAATCCGTTGAATCAGGGGAGCGGGCTTCCCTGTTGTTAGCTAAAAGCGGTTTTCCGTGATTCCAGGCACAGAATCCAACACACGTGGCTTCCTTCAAATGGCTTCCCGCTACTACGGGATCGTTAGCGTTTCCTCTGGTGCGTCTGAAGGGGGTGTTCCCCCAGACCCTTCTTTATACTTCCTCACGGGGTCTCAGATGTCAATCAGGTTGGGATGATGCAATCTCTCTCTCAACCAGCCCACTTTGCCGGAGGGCTTGCACGTGGTCTCCATGAGACAATGGTCAATGTCGCATTATTTTGCATCGCGGTGGAACGAGGTATTCAGCACGTCTTTCTCTCTCCCGTTTCCTGGGTTTATTGACCCCCCCCTCAACTAGTGCTCTTGCGATTCTCACAAAGGAGGGGGCTCCCACGCCCCTTCAGCCCCTCAGAGCTGTGGTGCATTCATAACAGTAGTTCTTTCTGGTCAACAATCTTATATCTTTATCCGGTTCCATGTATTTTCTTCCTTCATACTCAACAAAAATAAAAATTACTTCATTTCATGATGCAGTGTTTAGATTGTTTGTAATGTTATACATTAATTATCTGCCTCATTCAAACATATTTCATGTTATATATTTTAGTTGTCTTTCTTAGGTTTCTTTAGAACAGATATATTTTTATTAATTCATACTGAACTCCTGAACCTGACTGACAGTTTTGTATATGTTATGTGTAGAAAAAGTATTAGGAATTCAGTATATTGCATTAAAGAGGTAGATATGAAAGGCTATGTGTTCCTAATTTTGAAAGCCAGAACTTCTGTTTTGCAGGACTTTATTATAGAACTGCTAGAATGTAGTTTAAATTTGATTTGTATTCTTGCAAGTATAAAGTGCATTTATATTGTGCTTTTTATCTAGTAAAACATTGAAGGTTCTTTAAAGGAGTATCATGAAATAAAATTTGATACAGTGGCATGGAAGTTGTCTAGATGTTTGGTATATTTCCCAGATACTGCTGAAAAACACCTAACGGAGGAAATAAAGTTAGGTATAAATTCTGGAGTTAGGTATCAGGAAGTGAGGCACAGTGAGTGATGATAGAATGTTCAAAAGACCAAAATTAGAGGAGCACTGATGATTCAGAAGGTTACAGAGCTCAAAGAATGCAGAGATGGAAGGATTAGTGCCAAAGAGGATTTGAAAAAAAAAGGCATTTTTAAAAGTTTGGTTTTATTTTCAATAAGGATATTGGTCTATAGGATGCAGTCAATAGGGTCTTTATCTTTTTTCAATATTAAAGAAATGGAAGCTCTATAAAAAGATTGTGGTAATTTACCTAGTCTAATTGCTTCTTCAAAAACCCTGCATAACCAAGGAGAAAGAGTAGAGGGAAAAAAACTTCAAAAATTCAACTGTATACCCATCTCGACCTGGTGCTTTACCTGAGTTCATAGAGGAAATAACACCTTTAATTTCTACATCCGTAAAAGGAGTTTCTAATATTAAAAGATCTTCTGATGATAATTTTGGAAAATTCAATTTCCCAAAAAAATCATGATTATGATCATGAGGAAATTCAGAATGATACAGGGAGTTATAAAAATCTTGAAAAGATTTGTTGAAAAAAGATAAAGACCCTACTGACTGTGCATCCTATAGACCGATATCCTTATTGAAAGTAGATTCCAAGATCTTTTCCAAGTTACTGGCGACCAGGCTGGAGAAGGTATTACCTCAAATTATCTCAGAGGATCAAACTGGTTTTATTAAAAATTGTTATTCTTTTTTCAATATTAGGAGATTATTGAATATTGTTTATACTCCTTCACGCAGCGCCTCAGAATGTGTCATTTCATTAGATGCGGAGAAAGCATTTGACAGAGTTGAATGACCGTATTTATTTACTGTGCTTGAGAAGTTTAATTTTAGTCCGACATTTATATCCTGGATTAAATTGATATATCATACACCAGTAGCCTCGGTTTTTACTAACAATCAAAGATCTCCCTTTTTTCGTTTCTTTCGGGGTACCAGGCAAGGCTGTCCTCTTAGTTCGTTATTATTTGATATTGCTTTGGAACCTTTGGCAATTGCTATTAGAGAATCACCTAACATTTTTGGCATTACTCGCGGGATGGATATACACAAGTTATCATTATACGCAGATGACTTGTTATTATACATTTCTGATCCTGAGAAATCCATTCCTGCAGTTATATCATTGTTGGCTCAGTTTAGTAATTATTCCGGGTATAAATTGAATCTTAATAAGAGTGAATTGTTCCCCTTAAATAGACAGGTTCCAATTTATGGAAATTTACCTTTTAAATTAGTTAATGACTTTTTTATATACTTGGGGATTAAAATCACAAAAAATCATAAGGAGTTATTCAAGGTTTTATATTCCAAATACTTTGTTGGAAATGGGATATCAAATTAGTTGGCAACTGAGGTAGGAAGAAAAGGGATTAACTGAATTCTATGTCTTGTATGAAAGAGTCCACAAAATCTTTTGATGAAACAGGTATTTTTATTAATTTTTAGCATTCCAAGAGTCATGACCTCAGCTGATAGTTTTGTGTGTGAAATATGTTAGAGATGTTAGGAAATCAAACTGTGTATAGTTCGTATTTCTAAATTAAAATGCTAACATAGAGCTTGTGATTATCATTTTGTAAACCTTATTTTAATGGTATTTTCCATTTTAAGTCTACCGATATGTAGCCAAATTCTGATGTACAGACTTAAGCACACTGTTCATTTTTGATAGTTAAGCTTTCACAGCAGTGCTGATCATGCCAAAAGTTTGTTGGTTTTATGAGCAAAAAAAATGGTTTGACAATATTGATCTCCAGAAATAATAATAAATTAATTTTTATTAAGATTTGTCCAGGATAGGATGAACTATATGTGGTCTTTAGAAGGAATATTTATGAGGTTTGAACTTGATTTTTTAGCTCTTATGTTAGAAGTTCCTTGTGATTATTTTATGTTTTGTAATTCCAGAAACTAATTGACAGAAAAACACGAGTCGGGATCTTGTCTGCTTAGTTTCTTTTTCTTTATGATGTGGTAGTGTAATCATGTATGCCATTCTTGTACAGTATTTCTTACATAATGAATTATGTAAACAGCAATATTTACATTATTACTCAAAGATTACTAAAATATTAAATACACAACAGTTAACTATTTGGAAACAGATATTTTGTTTTAATATTCTGCACCAGTCTAGAACAAAAGTGAACCACTGCCTTTTTGCAATTTCCTTGGCTATTAACATTATAATTACCATTTTGCTACACCAAGTAACCTGAAGGTCACTGGTTCGAGCCTCAGCTGAGGCAGCGTGTTTGTGTCCTTGAGCAAGGCACTTAACAACACATTGCTCTGCGATGTCACCGGTGCCAAGCTGCATGGGTCCTAGTGCCCTTCCCTTGGACAACATTGGTGGTGTGGAGAGGGGAAGGCCTGCAGCTTGGGCAACTGCCTGTCTCCCATACAACCCTGCCCAGGCGCAGATCCATGGTCTCTCGAGACCGACGGATGCCACCACCAACACCAATTTATTTTCTCCTTGGTGTTCATTCTGTTTTTGTATGTCATAGTTTAATTCCAATGCCACATTATTCTACCAATATCATTTTACTAGATCATGCTGAGTCCAAGCAATCCAAGCAACCGACGAGCAACACTAACACCTTGAGACCCATTCTTGATAGATCTAATAGCTTTTAGACAACTTCCTGTTGGCAAGATCCGTTATGAGATTCAGAATTGTTATCACTGATTTAGTTATAGGAAATTAGTTGTTTTGCAGCGCCGAAAGAACTACAAAGGCATAACATTATTATAAATTACAAAATAAGTACCTAATACAAAAAATATTGTGTTAATATTCTTGAAATCTGATTGTGGAGGGGAAGAAACTTTTTCTGAATTGTTGAGTGTGGGTCTTCCATCTTCTATACTTTCTCCCTGATGATAGTATTAAGAAGAGGGCATGTCCCTGCTGGTAAGAATCCTTAGTGATGGATACAGGCACCACTTCTTGAGCATGACCTCAATAATGGGGACAGTTGTGCTGAAATAGATGTGGCTGAGTCTACAATTCTCTGCAGTTCCTTGCAACTCTGTGCATTGGAGCCTCCATACCAGGCAGTTATGCAACCAGTCAGGATGCTCTCCATCATAAATCTATAGCAATTGTAAGAATATTTATTCTGAATCTCCTCAAACTCCTGATGAGGCAGGTGCCCCTTCTGTGTCATTTCTGGTGTCCCTTCTTCGTGATTTCATTGTTGTTTTCAGCACAACATAGATTCTCTGGAATGTTAACATCCAAGAAGTGAAGCTACTTACCCTTTTCCAATGCTGACTCCTTAGTGTGGACTTGTATATGTTGCCCTATCTTCCCCTTCCTGAAGTTCATAATTAATTTCATGGTCTTGCTGATGTTGTATGCAAGGTATTGTTATGGCACCACTCAAACAGCTTATTTGGTTCATTCCTGTATGCCTCTTCATCTGAAATTCTTCCAACAACAATAATGTCATCGGCAAATTTATAGGTGGTGTTTGAGCTAAATTTAGCTACACAGTCATAAATATGTATCCTTGTGTATCTATTAATAAAAAGTGTATGTAATAATCTGAGACATTTAAAAATAATTCATTCAGTAAATACTAATACAAAACAAAAATACTTAACATTTAAATGAATTTAAAATGGGAAGTAAAATAAAACTTCTTACCTGCACTTGGCGTTCCAGTAAAAGTTGGAAAACCTATTTAAATCAATGAGAACATATGTCAGCTTATTCCTGGCATAAGCAGAGAGTCACATTCAAAAGTTATTTCACCCCTCAGCTCAGTATTTTTGTGCTTCTTTTGAGGATCAGTCAAAAATTTAACAGTTAAGCCTTAACATCTGACATCCATTTTTTTAAACTTTTATTTTGGAGTGTTTGAATGAGGAAATTGGAGACAAGCTAGCAGTGCAGTGGGTATTATAAGTGTTCTCAGCAGAATTGCCAGTAAAACATCAGTATATTTAGGTCCAATGAAGAAATTTAAACCAGAATCAGGTTTAATACCACTGACATGTTGTGAAATTTGTTGTGTTGCAACAGCAATACAGTGCAAAACATAAAGAACTACACTTTAAAAAATGTGATTATATCAGTAGTGCAAAAGGAGAGCAGTAGGTGGGTTCATTGTCCATTCAGAAATCTGATGGCAGAGGTGTAAAAGCTGTTTCTTAAATGTTGAGTGTTCAGGATCATTTAAGTCCTCTCTGATGGTAGTACAGTCAACCTTCACTAATCCGACTACCTTCGATAATCCGGCACTGATTTCAAATTTCTGCGCAACTGTAATTTCAAATTTCCTGGACCACCGTAACAATCTCCTGTGCATTGTTTTGGTTGCGCTAGATCTGTTCATGTGTTGGCGTGCCCTTATAAGCACAGATGGGTGATTCCTGCTTGTTTCCCTG
The DNA here is from genome assembly GCF_030144855.1 of Hypanus sabinus. Taxonomy (NCBI): domain Eukaryota; kingdom Metazoa; phylum Chordata; class Chondrichthyes; order Myliobatiformes; family Dasyatidae; genus Hypanus; species Hypanus sabinus. The sequence continues at coordinate 133,260,173 of NC_082707.1, forward strand.
TATTTATTAAGATCATATGCGTGAGGCGCGGCTGCCCGGCATCCACCCATCTCACCCACCAGCGGCGGGGGAGCTGGCACACGCTGGGTCCGTCCACTTTCTCACCTGCTTGCTGGCAGTCGCGCACTCCGTTCTCTTCTGCCTATGACCTCAGATCAGACATGGTGAACCGCTGAATTTAAGCATATTACTAAGCAGAGGAAAAGAAACTAACGAGGATTCCTTCAGTAACTGCGAGTGAAGAGGGAAGAGCCCAGCACCGAATCCCTGACCGCGTGGCGGTCATGTAAAATGTAGTGTATAGAAGACCTCTTTTCTCTGACTTCTGCTTCTGCTTACCCAGATGTGCTGCAACCAACATCAACAGTTTTTGAAGAAACTGTTGTGCCAGTTTCAGCACCGGTTCCTGATGCTTCACTCATTTTTCAAGATGAAGATGTTGGTGATCCTGACAACCCCACACTTGCAGACATGTAACTTTGCCTAAAGGTATATTAAACGTCTGGCTTTAGAAGTGGAAGTGCTCAACTGCTCTGTACAAGTTAATTCCTGTACATTTACCTACACCCTTTATTTTATCTGTGCCTGTACAGTATATTATTTTATTAAAATTTCACTTGCTACTCATTTAATATTTCTGTTTCTTTATAATGTAACTTGTACTGATTTACATGATATTTTAAAGGTATAATGAGTTAGTTAGCTATTGCTTAATGTGATCCTTCTGTAATTCAGCATTTTCACTAATCTAGCACTCCACAGGTTCTAATGGTGCCGGATTATAGAAGGTTAACCTGTAATAAGAAGAGAGCGTGTCCTGAGTGATGGTGGTCCTTAATGATGGATGCCATCTCTTAGAGATAATGAATTTTTAGTGATGTCATTGATGCTGGGGCGGGTGGCTAGTGCTCATGATGGAGCTGAGCAAGTTTGTAACCATCTGCAGCTTTTTCTGATCCTGTGCAGTGGCCCCTCCATACCAGACAGTAATGCAACCAGTTAGATACACCCCATTGTACATCTGTAGAAATTTGTTGGAGTCTTTGGAATCTTGTTGGAGTCCAAATCTCCTCAATCTCGAAATATAGCCAGTGAAATGCCTACTTCATAATTGCATCAATATGTTGGGCCCAGGATAGATCTTCTGTGATGTTGACATCCTGAAATTTGAAACTGCGTACTGTTTCCACAATTGATCCCTTGATGAGGACTGATAGTGTTCCCTTGATTTCTTCTACCTGAAGTCCACAATCAGTCCCTTGGTCTTACAGACATTGAGTGCAAGGTTGTTGCTGTCACAAATCAGCCAATCACTCCTGTATGCCTTCCCTTCACCATTTGAGGTTCTGCCGATAACTTTATGTCATCATCAAATTTTATAGATAGTGTTTGAGCTGTGCATAGCCACATAGTCATGGTTGTAGAGTGGGAAGAGCAGCAGGCTAATCATGTATCCTTGCGGTGTGACAGTGATGATTGTCAGCAAGGAGGAGATGTTATTTCTGATCGCACTGGCTATGGTCTCCAATGAGGAAGTCAAGGATCCAGTTGCAGCGGGAGGTACAAAGACCCAGGATTTGAGGCTTGTTGATGAGTACCAAGGGCATGGTGCTGTTAGACGCTGAGCTGTAATTAATAAACAGCAACCTGGTGTAGGTATTGCTGTTGTCCAGGTAATCTAAGACTGAGCGGAGAGCCAATGAGACTGCATCGCTGTAGACCTATTGTGTCAGTAGGCAAAGTGCAGTGGGTCCAGGTCCCAGCTTAGGCAGGAGTTAATTCTGGCCATGATCAACCTCTCAAAACACTTCATCATAGTAGATATCAGTACAACTGGGCAATAGTTGTTGAGGCAGCTCACCCTGCTCTTGAGCACTGGTAAGATTGATGCCCTTCTGAAGCAGGTGGGAACCTCTGACTACAGCAGTGAGAGGTTGAAAATTTGACGAAACTCCTTCAGAAATATATAAATTTTGTCTTTAAGAAACAACTAATGGAATAGGTAAAGATGATGCCATAAATGTCATTTATGGATAATCAGAAAGTTACTTATTCAGACTTGGAAAGAAGCTTGCTTAAAATAAAGTTATCTAAATGATATGAAAATGCATACCAGTCTGTTAAGAGAAAGTTAATTGACAGACTACAAAAAAGTTAAAAGATAAATACTTATTGTTGTAAGTTAAGCCCAAAATCTGGTTTTACACTCCAGTGTAATATTATCTGAACAGTTATTTTTTGATAAATTGAGTCTTGTCTTCCATACCAATTGGATGTACAGTAAAATATCCAATGGCACATTTGGAACAGGAATAAGAGGGTTATCCTTGGTATCCTCTCCAATATTTATTCTTCAAGCAACATCTTAAAAACAGTTTATCTGGTTATTGTCGCATTACTGTTTGAGGGAATTTGTTGTGAGCAAATTGGATGTGTGTTTCCCACATTACGTCAGTTGCTTATCCTTTAAATGTACTTATTTAGTAAAAAACATTTTCAAGAAGCCTGAGGTTGTTAAATTAGAGTGCAGAAAAATAACACCATGAAGTGCTAAAAGCATTTTGAATGTTGTAAGTACAAAGAAAGACCATTGAAGCAATGAATTGTAAGAAGTCTTAACGTTTGAAGTATGATCCACTTAGTTGGTAGCACGTAAATGTCACATGTAATTGTGAGAGATGTTTATGGATAGGACATTAATATGATAAAATATGCTGCTTATTTATACTGCACATATTAGGCATAAAATTATAGTTGTAACTGGGTGGCATTACTTTCTACATATAGGGGCTGAAAAGGCAATCAAACTTCACACCTGATGGCATGAACTTTGATTTCTTGAATTTTTGGTAACAACTTAAGTCTGTTCCCTCTCCACTTGTAACCATATAACCATATACCAATTGCAGCACGGAAACAGGCCATCTTGGCCCTTCTAGTCTGTGCCGAACGCTTACTCTCACCTAGTCCCACCTACCTGCACTCAGTCCATAACCCTCCATTCCTTTCCTGTCCATATACCTATCCAGTTTTTTTTTAAATGACAAAATCAAACCTGCCTCTACCACTTCTACTGAAAGCTCATTCCACATAGCTACCACTCTGAGTAAAGAAGTTCCCCCTTGTGTTACCCCTAAACTTTTGCCCCTTAACTCTCAACTCATGTCCTCTTGTTTGAACCTCCCCTACTCTTAATGGAAAAAGCCTATCCATGTCAACTTTATCTATCCCCTTCATAATTTTAAATACCTCTATCAAGTCCCCCCTCAACTTTCTACGCTCCAAAGAATAAAGACCTAACTTGTTCGACCTTTTCCTTACCCCTTGAATTCTCGTGGCCCTCTCACTCCTTCCTTTCTCCTTCCCTGCCCTCATGACTTTTGTTTAGTTCCCTATTTCCTTCCCTTTATTCCCCAATCCATTGTCCACTCATATCAGATTCCTTTTTCTGCCCTTTTTGTCTTCTCACATCATTCCCTAGCCATACAGTTTCCTCTCACCTAGTCTCACCTATCACCTGCCAGCTTGTACTCCTCTCCTCCCCCCTTCTTATTCTGCATTCCTTACTTTCCAGTTCAGCCCAAACATTGTTTAATTTTCCTCTGTAGATACTGCCTGATTTGCTGAATGCCTTCAGCATTTTGTGTGTGTTGCTCAAGATTTCCAGTATGTGCAGAATCTCTTGTGGCTTTGATCTACTTTTTGGACTGTATTCTTTTCTTCATTGCTTAACTCCTAATATTCTCTGCTGTTCCTGCTCTCATTTCCTTCTGGAGTGCTTTCTCTGAGAACAGGATATCCATTCTGCCTTCCACCTATATTTCACTTCATTTAGACCAACTGCCAGAACAACAGACCACTGCTGTCAGACATACAGACTGGCTATAAGCTGTGCAGACAGGGGTGAAGGTAATATAAATTTCTTACCGATATTGTCTTATTGTTAACAGCACAGTACAGGCGCTAACTGTGGCCTACAATATTGAACCAAGCTTTTACCCAACTCAATCTAACATTTTCCTCTCACAAAGCCTTCAATCTTTTTCTTATCCATGTGCCTAATTTATCTCCCTCTGCCTGGCAGCATGTTCCATGCAGTTGCTACTCTCTGTTTTAAAAAAAAAGTACCTTTGACATTCCCCAAACCATCACCCCCCACCTTCAATTGCCTTAAAATTGTGCTCTCTTGATTTTGACATTTTCATCTTGAGAAAAAGGCATGCTTCTTATTATCTTATACACCTATCAAGTCAACTCTCATCCTCCTTTGCTCCAAATTGAAAAGATCCAGCTCACTCAACCTCTCCTCATAAGCCGTGCCTGTAATCCAGGTGACATCCTAGTAAATATTATCTGCACCCTCTGTAAAGCTTCCACATCCTTCTTATAATGGGGTGACTAGAACTGAGCACAATACTCCAAGTGTAGTGGAAACAGAGTTTTATAGGGATGCAACATTACCATGTAGCTCTTGAACTCAGTCCCCCTACTATTGAAGGTTAACACACCATACACCTTCTCAACCACCTTATAAACTCGTGTAGCATCTCTGGGGATCCATGGACCTGGATCCCAAGATTCCACTATTCCTCTACATTGCTAAGAATCCTGCCATTAACTTTATACTCTGTTCTGCATGTTTGACCTTCCGAAGTGTATCACTTCACACTTTCTGGATTAAATTCCATCTGCCACTTCTCAGCTCAGCTCTGCATCTTATCAATGTTGTATTATAACCTACAACAACTTCTTATACTTTCAACAACACCATCAACCTTTGTGTCATCTGCAAATTTACTAATCCATCCTTCCACTTCCTCATCCAAATCATTTTTAAAAATCACAAAGAGCAGGAGTCCAGGTGGATCTGCTTGGAACAGCACTGGTCACTGACCTCCAGGCAAAATTCACTCCATCTACTACCACCCATTACTTACAGTTGGCAACATCAGTAATTTAACCCATTTGTACAGATTTATATGGATTGTTACTTTCTTAATAGTACACTGTCTTGGCTTACTTTCAGCTCTGTCACATATGATCTTGTTTTTGATCCTCTGCTAATATATCTGCACAATCAACAACTGCCTGTCTTCCTGCATGGCTCTCAGTTGGAGCTGGTTAAAGCCACTTCAGTCTTTGCCCTCATATATTTCAAGTTAGAGATATTTTACTTAGCTAAAATATGACTTGACTGCAGTTTTTTGTAATTTATCAGAAAATTTGTATCAACAAATCATATATAAATTGTTGCAGGATAGATCTTCTAATAAACATGAGCAAGTCTGCAGATGCTGGAAATCCAAAGCAACACACACAAAATGTTGGAGGAATCCAGACGGTCAGGTAGCATCTATGGAAAAGAGTAAACAGTCGATGTTTTGGGCTGAGATTCTTCTTTAGAACTGAAGGGTCTTGGCATGAAACATCAACTACCTATTCATTTTCATAGATTTGCCTGATCTGCTGAGTTCCTGCAGCATTTTGTTTGTGTTACTTTAGATCTTTTAATGTTTTACTCATGTCATGTGAAATAATTGATCATGTCTGGAGGTATTTAAAAAGTTGGTTGTGGAATATATTGTAAAATTTCTATTTTGTGACTTCAAAGTCAAGATCAAAATAAGAAATAAAGATAAGATCTGGTCCCTGTTACTTCCTGTAATAATTCTCTGAATTCATAGAGAACAGTATTACAGTGAATTTTACACTTTTAAGGAAAATGCTGTCAGTAGTAAAATGGTAGAAAATTTTATAATCAGCCTAATTGCAGGATGTATTTCAAATAGCTTCTAATTATTTTTGTGTTTTTAACTCTACAATCTCTGTACCAGGTTGTGTAAGGAATGAAAAATTATTTAATTCTGTGTTGTTGGCAGGCTCCTGATCTCAGTTTGACCGCTAAGGCTGATGCCAGACTTTGACAAACTACAGCCATATACATACAGCCTTGCAGAACCTCTGCATCGCATATAATACAATTGTAAGAGAATATCTTCATCATGGTTAAAAAGAGCCCATATAGTTTGGTACAATTTCTATAGTTTATTTTAATATAAGTTTAACAATGGTGCATATTTAATTGTAGAAAATGTTATGCCAAAATACTTAACAGGAATGGGATCTTTCTGTGATTCCCTTTCCTGCTTTTCCCTCCCCAATGACCCCTCACCTGGCACTTCACTCCGCAGCCAGTCTAATGCTACAACCCCCTACCCCCCCCCACCCCAAACACACCACCATTCATGGCCCTGAACAAGTGAGGCAGCATTTGAGATGTGAATCCATCTATGTCATCCAGTGCTCCCGGTGAAGCCTGATATAGATTCAGAAATTGCTTCGTTGAACACCTTTGCTCCATGCGCTTTAACAGCCAGGATCTTCCAGTGGCCAGCCGTTTTAATTCCACTTCCTATTCTCACACTGACATGTCTGTCGATGGTCTTTTCTACTGCTATATTAAAGCTAGACACAGATGAGAAGGACTATGCCTTGTATCTGTCATGATAATCTCCCACCTGAGGGCATCAAAATCAATTTCAAAGTTCAAAGTGTATTGTAAATTTATTATTAAAGTACATATCTGCTACCATATACAACCCTGAGATTTGTTTTCTTGCAGGCGTACTAGTAAATTCAAGAACCACAATTGTATCAATGAAGGATGGCATCCAACAAGGTGGTCAAACAACTAATATGCAAAAGACAACAAACTGCACAAATACAAAAGTAAAAAGAAATAATAATATAAATAAACAAACAAATAAATAAATAAGCAATAAATATCAAGAACATGAGATGAAGAACCCTTGAAAGTGACTCCATAGGTTGTGGGAACAGTTCAGTAATGGGGGAGGTGAAGTAGAGTGAGGTTATCCTCACCAGTTCAAAAGCCTGATGGTTAAAGGGTAATAACTGTTCCTGAATCTGGTGATGAGAGTCCTGAGGCTCCTGTACCACCTGCTTGATGACAGCAGTGAGAGAGGAGCATGACCTGTGTGGTGGGGGTTTCCTGATGATGCATGCTGCATTCCTGTGACAGTAATCCATGTAAATGTACTTTATCTGTGATGGATTGGGTCATATCCATGACATATTGTAGGATTTTCTGTTCAAAGGCATTAGTGTTTCCATTCCAGGCTGTGATACAACCAGTCAATATGCTCTGCATCACACATTGCGAGAAGTTTGTCAAAGTTTTAAATGTCATGCTGAATCTTTGCAAATTTCTAAGGAAGTAGAGTTGCTGATGTGATTTCTTCGTAATTGTACTTGCATGCTGAGCTCAGGACAGGTCCTCTGAAATAAATACACTGAGGAATTTTAAAGTTGCTAACCTCTTGTAACCACTCACCTTTACTTCCCCATTTTGTTTTCCCTCATCCCTCTGGCCCCTTTACCCATTTTCTTTCTCTCCTATGCCTTCATTCACACCTTCCTCCCTCTGGCTCCCCATCTCCTTCCCTTTATCCTATCGTCTCCTATCAGATTCCTACTTATTCAGCCTTTTGTCTCTTCTACCTATCACATCCTAGCTTCTTACGTCAATCCCATTTACACCCTCCCCTACCTACCTACATTCCCCCTCATCTGGATTCCTCTAACACCCGCCAGCTTGTACTTGTCCCCATTCCGCCCACTTTTTCATTCTGGCTTCTGCCTTCTTTCCAGTCCTGTTGTATGGTCTCAGGTTGAAATGTTGACTGTTCAGTATCCTCCATTGATTCTACCAGACCTGTTGAGTTCCTCCAGATTTTCAGCATCTGCAGTCTCTTTTGTGTTTCCATGATGCCAAAATTGCAGTTGTTTGTTTTTTATGGTTAAAATTTTTTAACTTTGATCATCTTAATTTTGCAGATGCATTACTATTCTTTAATAATGCATTTTGGTCTGCACTGTTAGTACTTCATTGTGAAAGTAAGAAGTAACATTTCTAGACTATTGAACATCCACTTCTAAAATCTCCTTAGGTCAATTGAGCAAACTAACTCTCTTTCTCCATTTTTCTGTTCTTTATATCTTTGCCCTCTTGTCTTTTCTTTACCCCTCATTTTTCCAGACCTTTTTTTGCCTTCCAAAGCATTAAGGAAATTTACAGTGCAAGAGGCCTAGCAGCCTAATTATGTCATTGTCATCAAAAGCTACACAGAGAAAAAAATTCTCAATAAATAAATGAACAAGTATAATGTTTTTGTGTTATTTATTTAATTAGTTTCTCTTTATCTAGTTCTAGGACAAGTGAAGATCTGATCACATTTTAGGTCATATTTATGCAGAAATAGAAAAAAATTCAATAGTGTTCACAAACTTTCTAGCACCACTGTAGATTCTATATAGTCTGATTATTTATTCAGTTTGAGTAATATTATTATTCATATTATCTACTCTATCTTGACCAGTATAATTTAATACTTCTCAGATAATTCTGCTCTCAACTCACTCTGTTCCAAATGGAAATAAAATTCATATAAACTCTTAATTCTTCATAGGTAGGATTTTTGCTGTCCTGAAAACATTCTGATGTCATTAAATAAATAGAATACATAAATAAATGGTTGCTCTACTCTCTGTCATGTTATTGCATCCTTCCTACATTGGTGATGAGCACTGCACATAATAATTCAGTTTTCCTGATTAGTATTTTCTTCAAGAGACTATAAATACTGTAATCTGGAGCCAAAAGCAAAATGCTGGAAGAACTTAGTGCGTCCAGAGGCATCTGTGGTGGCAGGGTAGTTGACATTTCAGGTCTAGATCGTACATTGGAACTTAGACCTGAAAATATAACTTTTTGTGAGACACAACTCACACTTCCTTGCTTGTTAATTCTCTAAATATCTCATGTTTCCTTTACAATATCATACATCATACATACAATATCAATAACATACATTTTCTTCTCTAGTTGGTGTTCCCTAAATGCATTATAGCAGACACTGTTAATGCTCAAACAATAAGGACACATTTTTCTTTTGTTTAAACAACTTTACTTTCAATGCCTCCATTTAATACCTGAAGGCCGCCACCTTTACATCCCACAATTTCCCTTTCTCATTTTTAGTGCACGCGCACTAAGTACTTACATAGTCCAAATAAGCAGAACTCAACAATCTCCCATATTTTTAATTATGTATTATAATTAAATTTGCAAAAAATTCAAATGTCTATTAGGATATAAGAATTAGTTCTAACCCTTGATGTTAATACAATTCTTGAGGTACCAAGTGCCTCTAACAGCACAGGAGCTGGAACTCTCTTCTTTGTGAGACAGTCAGGTAGTTGTTTCTTAGTAGTTGACCATAGCACATGATGAATTTTCAGTGCTCAGACAAGTTCTTTGATGCTGCTTATCTCTAAATGAAGCCTCTTCTCTTTTTTTATATAACGAATAAAACATTTATTAAACACTGAAAAACAAACCCCAAAAGTAAACAAACAGCTAACGCAACTGGAAATCAGCTGCTGTGTGGCAGCTTAAACAGTTCTTAAAGCAATGTTGCAAAAACAGTTCTTCAAAGAAGTACTGCGAAAGTTCAAAATGCTTACAGTCCATTAAAGGAGAGACATTTTAGACAATTTAAGTTCTCTTTCACGTCATGTTGCTGTGGTTCCCAGTCAAACTAAGCCTCTTCTTGATAACTGACTTGGTGAATTTGATGGCATCAACCAAGGAGTAGTTTTTTCAGTGACACAAGTTATTTGTAGACTGTTCTTCTTTGGGTCACCATGGAAAACCTCAGAATAGAGTGTGGCCAGAAAAACAACATTGTTCATACCTTCAGATGTTACAGGGTTTCTCCTGCCAGCGTACTCTGTAAAACTCTTCATATCCTTTTTGATTGCCAATAGAGAAGAGAAGATATTAGCAACATACACAAGATGCTGGAAGAACTCAGCAGGCCTGGCAGCATCTATGGAAAAGTGTGCAGATGACATTTTGGGCTGAGATCCTTCACCTGGACCAGAGAAAAAAATTGAGGAGTCAAAGTAAGAAGGTAGGGGGAGGGGAGGAAGAAACACAAGGTGATAGGTGAAATGGGGTGGGGGAGGGCTGAAGTAAAGAGCTGGGAAATTGATTGGTGAAAGAGATACAAGGCTGGAGAAGGGGGGATATCAAGGCGGATAGGAGAAGATAGAATGCCATGGAAGAAAGAAAAGGAGGAGGAGCACTAGAGGGAGGTGATGGTCAGGTAAGGAGATAAGGCGAGAGAGGGGAATGGTGAAGTGGGGGCATTACATGAAGTTTGAGAAATCAATATTCATCCCATCAGGTTGAAGGCTACCCAGATGGAATATAAGGTGTTGCTCCTCCAGCCTGTGTGGCCTCATTGTGACAGTAGAGGAAGCCATGGACATGTTGGAATGGGAATGGATTGTGAAACTAAAATGGGTGGCCACTGGGAGATCCTGCTTTTTCTAGTGGATGGAGCATAAATGCTCAGCGAAGGTGTTTCCCAATCTACGTTGAGTCTCACCGATAAATCTTCCCACTTCTCCCATCAGTACAATGAAATATCCCCCTTGAGTACTTCCATCAGAAAGTTTTTGAAGTGAGGCATCACTGAAGACAACGATTTTTAGTGAGCTATCTTTCCCAAGCTGTTGAAACTTAAAGACTGCTTTTTCAAATTGAATTCTGCACGCTATCTTGTTTGCCTCATGTAAAGCTTGTATTGTGGCATCAAACATGATGTCAGGTCTGCTCTGCCTTGCCACCCATAGAATCTGACCTATCTTTGACCTAAGTTGCTCAGCTTCAGCTTCACTGAAGGTGCATCCCATTGTATGGCACACGATTTCTTGTAGACACTGTCTTTTGGCCAATGCCTCTAGCTTCCTCATACTCCATTATTTCTCCAACTTCTGATTTCATTCTGTATTGTAGATTCAAATACATCTCTTTAGTTACTGGAGCATCTTCTTGATATTTCTTGAATGGTCCAGCCTGATCTATACTTAAATCATTATGAAGTCTGTAAGCATATGAAATGTTCTACCAACTTTTGTTTCTCCCAGTGGCTTTGCCTGCTTGTCCTAAGACTTCAGCTTTGTATGAGATACCAGTGTCTTGGTCTACAAATCTCACAGTTTGTCATATTTTAAGACTGAAACTTCCATGTTGTCTTTGCACTTGTGATAATTTCTGCTCAGGCAAGCCTGTTAAGTTCCCATCTACTCTTTCTTCCGCACTGTCTGTGCCACCATTGAGCAACTCTATTGAGTCCCCAACTGCACACTCTTCATCCCTGTCTGTGCTATGTGGCCATGTTCCTGGTAAATGCTTTTTATTTTTTATGTCATTCTCCATGGTGTTCTGATGGTCTTCATTTTGTGCTTTATCTAGTCTAGAATGATACACTCCCACATTTGTACCTCCATGTCCAATGAATACTGCAACTCCAACCTGACCAATGACAACTCCTGGACCTTTCTATTCTGTATAGTATGCTGTTTTGTAATACACTTTGTCCCCTGTGTCATATTTGTCATTTGTAGGATGGACCTGTACCCTCAATGCTCTTCGAATTCCGTGAACACTCTGCTTCAGTGAAAGCTTTCCTTGTTGCATGCAGTGTTGAAATATGTTTCCCAACCCAATCACTCCTTATAGGGTCACCTAGAGCAGGTGGTCTGTCAACCAGTACAGAGGGAAGGTTTGGATTCTGACCGAACAGCAATCGATAACGGGCTGTAGCCATATACATTGTACATGGTATTCTTCACCATAAGGGCCCAGTCCAGGGCTGTATTCCAATCATAGCCCTTGCTTTTCTTTATCTTCAGCATTATTTCTGTAAGCGTTTGATTGTTTCACTCCAGAAGTCCATTACTCCAAGTATGTTGTCTTTGTTTCAATGTTAAAGTTCTCTGCAGTATCTCTGAGGGTCTCTCTACCAGCACTGAAAGGTGTGAACTATCAATGATATGGAGATACTGTGGCGACCCTTTTCCTGGCACATCCGAACCGACTCACAATTAGATAGCCTACGGGGGTTTGCGAGCACAGAGCTTTGGAGCCTCCGCGCCATGGGGGGCAAGTTGAGGGAGGCTTAAAAGTGAGGCTGAAGATTTCGAATAAAGTTTTTTCCTTCGACTGCAGTTACCGACTCCGTGTCGTAATTTTAGCGCTGCGTGTAGCACACCGCTACAATTGGTGACCCCGACGGTCCAAACAATTTTTGGACCAGAAATGACCGACGCCGCCTCTGTTCATGCGGTTTCGTTGAAACTGCCGGGTTTCTGGACACAGCGCCCGAACCTATGGTTCCAGCAAGCCGAAGCCCAATTCCACGTTCGCCAGATCACCTCAGAAGACACCCGCTACTACTACGTAGTGAGCTCCCTCGACCAGGACACAGCGGCCCAGGTCGCGGAGTTCGTACAGTCGCCCCCGGCAGACGGCAAGTACACGGAATTCAAAGCCCTGCTCCTCAGGACTTTCGGACTCTCACGGCACGAGCGGGCTGCCCGTATACTGCACCTGGATGGCTTGGGCGACAGACCTCCTTCGGCTTTAATGAATGAGATGTTGTCTCTCGCCGACGAACACACACCCTGCCTCATGTTTGAGCAGGCATTCCTGGAGCAGCTGCCCGAGGACATACGTCTGCTGCTGTCCGACGCGGATTTCAGTGACCCCCGGAAGGTGGCAGCCAGGGCGGACTTGCTGTGGAACGCCAAAAAGGTGAGCGGGGCGTCTATTGCACAGCTCTCCCAGCCACGCTCCCGGCAGCAAACCAGTCCAGGCCCGGCCACAGAGCCCGCCAACCCCCGGCCCAATGAACACTGGTGCTTCTACCACCAGCGGTGGGGTGCAGAAGCCCGCCGTTGTCGCCCGCCCTGCCAGTTCCCGGGAAACGCCAGGGCCAGCCGCCGCTGATGGCTACGGCGGCTGGCCATCGGGATAGCCTCCTGTATGTGTGGGATAGAAGGTTGGGACGCCGGTTTTTGGTCGATACTGGGGCTGAGATCAGCGTTTTACCTCCGACGAGTTACGACACCCGCAGCAGGGCACCGGGTCCCCCCCTGAGGGTCATGAATGGCAGCACAGTAAGGACCTATGGCACCCGTCAGGTGCAGCTACAGTTCGGCTCCAGCCAGTTCACGTGGGACTTCACACTGGCTGCCGTAGCCCAACCGCTTCTGGGTGCGGATTTTTTGCGGGCTCACAGCCTACTGGTCGACCTGCCCAGGAAGAGACTGGTACACGCCGAGACCTTTCAGACGTTCTCCCTGGGTGCAGCCCAGTTGCCAGCCCCTCACCTCGGCTCCATCACGCTGTCCGGCAACGACTTCACCAGGGTCCTGGCGGATTTCCCATCGGTTCTGGCACCGCAGTTCACAGCGGCCATGCCCAGGCACGGCGTACAGCACCACATCCCGACCCAGGGACCACCCCTCCACGCCCGCGCTCGGCGGCTTCCCCCGGACAAGCTCCGACTGGCGAAGGAGGAGATCCAGAGGATAGAGGAATTGGGGATCAGCCGGCGGTCCGACAGCCCATGGGCCTCCCCCCTGCACATGGTGCCCAAAGCGACGGGGGGCTGGAGACCGTGCGGCGACTACCGCAGGTTGAACGAGGCTACCACACCGGACCGCTACCCTGTGCCGCACATTCAGGACTTTGCAGCAAACCTGCACGGCGCACGGATCTTCTCCAAGGTAGACCTCGACTGAGGGTACCATCAAATCCCGATGCATCCTGACGATGTCCCCAAAACGGCTCTCATCACCCCGTTTGGCCTTTTCGAGTTCCTCCGCATGCCGTTCGGCCTGAAGAATGCCACACAGACGTTCCAGCGGTTAATGGACGCGGTGGGACGGGACCTGGACTTCGCGTTCATCTATTTGGATGACATCCTCATAGCCAGCAGCAGTCGTCAGGAGCATCTGTCCCACCTCCGTCAACTCTGCGCCCGACTGAGTGAGTACGGTCTTACAATCAACCCCGCCAAATGCCAGTTCGGACTCGATACCATTGACTTCCTGAGCCACAGGATTACTAAAGACGGGGCAGCCCCTCTGCCCACTAAGGTAGATGTGGTCCGCCTCTTTCCCCGACCCACCACGATCAAAGGCCTTCAGGAATTCGTAGGTATGGTCAATTTCTACCGCCGCTTCCTCCCTTCAGCTGCCCGGATCATGCGCCCCCTGTTCGCCCTGATGTCGGGTCCGAGCAAGGACATTACCTGGGACGAGGAGTCCGCCGCCGCTTTCGTTCAAACGAAGGAAGCTTTGGCGGACGCCGCAATGCTAGTACATCCCAGAATGGACGCCCCTACCGCCCTCACAGTGGACGCATCAAACACGGCAGTCGGTGGGGTGCTGGAGCAACTCATCGCAGGTCGCTGGCAACCCCTGGCGTTTTTCAGCAAACACCTGCGACCACCCGAGCTTAAGTACAGTGCTTTCAACCAGGAACTGTTGGCGCTCTACCTGGCAATCTGGCATTTCAGGTACTTCCTAGAAGGTCGGCCCTTCACCGCGTTCACGGACCACAAACCGCTTACCTTTGCGTTTACGAAAGCGTCCAACCCCTGGTCGTCCCGCCAGCAACGCCACCTGTCCTACATCTCTGAATACACGATGGATGTTTGGCACGTCTCTGGTAAGGACAATGTCGTGGCGGATGCGCTCTCTCGCCCTACCGTTCATGCCCTTCCCCAAGGGGTAGACTATGAGGCACTGGCAGAGGCGCAGCAGGCGGATGAGGAGATTCCGAGTTACAGAACCGCAGTCTCCGGTTTGCAGCTCCAGGACCTCCCCGTGGGCCCGGGTGAGAGGACCCTACTCTGTGACGTCGCCACCGGCCAGCCCCGTCCAGTCGTCCCGACAGCCTGGCGGCGACGCGTTTTCGACTCCATTCATAACTTGGCGCATCCCTCCATCCGGACAACTGTCCGGATGGTTTCCAGCAAGTTCGTTTGGCATGGACTCCGCAAACAGGTCAGTGAATGGGCCAAAACGTGCATGCACTGCCAGACGGCCAAGGTGCAGCGGCACACCAAAGCCCCATCGCAGCAGTTCCATCCCGCCCACCAGCGTTTCAACCACATTCATGTGGATATCGTGGGCCCCCTGCCAGTGTCGCGCGGAGCGCGGCACCTCCTGACTATCGTGGACCGGTTCACAAGATGGCCAGAGGCGGTCCCGCCCACCAACACCACCTCTGAATCTTGCGCCCGAGCCCTGATCGCCACCTGGATATCTCGCTTTGGTGTACCAGCCCACATTACCTCCGACAGAGGCGCCCAGTTCACCTCCATCCTGTGGTCAGCTATGGCCAGCCTTTTGGGGACTCAGCTGCACCACACCACTGCCTACCACCCACAGTCGAACGGGCTGGTGGAGCGTTTCCACCGTCACCTGAAGTCGGCCCTCATGGCCCGCCTGCGAGGAGCCAGCTGGGCGGACGAGCTTCCCTGGGTCCTACTTGGCATCCGCACAGCGCCCAAGGTCGACCTGCACGCCTCGTTGGCCGAGTTGGTATACGGCGCGCCCCTGGTCGTCCCCGGGGAGTTCCTACCAGCCCCAAGGGGGCAAGAGGAAGATCCCGCAGCAGTCCTGGGCAGACTACGTGAGAAGCTCGGTAGCCCCCATACCCACTTCACAGCACGGGCGGCACCCGACCTGCGTACCCAAAGACCTGCAGGACTGTAAGTTTGTGTTTGTATGAAGGGGCGGGCATCGGCCACCGCTGCAGCAGCAATACGAGGGGCCGTTTATGGTGCTCCGGAACAACAGGTCCACGTTCGTGCTGGACGTTGGGGGGAAAGAGGAGGTTTTCACGGTGGACCGCCTCAAACCGGCCCATGTGGACCTGGCGCAACCGGCCGAGTTTCCGGCACCTCGGCGGAGAGGCCGACCTCCCAAGCAGGTTCTAGCCCAGACTGCGGACATTGGGGGGGTGTATCGCCGGTTCTGGGGGGGGGGGGGGGGTTATGTGGCGACCCTTTTCCTGGCACATCCGAACCGACTCACAATTAGATAGCCTACGGGGGTTTGCGAGCACAGAGCTTTGGAGCCTCCGCGCCATGGGGGGCAAGTTGAGGGAGGCTTAAAAGTGAGGCTGAAGATTTCGAATAAAGTTTTTTCCTTCGACTGCAGTTACCGACTCCGTGTCGTAATTTTAGCGCTGCGTGTAGCACACCGCTACAATACCATACTTCTTGCTGCAGTTCATGTAGGTCTATGGCTACTGTTTCATTGTATTCAGATTCTAGTGGCAGACCAAATGCAGGATTAGGTTTGGATTTTCCAAACTTTTGGCATGTCTCACAGCTGTCAATTTTAGAATTGAAAAATAATCTGCATTTTTGTTTCCTGAACTCTTGAGCAGTTTGTGAAGTCTATCAATTGAAGCGTGTCCAAACTTCTTGTGAAGTTTGAACAACACTTTCTCATCTATAGTCATGTTTTGTGTGACAGTTAATACTTCATTCTTACATTGGTTCTCAGTAATACCTTCATCTGGAATGTTCACACTGTAATGTCCGGAGCTGGTGATCTCAAGAGACAGTGGCTATTGAAACATTGTAGCTTGATCATTCTCTATATCCAGTATCTGCTCACACAAAATGCTGGTGGAACACAGCAGGCCAGGCAGCAACTGTAGGAGAATCACTGTCGACATTTCAGGCCGAGACCCTTCTCCGAAACGTCGACAGTGCTTCTCCTTATAGATGCTGCCTGGCATGCTGTGTTCCACCAGCATTTTGTGTGTGTTGTTTGAATTTCCAGCACCTGCAGATTTCCTCATGTTTGCTCCAGTAACTGCTCCTGCTTTCTTTAGGGAAGATTTACTCAAGAGTAATGGAATGTTCACCGGTACCACCTCTGTTTCAATGTAACAATTCGTCTGCCGCATGTTTGCGGGTATTTTCACTCTTGATGGAATGTACAATCTTTCCATTTCCAAATTTGAGTGCTTTATGTGTATCTGTGTTCACCAGTTTCTGCACTTCATTTTGGTTTAGTTCACTCACATAGCTTTCAAGCTATTTTTCTCCACACAGTGTGTGTGCATGCTGTATCCTAGAGATTCGATCAGCAAAATCTCTGCCTCAGAAGTCTCTGCATTAGTGATTACTTCACAATGTGATATGGCACTCTTCTACATCTTAAGATTTGTTATTTTCTTCAGTTGGCCTAATTTGTTTGTTTCTGTGTCAACAGTTTCTTGCCCAGTTATAAATACTTTGAGATACCACACATTTCAATTTCCTACTGTGCGCGTTTATTAGATTTGTGCCAGGTAATGGTACCCTTCTGGGACCTACATTTGCTATTTGCTTGTTTCTGTTCAGTGAAGTTTGCAGTTTCCTGACTCAAGCTAATTCCAACTGTTGTCTTAGTGACCTTTTCTCCAAAAATCCTCTTCAGTGCTGATTTCATAGATGCAAATGTAAGTTCTGTGCATGCAGTTAATACTAGCTACCTATCCCTTATGTCTGGACACGCAGTATCGAACAATTTAGAAACTAATACAGCACCAGGAAATTTTGTATTTATACATGTGACTGTACTTTAGTTGAAAACCAATAATATAATCAGCCACATTCTTAGAATTGTCTTTATAAATTTTTGTCAAAGTTCTGAATATGCCTCATAAGTGCGATCCTTATCGTCCTTCAAAAAAACAGTCAAGTGCATTCATCTGCTAGTGTGGGATCACTGGTGTGCCATATTCCACAAGCTTCCACTACTCTCTGTTCATCACCAAATCTTCATTCGTCTTTGCTTTTTCACCATCAGTCACTCTCTTTCCCTGTTCTTTATGCTTCTGCTTATACCCCCTCTTGCTTTTCTCATCTGTCCCCTCTTCCCTCATGTACCTCTCCCTTGTTCATTCACTACCCCCAGTGCTCATTCTTTTCTGTACTGCTTGTTCTTCCCTTGTGCATTCATTCCTTCATGTTTTTGCTTGTTCCTTTCATCCCCTTGGCAGCTCCCTCCTCTCATTCTCCCTTAATCCTATTGTGCTCTCAATCCTTCCCCAACAAAGTGTCCTTCAATCTCTTTGACCTCCAATCCCCTTTCTTCTCTCACATTTACTCTTTGTCTGTTCTAATTGCCTGATTATCAGAAGCTATTTGGTGTGCAGCTCTGGTGGAGAATCAGATGATATATTGTCTGCACCGAAATGATCTCTCTTTATGCCAACTGCAACTGACAATCAACTGCTTTGGACTCTTATAGGGCTATTAGGTCCAATACTTTGAGGGGTTATCCCTGAAAAAATGACATGGCATTTGGACTGGAGCAAGAAGATTATCTTCAAAAAGACTGAAATGGACACAGTTTCATAGAAGTCAGGCATCAATCCTAAGTTACCAAAATAAATCTATAAGCAAGGTTAAAATTAAATTTGCTTTAATAAAAACAGATAACTTGTCATGGGTTAGTTGCTTGTATTTTGCACTTAAAATTGTGTTTTAAATTGAAATTCTAAAGAAGCTGCAAAGCTTCAGGTAGCTTGGAATGATTCCAATTTGTAATGTCAGAAAATGAGTTCTGTTAACACTAATACTGTATAACTCATGTTTCTAATATTCACCCAAAGTAAGAAAAGCAATTTAAAAACTCCTGCATATATTCATTATGCTGCATGTGGTGAAAAGGAAATTAAAATGAACATTCTTGTGACCCTATTAACATAACCTCAAAAATATATTCGCCATGTTTACAAAACTTACAGCATTATCAGAAAAGTAAAAGAGACTTTAAAATTTAATTGAGCTCCTGTGGGGTGATTCTTCAAAATAGGACCAAATTTGGTTTAGGCCAATAGATTTCTTGTGCCTGTTCCACCATTCTATGAAAACCTGTGACAAACCTGTGACTAAATTCAAATGCTCATGTAAAGACGAAAAACAAATAAAATTCAATTCCTTGGGTCAGTCAACTTCAGTAAGTTTAACATTCAGACACAATATTCTTATATAGAAACTCTACTCCAAAAATTCCCTGACAGAAGATTTTAGGCTAAGTGATGTACAGTATAACTTCAAATTTCCCATTGATTATTCTGAAATAGTGAACTAACATGTAGAGTTTTTCTGCAAAAGTGAATGACTTGCAGATTAAAAAAGACCTTGGATAATTGTAATTTGGACATGTGCTGTTCTTTTCAAAATGAATGGTGGAAATGCTTTGGTTGCAGTGATTTGTCATCATTAGTGCTACTATCTTAATTTCTGTTCTTTTGCTAATTGTTACTATTAAATTCACTGTTCATGAGATATTCAGTATGCTCTCATTTTCCTCTCTGATATAAGGAATTTTTCAATATAGCTGTCATTTCCTTATTTTCAGTTATCATATCACTATTAACAATAGGCTCATATTACTGCTGACTGCTCTTTTATTCTGATGTAAATGTAAATTAAATATTGATCTTGGTTTCCTTATGCATGTGTCTTTTTATAGCTCAGTGTGTTTTGTTATTTACTGCATCAGGAGACTCCATGCTAGATTATACATTACTTTGTGTTCTTTTACTTTCTTATTTTTTTTCCTTTTGTTTGCTGTTATCAGGTCGTGTTTTATTTTAAACTAGATCTGTGTCACAGATAATTCAGTTGAATCATTGACAAGTTTCTTCTAATTAGAAACTTCTCAGTTTCTTCTAATTAGGTATCCTTTCACTTGAAGTTTGTGGGTTCAGAAGTGGATAGTGAAGTCAATCTGGGAATAATATATAGGATGTGGTAGCTGAGAGAGCTGCTGGTGGGTACCAGTTGTGAAGAGCCTCTGTGTGTTCCTGATGCATGAACTTGGGGTTCCCAGTCACATCCCAAATGTTCCCTCTTCAGCTGTAACCCTTTCAGCCAAGATAGACATGTTCTGTGCAAGAGGGTATAGATTAAAGGTGGGAAAGTTGCTTAAAGGAGATTTACAAGGCAAATTTGGTAGGTACCTGGAGTGCCAGGAGAAATGGTGGAAGCAGATGAGATAGCAACATTTAAAGAGGCAATTTAAATGGGTACGTGAATTGGCAGAGGATGAAGGAATGTAATCCATCTATAGGCAATGGGATTAGTTTATGCCATCATGGTCAGTTCAAGATGCCATGGGTCGAACATGTTGCATCTTCGATGGGATAGAGATTCCCAGGAGTCGGTGAGGATATTCATGGAAGCTTTGAGCATATCCTTGAAACTTCAGTGCCGGGGATATTCATCTGTTAGAGGACACTGTTGTCGGTTTGGTTGCCTTCCCAGTGAATATGGTGGATTTTGTGGAGATAGCATTGGTGGTATTTTTCCTTTGCTTTGAAGTGCCAGATAATAATTATCTAGATAAAGAAGTCTGTGGATTATAATATACAGGTGTCCCCCGTTTTATGAACGTTCTCTTTACGACACCTTGCTGTTACGAAAGACCTACATTAGTTACCTGTTTTCGCTAACAGAAGGTGTTTTCACTGTTACGAGAAAAGGCAACGTATGAAAAACGTAGCATGCGAGAAAAGGCAGCGCACGCGCCGAGCAGCCAACCTCCTCCCCCGAAACTGCATTCTAGCGGGCGTTGCTTAAACGCGTGCCTATGAGCATCTGTGCTTTACATCGATTTATTTTGTGCATCCATTAGCAAGATGAGTTCTAAGATATCGGAAAAACCTAAAAGAGTGTGTAAGGGTGTTACACTAGTGTAAAACTAGACATAATAAAGCGTTTCGATTGTGGTGAACGAAGTAAGGATATAGTGAGTTTGGCTAAGGGTTTGTGGAAGTTGACAATGATCATGTTGAAGAGGTTTTGGCATCCCATGACCAAGAACTGACAGATGAAGAGCTGATGAAGAGGAAAGGATAACAATTGAAACCGAACGCAGCAGCGAATGGCCTGAAAGTGAAGTCGTCCAGGAACTGAATGTGAAGCAATTGCGTGAGATTTTTGCTGCAATTGACAACACTGCAATGATTGCAGAAAAATATGACTTTAATTTTGAAAGGGTACGTAGGCTTAGGGCATATTTGCAGGATAGTTTCAGTGCTTACAAAGAACTGTATGATAGAAAAATGCGCGAGGCTAAGCAGTCAAGCATACTGTCATTTTTCAAGCTTTCCACATCAGCCACAGCAGACAATGAAACTGGACCTTCGACATCGAGGGAGACAGACATAGAAGAAGATGACCTGCCTGCACTGGTGGAAACAGACGACGATGAGATGACACTCCAGTCTCCCACCACCCCAACCTCCGACGACTCAGCATAACACACCATCATCAGTGTGCTCACTGTCTTCCAGATTCTGGTAAGTGAAACTACACTGGACGTACATTATTTCTACTTTATATAGGCTGTGTATTTTTATGTGTTATTTGGTATGATTTGGCAGCTTCATAGCTTAAAGGCTACTGGAAAGAGTGCTTCTGCCAAGAGCGCTTGTGCCTTGTGTTTCTGCCAAGAGTGCTTGTGCTGAGTCTTTCTGCCGTGAGCGCTTGCTTGAGATTTTCACTACATTGGACAGTGCCGCAATAATTGCAAAAAAGTATTCCTACTTTATATAGGCTGTGTATTTATCAGATCATTCCTGCTTTTACTATATGTTACTATTGTTTTAGGTTTTATGTGTTATTTGGCATGATTTGGTAGGTTTTTTTTGGGTCTGCGAATGCTCACAAATTTTTCCCATATAAATAAATGGTAATTGCTTCTTCACTTATGACATTCCGGCTTATGAACCATTTCGTAGGAACGCTCTACCTTTGAATAGCAGGGGAGACCTGTAGACAGTTGAACTTAGAATTGAGTTGGCTTATTGTTGCATTGCTGAAGGAGATCATTCAGCCAATCGGTTGTATGTTGGTACCAGGAGACTATTCCTACTAATTTTGTCTCAATCCAAAATATTGAACATCCCTTTGTATCCACTACTGTTGAGTTCCTAAAGCACTTTGCTAATTTTTGTTCTTCTCCTTATTTCCTTGTATCTCTATAGTCCATTCTCTCATACATCCACTTTGATTCTAATTGTCATTAACCTATACTAAGGAGTAATTTACAATAGCCAGTTACTTTACCTGTACCTATTTGTGATGTAGAGGAAAGAAGCACCCAGTAGAAACTCGTCATGGTCACATGGGGAGCACAGAACTCTGCAGACAGCATCCAAAATCAACATCAATTGATCAATTGTTCCCAAATGCTTTAAGATACAGAAGAAAACAAAGTTTAATATGATTTCCATTAATATTTTATTCCATATTCAATATGCAACCTGAAATTGAAAGCAATGAGCTCATGCTGCAAAGCTGTACATGGGTTTTACAAAGATATCAAAAATGAATTGCTTATTTGAGACTATGGAAATAATTCTGGAGGACTAGGAGGAGAGTTAAACAGTTATCTTTTGAGGGACTTCCGGTAAGATGGCGATTGCTTAGCTGCTTCGAACTTTTGCTCCGTTATTTTCCCTATCTTTGCACTATATGTCTACATTCTTAAACCTTAGTTAGGAATTTTATTAGGTCTTTTTTGCTTGCCTGCGAACACATCTATCTTATAATGTCTATCAGAAGCTCTAAATCCGGGAAAAAGGAAGTTACAGCTCCGCCGACTGAGATTATCGCTGCTCTGGAACAACACTGAGAAGATATTTTAAAGGAATTTAGAACTTCTTTCAACTAGCTGGATGCCAAATTGGATGGGATCAGTGCTAGAGTGGACGAACATGCCGTACATTTATCTCGCATCGACTCGACCTCTGATGATTTAAAACGCCGCGTCGAATACCTCGAGACCCTTTGTTCCAGCCTAGAGGAGAAGAATAGTAAACTTTTTTCCAAAATGGTGGATCTTGAAAACCGGAGGAGAAGTTGCAATCTATGAATTCTTGGTTTGCCAGAGGCCACCGAACAAGGTTCCCTCGTAAGGTTTTTTTCTGATTTTCTTTGTGAGATTTTTGGGAAAGAATTTTTTCCGACTCCACCTGAGCTTGAAAGGGCACACAGGGTCTATGTTCTCCATGCAATTTTGGGCTCACGCCCACGATCAGTAATTTTGTGCTTTCATCAATACCAGGTGAAAAACCGTTTGATTATGGAGGTACACTGCAGAGGTACTTTAGCTTTTCGAAATTCAATCATTCGTTTTGTGGATGATTGTGCTCCCCAGGTTTTGAAAACGCGTGCTGAGTTTAAAGGTGTGATGAAGGTGCTTTTCGATTGTGGACTTAGACCCTCACTTCGCAATCCTGCCAACCTCTGAATTACACTTGCTAATGGGGAATATAAGTAGTTTAAGTCAGTGAAGGAGGCTGAGGCATTTGTTGGAAGTCTTCCGGCTCTCTAGTCTTCTTTGGAACCAGATCAGACCTTCTAAAATGGTGGATAAGTACCTCTCATAGTAAAAGTATTTTTTTCCGGACTCAGACTTTACTTGAATAACTCAGACACTATCTATTGAAACTCTAAGGGATGTAGACAGTCTCTCCCTGGACTTGGTGCATTTTTTCTAAACAGTTATCTTTCATTTGTTTGTGTGGTAGAAATGAACCCCTCTTCCTCCGCCCCCATTAAAACTCAAAAAAATGCAGGGGAGAAATTAAGTGCCAACACTGTAGTCGCGCGCAACGCGCTACTAAAGAAACACATGGAGGCAGTAAGAGCTGAACTCAGAATGCCTTTACTGATTCAAAATCGTGCACTTAAATCTCCCCTCCCATGGGCTCCTGTGACCCGTGGGGCGGACGTGACGTCAGACTGCCCCGGAAGGTCCGCCCCGAGCCGGTAGTTCCAAATGTGCTACCGCGTGTCTGCCCGCGGCTCCCAAAGGCAGTTCGAGTCCCACGTGTGTGGGCCGCCACAACACCACCATTAAAGAATTAGTAGTAACTATGCTAAAAGGGCTGAATGCTGTCCTCTTGGCTGACTGGTTTTGTATCCTAGGATCCTAAAGTAAGTGCTTATAGCAATAGTGATTATACTGGTTGAAAATTTCCAAAAATCTTTAGATTATGGAACAATTCCAAAGGATAAGAAAGCTACTCTTATTCAAAAAGTTGCAAGGCAAAATGTATTTAATTATAGATTTGTTAGCCTAAAGCATATTATTGGAAAAATGTTAAATGAAATTATTGAATGGATAATAGCAGAAGATTTAAAAAGTCATAATTTGATCATGAAGAGCCAGCATGGCTTTGTGAGGAAATGAAGGTGAAATTGTGTGCACTGTGTATTGAGGTTCACTGAGGAATGGATAGAGGGGAACCAGTGGATGTAATATATTTAGATTTTTCAAAAGGCTTTCAAAAAACATGGATAGAAAAAGATTTCACAGAATGAGAGTGCATGGTGTTTGATGTACTGTAATATGTTAGCATGGGCAGAGCAAGAAGCAGGCAGTTAAGTTAATTTTCAGCTTGTCAAACTGTAATTAGTGAGGTGCTATAGAGATGAGTGTTGGGACGACAGTTTATATTAATGATTTAGAGGAACAACTTGAAAGTAAATTTATTATCAAAGTACATACATGTCACCTTATATTACCCTGGGATTCATTTTCTTGTAGTCTTTCACAATAGGGCAAAGAAATACCATAGAATTAATGAAAAACTGTACATAAACAAGACTGACAACCAATCAATGTGCAAAAGAAGTCAAACTGTGTAAATACAAAAAAAAAGAAAATATAGTATAAATTGCAGATAATACAGATATAGCACAAGCTATGAAGAAGTTGCAAGCAGTTTGCAACAGACATGGTTAAGTAAGTGGGCAAAAAAATTACAAATTAATTACCATATGGGAAAAGTGAAGAGGTATGCTAGGCAAGAGAATTGTTAAAATAGCTTTGTGTTTAAAAAGAGAAAGGCTGCAGAATGTTGCTATGTATTGGAGGTTCTTACATGAAACATGGAAAACTACCATGTAGGTTGAGTTGATAATAAGAAATGTGAATAAAATGCTTGTTTTATTACAGATGGGTTATAACTGAAGAAGGTATTACATCACAATTACTATGAACAGTTTTGGTATTATCGCATTGAAGGCAGTTCAGAGAAGATGCAGTAGGATTTCCATGGGGGTGTAGGGAATTATTTTATGAGATCAAATCTGTACCCATTGAAATTTAAAAGACTGAGAGGCAATTTTATTGAAATGTTAAGAGTCTTATTAGCTTGATTGTGTAAATATTAGGTTTAAGACCAAAGGGCACAGAATCAGAATGTGGATGATCATTTAAGGCTTAGATGAGGAAGATTTTCATCCCTCAACTGGTTATGAATCTTTTTGGAAGGTGAATTATTAAATATATTATAAGCTGTGATCAATTTTTGATCATAAGGGAATAAAAGGATATGAGGATAGAGTAGCAAAGTGAATCTAAGGAAATTTGAATTACATATGATCTTATTAACTAGCAGAACAGATTCAGTGTTGTCTTCTCCCGTTTATATTTCCTATGTAGAGTAATAGTTCAAGTTTGATGTTTATCTCCCATCTGACCTACCCTTTCTTGGATGCTCAGATTCCCAAATATTTTCACATTTACTGGTAAAATCCAAACAAATGTTAAATAAATATAGGAAGGTCACTAATAAATGCAACTGTGCATATTTTGTTTAAAGAATAGTAGAATATGGAATTGCTATAATGTGGCGACCCACTTCCTAGCGCACTCGAACCGGCTCACAAATAGCCAGTGTGCCGGCACAAAGGCCAGTCCCAAAAGGGTGCCAGGTCTGCTTCACCAACAAAGGGAAAAGTCTGCAGGGGATTGTGAGTACGTGCCCCTACAGCAGGGAGGGCAGGATCAGGGATGCTTTAAAGCAAGGCTGTGAAGTTCGAATAAAATCTTTCTTTAATTGCAGTTTACCGACTCCATGTAGCACACCGCTACAATTGGTGACCCCAACGGTCCAAATGAGTTTTGGACCGGAGATGAACAACGCCGCATCTGTTCATGCGGTTTCGTTGAAACTGCCAAGCTTCTGGACGCTGCAACCTCACCTATGGTTCCAGCAAGCAGAAGCCCAATTCCACGTTTGGCAGATAACCTCAGAGGTTACTACGTGGTGAGCTCCCTTGACCAGGACACAGCAGCCCAGGTTGAGGAGTTCATGCAGTCTCCCCCAGCGGACGGCAAGTACACGGAATTCAAAGCCCTGCTCATAAGGACTTTCGGACTCTCACTGTGCGAGCGGGCTGCCTGTTTACTGCACCTGGATGGCTTGGGAGACAGACCTCCATCGGCTTTAATGAATGAGATGTTGTCTCTGGCCAGCAGACACAAACCCTGCCTCATGTTTGAGCAGGTATTCCTGGAGCAGCTGCTGGAGAACATACGCCTGCTGCTGTCCGACGCGGATTTCAGCGACCCCCGGAAGGTGGCAGCCCGGGCGGACTTGCTGTGGAACGCCAAGAAGGTGAGTGGGGCGTCCGTTGCACAGATCACCAGGCCACGCTCCCAGCAGCAAACCAGACCAGGCCCGGCCACAGAGCCTGCTAACCCCACAGGCAGGGGTGAGGAGACCAATGAACAATGGTGCTTCTACCACCAGCGGTGGGGCGCAGAAGCCTGCCGTTGTAGCCCGCCCTGCAAGTTCCCGGGAAACACCAGGGCCAGCCGCTGCTGATGGCTACGGCGGCTGGCCATCAGGATAGCCTCCTGTATGTGTGGGACAAGAGGTCGGGACATTGTTTTTTGGTCAACACCAGTGCAAAGATCAGCGTCTTACCTCCGACGAGTTACGACACCCGCAACAGGGCACCGGGTCTCCCCGCCCCCCGAGGGCCGTGAACGGCAGCATGGTAAGGACCTGCGGCACCCGTATGGTGCAGCTACAGTTCGGCTCCAGCAGGTTCACATGGGACTTCACACTGGCTGCCGTAGCCCAACCGCTTCTGGGTGCGGATTTTTTGCGGGCTCACAGCCTGCTGGTCGACCTGCCGAGGCAGAGACTGGTCCACGCCGAGACCTTTCAGACGTTCTCCCTGGGAGAAGCCCAGTTGCCAGCCCCACACCTCGACTCCATCACGCTGTCCGACAACGACTTCACCAGAGTCCTGGCGGATTTCCCATCGGTTCTGGCACCGCAGTTCACAGCGGCCATGCCCCGACATGGCGTACAGCACCACATCCTGACCCAGGGTCCACTCCTCCACGCCCGTGCTCAAAGGCTTCCCCCGGACCAGCACCGACTGGCAAAGGAGGAGTTCAAGAGAATGGAGGAACTGGGGGTCATCCAGCGGTCCGACAGCCCATGGGCCTCCCCCCTGCACATGGTGCCCAAAGCGACAGGGGGCTGGAGACCATGCGGCGACTACCGCAGGCTGAACGAGGCTACCACACCAGACCGCTACCCTGTGCTGCACATTCAGGACTTTGCAGCAAACCTGCATGGCGCACGAATCTTCTTCAAGGTAGACCTCGTCCGGGGATACCATCAAATTCCGATGCATCCGGACAACGTCCCCAAAACGGCTCTCATCACCCCGTTCGGCCTTTTCGAGTTCCTCCGCATGCCGTTCGGCCTGAAGAATGCTGCATAGACGTTCCAGCAGTTAATGGACACGGTGGGACGTGACCTGGACTTCGCATTCATCTATTTGGACGACATCCTCATGGCCAGCAGCAGTCGTCAGGAGCATCTGTCAACTCTGCGTCCCGACTGAGTGAGTACGGTCTAACAATCAACCCGGCCAAATGCCAGTTCGGGCTCGACACCATTGACATCCTGGGTCACAGGATTACTAAAGATGGGGCGACCCCTCTGCCCGCTAAGGTAGACGCGGTCCGCTGTTTCCCCCGACCCAACACGATCAAAGGCCTTCAGGAATTCGTAGGTATGGTCAATTTCTACCACCGCTTCCTCCCTTCAGCTGCCCGAATCATGTGCCCCCGTTCGCCCTGATGTCGGGTCCAGGCAAGGACATTACCTGGGACGAGGAGTCTGCCGCCGCTTTCATTAAAATGAAAGAAGCCTTGGCAAACGCCGCGATGCTAGTGCACCCCAGAATGGACATCCCTACCGCCCTCACAGTGGACGCCTCTAACATGGCAGTCGGTGGGGTACTGGAGCAACTCATCGCGGGTCGCTGGCAAACCCCTGGCGTTTTTCAGCAAACACCTGCGGCCACCCGAGCTCAAATACAGTGCTTTCGACCGGGAACTGTTGGCGCTATACCTGGCAATCTGGCATTTCAGGTACTTCTTAGAAGGTAGGCCCTTTGCCATGTTCACGGACCACAAGCCGCTTACCTTTACGTTCACGAAGGTGTCCAATCCTTGGTCGTCCCTCCAGCAGCGCCATCTGTCCTACATCTCTGAATACACGACGGATGTCCGGCATGTATCAGGTAAGGACAATGTCGTGGCGGACGCGCTCTCTCGCCCGAACATTCATGCCCTTTCCCAAGGGGTAGACTTTGAGGCGCTGGCAGAGGTGCAGCAGGCAGATGAGGAGATCCCGAGTTACAGAACCGCAGTCTCCGGTTTGCAGCTCCAGGACCTCCCTATAGGCCCAGGTGAGAGGACCCTACTCTGTGACGTCGTCACTGGCCAGCCCCGTCCTGTCATCCCGGCACCTTGGTGGTGACGCGTTTTCGACTCCATTCATAACTTAGCGCACCCCTCCATCAGGACAACCGTCCGGTTGGTCTCCAGCAGGTTCGTTTGGCACGGACTCCGCAAGCAGGTCAGTGAATGGGCCAGAACGTGCGTGCACTGCCAGACGGCCAAGGTGCAGCGGCGCACCAAAGCTCTGCCGCAGCAGTTCCACCCCACCCACTGGCGTTTCGACCACATTCATGTGGATACTGTGCGTCCTTTGTCATTGTCGCGCGGAGCGCGGCTCCTCCTGACTATCGTGGACTGGTTCACAAGATGGCCAGAGGCAGTCCCGCTCACCGACACCACCTCCGAATCTTGCACCCGGGCACTGATCGCCACCTGGGTATCCCGCTTTGGTGTACCGGCCCACATTACCTCCGACAGAGGCGCCCAGTTCACCTCCAGCCTGTGGTCAGCAATGGCCAGCCTTTTGAGACACAGCTGCACCACACCACTGCCTACCACCCACAGTCGAACGGCCTGGTGGAGCGTTTCCACCGTCACCTGAAGTCGGCTCTCATGGCTCACCTGAGAGGAGCTAACTGGGTGGACGAGCTTCCCTGGGTCCTACTCGGCATCCGCACGGCACCCAAAGACGATCTGCATGCCTCGTCGGCCGATTTGGTGCACGGCGCACCCCTAGTCGTCCCCGGGGAGTTCATACCAGCCCCAAGGGGGCAAGAGGAAGAACCCGCAGCAGTCCTGGGCAGACTCCGCGAGAGGCTCGGTGACCTGGCCCCCATACCCACTTTGCAGCATGGGCAGAACCCGACCTGCGTACCCCAAGACCTGCAGAACTGTAAGTTTGTGTTTGTACGAAGGGGCGGGCATCGGCCACCGCTGCAACGGCCTTACGATGAGCCGTTTACGGTGCTCAGGAACAACGGGTCCACGTTCGTGTTGGACATTGGGGGGAGAGAGGAGGTTTTCACAGTGGACCGACTCAAACCGGCCCATGTGGACTTGGCGTAACTGGTCGAGTTTCCGGCACCGCGGCGCAGAGGCCAACCTCCCAAACAGGGTCCTGCCCAGACTGTGGACATTGGGGGGTGTATCACCGGTTCTGGGGGGGGGGGGGGTTATGTGGCAACCCACTTCCAAGTGCACTCGAACCGGCTCACAAATAGCCATCGCGCCGGCACAAAGGCCAGTCCCAAAAGGGCGCCAGGTCTGCTTCACCAACAAAGGGAAAAGCCTGCGGAGGATTGTGAGTACGTGCCCCTACAGCATCCGTACCCGGGGAGGGCGGGATCAAGGAGGCTTTAAAGCAAGGCTGTGAAGTTCGAATAAAATCTTTCTTTAACTGCAGTTTACCGACTCCGTGTCGTTATTTTAGCGCTGCGTGTAGCACACCGCTACAATAATGGGATTATAAATTAGGGATTATATAGGATTGATAAATTTGGAAAGGTAATTAACTTAGATACTTCCAAAAGGAAATTGGGCAAATGCTTGGGAGGAAAAGGAATAAAAATTTATGCTGATAAGTTGAGAAGAGTTAGGCTGAATACATATTAGTACCAAGAAGTTGCAACAAGTTCTGTGCTTCTTTGTTATGTGTTCAATGTAATTCTGAGTCTAACTTGGAAACTTGGCATTGACAGCACAACTCCATCCATTTGAAACCATGTTTAGCAAGAGCTCAGCTGTATCACTAATGTTACCAAAAATAGTCAACTTTTCCACTTCTCTGGTTACAAATCTTCAAACTGAAAATGGTGTCTTGTAAACATAATTAACACTGCAGATGCAACATCCTTTCTGAAATACTGTGCGTGATACAAACATTTCTTCTTGTGTATCCAACAAGAAATAACAATTGGAAATTCTATACCAGAAGGTGATGCAACCAGTTAGAATGCTCTGCACAGTATGTCTGTGGAAATTCATGGGAATCTTTGGTGACAAACCAAGTCTCAAACTCCAAGTGAAATATAGCCACTAATGTGCCTTTGTATTAATATGTTGGACCTGGGATAGATCTTCAGAGATGTTGACAACAAAGAGCTTGAAATTGCATACCCTTTCCACTGCTGATGATTTAATATGATAATGAATTTAAGATAGTTGCCTTATTTTCTATTTCAGATATTTATCATTCCTAATATTAATCTCTTTCCATAATTAAACTTAATCATAAATGAAAATACTTCATTCTTGTCAATGTAATGTTTCAGGTAGGATTGGATTTAGATTAGTCTTACCATTTCATCAGGAAAGTTTTTATTTAGCTTCACAGGTAAAGTAACAGCAGCACACAACATGCAAAGCTGTTATCTACAGAAAGAGCAATTATGTTGTTTATGGGTCAGTGCTCCTTCTGTTTAGGACATGATTTTCATATATTAGTGCTGTTACAACATAGTTTGAGTTTTATCTCATTCATTTCCATTCAGGACTTCCAAGTTCTGATCTTGATATCTGCAGTGCTAATCTTAAAGAATCATTGTTGCAGAACTGCATGTTCGCCTTAAATTTGAAAAGTACTCCTTTTGTAGATCATATCAATTCAGAAAAAAATATTAGTTGTTTAAAGCTTATTTTATAGTTTACCTCATATAACACAAAGGTGAAGTTAATTTTGACATACATCGCTCCACTTGTACTTCATAATATGCAGCACATTGTTTTGTCATAAAGATTTCAAATCACAATGAAAACTTCCATAAATTATTTACTCCCTTTTTACAATGTAGTAAGTATGGCTTTTTAATTGAGATAAATATGTTGTTGATATTGAGAAAAGCTTTAATTAGCTGAATTATGGAATACAACACAGGACATGGTCATGGATACCATCATTTTGTGTCCATTTCTTTGCGTATGCATGATGAAATATTTTAACAATGCAAGCCTTATTTACTTGCCCTTTCTTGAAGCATTTATCTCTGGCTGATGCTGGGGAAACAGTCTCCACTTGCTGTAATATAGCTTTGTTACCAGTGAGGGCAGTTTGTGAGGTTATCCCTATTGAAGACTAGTGGGATAAATGGCTAATTTAAGACTTCTGTTCAGCTGAATGGAGGTTGGTAACTACTGACTGACAGTTGGAACCGTTATCTTCTAATTTATGTAGCCCAACAGCTAATGAATATTTTATATTCTCTTTGGTGTCATATTCATTGACTTTTTGTGCCAGCTGGGAGTACCAGGCAGTCGCGGAGGGACTAAGCACATCTTTCACTCTCTACCCCTCTCTGCTTTTCACAGGGATCGTTCCCCCTGTGACTGCCTGGTCCACACGTCCCTCCCCACAGATCTCTCACCTGGTACTTATCCTTGCAAGCGTAAATGCAACACCTGTTCCTACATCTCCTCTTTTACCGCCATTCAGGGCCCCAAACAGTCCTTCCAGGTGAGGCAACACTTCATTCGTGAGTCTGTTGGGGTTATCTATTCCCGGTGCGGCCTCCTCTACATCGGCGAGACCCAACGCAGATTGGGGACCGCTTCATCGAGCACCTCTGCTCTGTACGCCACAATAGACAGGATCTCCTGGTTGCCACCCACTTCAACTCTGCTTCACATTCCCATTCGGATATGTCCATATATGGCCTCCTCTACTGCCATGATGAGGCCAAACTCAGATTGGAGGAGCAACGCCTCATGTACTGTCTGGGTAGTCTCCTGCCCCTTGGTATGAACATTGAATTCTCCAACTTCTGGTATTTCCCTCCCTCTCCTTTCCCCATCCCACATTCACTCTGCCTCCTCTTCCAGCTGCCTATCACCTCTCTCATGATTCTGTCTTCTTCTACTGCCCATAGTGCTTTTCCCTTACATTCCTCCTTCACCTTTCCTGCCTATCCCCTCCCTGCTTCCCCTCCCCCACCCCTTGATCTTTCCTCTGATTGGTTTTTCACCTGGCACCTACCAGCCTTCTCCTTCTCACTCTCCCCCCACCTTCTTTATAGGGCCCCTGTCTCTTAAGGCAATATACAGACTTACCTCTTCAGTCCTGACGAAGGGTCTTGGCCCAAAACATTGACTGCTCATTTCCACGGATGCTACCCAACCTGCTGAGTTCCTCCAGCGTGTTTGTACGTGTTGACCTGAAAAAGGGTCTCAGCCTGAAATATCAACTATATATATCTTTTCCATTGATGCTGCCTGGCCTACTGGTCCTCCAGCAATTTGTATAGGTTAGTCATTTGTTCTTTTTACTTATTTTGAAATATTTTCATTTTAGTTGTATTTCTAATTACTTCAAATTTTGTGCATTTAATTCAGTACAAGTGCTTTTCTAGTGTTTCAGGGGCAGAAACAAGTATTTTTGCTCCTCTCTGAACAAAAATATATTTAGGCTGTTTAGTTTTTCAGTATATTTTGAGGTTCAGTGTAATAATTACCTATAATCAAAATAACTGCTAATACTGAAATGCAAATGAAAGATATAGGAAATACTCAGCACTATGTCTCTTCCATACATAAAGTTTAAACCAGAATATTTCTGCCATTTTATCTCATCAATGAATATCATGTAGTATCGTGTAGTATCATCTAGTTCATAACATTGAGGTTAATGAGGTTTGCTCTCCTCAGCTTTGCTTTGATACACTCCAATGTAACACTGTCCTGTATTATACATGTTCACTCCCATTGTATGTCAATTAAGATTTAATTTGGAAGGTCTGTATTTTCAAATTAATACTTTCACACTGACCTGGTTTTTTTCCCACTCCAATTCAACTAATTTGGTGTCCCTCAGTTTCTGAACGAAAAAATGCTTGAGATTAAAAAAAATGGAAGAAAGCAACTTGGGTTTAAAGTTCAGATTTGCTGTAGCAAAAGTTTGCAATGATAATGGGAATGATCCTTAAGTGTATTTATTATGCATTGTATAGCCATCCCTATACTTTAAAGTCTAAGAGAAAAGTAAAGTCTGAGTTTTATTGCCTAACATAGAGTGATGGGAAATGAGTTTTGCCGAATTGCCTTATGTTAGCCTAGTCTCCAATAGGGATAACCCCACCACCAAGTAGCTGAAGAAATGAATGAAAAAATATCATGTCTAACTTTAGCACTCACATTGACAGTGATGAAATGCTTTGAGAGGCTGGTCATGACTAGACTGAACTCCTGCCTCAGCAAGGACCTGGACCCACTGCAGTTTGCCTATTGCTACAATAGGTCAATAGCAGACGCAATCTCAATTGCTCTCCGCATGACTTTAGACCACCTAGACAACACAACCGCCTATGTCAGGATGCTGTTCATGGACCATAGCTCAGCATTTAATACCATCATTCCCACAATCCTGATTGAGAAATTGCAGAACCTGAGCCTCTGTATGTCCCTCTACAATTGGATCCTCAACTTCCTAACTAGAAGACCACGGTCTCTGCCAATTGGTGATAACTTATCCTCCTTGCTAACTATCAACGCTGGTGTACCTCAGGATTCAAGAGAAATCTGTAACTTAAATTTTTCATGGACATCAATATTGGATGGTTTATTTTCATGCTACATAGATAAATATTTGAAGGAAGGAGTCAGATTCAGTTTTAAATGATTTTATTTCTCTAATAAAGTCAATTACTTTTTTGAGAATTTAATTTTATATTACTCCTTTGAACTGTATCACGCATGAAATGATCTGAGTCAAATCCTTTTCTGTTCAGAACATATTGATGAAACGTGGACTTACATTCAACAGCTTTTGTTTTAACCTTAGTGTCTGATAATGTGTCTTTATTTCAGAGGGACAATAGGGACATGAAAAAGACCAACTTTAATTACCTTGTTAGCTTTATATCACAAGATGCTAGAAGTAAAGTAGAAATGAAAAGAATAATTGCCATTGCCAAAACCAACTTCCAAAAAATGAAACCCATTTTTACCCACAGTCACATTTCTATGACAACGAGGCTTAGGCTACTAAAATGTTACATCTGGTCAATCTTTCTGTATGCTTCTGAAACATGGACTATAACACCAGAACTCCAAAGAAACTTAGAAGCAACAGAAATGTGGTTTCTTAGAAGAATGCTGAAAACATATAGAGATAGGGTAACTAATGAGATAGTACTCCAATGTGCCCATACAAAAAAATCTTTAATGGTAACATTAAATGAGAGGAAACTTAATTTCCTGGGCCATGTCATCGGAAAGGAAGAAATAGAATGTCTTACATTATAGAGCCGTCTACCTGGGAAATGCTGATGTTACGAACCCCGTAACTGGGTCACTTACCAGCAAAGATAGAGAGTTCCATTGAAGCCTGAAGCCTAAAAGTGCGGGTATAATAATAATAAGAAATAAGCTCTATCGTTGTCTAGGGGATAATGTATTATCCGTTGGAAGTATAAAAGTCACTCAGTTCATGCAGACTGCAGCCTTGGTTGGAGTCGAGAGAGAGATTTTGAGAAACTTGCCAATTCCTTTTATGATTTCGATCCGTCAGAGTCTCGTTGGTGTGGCCGTTCACTTGTGGCCTCTCCTTCAGCTAAGCCGTTCTTCCACGGTGAGACTGCCAAACCCAGTCAAGGGAAAGGATGCACGCGAGCCCCCCACCGGCTGAAGCTATTAAACGCTGTCACAGGATTTCTAGCGTTTCTCCTGGTGCGTCTAATTAGGTTGTTCCTCAGATCCTCTTTTATCCTTACTCACGGGGTCTCAGATGTCAATCAGGTTGGGATGATGCAATCCCTCAACCAGCCCACTCTGGTCGTCCCCTTCAATGAATAGTACAGTACTCAATACACAATTCTGTCTCCAAGAGACAATGGCCGTTATCAGTGGCTTTGTTTCGCTGAGGCCAGGGCACATTCCAAAACCTTGGGGATTCTCTCTCATTTCCTGGGTCCCAGACCCAAATTAATAGCGATCTTGCAATTCTCAAAAAGGAGGGGGCTACTTTGTACCCTTCGGCCCCTCAGAATTGTGGCACATTCATAACACCCCCTTCCTTCAAAGATTTTTACCATCGGTAAAAATGAATTAATACAGAGTCTTTTTAGATTTTAGAATCTAACACAATACAAAAGAGTTTTTTTTTCCACTACAGAGTAATACAGTTATACATTCAATTCAGCATCTAAACAGTTAACGATTACATTGTCACTTCCTTTAATATCTTAACATCTTGTACCTTAATAAATTCTTGTAGCATCAGACTCCAATTTAATAACCACCTATTTTTTTATTTTCCTTCAGCAAACAAAAACTAAAGGGTTGTGATCTTAGCTTACGTGTATACTACAAAAGTTCATGCAAACTACTAATCTTTATGTTACTTTCAAACTTAACAGTCAATCTTCCATGGGGTTGTCTTTATTATTCACATGCTTTGTCAAAATCCCTTAAAACTGGATCCTGTTATTTAAAATGGCATCCCGTCAACCCTCGACCCTTCTCCAATTAACTCCCACATGGTTAACTTGTATACAGTGTGGAATAGGATTTTGCATGCTCCTTTCATAGGAGTTATTTTATCAACAATGTGTTCCAAACTTAGACCATTTTCCGAATTTCCACACAATTCTTTAATTTTTAGCAAGTTGTTAGCATTATCTTCAGGACCCTTCATGCTATTAGTTTCCAATTTAAAATCTGCAAGCGATCTCTCTTTGTTCAAACAGCATTTCAAATTCTGCCTCTTCACAGCACACTCTTGAATAACAATAGCATGTGGGGCACCTTTACATTCCAAATCAACCTGTAATTGATTTGCAGGCACCGTGTTACCAAGCCATTGTCCCTGTAGCCTGGTTACTGCTTCTGGCACCAATCCAGACTTTAAATTTTCTTCATTCAATTTAGGAACTACACTTTTCCCTTTTCCTTCAATAATAATATTCACCTCACTAACTTTCAACACACCTTCGAACACAAACAACTGGGAATTCTCACTTCCCACTATTACCAAGGTTAACCCTTTCTTCCCTGAACCAAGTCCGTCTGACCCATAAGGACTGCATTCCTTTTCAACTGAATCAAATACCTCAGACTTTTTCTGAGCTCCATTACTAGGTTCAGTACCACGTGCATCCACATCTTGAATACACTCAAATGGGACATCTGCCTCTTCCCGTACCCTTTTCAAATTCTAAATTCCCGTGATCCTCCCAGTTACTCTCTGGGCAACTCCCTTCTGGAGTAAACTCAACCCGTGGGCTGAAACAACCTCATCTGCCAACCCAGCAGATTTCTTCAAGGTAATGGCATCCTTTTCATCTAGGACTGCCCTCATTTCATTATCAGGAACACCTTTAGAATTTTCAACTTCTTCAAACAGTTCTGCCAAACCAGACAGATCATCCATGTCCAACCCTGGACCTTTTAACAGCCTTATCTGTTTCTCATCTTTACTTCGTGCCTCTATAAATTTCCTCCTGGCTAAGGGCAGGTCTACCTCCTCTCCCTTACTCTCTTTCACTTTCCTATTCTCCGTTTTACCACCCTCTAACCCCTCTTGGTACAGGGTTGGTTAAAAACGTCTCGGCCAAATCGATACTGGCCAGATTTAAACTGGTCTCGTTCTCAGCTGCCTTTCTCGACATGCTGTGAGTGACCGCGCATGCGGGATAGATGTTGGAACCTAGGGGCGGGACCTCAACACTTACAGGCTGGCTCGGCAGCTCCATGGCCAACCAAATGTCACCACCAGCTAAATCGTTACCCAGAAGGATGTCTACATCAGTTCTCGGGAATTCTGATCGCACCCCTATTTCAACTGGTCCAGATACCAGCTCACAATTTATAATGATCCTATGCAAGGGCACCGCTTCTGTCCTTTATCCTATGCCTCTCAAAGCCGCCTCTCAAAGCCACCTCTCCAGTTTTGCGACCAAAATCCAGTACCTTACTGCTAATCATTGACAGCTCAGCTCCCGTGTCTCTCCAGATCCGCTCTGGAACTGGTGTGTCTCCCTCTCTCACAGACACGGTTCCTTCTGAAATACATTTCTCAGACCCTTCTCGTACTCTGTCTACCTGGGGCTCTCTCGTCTATTTACTGATCACCACAGCACATCCTAAAGGGACTGCTGCTTTCCATTTTCCTGTCTGCTTCCTCGGTGCAAGGCACTTAGATGCAATATGACCCACCTTTCCACAATTAAAACAGGTCAAGCCAGGACCTCTCCTGTCGTCTTGCCTTTCCTCCTTCTTAATTTTACCACTAGCTCCTGGCGGGATCTCTGCCTCAGCCGGCGGGCTTTCTCTATCGTTCCCACAGTCTCTCTGGTAACTTTTATTCGAAGAAAACTTTGTCTTGTGGGTTAGGGCATGTTCATCTGCGAACCTAGCAAATTCGGGAGATGGACTTATTCGGCTTCTCATTCAAATACATCCGGATATCATCCGAAACACAACCTTTAAATTCCTCAATCAGAATTAACTCCCTG
Organism: Hypanus sabinus; assembly: GCF_030144855.1. Classification (NCBI taxonomy): domain Eukaryota; kingdom Metazoa; phylum Chordata; class Chondrichthyes; order Myliobatiformes; family Dasyatidae; genus Hypanus; species Hypanus sabinus. Next base: position 133,298,080 of record NC_082707.1, read on the forward strand.
AGATGCCAAAAATCTTCTTCCACTATTTCTGCTGCACACCAACGATCCAATAGCACACCCTTCTCATAGGCAAACTCGGTATACGTCTGATTCCACCCTTTCTTTAAATTTCTGAACTTTTGTCTATAGGCCTCCGGTACCAATTCGTAGGTCCGAAGAATGGCCTCCTTTACCTTCTCATAATTCTCTGACTCTTCCTCCTCCATGGACAATGCCGCGTATGCCCGTTGTCCCTTCCCTTTTAACACACTTTGTAACAACACCACCCTTTGCTCTTTGGGCCACTTCTGACTCACTGCCACCTTTTCAAAATGTAGAAATAACTATCAACATCCGTCTCCTCGAATGGAGGTACTAACCTAAACTCCCGACTAACATTAAACTGCTCCTCTCGGTCTGACCCTTGAGCTCTTCGCTTTTGCCTTAACTTCTCCATGTCCAAGTCATGTTGCCTCTGTTTCTCTTGCTCCTCATACCTCTCTCCTTCTCAGCTCTCTCCTTCTACTTTTCGGCCCTTTCCTTCTCTTTTTCAGCTGCTTCCAGCTGTTTTAACTGAATTTCATGCTCCCTTTGTTTCTCAGCTCTTTCCTGCTCTTTTTCCTTTTCGGCTCTTTCTTTCTCTTTCTCGACTCTTTCCTTCTCTTTTTCAGCCCTCTCTTTTTCCTTTTCAGCTGCTTCCAGCTGCTTTAACTTAATTTCATGTTCCAACCTTAATTTCTCCAACTCTAACTGAGCTGTCCCACTAGCTGGTACCTTTTCAGGGATATTTTCCAATATCTCAGCAGAAAACACATTGTTCACAATATAATACTGAGTTATGGCCCTCCGCACCTCCCGCTTTTTCATTGACAACCTCAGCTCTGTGAGGTTTAGTCCTTTCGCAATATTTATCAAGTCCGACTTTGTGGCAGCCTCTAGCGCCTCCAGAGTCGGGTTTTCTATAAATTCATCCACGTCCATCTTTGCTGGTTTCCCGTCTGGTTACCCGCGCAACCAGATCCAAGTTTGGACTTACAAGCCTGATTCACTGGCCCTCCAATTTGGTATCAAATCTCGAGACGAGGTCCCCACTTTGTTACGAACCCCGTAACTGGGTCACTTACCAGCAAAGATAGAGAGGTCCGTTGAAGCCTGATGGTACTATTTTTAACAGTATGTATTAGTAAAAATACACAAAAATAATATCAATGCAAACATACAGATAATATACGTCGTCAATACTAAATCTAAAAGTGCGGGTATAATAATAATCAATAAGAAATAAGCTCTATCGTTGTCTAGGGGATAATGTATTGTCCGATGGAAATATAAAAGTCACTCAGTTCATGCAGGCTGCAGCCTTGGTTGGAGTCGAGAGAGAGATTTTGAGAAAGTTGCCAATTCCTTTTATGATTTCGATCCGTCAGAGTCTCGTTGGTGTGGCCGTTCACTTGTGGCCTCTCCTTAAGCTAAGCCGTTCTTCCGTGGTGAGACTGCCAATCCCAGTCAAGGGAAAGGACGCACGCGAGCCCCCCACCAGCTGTCGCTATTAAACGCTGTCAAGTGATTTCTAGCGTTTCTCCTGGTGCGTCTAATTGGGTTGTTCCCCAGACCCTCTCTTATCCTTACTCACGGGGTCTCAGATGTCAGTCAGGTTGAGATGATGCAATCCCTCAACCAGCCCACTCTGGTCGTCCCCTTCAATGAATAGTACAGTACTCAATACACAATTCCGTCTCCAAGAGACAATGGCCGTTATCAGTGGCTTTGTTTCCCTGAGGCCAGGACACATTCCAAAACCTTGGGGATTCTCTCTCACTCCTGGGTCCCAGATCCAAATTAATAGCGATCTTGCGATTCTCAAAAAGGAGGGGACTACTTTGTACCCTTCGGCCCCTCAGAGTTGTGGCACATTCGTAACACTGAAAAGGATGGCAAAGGAAAAAAATATATGGACACTGAAAGAATTAACAAATCTAAATGTGTGAGATATCATTGACGCTGCGAGGGATTGTTTGATGTGGAGAGCCATGATCGCCCAAGGGTGTAACGCGCAAGGCACATGAAGAAGATAGGGACAAGTTGGGGAACTGCAGGCTGGTGAGCCTAACATTTGTGGTGGAAAATTTACTGCTGGGATTTCTGTGATTTATATACATTTGGAAAAGCAAGAACTAATTAGAGATTGTCAACCTAGTTTATACGTAGGAAATCATGTATCATGAATTTTATTGAGACTTTTGAAGAGCTGGCCAAGAAAATTGGTAAGAGGAAGGCAGTAGACATGGACTTTAACTAAGCTTTTAATAAAGTCCTGCATATTTTTGATAACACTTTTCATACTCTATGGTACTATCTATTTTAGTGTCATCTACAAACTGACTAACCATGTCTTGAACATTCTCATTCTTATATAAATGACTAACAGTTCCCATTATCATGGGTGTATGTACCTAGGGTTTAAATACCATGAAAATTAGCTTCATGCAGTAGCAGCAAAATAGCACACAAACATAAATTGACATAAATCTAAGTTATACATAGATTACACGACAAAATTAAAATAGCACCACCAATGTACGTTGAGAGAGAGAGCAAAAAAATAAATATTGTTGAAGATGGTGTCAAGGTTACTCAGGTCGGTTCAAGATGCTTGCGGGAAGAAACTGTTGTTGAACCTTAAGATCTCCTGTTTGGTGGTAGCACCAAGAAAAGGTATGTCCTGGATGGTGGAGATCCTTAATGATAGATATCACCTTCCTGAGATGTCACCTCTTGTACATGCCCTCAGTCATAGGGAGAGCTTTTCCGTGATGAAACTAGCTGAGCCCTTCTTTCTCTGTAGCCTGCTGGATTCTGATATTCTTGATTCAAAGTTATTTTGTAAGTCAAGGAAGAGGCATGAAATTTGTTGCTTTACAATTGTCTTATTAAACACTAATAGAACAAAGATAATTGGAAATTGGGGAGTAGCAAGAGGCTAGTAGAGGAAGGAAAAAGAAGAAACAAAGACGGTGGGACAATGTGCTCTGCCCTTTTTATATCATAGATAAGAGCCTTTCCATTAAAATTTGTAAATAAAAGTTCACCTGCAACACCAAAGAAGCTTCCAGAACTATACCTCTAGTGGACACACTGAACAATTACATGGATATAAGTAATTATATAAAATACAAGCAGACTTTATTGGATAAATTTCAAATATCAATTATACAGTCTACATTCCCTCTTTGATTCTCAATCACACTTATGTGTAATTATATCTGAAAATACAGAGGCAGAAGCAACTTGTGGAATCTACGTTAAATACAAAATAATAAACTACCCAAGTTATAGAAATAGTCAGTTATATATTTCTGAAATTATTCATTAGATTATGTCATCCTTGGCTAGATTAGTAGACACACTTATGTGAGTTTGAACTATATTAATGATCGCCCTTATACAAATAAAAGAGATGTAAATTATGATAAGGCATATCAGCATAAATATAACGATTTATAATTTTGAGTAATCCCAGCTTTCTTGACTTAAATGAATCCAAATCCAATCAAAGAAATCTCATCTGATGTGTTTTAGCTGCTTCTTTACATATACGATCATGTTATGTTTTCAGACTTGTCATGCATTTAAGTACAACATTCCTTGCCTACACCTGTACATATTCCCCCCAACTGTCAAAAGAAGATCTAATGACATATGATTTTGAAGAACCATCTTACCCACGGCGTCTGTTTCTGCTATTACTTATCCCAGCAGTGTCATTGCTTACTTTTTCTAAAGCTGCAGTACTTTTCCTGATTAAAGCAATACACTTGCTTCTCTCAAATATCTTGTATGTTTGTAATACGGAGTCCAACTTTGTTTCCATAATTTCAGTTGTTGGGTTCACTGCCTATATTCTTGGTACTTCTTTTAATTCTTTGACCTTTTTCACTTTTATTTGTTTTACCCCTTTCTGTGCTGCATTTTTGCCATTTCATCTACAAGTGACAACTTTCCATCGTAGTCATTTTGAGTAGCCTTTACATTTTAAAATAGCTACTTCTCGACAATTGTGTAGCATTCATGAGTTCGTGTACTGGTTATCCATTCTTACTTGGGGTTCCTACAGCCATAACAAATCCTCTTTGTCTCCCTAAGTTTCCAAAATTATGAACAACTTCAAAAGCACAGCAAGAATCGTGTAGATATTAGTTGATCTTCTTTTTGCCCTCTTACAGGCTTCAGACAGTTTTCAGTTCTGCGTGTTTTACAGAAGCACCAGGAGCCATTAAGAGTTGCAGCGTTGTCTGTGCATTTACTGCCCTTCAGCAGATTGTTGAATGGTTGGGCAATTTCATCATAAGAATCAAACTAGGCTCTGTTGTAATTACACAAACCCAGATATGATTGGAGTTGACCGAACTGTTGAAGTTGGCTTTGCTGACTTAAGGCTTTTGCATGATGGTCAGTGATTTCCCATTTACTTTGGAAAATTTTATGTCCCAGCTAAATCACTGCTACTTGTAGCTGTTGTGCCTTGTCTATATTTACTTTGTGACCTCTGGAGGATAGATAATTGAGCAAATAAAGCACATCATGTTCATGGTGTTCTGCAGTATCAGATGAATCAGAATATCATTCACATATGGTATGGTAGGCCAGTCAGTGGCTGGTAAGTCCCTCAGATGTTATCGCAAAAGCATGTGATCGACAGTGGGATTGTTGTGGAGCCTTGTGGTCCTCTGGTATTGTTGACCATCAACTGTGAAAGCCAACCACAGTTGATGTTTATGCACCAGTGGTACAAAACAGAATCCATGGCTTCAGAGCATTGAACCTAGTTGATACGCCACTAGAGGGGGTAGCTTGTCAATACATTGATTAAGAACCAGTTGTAGTTGTAGAATACACCTTCTGGTGCTACTTGGAAGCGTCTTCAGTGATGAACCCAGGGTTGTAGGATGTTTCAGGTCTTTAATCATCAGACATAGTCACCCAGGCGACCCAGCCGGGGATGATCAGCCCCTGACTTGTGTCCAAGTGGTGCACTAATCCACAGATTCCCCCCTCCGGATCCACAGCCATCGCGAGGCCTTTTCAGCAGCCTCCAGAATGTTCTTGGTGTCTCTTCTGCACTGCTGTCCTTTTACTCCAAGGAGTTTGAGTCCCTTGTAATGAATGCCCAGCAAAGCCCCGGCACCCATCTTCAGCTGGCTTACAGTGAGCTCTCCAGCCACTGCTCCAGCATTCTGCAACAAGATCTGTGTTCTTAGCCCTCTTGGGCTCGTTGGCCTCTTCAATCCGGTCTTCCCAGAGGACAATAAGTTCCAGCAGGACCACTTGTTTTGTAGACTCCGATATTAACACCATGACCGGGCGGAGCAGAGTAGCTGCGATGATCTCTGGGAACTTGAGCTGCCTCTCTAGGTCAACTTTGAGCTGCCAGTCTCATGCAGTGACAAGAAGCCCTCCCGAGGAGCTAGGCTGATGTTGAGCCATCTAGACCAGGCTCCTTGTTTGTACATGCCAACCATCTTGCTGTATCATTCTTCCTCCACTTCTACTCTTATCTCATCCTGAACCAGTTGACGCTTCTCCTTTCCACGGGTTTTGTCGTAGTGCGGTTTAGGAAAACAGCCCAGTCCTGCCTGCTCCACTGCCACAGTGCCTACCAAAATGTTGTGCCACAGCCGTGCCTCCACTCTGTCGACAGCTTCCTGTGCCTGCCACTTCCTTCCAGTCTTTACACGGATTCCTGCCGAAGCGACTTTAACATCAGAGGAGTCTCGGTACATCGTAACCTCCCTGACTTGAGTGACTTTGAATTCCTCTGATAGGCCACTGATTGGGAGCTATGGCTTGGTGGAATGCCCATACAGGGCAATGCTGCTTAAGGTCTGGGGGAGTCCCAACCACCTGCAGAGAAACTGACTGATAGTCTTCTCTAGAGCCTTCACTGTTGATATTGGCACCTCGTAGACTAGAAGGGGCCAGAGTAGCCTTGGCAAGACTCCGTGTTGGTACATGCAGGCTTTGAATTTTACTGGAAGCCCCGATTTGTCAGTTGCGGTGAGCCAGGTTATCAAGTTGCTCCTGGCTTGTTGAAGTGCGGCTGTGTCCTTCAGGGAACGGTCGAAGATCTTGCCCAGGCTCTTGACTGGTTTTTCTGTCACTGTTGGAATCTGGATCCCTCCCACGGTAAAGCGGGACTAGTCGGCCACTCTTCCCTTCCTCAGGACCAGAGACCTGGACTTGGCTGGTTTAAAGCTCATCCTTGCCCATGAGATGAGTCGTTCCAGCCATTGAAGGAGCCATCTGCCCCCAGGGACGGATGTTGCCATAACCGTCAGGTCATCCATGAATGCTGTTATGGAGGGCTGCTGAGTGCCAGATCTAGATATGGGGCATCTATATTCCATCTCCACTGACTTGACGATCATGTTCATGACCAGTGAGAAGAGTGAAAACGAGATTGTGCAGCCAGGGATTATGCCCTTCTCCAGCCAATGCCAGGGGGATGTTAGTGACTCTGAGGAGATCCTCAACCTGAAGTTGCTGCAATAGTCCAGAATGAGGCTTCGGATCATCTCTGGAACATAGTATCTTGTCAGTGCTGTTTCAAGAAGCTTGTGTGGGATGGATCCATAGGCATTAGTTAGGTCTAGCCAGAGTGCTGCAAGATCTCCTCTGTTTTCCCTTGCCTCCCGGATCAGGTGGGTCACCACTCCTGTGTGCTCTAGGCATCCAAGTACTCTTGGGATTCCCCCTTTGGTACTGAGGTGTCTATGTATCCATTCTTCAAGAGGAACTCAGTTAATCGTTGGGCCACAATCTTGAAGAAGATCTTCCCTTCATTGAGCAGCAAGATGATATGAAATTGCTTGATTTTGCTTGAATTCTCTTCTTTTGGTATCCAGTCACCTTCCGCTTGCCTCCACTGAGAAGCAACCTTTCCTCTCCGCCAGATCACCTTTGATATTTTCCAGAGTCACACAAGGAGCCTTGGGCACTGCTTGAAGACTTTGTACGAGGTTGAGTTGCAAGCTCGACATCAACCCGGCATGGATGGTACGGGAATCACTGGATCGACATTAACCCGGCATGCTCAGGAGTGGTCTGTCACTGGACCAAATTTAGGAACCTCCGTTCTTGAGCCCAGCACTGATCTCGCTGCGCCACCAGCTGACTGGAACGGGGTGGGGGGGGGGGGTGGGAGGGGCAGAGTCAGGGTGAATCTTGCTCAGAAAAATTTAAGCCAATACAAAGTTACACAGTCAACGGCAATGACTTAAAATGGCGGATGATGTTGCAATCCGACTTAAAATGGCAGACGATGTCCTCCTTCCTCGGTTCGTAAGTATGAGTTGTCCGTAACTCGGGGACTACCTGTATCAGTAGATTGCAACCATTAGATTGCCCTGTGATTGAAGTTTCAATAAGTTGAAACTGACAGATCTGTTTTTCAAAATAGCAATGTATAGCAGTTCCCTCACTCCTGCACTTCCATCAGATAGTGTATTGAAGGAGAACTAGCTGCTTTTTTCTTAGATGATCTGGAATCAGAGGAAGTTCTTACTAACATTGATGTTAAGGTGTTGAAAATTTCTGCTTTGTCTGGGATTCTACAGAGTTTGTTAATCTTCATAACCAATCTGATGAGTACACCAAGTAGTTGGATTCTGATTTTTTTTTAAAGTCAAGAAAGAGGCATAAAAACTGTTGCTTCACAATTGTTTTATTAAGCACTAATACTGTGGAACAAAGAGATTTGGAACTGGGGAGTAGCAAGAGACGAGAAGAGAAAGGAAAAGAAGCAAAGAAGGCGGACCAACATGCTTCTTATGCCGTATATAAGAGCCATTCCATTCAAATTTGCAGATAAGAATATTCAATCATATAGCCCCTATTCAAATAATGTTTCCAGAAAGAGACAGAACTGTAACCATTAGAGGAGGCACAGAACAATTACCTATATATAGGTAATTATATAAATACAAGTAGGCATAAAACATTAAACTGCAATGAAAATAACAATTAGACAGACTAATCTCACAAGCCTCTTACATTCCTGTGCGATGGAGTTTCCATACCAGCCTATGCTGCAGCCAGTCAGAGTATAAAACCATAAGACGTAGGAGCAGAGTTAGGCTATTCAACCCATCGAATCTGCTCCACCATTCCATCATGGCTGACTCCAAATCCCATTCAACCCCATATGTCTGCTTCTCTCCATATCCTTTGATGTTCTGATCAATCAGGGAAGTAATCAACTTCCGCCTTAAGTATACCCAGCGATTTGTCCACCACCGCAGTCTGTGGCAGAGCATTCTATGGATTCACTACTCTGGCTAAAAAAATAATCCCCCTGACCACTATTATAAAGGGTTGTCCCTCAATTTTGAGGAAGTGCCCTCTGGTTCTGGACTACCACAATAGGAAACATCCTCTCCACATCCACCCTATCTAGACTTTCAACATTCAGTAGGTTTCAATGAGATCCCCCAGCATTCTTCTGAATACCAGTGAGTACAGGCCAAAAGTTGTAAACATTCCTCATATGTTAACCCCTTCATTCCTGGAATCATCCTCATAAACCTCCTCTGGACTCTGTCCACTGACAATGTAAACTTTCTGAGATATGGATCCCAAAACTGTTGACAGTACTCCATGTGTGGCCTGACTAGTGTCTTATAAAGGCTCAGCATTATCTCCTTGGTTTTATATTGTATTCCCCTTGAAATAAATATCAATATTGCATTTGCCACCTCTACCACAGACTCAGCCTGTAAACTAACCTGCTGGGAGTCTTGCACAAGGATTCCTAAGTGCCTCTGCACCTATAATATTTGAACCTTCTCCCCATTTAGATAATAGCCTGCACAATTGTTCCTTTTACCAAAATGCATTATCATACATTTCCCAACACTGTATTCCATCTGCCACTTTTTTGCCCATTCTTCCAATTTGACCAAGTCCTGGTACAATCGCATTGCTTCTTCAGCATTACCTACCCCTCCACCTAGCTTTATATCATCCGTAAACCATCCGTAAACAAAGCCATCAATTCTGTTATTCAAATAATTGACAAACAACGTGAGAAGTAGCGGTCTCAGTACTGACCCCTGAGGAACTCCACTAGTCACTGGCTGAAAAGGCCCCTTTTATTCCCACACGCTGTCTCTTGCCTGTCTGCCATTCCTCTATCCAACCCTGTACCTTTCCTGTAACACCATAGGATTTTATCTTGTTAAACAGCCTCAAATGCATTCTGAAGATCCGACTTCCTTGAAGAACTCTAACGGATTTGTCAGACAGGATTTCCCTTGAGAGAAACCATGCTGACTTTGACTTATTTTATCATTAGTCTCCAAGTACCCCAAAACCTCATTCTTAATAATAAACTCCAATACTTTTCCAACCACTGAGGTTAGGCTAACTGGCCTATAATTTTCCTTCTTTTGTCTTCCTTCCTTCTTAAAGAATGGAGTGACTTTTGCAATCTTCCAGTCCAACAGGGTCATTTCAGAATTAAGTATTTCTTGAAAGATCATGACCAGTGCATCCATATTCTCATCAGCAACCTCTCTCAGGGCTCTGGGATGTAGTCCGTAAGATCTTTGAGTTTGTCTAGCACTTTTTCCATTGTAATAGCAACGGCACTCACTCCTGCTCCCTGACACTCACGGACTTCTGGTACATTGCTATTGTCTTCCACGGTGGACAGATGCAAAGTACTCATTCATTAAGTTCATCTGCCATTTCTTTGTCCCCCATTACTACCTCACCAGCATCATTTTCTAGTGGTCCAATATCAACTCTCACCTTTTACTCTTTATATAACTAAAAATATCTTACCGATACATCTGTATAAATTTGTAGAAATCTTTGAGAAAATGCAAAATCTACTTAATCTTCTAATTATGCCTTCATCATGGTTGCATCTATGTGCTGAGACCAGGATTGATCCTCCAAGATGCTGACATGCAGAAACTTGAAGTTTCTCACTCTTTCCAGTGCAAATCCTTCAGTACTTGTTTGCTTGATTTCCATTGCCTAAAAGCCACATTTAGTTTATTTCTTGGCTTTACTGATGTTGAGCACAAAGTTGTTGTTGTTATCATACCACTCACTCAGCTGAACTATCATTCCTGTACATTAGCTCCTCATCACCTGAGGTATAATTGGCAAATTTGTAGGTGGTATTGGAGCTATACTTAGCCACACATTTGAAAGAGTAGAGAATGTAAAGCAAGGTGTCAAGTCTGCAGGCCTGAGCTGCACCTGTGTTGATGGTCAGTAAGAAGGATGTCCTGATTATGCACTTCCAATTGCAGACGGAGGTACAGAAACCAGCTTGACAGTTGAGTTTGAGGGTTTGATGGTGTTGAACAGTTTATACCCATAGAAAATGAGAATTTTCTTTGTCTTGCCTCTTAAACTATTAAAGAAGCAGGTGTATAAGAATGTCTTCCCAGAATCTTTTATTTTCATTGAATCAGTTGTACAGAATCACTTTTTACCACCTTTGTAAGATAGTTACAAAGTCATAGAAAAGTACAGCTCAGAATTACCGATTTTCCTGATTCTGTTCATCAGAAACTGAATGCCATATTTATACCTTCCAGTACATCCTTTGTTTTCCTCTGTGAAGTCGTAAGGTAAATGTACATGTAATACCCTGGTTCATATTTTTTACCTATTTGCTGTATGTATTTTATTTTGTACTGTTCTGTGCAGGCTGCTTGTTTTCATCTTATGTTTGGGTTACTTTTGAAGATGAGAGAAGGGAGAAATATGCGCCATCCAATTAGGATGGTCGGATTGAGGGGAGGTTTCTCTGGTGAGGGAAACTAAGGTTGGGCTTGGAGCTTTTGTTCAAGAGGAGATGAAGAGAGAAAATGCTGGGGAAAACCAGTCACAGCATACAATCCGGTGGGAGACCTGTTTGTTCGAGATGGATTGCAAGCTACATTTAGTCCGTGAGCCAGTAGGGTTGGTCAGTACCATCTGAGGGGAAAAATGCTCATAGTGATTTTTGGCAAGGTACACATCGCTAGTGTTAGAAAATGTGTGATAGCTTTGCACCTGTGGTAGCTTTATGTGTGTTATACATTTTACAACACTACCCTAAAATAAGCATTTCTAAAAAGTGGCCAATATAAAGTACAAAATATATATTCAACTTAGTGGTATTTTGTCATCAGTGATCCCTCAACATTGAAATTAGTCACAATGATAGCTGAGTTCAAGCACCTTTCATCAAATGTTGTTATAAAATTCTGCATTGAAAACTATGTCATTGATGGCACTTGCAGTACAGTGCCCAATTTCAGTAGAGTGAATCATTTCATTTTTAGAAAAATATTTGTCTGTTGTTTATTTTGGAAAAGTCAATAAAAACCCCAGGACACACATAATCACATGGATTTGTCAAGAATTTTTTCAGGAATTCAAATAAGTAATCACTTTTTGCATATATTCCATATTAACATCAGTACAATAGAAAATGTTGCTCCCCACCCCACCCCCCAAAAGGTAAAAACCTCATTTGGAGAGATTTCTGGAGTTTTATCAATGTCGTGATATTTTCCATATTGTATCAAATCAAAACAATCTTAAGCTTTTGTCATAGCATACAGAATTACAGTACAATAATTCAAACGTGGGGTTCCACACAGACAATAACCTAGGCCCCATTTGGTTGTAAAATGAATATATTTAATCAAAGACTGCTTTCCAAACTTTTATAACCTATTAATAATCATAATTTTTCCAGATCTTCCACATCTTCATCTGAACTTTCCACACTCTCTGAGATGGATGCCTGGTTCTCACAGTCTGCCAGTCTACACGTGTCAGTATAACTGAGGCCATTTGCAACACACATACATCTTGGGAGTGAGCATTTTTTTGGACAGTTACAGGCCAGTAGATCCAGGACGGCATCGGGTACTGGCTGGCCTTCCATCCAGTGCACCAGCAACTGTTCAGCTTCCTCTCTCTCTCCATCCTCTGCCAACAGGGCTTGGCACTTGTGGGTCCTTCTCCAAACAACTTCTCCATATACCAGCCTGGTAGTTGGCTCGCTGTGCATGTTTTGTTAAGCAGTCCTTGCATGGTGGGAGTTGATGACTTTCGATTTCACCTTTTTTGGCACAGAAAAGGTGATTCCTGAGCTCATTGACCTTGGTGGTCGATGCTTTTTGGGCATACAGGAGACATGTAACTGCCTCCAGTTTGTCGATCAGTTCTGGGGAGAGGTCCCATTCCTGACCCAGCTCTAAGGATGTGTCCTGAGTTTCCCTGTTGCTGGTCAGAAGTTTTAGGGCACTTGTCTTCCCTTTGCCTGCAAAAGCGCTTACAGTGTCAGATCCTGTATATGTGTGCAACTCGATGAGAGCCCTACAAACCTTTATGCTAACAGTGGCAGCAACCTTCCTGATGTCTACAAGCCTTGAACAGGTTCTAGTGCCACACTTCTGGAACAGTGGGGCCTCAATCTTGTCACAAAATGCTAAAGCCATGATAAAGACATCTGTGTTTTCTGAGCAGATCACTACAGATTGGTTTCCTTCTCTTGTGGCATTGGGCAGCATGGAGAAGCAGGTGGCCATCTGCTTCTTCTTGTTGACACTTAAGAGCTGACATTTCCTCACTGTCTTGAGATGTGATTCTATAACATTTGTCATTCGCAGTTGCATACAGAATCTTCTCCTGTAGCTTTGCTCTGTACTCTGCCTTTCTCCATTCATGGACTATGAAGCTAATGAGACTATTTTTGTTACTGACTTTGGTCAGGAAGCTCCTCCACTGCCTCATCATCTGTGTGCCTGTGATACCTTGCAACTCATGACCAGTCTCTTCACCCTGTAGAGATCTTTCACTACTCTTGATAGAGTTCTCCTTGTATGTGTCGAACACAACATCTTTTCTACTACTCTGCCTTCCCTCAGAGCCATATCCAGAATTGTTGTGGCAACATCTCTGAAAGTAACTTGATCACCTTTCACTCTTTGGACTAAGTTCATTCCATCAACCACTGTAGCAGAGTTTCCTGGGAGTTGTTCTTCTACTGCTAAATTTTTCTGCAAGGTTGTGGCTAAAGTAGCTTTATTTGTCTTTCTCAGCAATCCCTCTGATGTGGACAGGGCCCAGGGCCATGGTCCAAGGGGATGAGAAAGGATATCCTCCATATGTAGACTGCACCCTTGTGCCATCACTATGATGCGTCCAAAGACCTGTCTGCTTTCAAGATGATCGCCCTCCCATTTGATTTCACTTCTTTCTTCTTACACATATCACTGGATGTTTACAGCTTGTTGGTTTTCATTGGGCCATGGAACACACAGAAAGCTACCACTGCTGCAATGCTATCACATATTTTCTAGCACTAGGGGTATATACCTTGCCAAAAATCACTATAAGAATTATTCCCCCCAAATGGTCCTGGCTCACAGACTAATTCGGAAGGTGATATGTGCTTTCACATTGACTGAGGGCCCAGTGCGTGAGTGACAGAGAAGTTCAAGATAGACTACTATACCTGAGTGAAGAGTAAGGAAAATTTGTGTAAAGTTGTATCTTCATAAGTCAGGTCTCCCATAACTCAAAGACAAATATATATTGATTTTGTAGTGTGCAAGTAAGGTGCAGACTTTATGCATATGATGTTCTGAAATGTGATTTTTATGAACATGCAAAACCATTATGCAGTAGGAGGTCTTTGAATTCAATTTCGGCTCATCAAACAAAAGTAATGGAAATTTCTTGAGCTGCTGGATCATTCTGTATGATTGCCATACTGGGGAAAAGAAAAAGGGTCTTCAATTTTAGTGACCAGTATTGGAATTAATTTGATTGATTTTTATCTGCAGAGTTTAAATCTGTTGACTAGATTTTTACATTCCATCCTTGGTTTAGTGGAATTTCCCACCAATTTTTGTGTATCACCCTGAGTACACTGAATTATACAAAGAGTAAGAATAATGCACTTGAATTGTAGGGGTGTGGCGGTCCGCACACACGGGGATCGAACTGCCATCGGGAGCTGCAGGCAGCTGCACGGCCCGCTTGGGGCGGACCCTCTAGGGACGGTCTGATGTCATGTCTGCCTCGCTGGTCGCAGGGACCCTTGGGAGGGGAGATTTAAGCGCATGAGTTTGAATAAGTAAAATCTTTCCAAGTTCAGCTCTCTCTGCCTCCATGCTTTCCTTTCGTAGCGCCTTGCGCGTGGCTACAATTGGTGACCCCGACGTTCCAGATGGCATCTGGAACTGGCAACTCTGCAACCAGCCATGACTCTGAGCAATTCACAAAGTGCAGTCCCTCTGAAGCTTCCGACTTTCTGGGCCACTCAGCCCCACATTTGGTTCGAGCAGGCTGAGGCCCAGTTCAATATCAGAGACATTACAGCAGAAGCTACGCGGTATTACTACATGGTCAGCGCGCTCGACCAGGAGATGGCAGGCCAGATCATCGACTTCCTACGCCAGCCACCAATGGAGGACAGGTACACTAAGCTTAAAGCGCTCCTGCTTTGTACTTACGGACTCTCCTGCCGCAAATGGACCACACGGCTCCTAAACCTGGACTGCCTTGGCAACCGCACGCTTTCTGAGCTAATGAATGATATGCTGGTGCTCATGGACAGCCATAAGCTGTGCCTTTTATTTGAACAGTTGTTCCTTGAGCAAATGCCAGAGGACATTCACCTCCTCCTCGCGAGCGAAGATTTCAGCGACTCACACAGGGCCCCAAAGCCCAGGCCCCGCAACCGAAGCTGCTGAGACCCACGGAGGGAAACGACGAAAGTTCCGAACAATGGTGTTTCTATCACCAAAGATGGGGCTCAGGCGCGCACCTCTGCTGTCCACCATGCGCTTTTCCGGGAAACACCGGGGCCAGCCTTCGTTAGTGGCTACGATGGCTGGCCACCGAGACAACCTCCTGTACCTTTGGGACCGACACTCTGGGCGGCACTTCCTGGTAGACACTGGGGCCGAAGTCAGCATACTCCCCACCTCGAACATGGACACTTGTAATGTGGCCCCAGGCCCTGAACTCACCGCCGCAAATTGCACCAGTATTCAGACCTACGGCCTGCGAACTATCACACTGCATTTTGGGTCCAGCTGTTTCACTTGGACTTTCACATTGGCAGCGGTGTCACAGCCACTACTAGGGTCAGACTTCCTACGAGCCAACTGCCTCCTGGTCGACTTGAAAGGCTGGCATTTGGTCCACGCTGAGACATTCCAGACTTTCCAGCTCGGAGAAGACAAGCTACTGGCCCTCTACCTGGATTCCGTGACCCTCTCAGGTAACGAATTTGCCAGGGTGTTGGCAGAATTCCCCTCCATAGTCACCCCACAGTTCTCCACGGCTGACCCCAAGCACGGTGTGCAGCACCACATCCCCACGCAAGGACTGCCGCTGCACGCCCAAGCTCACAGGCTCCCACCCGACAAGCTCCACCTCGCCAAGGAGGAGTTCCGTAAGATGGAAGAGCTGGGAATTGTACACCACTCAGACAGCCCATGGGCATCCCCGCTGCACATGGTGCCCAAGTCCGCAGGAGGAGTCTGCGGAGACTACAGAATGCTCAACGATGCCACAACCGCCGACAGATACCCAGTACCCCACATCCAGGACTTCTCAACAAACCTGCACGGAGCGACCATCTTTTCCAAAATCAACCTGGTTAGGGGATATCATCAGATCCCAGTGCACCCTGACAACGTGCCCAAGACAATCCTCATCACCCCATTCAGCTTGTTCAAATTCCTGAGGATGCCTTTCGGTATTAAGAATGCAGCCCAAACATTCCAAAGGCTTATGGACTCCTGGTGGCCAGCAGTTCGCACCAAGAGCACGTGGCTCATTTGCGCCAGCTCTGCCAATGCCTGAGCAATCACGGACTGGCAATCAATCTGGCGAAGTGCCAGTTTGGCTGACGGAGATCAACTTCTTGGGCCACAGAATCAACCGACATGGCACATATCCCCAACTGGACAAGGTCCAGGCCATCCATTAGTTCCCCAAGCCCAGCACGGTCAAGAGCCTGCAGGAGTTCGTAGGGATGGTCAACTTTTATCATCGGTTCATGCTGGCGGCAGCCCACATCATGAGACCCTTGTTCAGCCTGATGGCCGGCAAGGCCAAGGAAATGGCATGGGATGCGGAGTCCACGGAGGCATTTGGGCAGACCAAGGAGGCGCTGCCTAGTGCATCCTAGAGTTGATGTGCCCACAGCACTCACAGTCGACGCTTCCAACACAGCAGTTGGCAGAGTCCTGGAACAGCTTATTGTGGACCAGTGGCATCCACTTGCTTTCTTCAGCCAGCACCTACGGCCACCAGAGGTGAAGTACAGCACCTTCGACAGAGAGTTGCTAGCGCTCTACCTGGCTATCTGGCATTTCCTGTACTTCCTCGAGGGAAGGGAGTTCACTGTGTAAACGGACCACAAACCCCTCACCTTCACACTGGCCAAGGTATGGAACCCATAGTTGGCTCGGCAGCAGAAGCACCTGTCCATTATTTCAGAAATCACCACGGACGTCCGCCACATCGTAAGGAAGAACAACGTCGTCACTGACACACTGTCTCGCCCCTGCCTCCACTCAGTAGGCATATTGTCCACAGCAATAGACTACGCAGCACTGGTGGAAGCACAACAGTCGGACCCTGAGATTCTGGCTTACTGCACCGCCGTTTTGGGGCTCCAGTTGGAGGATGTCTCCATCGGCCCAGCAGCGGATTGACTCCTGTGTGACATGTCTACTGGCAAACCCCGAACCGTGGTTCCAGTGGCATGGAGGCACCAGGTGTTCACCATGCTGCACGACCTGGTCCATCTGGGCGTTCATCAAGCTGGTAGTGGACAGATTCGTCTGGCACAGTTTGCGCAAACAGGTCAGACACTTGGCCAGTACCTGCGTACACTGTCAGACTGCCAAAGTCCAGTGACACATGAAGGTTCTCCTCCAGCAGTTCTAGCAAAGGAGGTTCCAACACATCCACGTGGACATTGTCGGCCCCCTGCCAGTCTCCCGGGGCACCAGGTATATCTTTACCACGGTAGACAGGTTCACCAGATGGCCGGAAGCCATACCGCTCGCAGACACGTCCACTGAGTCCTGCACCAGGGCACTCATTGCAAACTGGATCGCCAGGTTTGGCCTCCCAATGGACATCACCTCTGACAGAGGGGCACAGTTCATGTGGTTTGTGGACAACTCTGGCACAGCTCCTGGGCACCCAGATGCATCACAGCACAGCATACCATCCCCAGTACAACAGTTTGGTAGAGTGATTCCACTGGCATCTCAAGTCGGCCCTGATGACGCGCCTCAGGGGCCCCAACTGGACAGACGAGTTTCCCTGGGTCCTACTGGGCATCGGCACAGCCCCCAAGGAGAACCTGGGCACTTCCTCGGTGGAATTGGTCTACGGCGCACTCCTGACAGTCCTGGGCAAGTTTGTACCAGAGGCCCGAAGTTTGGATGAAACTCCAGCAGCGGTGCCAACGAGGTTGTGGGACAAGGTAGGGACCCTAGCACCGGTCCTGACCTTCAGGCATGGTCCCACGCCATCCTTCACCCCTAAAGACCTCCGAGACTGTGAATATGTTTTTATTCACGGGCATGCACTGATCACCTCTACAGCGGCCGTACAAGGGACCCTTCAGGGTGATCTGGCACAATGGATCCACATGTGTTGTGGAGGTGGGTGGCCAGGAAGAGACTTTTCCAGTGGACCCCCTCAAATTGGCGCACTTGGACAATGAGCAACCAGTGAAAGCACCCACACCACGCCGGTGAGGCCGGCCATCCAGGCAAGCCACACAGACTGGGGGATCCACTCCCCTAATGGATGTTTCTGGGAGGGGGGTGGTATGGCGGTCCGCACACACAGGGCTCCAATCGCCATCGGGAGCTGCAGGCAAATGCGCAGCCTGCTCAGGGCAGACCTTCTGGGGACGGTCTGATGTCATGTTCGCCCCACTGATCGCAGGGACCCATGGGAGGGGAGATTTAAGCACACAAGTTTGAATCAGTAAAATCTTTCCGAGTTCAGCTCTCTCTACCTCTGTGTTTTCCTTTCGTAGTGCTTTGCGCGTGGCTGCAGAGGGACTGAAAATCCACAGTGTTGGAATTAACACACCCCGCTTTGGCAATGAGGCTTGTTTTTCTGTAGATTCTGTAGGATTATTATTTCATCAGTTTCTGGCACAATGACATAAATATGATATTCTGATATCTCATATTTGACATACCACAGAGCATGGAATTTTGTTTACCATTTCACCATATTGATTTAATTCCAATAATAAAAATGCAACCAGTATCAACTATGGATATAACAGGATGTTTATGAAAACCCAACTGGGCTAAGTGCACTGTTTCTGTCTGTCATTGGGTAGTACTTGGAGTAGTTATATATTTTCTCACCAATAAGAATTATAGATGTGTTGTTTATGGCATAACAAGATGTTGTACTTCAAGATCTTAGAAGTTCTATCAAAATGTAATTTTTTGAGTAATATTATGGTCACTACACATTTAAGTAATTGTACTTCAGATAGTCTCGTTCACACAACAAAGTGGTCACTTTGTATTTTTATCCCTTTTTCTGCCAGTTTTTAATGAAATTTTCTGTTTCCCTCTCCTTGATATTCCCCTCCCCACCCACTTCAGACATCTGTTTCCTCATCTGAAAATTTATAGCTTATTGACTGACTGTTATTATTTCACACCAAAACCGCTTCCTTTGTCAACATACATTCCACATTTTGCAGTTTTCAGTCTTTTTCTAATTTCAGTTAAGTCATTTGTCATTTCCCTTCTACCCTTCAAGCAAGTTTATTGTTTTCGTCATCTAGTATTCTGCTAACTATATTTTTTGTGTCAGTTAATCTTTCAGTTACTTAATTTCCTTTTTAACTTTTATCCTCCATATTTTAAATCTTGTTTTTCAAAATTTGCCATTTCCTTATGATCTAACTCAATAAAATGTATGGCCATTCTATATGTTCCCCCAATCCCTTTAGATTTCTCCTCAAGGCTCTGCTCCTTCAAGGTCTATTTATTCTTTTCAGTTGTTACTTGATTTCTGCTCAGTATGCAATTCAACCATTTATGCATAAACTAGATTAGCTCTGATCTGGATATGAACTCCATTTTTTTGCTCCATATTCCTTGGTACCATCATCTTAAAAGTATTGTGAATTTCAAGCTTAAACGCTTCATTTGATTTGTCACCCACACTCTCTTAGGGAAAGATTTTGTGGATTTTTCTTTTTTTTCCTCTATGGTGCATATTGGTATAATTTAAGTAGGCTAATTATTTTCTCTAGAAACGTGAATTCCTCTATTACTGAAAATAGTCTTGCTATAGCTACAATTTAATGTTTAATCAATCTTTTGAGTTTGATTTCATCACTCCTTGCCTTTCTTAAAATGTTTATGTAAACTGCACCAGTAATTTAAGCTTTTAAGTAATGCAGTTATCTTGGTGAAAATGCTCCTTCCATAACCAAATAGGGTCAAGTGCCAGTATCAACTTTATAATAAAAAGGCATGTCCCCTGCTCTGAAAGAGTATTGAGACCTATATACAAATACACTGAAAAATATTGTTATTGGCATAATCATTAGATTCTTTGATATTACGCGATGTTAATCACTGTTGAATTATTTGGCTGATGAATATGTACAATTCAGGAGATATGTGAGAAGCAAAGGAAAACAAAGTTCATAAAATAGCATTATTTCCAGTATTGGTATCTTTATTCCTATCTGTTTTAATCCTTTGTATATTCCAGATACTATTGAAAGTAAAATCACAGATTTATTAGAGAAAGTAATGAAAGTAGAACAAAATCAGATTCTGGAAATCTAAATTAAAAACAGCTTCTTCTCTTTTCATAGGTTCTGCTTGTCATGCCGAGTGTTTCCAGCATTTCTATCAATGAAAACAATAGTTTATAAACATTATAATCATCATAAGGGTCTATATGCTTAATAACTTTATGTTTACATATGCAAGATGATTAGATTAACATTCATTACCTTAACTGCAATTTCTATTCTAGTCTGTTAGAAAACACAGACTTTGTTTTTTTCTGATTTCTTGGTTGTTGCCATGTGAATCTAACTAGTAATGTCGATGGAAAAGCAAATGTTTTCTGCTTTTAGGAGAAAAGGGCATGGATAGAAATTACTTGCAGGTGAAATAAAATTATTTGCTCCAATTTCTGGAATCAGTTGGTTTTTCTGATCTCATTCCTTTTATTATTACTGACAGGGTTTCACTTACTGTGATTGGTTAAATTGCCTGGAATTAAAGTAGACTAAAATATAGGCATTTTTAGAATATAAATGTGCGTGTTAAGAAGTGACCAGACAAAATAAAAAAGACGTTTGTCAATCAGAAAATTGCAACATGATGGAAAATGAAAGGTTTTTTTTTACAGCTCATATAAGCTATCACATAAACGTATGTTCGTATTTCCAAGTCTAAATCAGATACTAGAACATATGCAGGTTTTTGTTCAAACTCTGACAAATACTTAAACACAAAGTATACTGCAGATGCTGTGGTCAAATCAACACATACAAGCAAGCTGGTTGAACTCAGCAGGTCCGGCAGCAACCATTAAAATGAGCAGTCAATGTTTCAGGCCGAGACCTGAGTTCTGACAAATACTTGATGCACTCTTAAATGATAATTTGCTTGTGCACTGTTTAAATGTACCAATCCTATGTTGCGGTGGTGTAATTTCAATTCTGCTGATTTTTATAACAAGAATTAGAATTACTGATATTGATTGGAAAATGATTCTGATCTTTCAAGCACACTCTACATGGCTAACGCAATACAATAACAAAAAGACTGCTGCAGAACTAAGGAAAAAAGTAGTTGTAGGATTGGAGAGAGTATGGTTCTCTACTGTGTATGGACATCTGGTTTAATAAGCCTTAATGCCAATGCCATGAAACGAGTTGCATTATATGGAGATATTTATTCTTTGTTTTGACATCTGTGCAGAAAAGTGCAGCATGTAAGAATGATTGTAACATAATCTGTCATCAAGTTTTCAACAAATTTTGACCACAGCCTCTTTAATTTACCTATCAATGCTGATGAATTCTATGAAGTTGCTCTTTTTTTTTACTGCATGTTAAAGTTCCAACTTCTGTTAGTAAGCTAACTTTATCTTGTTTGTGAATGTAACTAGAAAAATGGGGGCTAAGCTCAGGGTATTGAGCCAGATCCAATTTCATGACGGGCAGGAATTCTGGAAGTAAGAAGGTATCTTAAAACATACCCGAAGTGGCTATTGTGCTGGATCTCTATATAACGAAAAAAAAGGGCTCTAATGAGTCATCTAGGATTTGGTCTTTATGATCTACCCAACGATGTTAAGAATTTGAACTAAATGTTTTTTTTAACAGTGCTCCATTATTGTTTTAATAATATATATTACAGTTTATTTTTCGTAGAATCTGCAATACCTTTTGTGTCCATGATATTCTTTGAAAGAGCTATTGTATGTTTAGAACGTTAGAGGGTCATTAAATGCCAGGTACAAAAATAAGTTTTGATACAATTTGATGCAGAGGTGGAGGAAGATGTCTTTTGCCTTCAAGAAGTGCATTATTTCTTGGAAGACTGAGGTAATAAAGAGAGGTCCAGTTTAAGTTTTTGCAAATTACTTTGAGAAAAGTAAATCTTGCAATTGATTGAAAAGTGAAGGGAAGCAATATACATAAAGAGGGTGAAGTACTCTGTCTCCAGGTAGATAATGTTCCAGAAAGGTTTCTAGTTCATGAAACATATCACTGCTATTTGAGCACTGGTATTTGTAGGCAAGCTCTGCAGAATACGAGAGAAGAGGGACAAAGGTTCTCTGTCCCTGGGAGCTGTCAAGATTAAAGGGTGGCCGAGTGGTGCTGTAGTGCAGTGTAGTGCAATGCAGGTAGTGCAGCTTCACACAGCTCCAGTGACCTTTGTTTGATTATAACCTGTAATGTTGTCAGTGTGGTGTCTGTGCATTATCCCTGTGATTGCATGGCTTTCCCCTTGTTGTTTTAGTTTCATAGAAACATAGAAAACCTGCAGCACAATACAGGGCCTTTGACCCACAAAGCTGTGCCGAACATGTCCCTACCTTAGAAATACCTAGGCTTTACCCAGAGCCCTCTATTTTTTCTAAGCTCCTCTTAAAAGACCCTATCATTTCTGCCTCCACTGCCGCTTCCAGCAGCCCATTCCACGCACTCACCACTCTCTGTGTAAAAAAAAACACATCTCTGATATCTCCTCTGTACCTGCTTCCAAGCACCTTAAAACTATGCCTTCTCGTGCTAACCATTTCAGCCCTGGGGAAAAGCCTCTGACTATCTACAGGATCAATGCCTCTCATTATCTTGAATACCTCTATCAGGTCACCTGTCATCCTCCGTCGCTCCAAGGAGAAAAGGCCAAGTTCACTCAAACTATTCTCGTAAGGCATGTTCCCCAATCCAGTTTCCTCAAATATTAATTGGTTGTTAGGTTAATTGACTCCTGTGTATTGCCCCAGTATAGAGGTTGACATTAGGATTAAGGGGATGTTAGTGGGCATGTGTGAAAGAATAGGTTACAGCAGTGGCGTATTTAAGGTATGGCAGGTATGGCACGTGCACTGGGCGCCACTTGAAGGGGGCACCACTGAGCTGTTTCTATTAAAGTCAGACAAGCCATCCTCGGATAGTGAAAAAAGAATTTTCTTCAGATGTATGATCTGTCTTTGATTATCATGGGTGAGAAGCACTAGGATGGCCTTATTTCAGAGCATTGTGTAAGAAGACCATGAAACGTTTCTTCACAAAGAAGAAGGAAAGTGGAGCTGAAGGACAGAGGAGATGAAAGTTGGAGGCAAAGGAAGCCAAGAAGTCGAACAAGTTCTTCATACCCTTCTTTGAAAAGACCGGAACAAGTAGTTTGACGCATTCCATGGTCACCTTGCACCTGCTACAAGTTTGCTGGAATCTGAAGGTGGATCAAGTACAAATGCGTCATAAGCCAAGGAGGAAGTCAAGTCAGATAAATCTGAGTATGATGAGATTAAGAGTGAGGCTGCCACAGAGAACATGGACATGACAGGAGAGGAAGACGATGGTGGTGGTGGTGATGTTGAGTTTATTGATGAGATTTTACCTGACGAGATTGAACCTGACGACACTGAACCTAGTGAACTGGATGGTGTCAAAGAGCCTCGAACTGTCATACCAGAAGTGATTGCACATCATAACATTGGACTTCTGAAGTTCGTCAAGGTTACTGGAAAAGCATATCTGCCTGACACGTTGAGAACAGAAGTAATAAAGCTGGGTTCAAAGTATTTCTAGAACAGTGAGGGGCCTTTCCTACCAACAAACAACTGCTCAATGAACAAAACTTGGTTCGGTTCAAGAGGAAATTGGGAAATGGTTGTGGTGAGGAAGTGACTTGCTCATGGCTGATCTATTCCCCTTCTAAAAAGTCTGCATTTTGTATCTGTTGTCTTCTCTATTCCCAGTCAGACCATCAATCCTCATTGGAGCAGGAAAATGAAGCCTTAGGAGTCATCCTGAAAGGGAAGTCCGGAGGAGACTGCAGCACTCAAACTAGTCAAAATCCCTTCCATCTACAAGGACTTGGAGGAAGTCTTGAGCAAGGGAAAGGCCTCAACTCTTCCACCACACCAACCACACGACTATAGATCTACTGCCTGGTACTTGCTCTCAGTGGGGTCAATTGTACATGCTCTTGGGCCCAGAGAGAAACACATTGGAGGAGTACATAAAGGAGGCTCTTGCCATGAGCTTCATTTGGCCCTCTACCTCACTGACTGGCGCTGGCTTCTTCTTTGTGCAAAAGAAAGATGAGAGCCTGCAGCCATGCATTGATTATAAAAGATTAAATAGCAGAACAGCCAAGAATTGTTACCTCCTTCTACTCATGAATATGGCCTTCGAGATGCTCCAAGGGGCAAGAATATTCATGAAGCTAGGCCTGCAGAGTGCATACAATCTAATCTGTATAAAGGAGAGCGATGAGTGGAAGAACACATTCAATACACCGAAGGGGCACTGTGAGTACCTGGTTATGCCCTTCGGCATTGTGAACGCTCCAGCAGTCTTTCTCGCCTTCATAAATGACATGCTGCGAAATAATCTCCATAAGTACGCCTTGGTCTACTTGAAATATATCCTAATCTTCGTGAAGTCCATGGAGAAGCATGTCACTCATGTTAGGGACATTTTAAAAAGGCTTCTGGACTTTATGTCAAGCTGGAGAAGTTCAAATTTCATGTAGCAGTGACCATTTCATTTTTGGGTTTCATCATCTTCAATGGCAATCTCCTGATGCACCCTACCAAGACATATGCAGTCAGAGACTGGTCAGAACCATCCAGTGTCAAACAATTCCTGGAGTTTGCAAACTTTTACTGGAAGTTCAACAAGAACTTGAGCATGGTGGTAGCTCCACTGACAACACTAAGAAATCCATGGGCCATTTTGTCTGGACTACTGAAGCGGAGGCTGCTTCTGCAGAGTTTAAACAGTGGTTCACATCAGCTCCCATCTTGGTTTCTCCCAACCCAGACATTCTATTCATCATGAAGGTGGACACCTCAGACATTAGAGTGGGTGCAGTGTTGTCACAGCAGTCACCTTCAGAAAGTAAACTGCACCCATGTGCATTGCTATCCTGGCAGAGAGAAATAGTGACATCAGGAATCGGGAGCTTCCTTATGGTTAAGTTAGCTTTGGAGGAATGGTGTCACTGGCTAGAGGGGGCCAGGAATCCTTTATTGTTTGGAAAGATCACCTGGCTTATATTCAGGAGGCCAAGAGACTGAATTCCAGGCAGTACAGGAGGTCTTTGTTCTTAACTGCTTTAGTTTCATCCTGACATACCAACTTGGGTCAAAAAAATAGAAACCAGATGCCTTGTCCTGCCAGTTTGACAAACCAAAATCAGAGGAGCAGCCTTACCACCATTTTCCCCCGAGCCAAGGTGGTAGCACCAATTCATTAGAGAATCGGTGTTCTTGTTTGCAAGACCTAAGCACAAGGGGAGATTCCTTAGAATGGTCCTCTGGGTTGGCTGTTCATCCCAAGTTCAGTCTGGTCTCAGGCACTCCATTTGGGACATTCATTGCGAATGACTGCTCATCCAGGGATTGCCAGGACCCTCGAGTTAACAAGAGAAGGTATTGGTGGTCAGAATGACGAAAGAGGCCTGGCAGTACGTGCAGGCATGCAAGATTGGTGCCTGGAACAAGGAGTCCTGCACCCGACCTCAAAGGGGACCTTCCACCTCCTACCTGTTCCAGAAAGACCATGGGTGCACATCTGTATAGACCTTGTCATGGGTCTTCTGCCATCCAAGTGGAAGACTGTTAGCATGGTAACTTGCAATCAGTTTTTGAAAGCCTGCAAGTTCATTGTCCTGGATAAGCTACCATCTGCAGCAAAGATGGCTGAAATTGTCCTGGACCAGGTCTTCACGATCCTTGGATTCCCTGTGGACATTGTCGCAGATCATGATCAATAATTCTTATCATATTTCTGGAGGGCATTCTGTAAGCTGATTGTGGCAACAGCAAGGCTTCCCTCTGGTTTTCACCTGCAGTCAAACTGCCAGACTGACTGGACCAACCGAGATTTGGAACAAATCCTAAGACACCTGGTTTCAAAGACCTGAGGAGTGGTGTGGCAGTAGTCACCCATAACACCTAACAGCATTCGGCGTATG
This sequence comes from Hypanus sabinus, assembly GCF_030144855.1. Classification (NCBI taxonomy): domain Eukaryota; kingdom Metazoa; phylum Chordata; class Chondrichthyes; order Myliobatiformes; family Dasyatidae; genus Hypanus; species Hypanus sabinus. Next base: position 133,323,834 of record NC_082707.1, read on the forward strand.
GGATGTCACTGTTCAAGTGCCAGTTTGGTTATCTTCCACCACTCTTTATAGAACAGGAGGCCAAGGTTGGGGTTCCTGTGGCTGAATATTTCATCCAATGCTGCAAGTAGAAATGGATAAAGGCAAAAGAGATTTTGCTGGCCTCTACCCAGAAAGTGAAGACCAGTGCGAACTGAAGGAGAAGACAGGGATCCCCTTTGCAGCCTGAGTAACAGTTCTGGCTGTTCATTCATGATTTGCCTCTCTGGATGGAGTCTAGAAAGTTGGCGCAGTTCATTGGACCCTTCAAAGTCCTGAGGGACATAAACCCGGTGGCTTACACCTTGCAGCTCCTCTAAATTAAAACCCATCATCGCCGGCCTGATAGCTCCACCACCATCAGCCCCGCCACCATCCAGATTTATCAATGGAGGACAGGGCTTCATGGTTAGAAGACTTTTGGACTTTCTAACTGTTCGGGGTCTTTGGCAATACCTTGTGTACTGGGAGGGATTTGAACCTGATGAAAGATGCTGGGTATCTGAAAGTGATCTTGGATCTGGTTCTCATCCATGACTACCATCACTCTCTCCAAGCAGCCAGGGCCATCAGGAGTCAGCTGTAAAGGAGGGGGTCCTGTTACAAGATGCCCCCTCAACCGCACCAGCTTCTGGGGTTTAGACACTCTAACTCTCTGGAGCATGGATACCTTTAAGGATACAGGACCATCCTTCTAATTGGCAATCATGTTTTGGGCACCAAGAATTGAATATTTAAAGAGCACCTGAATGAAGCTTCAGTGCTCAGTCTTAAGCCCAGCCATAGATAACGTCTAGCGTTTTGGGCTCAGTTCTTAATCCAGTTTTATTCTGTGTCTCATTCCTAGCGTTGGATACTTCAGCACTTGGATCCAAACCATCTTTAGCAATGACTCTCGTCACAGTATCTCTGTCCTGATGACAGCAGCAAAGAGAGTGTTGTCTGGATGGTGGGGGCCATTGATGATGGATGCTACTTTCTTGAGACACTGTTCCTAGTAGATGTGCTCAATGGTATGGAGGGTTTTACCCATGATGGACTGGGCCATATCCACTACTTTTTGTATGCTTTTCTGTTTAAGGGCATTGGTGTCTCTATACCAGCCATGATACAACCAGTCAATATACTGTCCTCCACACATCTATAGAAGTGGATGTCATATGCAAGTTTAGACATCTGAGATGATGGAAATTGGGAGACAGTTCAAGGAAAAGATATTTAGAGAGAGGAAATAGTTAAATTGCACAACATTCCATGATAATGGTGCCAGTAAGTCTGAACAACGTTATTTATAAAATATGTCTGAATGTGAACCAATAGATGGACATTGAATCCATAGGATTAAATTAAAGTTCAAAGTAAGTTTGTTATCAAAGTATGTATATGTTGCCACTTTCTTCCAGGCATATACAGGGAACAATACAATAGAATTCTATGAAAAATAGTATACATATATAGGCAAAGACTGACAAACTGCAATGAAAATACTACTAATAACATGAGTTGTAAAGAGTCTATGAATAGGAGTCTGTAGGTCATGGTTTAGAGTGGTGGTGAATGCCAGTTCAGGAGCCTAATGGTTGTGATGTAATAACTGTTTCTGAATGTGGTGATGTGGGACCTAAAATTTTTGTACCTCCTGGTCAATGGTAGTAGTGAGAAGAGGGCTTGGCCTGAATAGTGTGGGTCTTTGATGATGGATGCTGCTTTCTTGTGTCAGTGCTCCATGTAAATGTACTCAATGGTGAGGAGGGCTTTGCCTGTGATGGATTGGGCTGTATCCACTACTTTCTATAGACTTTTCCATGTCTGGGCTTTGGTGCTTCCATAACAAACCAAACCAAGATGCAACCAGTTTGGATACTTTACACTGTGCATCTGTAGAAATTTGTCAAAGTTTATGGTGATATGCCTCATCTACACAAAATTCTATAAAAATAACGGCAATGTTGTGCCTCCTTTGTGATGACACTTACATGTTGGTCCGAGGACAGATGCGCTAATATGTTAATGTCAACAAATTTAATGCTATTGACCCTGTTCACCTACGTTTCCCAAATGAGGACAGGCTCATGAACCTTTAGCTTCTTTCTTCTGCAGTCGATAATCAGCTCTTTGGTTTTGATGACATTGTTTAATTCAAAACCACCCTTAGTTCAGCCAACAACAGTGGTGTTGTCATCAGACTTAAATATGGCATTGTAGCCACACAGTCATAAGCATAGAATGAGTAGAGCAGAGAGCTAACCTGGCCTGTGATGTTCTTGTGCTGAGAAGTGTTGGGAAAATACTACTGTACGAATCTTTACTAACAGTTAGGAAATAGTGGAGCCAGTTGCACAGGGAAGCACTGAGGTCCAGGTCTTGGATCTTAGTGATGAGCTTCGAGGAGATAAGAGTTCAATGCTGAACTGTTGTCAGTAAGGGGCATCCTGATGTATATACCATTTGGACCATCAGTCTGCTCAACCATTCAAACATGGATGATTTATTTTCCCCCTCAACTCCACTCTCTTGCTTTCTCCACGCAACCTTTGACATCTTTACTAATCAATCAAGAATCTATCAACCTCCACTTTAAATATATCCAAAGGTTTGGCCTCCACAGCTTTCTGCGGCAATGAGCTCAACAGATTCACCAACCCCTGGCTAAAGAAGTTATGTTTCATCTCTGTTCTAAAGGGATGTATTTCTATTCTGAGGCTGTGCTCTCTGGTTCTAGACACTCCCACTATTATTAGAAGCATCCTCTCCACGTACACTCTATGCAGGACTTTCAATATTTTGTAGTTTTCAATGATATCCCCATCTTTCTTCTGAACGCCTCTTAAGTTAACCTTTTCATTTCCAGGGTCATTCTTGTGAACCTCCTCTGGACGCTTGCCAATGCCAACATATCCTTTCTTAGATGTGAGTCCCAAAGCTTATCACAGTACTTTAAACATGGTCTGACTAATGCCTTATAAAGCCTCAGCATTACACTCTTGTTTTATGTTTTAGATCATCGTTGGAGGTACTTGTGTGTTTTTGGTCAAAGCAAGCATAGAATGGATTAAGCTATTCTCGAAGTGAAACCTCGTTACCATTTATGTTGTTTGGTTTTGCTTTGTATGAGGTGATGGCATTCAAGCCCTGCCACAGTTGTCAAATATCCCTCTGTGCTTCAAATTTAGTCCAAATTATCACTTTGCATATGAGATGGTCTTTCGGAGGTCATGTTGAACCTCCTGCACTTTCCTGGATCACCATTCTAAATGGACATTTGCTAAAAATGTTTGTTTCTATTACGGTATCCTATTTTCCATCCTAAACATTTTGTTATGTTCCCTCCCTTTGTTGTTCGATTCAGTTTGGGAAATACCATCACCCACTGCTAATCCCTAGAGGTTGGTTGATTCTCTAATTGTTCTCCCACATATTATATGTGATGTGTACAGAGAAGCAAATGTTGTTAAAAGAATATGCCAAATTGATGTCATTTCTAAGTGAAATTTAATGCATCAGAATCTGTAGGTTATTTTGCATTGCGAAGCATTTTCATCATGATCATGAATGTTCTTCCAATTCAGAACTTTGATTATTTGAACAAGCTCTAAATATCCTGAAAACAGGCTGCTGTATTGTTTCCCTCTAATCTCTTTCTTGACCACTTAAATAAAGATGGCTCCTTCTTCAGCCATTTATAACATATATACTTTCAATTTATGATTTTACCTTTTACAGCAGAATAGCTTCTGTGCAGGCAGACTCTACTTCATCATCCACTGCTGGCTGTCTTCTCCAATGTAGCAATCACAACGTTATCTTACACCAAATGCTTCTAGAATGAAACCATGAATGTATTTATCACATAGAATCACAGAAAATCTATGGCACAAAAGGAGGTCTTAGTTGGAAAAAAGTTACCCATCCTAGTCTCATTTTTATGTGCTAATTATCTGTATTCAGCTATCTTTATTTTTCTTTTCCTGGTAGGCCAGCATTGTGGAAATACAAACCAAGGAAGCATAATAAAATACACAACTTGATATTCTACATTATGCATTTATTTGCCCTCTATGTTACGACTACAACAAATATTCCATCAAATTAGTTGGGCACAAGATTCACTTGACATGTTCATGAGGTGGGGGTCTGTGTTTCATGATAAACTCTTCCTGAATTTTGGACGTGGCTATCTTGTCTCAGTCTTGTTCTTCCAACCTGGAATGTCTAATGATTAAGCGCCATCTGTTCTACTTACTGAGAGAATTCTCCTCCATGATCCTGTCCACAGTTTACATACCATTAAAGGCTGATGTTAAGCAAGCACTCGATGTATTGAGTGCCACGATCAGCTGCTGAAATCTCTGCCCAGTTATCATCAACGTATCACCTGCAACATCAGGGGTCCAAGTTACTTGACCACTGCTATAGTTCTAGCAAAGTGTACTGTTTCATATCTAGACTACCTTTCAGGAAATCTGATCATCTGGCTGTCTTCTTCCTACTTTAAATTTTGAACTTTAAATTCATTGGCTTTATCATTTCAGAGGATCTGTCCTGGGTCCAGCACATGTCATTGCAAAGAAGGCATGGCAGCTCCTGTACTTTCTTAGAAGTTTGCAATGAATCGGCATATCCTTTAAAACTTTGTCAAATTTCTATAGATGCACAGTGGACAGCATACTGATTGGTTGCATCATGGCCTGGTATGGAAACACCAATGCCCTTGAATGTAATAGAGACAGCCCAGTGCATCATGATAAAGCCTTCCCACGAATGAGCACTGAAATCAACATCCATTTTCAAGGATCCCCACCATCCAGGCTATGCTTTTTTCTTACTGCTGCATCAGGAAAGAGATACAGGGGAAGCCTCAGGTCCCACACCACCAGGATCAGGAACAGTTATACCCCTCAACTATTAGCTTTTAAACCAGAGGGGACAACTTCACTCAACTTCACTCACCACCTCAACACTGAAACTGATTTCACAACTTATAGACTCACTTTCAAGAACTCTACAACTCATTCTCAATATTTATCGCTTATTTATTACAAACCCCATTTCCAGAAAAGTTGGGATATTTTCCAAAATGCAATAAAAACAAAAATCTGTGATATGTTAATTCACGTGAACCTTTATTTAACTGACAAAAGTACAAAGATTTTCAATAGTTTTACTGACCAACTTAATTGTGTTTTGTAAATGTACACAAATTTAGAATTTGATGGCTGCAACACACTCAACAAACGTTGGGACAAAGGCATGTTTACCATTGTGTTACATCACCTTTCCTTTTAATAACACTTTTTAATTATTTTGGAACTGAGGATACTAATTGTAGTAGATTTGCAATTGGAAATTTTGTCCATTCTTGCTTGATATAAGATTTCAGCTGCTCAACCATCCGTGGTCTCTGTTGTCTGATTCTCCTCTTCATGATGAGCCATGCATTTTCAATAGGAGATAGATCTGGACTGGCAGCAGGCCAGTCAAGCACATGCACTCTGTGTCTACAAAGCCACGCTGTTGTAGCCCGTGCAGAATGTGGCCTGGCATTGTCCTGCTGAAATAAGCATGGATGTTCCTGGAAGAGACATCGCCTTGATGGCAACATATGTCTCTCTAAAATCCTAATATACACCTCAGAGTCAATGATACCTTCACATACATGCAACTCACCCATACCGTGGGCACTGATGCACCCCCATACCATCACAGATGCTGGCTTTTGCACCTTTCGCTGATAACAATCAGGATGGTCGTTTTCATCTTTGGCACAGAGAACGACGCCCGTTTTTTCTGAAAACTAGCTGAAATGTGGATTCATCTGACCACAGCACATGGTTCCACAGTCTGTCGGTCCATCTGAGCTGAGCTCGGGCCCAGAGAACTCGCCAACGTTTCTGTATAGAGTTGATGTATGGCTTTCTCCTTGCGTAATACAGTTTCAAGTTGCATTTCTGGATGCAGCAACGGACTGTGTAAAGTGACAATGGTTTTCCGAAGTACTCCCGAGCCCAGGTGGCTATAATTGTCACAGTAGCATGACGGTTTCTTAGGCAGTGCCGCCTGAGGACTCGAAGATCATGCACATTCAACAGTGGTTTTCAACCTTGCCCTTTATGCATTAAGATGTCTCTGAATCTTTTCACAATATTATGTACTGTAGATGTTGAAAGACCTAAATTCTCTGCAATCTTGCGTTGAGAAATGTTCCTTTTGAACTGACTAACAATTCTCTCACGAAGTTTGGCAAAAAGGGGTGAGCCACGACCCATCTTTGCTTGCAAAGACTGAGCCTTTGATGTACGCTACTTTTATACCCAGTCATGGTAGCTCACCTGCTACCAATTAGCCTGCTTAATGTGGAGTCTTCCAAACCAGTGTTACTTGAATATTCTGTGCACTTTTCAATCTTATTTTAACTTTTGTTGAGTGTGTTGCAGCCATCACATTTTAAATTTGTGTATATTTACAAAATACAATTAAGTTGGTCAGTAAAACTATTGAAAATCTTTTCTTTGTACTTTTGTCAGTTAAATAAAGGTTTACGTGAATTAACATATCACAGATTTTTGTTTTTATTGCATTTTGGAAAATATCCCAACTTTTCTGGAAATGGGATTTGTATTATTATTTTGCATTTTCTTTTTTGTATTTAAACAGTTTTTTGCAAGTTGATTGTTCGTCCTGTTGGGTGCAGTCTTTCATTGATTCTATTGTTTTTACTGTGAATGCCTGCAAGTAAATGAATCTTTGCATTGCAGATGGTGGCATATATATACTCTGATAATAAAATTATGTTGAACTTTGACTGTTCATGGTTAGCCTGAATTTCCTGACATCCCTTAAAAATTAGTCTAATAATTTACCACCACCAAAATTAAACAACTAACCTGAAATTACTATTTATCCCTCTTCCATTAATTATCCCCAAAACATTTATCTACTCTGAAGGAAATTTTGTGCTAATTCACTTATGCAAGTACTGTAGTCCAAAAAGTCTTAGCCTATTTGGGCTCATCCTGACCAAGATATATCCTTTGTTCAAATCAACCCTACCATACCTTATCCCGTTCTGAAAAATTAGCTTGTTTTTCTCTCTTTCCCATTTCTGATAGATTCCAGACTTGAAATGTTAATTGTAATTTTTCATAGATACTACTAATCTTTAAATTTTTTAGTGTTTTTGTTTCTATTTCAGTTTTCCAGCATTTGCAAATTTTTGATTTTTTAGATCAAATGTATTGTAGGTTTGTTGTTTATCTGCATTGTTTCCTATCACTTTGCTCAAATTTCATGGCTTTGAGAAATGGTCACTAATAATTGCATAAGTTTTTCACTCTATTTACACATATTTTACTGTAGCCATTGACTCTGTCCAACAACTTTTTTTTTACATTCACAGGTCATTTATTTTTCCTTTTTCTCTTCCTTCCTGAATGTCTTAATTTTCTTGCTACTGTTTAACATTCCTGGCTTTTACTTTTTTCTGTCTGCATATCACAATATGAACTGTGAGTATATCACAAATAATTAGGTTTAAATAAACCATATTTTGACCAATTATGCCCAGAATCCCAAAATTAAGAAAATGATGCAATAGAACATGCAATCAAGCCAGTAAAACTTAATTTGTAAATAATATGTGATCCTGTAGCGCCTCATTTCCTAGCGTATCCGAACCGACTCACAATTAGATAGCCTACTGGGGTTTGCGAGCACAGAGCTTTGGAGCCTCTTCGCCATGGGGGGCCGGTTGACAGAGGCTTAAAAGTGAGGCTGAAGTTTTCGAATAAAGTTTTTTTCCTTCGACTGCAGTTACCGACTCCGTGTCGTAATTTTAGCGCTGTTTGTAGCACACCGCTACAATTGGTGACCCCGACGGTCCAAACGATTTTTGGACCAGAAATGACCGACGCCGCCTCTGTTCATGCGGTTTCGTTGAAACTGCCGGGTTTCTGGACACAGCGCCCGGACCTATGGTTCCAGCAAGCCGAAGCCCAATTCCAAGTTCGCCGGATCACCTCAGAAGACACCCGCTACTACTACGTGGTGGGCTCCCTCGACCAGGACACAGCTGCCCAGGTCGCGGAGTTCGTACAGTCGCCCCCGGCAGACGGCAAGTACACGGAATTCAAAGCCCTGCTCCTCAGGACTTTCGGACTCTCAAGGCGCGAGCGGGCTGCCCGTTTACTGCACCTGGATGGCTTGGGCGACAGACCTCCATCGGCTTTAATGAATGAGATGTTGTCTCTGGCCGAGGGACACACAGGCCTCATGTTTGAGCAGGCATTCCTGGAGCAGCTGCCCGAGGACATATGCCTGCTGCTGTCCGACGCGGATTTCAGTGACCCCCGGATGGTGGCAGCCCGGGCGGACTTGCTGTGGAACGCCAAAAAGGTGAGCGGGGCGTCCATCGCACAGATCTCCCAGCCACGCTCCCGGCAGCAAACCAGTCCAGGCCCGGCCGCAGAGCCCACTAACCCCCGGCCCAATGACCACTGGTGCTTCTACCACCAGCGGGGGGGGCGCAGAAGCCCGCCGTTGCCGCCCGCCCTGCAAGTTCCCGGGAAACGCCAGGGCCAGCCGCCGCTGATGGCTACGGCGGCTGGCCATCGGGATAGCCTCCTGTATGTGTGGGATAGAAGGTCGGGACGCCGGTTTTTGGTCGATACTGGGGCTGAGATCAGCGTTTTACCTCCGACGAGTTACGACACCCGCAGCAGGGCACCGGGTCCCCCCCTGAGGGCCGCGAATGGCAGCACAGTAAGGACCTATGGCACCCGTCAGGTGCAGCTACTGTTCGGCCCCAGCCAGTTTACGTGGGACTTCACACTGGCCGCCGTAGCCCAACCGCTTCTGGGTGCGGATTTTTTGCGAGCTCACAGCCTGCTGGTTGACCTGCCCAGGAAGAGACTGGTACACGCCGAGACCTTTCAGACGTTCTCCCTGGGCGCGGCCCAGTTGCCAGCCCCTCACCTCGGCTCCATCACGCTGTCCGACAACGACTTCACCAGGGTCCTGGCGGAGTTCCCATCGGTTCTGGCACCGCAGTTCACAGCAGCCATGCCCAGGCACGGCGTACAGCACCACATCCCGACACAGGGACCACCCCTCCATGCCCGTGCTCGGCGGCTTCCCCCGGACAAGCTCCGACTGGCGAAGGAGGAGTTCCAGAGAATGGAGGAATTGGGGATCATCCGGCGGTCCGACAGCCCCTGGGCTTCCCCCCTGCACATGGTGCCCAAAGCGACGGGGGGCTGGAGACCGTGCGGCGACTACCGCAGGCTGAACAAGGCTACCACACCGGACCGCTACCCTGTGCCGCACATTCAGGACTTTGCGGCAAACCTGCACGGCGCCCGGATCTTCTCCAAGGTCGACCTTGTCCGAGGGTACCATCAAATCCCGATGCATCCTGACGACGTCCCCAAAACGGCTCTCATCACCCCGTTTGGCCTCTTCGAGTTCCTCCGCATGCCGTTCGGCCTGAAGAATGCCGCACAGACGTTCCAGCGGTTAATGGACGCGGTGGGACGGGACCTGGACTTCGCGTTCATCTATTTGGATGACATCCTCATAGCCAGCGGCAGTCGTCAGGAGCATCTGTCCCACCTCCGTCAACTCTGCGCCCGACTGAGTGAGTACGGTCTTACAATCAACCCTGCCAAATGCCAGTTCGGACTTGATACCATTGACTTCCTGGGCCACAGGATTACTAAAGACGGGGCAGCCCCTCTGCCCGCTAAGGTAGCTGCGGTCCGCCACTTCCCCCGACCCACCACGATCAAAGGCCTTCAGGAATTCGTAGGTATGGTCAATTTCTACCGCCGCTTCCTCCCTTCAGCTGCCCGGATCATGCGCCCCCTGTTCGCCCTGATGTCGGGTCCGAGCAAGGACATTACCTGGGACGAGGAGTCCGCCGCCGCTTTCGTTCAAACGAAGGAAGCTTTGGCTGACGCCGCAATGCTAGTACATCCCAGAATGGACACCCCTACCGCCCTCACAGTGGACGCATCAAACACGGCAGTCGGTGGGGTGCTGGAGCAGCTCATCGCAGGTCGCTGGCAACCCCTGGCGTTTTTCAGCAAACACCTGCGGCCACCCGAGCTCAAGTACAGTGCTTTTGACCGGGAACTGTTGGCGCTCTACCTGGCAATCCGGCATTTCAGGTACTTCCTAGAAGGTCGGCCCTTCACCGCGTTCACGGACCACAAACCGCTTACCTTTGCGTTTACGAAAGCATCCGACCCCTGGTCATCCCGCCAGCAACGCCACCTGTCCTACATCTCTGAATACACAACGGATGTCCGGCACGTCTCGGGTAAGGACAATGTCGTGGCGGATGTGCTCTCTCGCCCTATCGTTCATGCCCTTTCCCAAGGGGTAGACTTTGAGGCACTGGCAGAGGCACAGCAGGTAGATGAGGAGATTCCGAGTTACAGGACTGCAGTCTCTGGTTTGCAGCTCCAGGACCTCCCCGTGGGCCCAGGTGAGAGGACCCTACTCTGTGACGTCGCCACCGACCAGCCCCGTCCGGTCGTCCCCGCAGCCTGGTGGCGACGTGTTTTCGACTCCATTCATAACTTGGCGCATCCCTCCATCTGGACAACTGTCCGGCTGGTTTCCAGCAGGTTCGTTTGGCACGGTCTCCGCAAACAGGTCAGTGAATGGGCCAGAACGTGCATGCACTGCCAGACGGCCAAGGTTCAGCGGCACACCAAAGCCCCACCGCAGCAGTTCCATCCCGCCCACCGGCGTTTCGACCACATTCATGTGGATATCGTGGGCCCCCTGCCAGTGTCGCGCGGAGCGCGTTACCTCCTGACTATCGTGGACCGGTTCACAAGATGGCCAGAGGCGGTCCCGCTCACCGACACCACCTCCGAATCTTGCGCCCGAGCCCTGCTCGCCACCTGGATATCCCGCTTTGGTGTACCAGCCCACATTACCTCCGACAGAGGCGCCCAGTTCACCTCCAGCCTGTGGTCAGCTATGGCCAGCCTTTTGGGGACTCAGCTGCACCACACCACTGCCTACCACCCACAGTCGAACGGGCTAGTGGAGCGTTTCCACCGTCACCTGAAGTCGGCCCTCATGGCCCGCCTGCGAGGAGCCAACTGGGCGGACGAGCTTCCCTGGGTCCTTCTCGGCATCCGCACAGCGCCCAAGGACGACCTGCACGCCTCGTCGGCCGAGTTGGTATACGGCGCGCCCCTGGCCGTCCCCGGGGAGTTCCTACCAGCCCCGAGGGGGCAAGAGGAAGATCCCGCTGCAGTCCTGGGCAGACTTCGCGAGAAGCTCGGTAACCTGGCCCCCATACCCACTTCACAGCATGGGCGGCACCCGACCTGCGTACCCAAAGACCTACGGAACTGTAAGTTTGTGTTTGTACGAAGGGGCGGGCATCGGCCACCGCTGCAGCGGCCATACGAGGGGCCGTTTACGGTGCTCCGGAACAACGGGTCCACGTTCGTGCTGGACGTTGGGGGGAAGGAGGAGGTTTTCACGGTGGACCGCCTCAAGCCGGCCCATGTGGACCTGGCGCAACCGGCCGAGTTTCCGGCGCCTCGGCGCAGAGGCCGACCTCCCAAGCAGGTTCTGGCCCAGGCTGTGGACATTGGGGGGTGTATCGCCGGTTCTGGGGTGGGGTTATGTAGCGCCTCATTTCCTAGCGTATCCGAACCGACTCACAATTAGATAGCCTACGGGGGTTTGCGAGCACAGAGCTTTGGAGCCTCTTCGCCATGGGGGGCCGGTTGACAGAGGCTTAAAAGTGAGGCTGAAGTTTTCGAATAAAGTTTTTTTCCTTCGACTGCAGTTACCGACTCCGTGTCGTAATTTTAGCGCTGTTTGTAGCACACCGCTACAATCCTATGATAATAGGCATAGACCTTCATCGAAGCAGACAGAAAAATGCTTGACACTCCCCCATGCTTCTATTATTATTTTAAACAAAATTATAAAACTATAGCATTAATCAGGCAAATTTAAGATCTTGGGTTCAACGGAGATTTATACCCTTTCAAATGCAATGGCTTATTAGTTTTTTTTAAATTTGCTCTAGTAGCTCCAATTTTAATGTGTGGGAATAAACTAGGGAACTGCAAACTGGTGAGTCTGACAATAGTAATGCTAAAGTTATAGGAGGAGAGTCGAGGGACAGTATCTATCTGCATTTGGAAGAGTGAGGACCATTACGGATAGTCAGCATGGTTTTGAGCAAGGGAAATAGTCTTTCAAAACTTTGATTGATCTCCCTTGATTTAAAAGGGGCCTGAGGTACAACAGTTTCCAAGCAGTAGGTGGCCGGTGTATGGAATAAGCTGTATAATTCAACAAAGCTGGGACTGTTTAAAGTGAACTTTAAAGCCTGCAAACTTTTGCATTTTCCTATGGAATCCAAAATGTTATTGTTAACTGCGTACTTTTGGTACTTGTTTTCGGATACCAGAAAATAGATAAAATTAACATCCCAAAGCATTTGCCATTCAACATATTCATTTAAAGGCAGACTCTTGGTTCCAATAAATTGTCAGAATATGTTTTTAACTGAGAATATGGTTTTCCTGAATTACAGGATTCTTTTATATATTTTTTTCTGAATAACATAATTTAGGTCAGTGACATACTTTTAATATCATCAGTTAAAATTTACTTGAATAAATATAATGGCTCTTTGAAAAGTTTGGTGTATTTTTCAGGGGAGTTCTTGATGATGTAGAATTAAAGTCACAGTCATCGTATGATATAGGTCATTTCCATTACAAACTAAAGATTTATATTTTCTACCATTTTGCAAATAAAACAATAATGAATGCTAATAACTAGATATGCAGATGGTTAACATATTTATTTGCATTTCTTGAAATATTTTATGAGATTTTATAAGGCATTGCAAGTAGGCAGTGTACATTGTTATTGGATTTCTTCGTATTTGTGAAGAAATTATTACATTTAGCCTCTTTCTTTGTTGTGTATGATTTTTACTGAGTAAACTGCATTTCCAAGCTGAAGAATGTAAAATGATTGTAGCATTGTCAATTCTAATTGCTTATGAATTTTTTTCAATGTTCCAGTACTTGTTGTTTCTGTTCCTGACAGTGGATCTCATTATATGCAAATTGTTTATCATTATAAGTAAAATTATAGAACAAAGAGACCCAACTGTATTAGTATATGGTTCCCTTGAAAGTGGCGTTATCGGGTGTTGAAGAGGGGTTATGGCATACTGACCTTCATCAGTCATGACATTGAGTGTGGAAGTTGGGAAGTTATGTTACATTTCTACAAGACACATTTGGAGTACTATTTTTAATTTTGCTCCCCTGTATAGGATAGATGACATAAAGCTGGAGAAAGTACAAAAAATATTTACAAAGAAGTTGCCAGGACTCAAGGGACTAAATTATAGAGAGACATTGAGTCGGTTGTGACTTAATTCATTGGAGTGTAAAAGAATGAGTAGTGATATTACGGAGGTGAATAAAATTGAGCTTGCACAGTTAGGGTGAATGCACAGTCTTTTTCCCAGGGAAGGGAATCAAGAGCTAGGGGGAATCAATAGAGGGGGGATAATTGAATAACAGATTGTGATGCATATATTCAATAAGCTGCAAGAGGAAGTGCTTAAGGCAGATACATTAACAACATTTGAAGGACATTTAGACAGGTGCATTCGTAGGAAAAAATTCTTTCATTCATATGAAAGAACTCTACGTCTTAAGAACTACAAAACGACCACCCAGTGGCACTGATGCCAGTTATCATGAAGTGCTTTAGATGGCTGATAATGGCACAAAACAATCTCCATTCCTCCTACATTGGACACCTATCAATATGCTTACCAACAAAACCGCTCTACAACAGATGCCACAGCATTTGTCATGTGCCTGGTCCTGACACTTCTAGAAAACAAAGACACTTATGTCAGAATGCTGTTTCTAGATTTCAGTTCAGCATTCAACACTAGTCCCATGGACTTTGGTGAATAAACTCCTGTTCCTTGGGTCTAAATATACTACTATACAACTGGGTGTTGGATTTTTGAATGAACAGACCCCAGATGGTTAGGACACACAATTGCTTCTCCCTCCCAATCATCCTGAACACAGGATGGTGGGGCTCATCACCAGCAATAATGAGGCAGCCTACAGAGAGGTAGAGGAAGAGCTTGAGGCATGGTGTCAGGCAAATAACCTTTTCCTTAATGTCAACTGGACAAAGGAGATTGTTATCAACTTCAGAAGAACTCACACCCTTCTTACATCAGTGGCACAGCAGTGGAAACTGTAAGCAGTTTCAAACTCCTGGGAATGCACATCATACACATCCTCCCATGGTCCTGAAACACATCCTACACAGTCAATAAAGCTCACCAATGCCTTTACTTTCTGAGGAGGCTGAAGTGAGCTGGACTTGCACGTCCATACTCACGTCATTCTACAGATGCACAGTAGAGAGCATCCTGACAAGCTGCATCACTACTTTTTCCAGAAACTGTACTGATGTGGACAGGAAAGCTCAACACTGGTAGTCAAAACTACCCAATGCATCATCAGCACCAGTCTACCTGCCACCAATGACGTATATACAGTAGCATCCATGCTAGGACCACCAGACTGAAAAGCAATTATTTCCCCCAAACAGTAAGGCAGATCAACACCTCCACCCACTAACTCCACAACTAAATATTAATACGCAGCAGCCTCTCCGGACTCTGGATTGGGGATTGCCAAACGTTATGTGGATTTTCTGGTGCAATCTGTTTTGTCATATGCTTTCGTGATAACATTCTGGAGGAACGTTGTCGCATTTTTTAACTGCATTGCATTTGTGGTTTCTAAATGACAAATATTCTGAATCTGAATTACTTTATTGCCTGTCATTCACCTTATGTACAGCCTAGAGTCATTTTATGGACATATAATCAATCCATGTATTTATGTTTATTGTGTATTATTTTTGTATTCTTTATCTTTTGTGGGTTTCTTTGTGCTGCATTGGATCTGGAGTAACAATTACTTTGTACTCCTTTACACTTAATCAGAGGAAATTACATTAAGCAATCTTGAATCTTAAATTTGGAGGGATATTGGGTCAAATGTAGCAAATAAGAATGGTTGAGAATGCCATATTGTTTGGCATGGGTTAGTTGGTCTGACGGATCTGTTTCTTTACAATGAATCTTTACAAGTGCCCCTTGGTTTAGCCACAAACTTAAGGATTTTTTTTTGTAAATTAGAGCTTGTTTACAGGTTTATTTTAGTGTCTTTAAAAAAAATCCTTTTGCATCTCCTGCCATGGCTTTTACAATGATCAGCTATATAAACTAATTGGATCTTGGAGCATGATATTGTTTCTTGCTGTGTTGTTAGTAATTAGCAGGTTGGATTTAGTTTAGATTATTACTTACTTGTTTATTGTTATTTACACCAGGATGCAACAAAATTCCTTGCTCACATTAAATTTGCTGAGTAAACTGTACACATTGTACTAATGAATACCCCAATAAATAATGATGAACACAAAGCAGTAGAAAGATTCAAATATGGTCGTGCAGTCTGAAGTAGTGCAAAAAATACTTAAAGTGACATTAGTGCAAAACAGAGAAACATACACTTAAAGAGTTGCTGAGTGAAGAGGTGAATCATTCAGAAGAGTGAAAACGGTGATTGGTTCGGAAGTCTGATAGCAGTGGGAAGAAACTGTTTTTAAGTCCGGACTTCTGAAATGTCAAGGTGCTGTATCTACTGTTAGAAGACAGAAGATGAAAAAAGGAATGTTTTCCTTTTTGTGCACAGGGTATACCTGATGAACTTTCAACCTTATTGGGGCAGGTGATGATGTTGTAGCTATTAAAACAGCTTGGACAGAGGTACAACTAGCTTTGATGTGCGAGTCTTCGGTACTGCATTCAGGATATTATTCCTTCTTGTGCTTTTATGCTCCATGTGTTCTCTGCTATTTCTTGATCTTCCATGGCTAAATCTTACAATCCAGTTGGCTAAAGACTTTTATCTGTGATGGAGGGAAACTCAGAAGGAATCCAAGATAAATCATTCCCTTGGTATTTCTTGCAACTGCATGTGCATCATTCTTGTCTTCATCATTCATCTGCTGGGCTTCACCATCATTAATGATGCAATGATTCTTTTGGTCTCCTTCCATGAACTGTTTAATTCATGAATAGATGTGGTAAGACTGCAGACAAAAGATGATTGGAATTCTCTCCCTTAATAGTCATTAAAGTAAGATAAGTTGTCAATTTTAAATGTGTAATTGATACATTTTGTTTACCAAAGGAAACAATATAGTGATCTAGGCAGCTATATAGCTGCTGGAGTGTTGTAATGGCTTCTTGCTGTCCCTGTGAACCAACAATATGGAGAAAAATGAATTATTTGTTCAATTTAGTTGCTGTTATGGTCTTGAATTTTTGTTTGTTCAAAACCTTGTTCTTCTATATAACAAATTAACCACTAAAGGTAATTTGGTGAATTGAAGTACTTAGAGTTTTTATAAGTAGAGAGAATATGGAACTTGCAGAATAAATGGAGTTCTTCTTAAAGGATATAAATCATTCATCTTTTTATTGACTTGTATAAAAATTTTAATTAAAAGTTATTCAAACTAATTTCTTCCATAACTCTTAATCCACCTCAATTGAACTATAAACAGTGTTATTCTTACTTATTAATTGTCAGATATTTACAGTCAGAATCATAGACTTGTACACTACAAAAATGGGGCCTTCAACCCACCATGTCTATGCCAGTCTTTTTGGCCCAATTCTATTTGCCACATTAGGTACATACTATCCCATGCCTTGTCTATTTAAGGGCTTATCAATTTACCTCTTAAAAATGGTAATTGTATCTGACAGCAAGTTCCTCTTTTCAATCACTTTGTGTAAAAAAATGTATCTGACAAATCCTCTTAAGCTTTTCTTCCTCTCACCTTAAATCTACTGCCTCTTGTTTTTATTAACCCTACTTTAGGAGAAAGGTTTTGATTATCTACCCAATCCATGCCTGTCATAATTTTCTATATCCTCATCATCCTCCTTTTCAGGAAAAACAAGCCCAGTCTATTTGATCTCTCCAAAACCTGAAGCCATCCCTGGCAGGCAATATCCTGGTGAATCTCTGCATTCTTTTCATCCTTTCTGTAGTATGGCAACCAACAGTACATACTGTACTGCAAGTGTAGTCTAACAAGTGTCATATAAAATTGCAACATAAATGCAAGTATGTCATATGCCCTTTTTACCACCCTATCCACCTTAAAGGTTAGAATAGTGTTTCTTGAATATTGAACAGACCTTTATAAAATATTTTACTCATGGGTTCATCCAACAGGTAAAAGCTGCTTTAACAAATCAGTCAAATCAAATGAAGTTTAATTGTTACATGGATACAGCTAATTGGCACAGCGTTCGTCTGGGGCCAAGGTGCAAAAACTTACACATGCATTCAAAATAGCGAGAAAGGAAAAAAATATATGGTCACATAATGAAATACATATTTAGTCCAAGACACTGAGCAACGTCCCACAAATTGATGGTGCCCGCAATCCTGCCTGTAATTCCGCCGATCCAGCACTGACAGAAGAGGCCACTCCCCCAACTGAGCCCAGATGCCATGCTACATTGCAAGCCTGCGGCTTGAGGCCTAGTCCTTGCTACAACCAGGACGGCATCACTGTCTCACTGCCAAACAAAGGTGTAGGCCTGCTGCATTCAATGTCCAACAGGGTCTTGAGATCGCAAAAGAAACATCCAAGACAGTAACTCATGGTTTCACTGCACACCGCCTTCACGTCAACTCAAAAGCACCAACTCTTTTGCCCCTGAGTAACAGGTAGCAGCAAGGTCTGCACCCAGGTCAGCTCTTTTGAAACCAATCTGGTACCTCCTGTAGCCTGATGGCCTGACTTGCCTTCTCTGAAGCACTGACCAGCTCTTACGACACTCCACCCAGCTACATAAATGGTGTGGTAGACCTGCTGTACACATAGTTATTGGCATTAAGAATAGTCTTACTATGTATAAAAACATATTTAACAAAGAAAAAAGCACCTTTGGTTGACCCCTGAGAGGCCACTGCATGTATATGTGCTGCCATCTTACCGGAATTTTTTAATGCTTTTACTAAGTGTTAAATGCTTCCCTATCAGCTTACTTACATTCTATTCAGTATTCCCAGTTCCTTCGGCTCCACCGCATCTGCTCCCAGGATGAAGCTTTCTGTTCCAGGACATCTCAAATGTCCTCTTTCTTTAAGGATTGCGGTTTCTCTTCTGCCGTCATCAATGATGCCCTCACCCGCATCTCCTCCATTTCCTGCATTTTGTCCCTCACCCCATCCTCCCATCACCCCAACAGGGACCGAGTTCCCCTTGTCCTCACCTACCACCCCACCAGCCTCCAGATCCAGCACATTATCCACAGCAACTTCCGCCACAGGACACTACCACTAAGCACATCTTTCCCTCTCTACCCCTCTCTGCTTTCCGCAGGGATTGTTCCCTCCGCGACTTCCTGGTCCACATGTCCCTTCCCACAGATCTCCCACCTGGCACTTATCCCTGCAAGCGTAAGTGCTACACCTGTCCCTACACCTCCTCTCTTACCACCATTCAGGGCCCCAAACAGTCCTTCCAGGTGAGGCAACACTTCACTTATGAGTCTGTTTGGGTCATCTATTGCATCCGGTGCTCCCGGTGCGGCCTCCTCTACATCGGTGAGACCTGATTGGGGGACCGGTTCGTTGAGCACCTCCGCTCCGTCCACCACAGACAGGATCTCCCGGTTGCCACCCACTTCAACTCTTTTTCACATTTCCATTCAGACATGTCCATATATGGCCTCCTGCCATGATGAGGCCAAACTCAGATTGGAGGAGCAACACCTCATATACAGTCTAGGTAGTCTCCAGCCACTTGGCATGAACATTGAGTTCTCCAACTTCCGGTAATTCCCTCCTCCTCCTCCCTTCCCCCATCCCAGTTTCACTCAGCCTCCTCCTCCAGCTGCCTGTCACCTCCCTCATGGTTCTGTCTGCGTCTACTACCCATAGTGCTTTCCTCTTACACTCATCCTTCACCTTTCCTGCCAATCCCCTCCCTGCTTCCCCTCCTCCACCCCTTGATCTTTCCCCTTACTGGTTTTTCACCTGGCACCTACCAGCCTTCTCCTTCCCACCTTCTTTATACGGCCCTTGCCCCCTCCTTCTTCAGTCCTGATGAAGGGTCTCGGCCCAAAACGTTGACTGCTCGTTTCCATGGATGCTGCTGAAGTTCCTCCAGCTTGTTGCACCTAGCTTACTGAACCTTTCCTCATAAAACATGGCTCTCTAATCCAAGTAACATCCTGGTAAATTTCCACTGCAGCCTCTGTAAAGCTTTCAAATCTTTCCAATGGGCAACTGTAACTGAACACAGTACAGTAAATGTGACCTAACCAGAGATTTATAAAGCTGTAACATTACTTTATGTCCCTTGAACTTAAGTCCCCATCAAATAAAAGCCAACACACCATATCCTTTATAAACCATCCTATCAACTTGTACAGTAATCTTGAGGGATCTATGGACTTGGAACCCAGGATTCCTCAGTTTCTCCACAAGGCTAAGAATCCTGCCATTAACTTTATACTCAGCCTTC
Organism: Hypanus sabinus; assembly: GCF_030144855.1. Lineage (NCBI taxonomy): Eukaryota > Metazoa > Chordata > Chondrichthyes > Myliobatiformes > Dasyatidae > Hypanus > Hypanus sabinus. Next base: position 133,343,508 of record NC_082707.1, read on the forward strand.
AAGTTCAACGTTCCAAGGTGTTTCACTTCACACTTTTCTCAGCCCAGCTCTGCATCCTGTCAATGTTCCATTGCAACCTACAACAGCCTTCTACACTGTCCGTAGCATCACCAACCTTAATGTTATATGCAAACTTACTAAACCACCCTTCCACTTCCTTATCTAAGTCATTTATAAAAATCATGAGAGGGGGAGTACAGAACAGATCCTTGTGGAACACTAGTCACCGATGCCCATGTAGCATACAATGCATCTATTACCACTCATTGTGTTTTGCAGGCAAACCAATTCAGAATCCTTGCAACAGTGTTTCCCTGCATCCTATGTGTCCTGGCTTCCTGATAGAGTTTATGATGAGGCACTTTATTAAATGCCTTAATAAAATCCATATACACTACATCCATTGCTCTACCTTCATTGATTTGTTTTCTCACTTCTTCAAAAAGATGGATCAGGCTTGAGAAGTACAACCTGCCCCTCTCAAAGCAATGGTGACTGCTAATTTTCTATTTAGACTATGCTTCTCCAAATGCTCGTAAATTCTGTCTCTATGAATCCTTTCCAATAGTTTGCTCACCACTGATGAAAGACTCACTGGTCTATAATTCCCAAGATTGTCATATTACCCTCTTGTACAAAGGAATAATATTTGCCATTCTCCAATCTTCTGGTACCACTCCATGTCCAGTGAGGATGCAAGGTGTTTTGCATCCTCACTGGTGATAGTTTTGCAGGGGCAGATATTTTCTTTCTCAAAGATATTATACCTTGTTGGTCACAAGCTAACATTGCAGCACATGCTAGAAGGAAACAAATTTTACTGCTTTAGTTTAAAATATAACTTAGATCCCTGAAGGTTAGGAACACAAACAAATACTGGTATTTGCTGCAAAGCCCTTGAAACTTGGTAACTCATAGATTGTTGGACATCCTGGGTCAAATTCAGCAGTTGTCCAGATGTATACAGTATTGTAATGTTGGAGCTACAGTACTCAGATTTTTACCACCTTTCATAGATTTTTCAGATATGGGTTGACGGATAGTTATTTGCAAGGACTCATGGGAAAATTCTCCTGTCCTTCTTGTAAAGTATTTGTTTCAGTCTGAAGTACACTTGGTTCTCACTTGAAAGGCAGTCAGCATTACAGTCCTGACCAAAGGATGCAGGACTTGACTTCAAACCTTTTATGATCATATGATATTCCAAAGTTCTTTCAGCCAATGAAGTAGTTTGGTTTTGTTGTTGCTTTTACAATATAAGCCTCACTTCACTTTTTCATGCCAACCTCTGCCAAAAATGGTGCATAGTTTTTTACATTTCAATGCTCAATCTATGCTGCATTATATTGTAATTGTTCTGCTCACCAGCTGTTGTGCTGTGTGAATTTGGGGATGTGGTCTCTAAAAAAAATCTTGACTATTTTAGTGTAAAAGATTGTAATAATCCATGTCACATCAAACTTATTCCCCAATTTATCTAGTACAGTTTATGACAAACTGCTGTTTGTGCTGCAATGGTTTGAAGTAAGCTGTAGAGAATTATAAAACTGTAAAATTAACCAGCTCCATCATTGTCTCTAGCCTCTGTAGTATCCAAGTCATCTCAAGGAACAGTGCTTCAGAAAGGTGGTGTTCATCATTAAGGACCTCTACCATTCATACATGTTCTCTTCTCATTCTTATCGTCGGGAAGGAAGTACAGAAACCTGAAGGCACACACTCAACAATTCTGGAACAGCTTCTTTTCCCTTGTCATCCGATTTCTTAATAGACATTGAACCCATAAACACTACCTCACTACTTTTTTAATTAACTATTTTTTGCACTGCGTAATTATTTTAACTGTTTTAAATTTGTATCTATTTGCTGTAATTCCCAGTTTTCTTTTTTCTCTCTATTATCATGTATTGCATTGTAATACTGCCACAAAGGTAACAAATTTCACAACATATTCCGGTGATATTAAACCTGATTCTGATATTAACATGTAGTATTACTTTAACACTGGTTGAGGCCATTCAGCAATCTCCATAGGGAACATAAACGACAACAGGTTACACAAAGCTAAGTAGGGTTTTGACTGATGAAAATGCTTGAGAAGCTGACTTAAGTTTGATAGATCAGATTACCTCCTTTCGCATCAAAAGAAAACATACAAATACAAGAATTTCAAACTATTTTGCCTATTGCTGATTATAGAGATCAATGTTCTTATTATCATTGTTGCCCATTGTTTAATCATTTTGGGTGCTACATTATGTTCTATATGACATGAGTAAAAATTTGTTTTTACTAGTACCTAATTTGTGTACTAGTGCGTAATACTTATTGGCGAAGGAATTCATACATTGATTTATTCTTTCAAAAAAGCTTCGACGTTTGGCTTTTAAATTTTTTTAACTCCCTTCCTGTGAAACAACAGTTAACGTTCATCCACTTGCTGTATCTTCGGACACCTGGTGCTGATAATGGACTGCCTTCATACAATACTATTGACAGTTGCATCCTCCAAATCTTCATTTTCATTGTAACATTGAAGATGATTCTCTATGCCTTCAAATTTATCCCTAACTTGGTTCATTTCCACTCCCGGCGGTTTCTGGCATCTCCAAGCCTAAATGCTTGAAACTGCAGTGAGTTAAACAGTTGAAAATTATCTTACTACAGTCGACCTTCACTAATCCGACTACCTGTAATCCATTTCCTTCAATAATCTGGCACTGATTTCAAATTTCCCGCGCAACTGCAATTTCAAATTTCCTGGGCCACCGTACCAATCTGCTCCACATTGTTTTGGTTGCGCGAGATCTGTTCACGTGTTGGTACGCTCTTGTAAGCACAGACAGTCGATTCCTGCTTGTTTTTCTGCATTTATTAATATCATTTGCGTGAGGCGCAGCCGCATGGCACTGCCTGTCTCACCCACCAGCGACAGGGGAGCTGGTGCATGCTGGGACGGTCTGCTTTCTTGCCCACCTACCAGCAGTTGCACACTGCACTCCAGCATCACTTGGCCGGTGCTCCGTTCTTTTCTGCTTACGACCTCAGATCAGATGTGGCAACCTGCTGAATTTAACCATATTACTAAGTAGAGGAAGAGAAACTAACAAGGATTCCCTCAGGAAATGCGATTGAAGAGGGAAGAGCCCAACGCCAAGTACCTGACTGCCTGCCGGTCGCGTGAAATGTGGCGTATAGAAGACCTCCTTTCTCCGACTTCTGCTTCTGCTCACCCAGATGTGCTACCACCAAGATTAACAGTTTTTGAAGAAACTGTTGTGTCAGTTTCATCACCAGTTCCTGATGCTTCACTCATTTTTCAAGATGAAGATGTTGATGATCCTGACAGCCCCACACTTGCAAACATGTAACTTTGCCTGAAGGTATATTAAACGTCTCACTTTAGAAACAGAAGTGCTCAACTGTTCTGTATAAGTTAATTCTTGTACATTTACCTGTACCCTTTATTTTATCTGTGCCTGTACAATATATTAGTTTATTAAAATTTCACTTGCTACTCATTTAATATTTCTGTTTCATTATTATCTAATTTGTACTGATTTACATGATATTTTAAAGGTATGATGAGGCGGTTAGCAATGCCTAATGTGATCCTTCTGTAATTCGGCACTTTCACGAATCCGGCACTCCGCAGGTCCCAGTGGTGCCGGATTAGTGAAGGTCGACCTGTACTTTTTTCTTGCCAAATATCAATGCTACAAATCACTGCTTTTTGAACACAAACATCAACAACTAACACTATTGGAAAAACTGTTTGATCTAAGTATGACTGATGCTAGCTAGAACCTGCTCAATGACAGAGTCATGTTACAATCAAGTGGCATAATGACCCAAATAAACAAAGGAAATTCCAACAAGTTTCTCGATTAGTTATTGATTTTTAAGAGTTGATCCAAATAAGTGGCTGCTCCAATTAACTGTTGGGCCAGTTATCTGGAATCCACTGTATTATTGGAAATGTTGTAGTGTAGTAGTTCTCTGAAGGCTGGTGAACTTGAAAAGACAAAATTAACTTCACACCTTGTAGGTATTTACCCTGCCTTTGGCAAACAAAACACCATACACAAGGTGTATAGGATAAAGTACCAATTTAAGGATGAATAGTTCAATGCAGATGGGACACATTGGGACATTAATGAGCTAAAAAATAAAAGCTGAGTGTTTCAGAAACAAGTTCAATATACAAACTTTTCTTTGAGACAAAGAAGCCTCTTTTGAGATTTCAGACCAACTGTCTATTTGCCCACAGAAAAGTTTGAAGTTTGAACTACTAATATAAAATTTAACTTTGACAAGTATTTAACATGAACCCAATATTAGTCTTCTAACGTAGTTTGAACATATTAAAAGATGTCCTTTAGCATTGTACAGGAATCTTTCTTGAAGATTTCCTTGAAGTATTGGTTCCCAGGTATACTTGTGTTGACTATTATAATTTTGTTAATATTTTAGGTGGGAAGATATTATTGTACTAGAATGTTCAGGAGCAATTTGCAAACATGCAAAGTGCATGTTCAGGAGCAATTTGTACATTATCCCTTTAATCATCTAGCAACATTTCCGGCATCTTAACTTTAAGATGGCGGCGCGATGCAGTTTGCAGTGGCCTCTTTGGAGTTGATATCTGTTATTTGTGAAGCGGGGTGCTGTGCACAACCCTAATCTGATGGAAAACAGACGTGGGAGTACGGAGGAACATCTGGAAATCTTCAGGAAGGCCTCCTCCGTTGTTGCTGCTGTTGTGAGGTCTGGGTCTCTGTTGGGAAGAACAGGCCCTCAGTCCTTGGGGTCGTGTGGCTGGTGGTGGGGGCATCATAGTGCGCTCGGCAGAGGTTGGTGCTCAGAGAGGCTGCGCTGGAGGGGATGGTCAGAAACTTGGAGGTTCGATGGACCCGGAGCCTGCTGCGGTCGGGGTGCTTTCACTGCGTGCTGCGTATGTGAGGCTGGGTTTGGTGGCGCCGTGGAAGCCCATAGCAGGGTATTCCTTTCTGCTGCCTGCATGGGATGACTAGTCTATCGGGACTGTGAGGACTTGTGGAAACTGTGTGGCGGTTTCTTTCGAACTTATAGTCTTTTAACATCTTTGGAGTATTTTTGCTGTGCCCGTGGTCTGTTTTTTTAAAATCAATTATGGTACTGTTTGCACTGTTGTAACTATATGGTTTTGTGTAAGTCTTGTAGCTTTAGTTTTGGGTTTGTTGGGTAGTAGAGTTGGTCTCCTGACTGTGTGTCTGGGTAGTCTTGTTTTGTCTGGTGGGTTTGGAGCTCTTTTCTGGTGAATGCGCTAAGATTGTAGTGCGATATCAATACATAGCAGCCTCTCTGGACTCTGGATTTGGGGATTGCCAAACATTATGTGGATTTTCTGGTGCAGTCTGTTTTGTCGTGTGCTTTTGTGATATCATTCTGGGGGAATGTTGTTTCATTTTTAAACTGAATTACAGTTGTGGTTTCTAAATGACAATAAACTGGAATTCAATTCAATTCAACAAGAGTGTCATGGTAGTATAGCAGGTAGCATGATGCTATTATATATTCAGGCATCGGAGTTTGAAAAACCCATCTCCAATGGGTTTTCTCTGGGTGCTTCAGTTTCCTCCCATAGTCTAAAGTCGTATCTGTAGGAGGTTAATTCTCCCATATTTAGGCTAGGCTTAAATATGGGGTTACTATTGCCGGAAGTGCTGGAATGGCCTGTTCTATGCTGTATCTCTAAATAAATAAAACTGCTCAAAAGAACACAATTTATTTCCTGATCATACTTCAGAATTAAATGATTGGTGACTATATTTCATATATTTTTATTGCAGTGAATAACAAACAATGTTTCAAGTGTACTATATAACATGCACGGCAAAATAAGCTAAAATACCAATCAGGTGAATATTTCATGATTACAGATCATCTTTATAATATATGCCAATGAGATGGTAAAAGATTAAAGGGCATTTTGGAGAGGGAGTAGGGCAGCCAGATGTCTTGGTACACCTTAACAATAAGTACTCATGTTTGAGTACTGTTGGGGGACACAACCTACCTGGGGGATGCAGCAGTGGCCATGCCTCTGGCACAGAATCTGGCCCTGTGGCTCAGAAGGGTAGGGAAAGGAATAGGATGGCAGCAGTGATAGGGGACTCTATAGTTAGGGGGTCAGACAAGAGATTCTGTGGACACAGGAAAGAAAAGTGGATGGTAGTTTGCCTCCCAGGTGCCAGGGTCCGGGACGTTTCTGATCACGTTCACGACATCCTGAAGTGGGAAGGTCAACAACCAGAGAGTGTGGTGCATATTGGTACCAACAACATAGGTAGGAAAAGGGAGGAGGTCCTGAAAACAGACTACAGGGAGTTAGGAGGGAACTTGAGAAGCAGGACCTCAAAGGTAGTAATCTCAGGATTATTGCCTGTGCCATGTGACAGTGAGTATAGGAACACAGTGAGCTGGAGAATAAATGTGTGGCTAACCGATTGGAGCAGGGGGCAGGGATTCTGATTTCTGGATCATTGGGACCTATTTGGGGGTAGGAGTGACCTGTACAAAAAGAATGGGTTGCACTTGAATCCAAGGGGGACCAATATTCTGGCAGGGAAGTTTACTGAGGCTATTGGGGAGAGTTTAAACTAGAATTGCTGGGGATGGGAACCAAACTGAAGAAACGGAGAAAGGGGCTCACAAATCGAGAAAGCTTATAGACAGTGTGAGAGGAAGGATAGGCAGGTCATAGAGAAGGGATATGCTCAGACTGATGATTTGAGATGTGTCTATTTTAATGCAAGGAATATCATGAACAATGCGGATGAACTTAGAGCATGGATCAGTACCTGGAATTATGATGTTGTGGCCATTACAGAGATTTGGATGGCTCAAGGGCAGGAATGACTACTTACAGTACCTGGCATTAGATATTTCAGAAAAAACAGGGAGGGAGGCAAAAGAGGTGGGGGAGTTGCACTGCTAATCAGAGATAGTGTAATAGCTACAGAAAAGGAGGAAGTCATGGAGGGATTGTCTACTGAGTCTATGTGGGTGCAAATTAGGAACAGGAAGGGGTCAATAACTCTACTGGGTGTTTTTTATAGACCACCCAAGTAACAGGGACATCGAGGAGCAGATAGGGAGACAGATTCTGGAAAGACGCAATAATAACAACAGGGTTGTCATGGTGGGAGATTACCCAATATTGATTGGCATCTCCCTAGAGCGAAGGCTTTAGATGAGGTGGAGTTTGTTAGGTGTGTTCAGGAAGGTTTCCTGACACAATATGTAGATAAGTCTACAAGAGGAGAGGCTGTAATTGATCTGGTATTGAGAATTGAGCCTGTTCAGGTGTCAGCTCTCTCAGTGGGAGAGCATTTTGAAGATAGTGACCACAATTCTATCTCCTTTACCATAGCACTGGTGAGGGATAGGAACAGACAAGATAGGAAACTGTTTAATTGGAATAACGGGAAAAATGAGGCTATCAGGCAGGAACTTGGAAGCATAAATTGGGAACAGATGTTCTCAGGGAAATATACAGCAGAAATGTGGCAAATGTTCAGGGGTTATTTGTGTGATGTTCTGCATAGGTACTTTCCAATGAGACATGGAAAGGATGGGAGGGTACAGGAACCATGGTGTACAAAGACTGTTAAAAATCTAATCAAGAAGAAAAGAAGAGCTTAAAACTAGTTAATGATAGAGATCTAGAAAATTATAAGGCTAGTAGGAAGGAGCATCAGAATGAAATTAGGAGAGCCAGAAGGGGTCATGAGAAGGCCTTGGCGAGCAGGATTAAGGAAAATCTCAAGGCATTCTACAAGTATGTGAAGAGCAAGAGAATAAGATGTGAGAGAATAGGACCAATCAAGTGTGACAGTGGAAAAGTGTGTATGGAACTGGAGGAGATAGTGGAGATCCAAAGTAGTCAAAGCAATGACTACTTTGCGTCAGTATTCACTACGGAAAAGGACCCTGGCAATTGTAGGGATGACTTACAGTGGACTGAAAAACTTGAGCATATAGACATTAAGCAAGAGAATGTGCTGGAGCTTTTGGAAAGCATCAAGTTAGTTAAGTGTCCGGGACCAGATGAGATGTACCCTAGGCTACTGTGGGAGGCGAGAGAGGAGATTGCTGAGCCTCTGGAAATGATCTGTGCATCATCAATGGGGATGGGAGAGGTTCTGGAGGATTGGAGGGTTGCAGATGTTGTTCCCTTATTCAAGAAAAGGAGTAGAGATAGCCCAGGAAATTATAGACCAGTGAGTCTTACTTCAGTGGTTGATAAGTTGATGGAGAAGATCCTGAGAGGCAGGATTTATGAACATTTGGAGAGGCATAATATGATTAGGAATCATCAGCATGTCTTTGCAAAAGGCAGGTCATGCCTTACTAGCTTGATTAAATTTTTTGAGGTTGTGACTAAACACATTAATGAAAGTAGAGCAGTAGATGTAATGTATATGGATTTCAGCAAAGCACTTGATAAGGTACCCCATGCAAGGTTTATTGAGAAAGTAAGGAGCATGGGGTCCAAGCTCCTTGTTTTGTGTATCCAGAATTGCCTTGCCCTCAGAAGGCAAAGTGTGGTTGGATACGGTGTCATAGTCTGCATGGAGGTTGTTAACCAGTGGTGTGCCTCAGGGATCTGTTCTGGGACCCCTTCTCTTTGTGATTTGTATAAATGAACTGGATGAGGAAGTGGAGGGATGGGTTAGTAAATTTGCTGATGACACAAAGGTTGAGAGTGTTGTGGATAGTGTGGAGAGCTGTCAGAGGTTACTGTGGGACATCGAGAGGATAGAAATCTGGACTGAGAAGTGGCAGAAGGAGTTCAACCCAGATAAGCGTGAGGTGGTTCATTTTGGTAGGACAAATATGATGACAGAATATAGTATTAATGATAAGACGCTTGACAGTGTGGAGCATCAGAGAGATCTTGGGGTCCACGTCTATAAGACAATTAGAGCTACTGCGCAGGTTGACTCTGTGGTTAAGGAAGCACATGGTTCATTGACCTTCATCAACCATGGGATTGAGTTCAAGAGCCAAGAGGAAATTTTACAGCTGTATAGAACACTGGTCAGACCCCACTTGGAGTACTGTACTCAGTTTTGGTCACATCACTACAGGAAGGATGTGGAAACTATAGAAAGGGTGCAGAGGAGATTTACAAGGATGTTGCCTGGATTGGGGAGCATGCCTTATGAGCATAGGTTGAGTGAACTTGGCCTTTTCTCCTTGGAGCAAGAGAGGATGAGAGATGACCTGATAGAGGTATATAAGAGGATGAGAGGCATTGATTGTGTGGATTGTCAGAGGCTTTTTCCCAGGGCTGAAATGGGTAACACGAGAGGGCACAGTTTTAAGGTGTTTGGAAGTAGGTACAGAGGAGATGTCAGGGGTAAATTTTTTTCGCAGAGTGGTGAGTGCATGGAATGGGCTACCTGCGGCTGTGGTGGAGGCGGATACAACAGGGTCTTTTAAGAGGCTCCTGGGTAGGTACATGGAGCTTAGAGAAATAGAGAGCTATGGGTAACCCTAGGTAATTTCTAAAATAAGTACTTGTTCAGCACAACATTGTGGTTCAAAGGGCCTGTACTGTTCTGTATGTTTTCTATGTGTCCATGTTTTTAAATGTCCAAGGTTACATGTTATATCAAGGGGTAGGAAGGTAGACAGAGGGGTGGTGTGGCTCTGCTGGTAAAGAATGACATCAAATCAGTGGAAAGATGTGACATAGGATCTGAAGATGTTGAATCCATGTGGGTTGAGTTCAGAAACTGCAAGAGTAAAAGGACATTGATGACAGTTAGATACAGGCTTCCCAATAGTAGCTGGGATGTGGATCAGAAATTACAACAAGAAATAGAAAAGGTGTGTCAAAAGGGAAATACTATGATAGTCATGGGAGATTGTAACATGGAGGTTGATTGAGAAAATCAGGTTCTTGATGGATCTCAAAAGAACGAGTTTGTTGAATGCGTAGGAGATAACTTTTTAGAGCAGTTTGTCATTGAGCCTGCCTACGGTATCAGTCATATTGGATTGGGTGTTATGTAATGAACCGGAGGCGGTTTGGGAGCTTAAGGTTAAAGAGCCCTTAGGAACCAGTGATCACAATATGATTGAGTTCAACTTGAAATTTGATAGGGAGAAAATAAAGTCTGATGTAGCAGTATTTCAGTGGAATAAAGGAAATTACAGAGGTATGAGAGAGAAGTTCTCCAAAATAAATTGCTTCTGTCAGGGATGACAGCAGAGCAGAAATAGCATGAGTTTCTGGGGAAAATGAGGAAGGTGCAGGACGGATGTAGTCTGAAAACAAAGAAATCCTCAAATGGCAAAATAGCAGAACCGTGGCTGACAAAGGAAGTCAAAGCTAATGTAAAAACAACAGAGAGGACATACAACAGAGCAAAAATTTGCGGGAAGATAGAGGATTGGGAAGCTTTTAAAAACCTACAGAGAGCAACTGAAAGAATCATTAGAAGGGAAGAGATGATATATGAAAGCAAGCTAGCAAACAATATCAAAGTGGATAGTAAAAGCTTTTTTGAGTATGTAAAAAATAAAAGAGAGACTAGAGGGATATAGGACCACTAGAAAATGAGACTGGAGAAATCGTAAGGGGGGACTAGAAGATAGCAGATGAACTAAATGAGTATTTTGCATCAGCCTTCATTGTGGATGACACTAGCAGTGTGCCAGACGATGTGGTGTGTTTAGGAAGAGAAGTGAGTGCAGTTACTATTACAAGGGAGAAAATGCTCAAAAAGCTGAAAGACCTAAGGGTACTTAAGTCACCTGTAGCAGATGAACTGCACCCTAAGATTCTGAAAGAAGTAGTGATATTGATTGTGGATGTTTCAAAAATCATTGGACTCTGGTAGGGTGCCAGAAGACTGGAAAATTGCAAGTTTCACTCTGCTCTTTTAAGAAAGGAGTAAGGCAGCAGAAAAGAAATTATAGACCAATTAACCTGACCTCAGTGGTTGGGAAGACATTGGAGTCAATTGTTAAGGATGAGTCTGTGGAGTACTTGGTGACAAGAGGACAATATAGAAGAAAGTCAGTATGGTTTTCTTAAGGGAAAATCCTGCTTGACAAACCTGTTGGAATTCGTTGAGGAGATTACAAATAGGACAGATAAAATGGATGTTGAATATTTGGACTTTTAGAAGGCCTTTGACAAGGTGCCACATATTAGGCTGCATGGCAAGTTAAGAGCCCATGGTATTGCAGGAAAGTTACTCGCATGGTTGGAGCATTGGCTGATTGGTGGGAAGTAGCGAGTCTCAATAAAATAATCCTTGTCTAGTTGGCTGCCAGTGACTAGTGGTGTTTTGCATTGATCAGTGTTGGGACCACTTCTTTTTATGCTTTAGATGATGGAATAGATAGTTTTGTTGCCAAGTTTGCGATGATACGAAGATTGGTGGAGGGGCAGGTAATGTTGAGGAAACAGGTAGGTTGCAGAAGGACTTAGATAGATTTGGAGAATGGGCAAGAAAGTGGCAAATGAAGTACAATGCTGGAAAATGCATTGTCATGCACATGATAGTAGAAATAAATGTGGAAACTATTTTTTAAATGGGGAGAAAATCAAAAAACCTGAGATGCATAGGGACTTGGGAGTCCTTGTGCAGAACACTCTAAAGGTTAACTTGCAGGCTGAGTCAGTGGTGAGGAAGTAAAATGCAACGTTAGCATTTATATCAAGAGGTCTTGAATACAAGAACAGGGACATTATGCTGAGGCTTTATAAAGCACTGGTGAGGCCTCACCTTGAGTATTGTGAACAGTTTTGGGCTCCTCATCTAAGAAAAGATATGCTGGCATTGGCAAGGTTCCAGAGGCGGTTCACAAGGATGGTTCCAGGAATGAATGGGTTATCATTCAAGGAACGATTGATGGCTCTGGGTCTGTACTTGCTGGAATTTAGGATTAAGAGGGAATCTGATTGAAACCTTTGAAATGTTGAAAGATGTAGACCGAGTAGATATGGAAAAGATGTTTTCTATAGTGGGGAAGTCTAGGACAATAGGGTACAGCCTTAGGATAGAGGTGTATCCATTTAAAGCAGAGATGCAGAGAAATTTCTTTAGCCAGAGCATGGCGAAATTGTGGAATTTATTACCACAGGCAGCTGTGGAGGCCAGGTCATTGGATATTTAAGGCAGAGATTGGTAGGTTCTTGATTGAACATGGCATCAAAGGTTACCAGGAGAAGGCAGGGGAATGGGGTTGATAAGGGGAAAAACGCATCAATCATGATTGAATGACGGAGCAGACTTGATGGGTCAAATGTCCTAATTGTGCTCCTATGTCTTATGGTCTATGAACACATTAGAATTTATATCAGGCATAGGCTGTTCAGTCCAATAACCCCATTCCTCTTTTCTGTAAGAAACTGCTTGCACATCTTCATTTCCCTAAAGTACCATAACATTCAAAACTATTAATTACTAGCATACACATGCTCAACAGCTGGACCTCTCTGTGCAGGGAATTCAAAAGATTTGCTCTTTTTAGATGAAAATGTTTCTTCTCATTTCAGCCTTGAGCATCCTTGTTTTAGTGCTATATTCCTGGTTCTGAAAGGTACTGCTGTTCAAAGAGATCATCTCTCATTCTTGTAAACACAAGAAATTTTAGGGCATTTAATCTCTTCTCATAGGATAATTCCCTTCTCCCAGAACTTATTCTGAACTTTCATTGTACATCCTCAACCTCAAATAGAGTATATGCTTTCTTGGGTGGAGAGACTGGACTTCATCACAATAAAAAAGTGTTTAGTCTTGTTCACAAATCCTCTTGCAAAAAAGATCAACATATTGTCTGGCTTCCTAATGGCTTACTTTACCTGTAGATTAATTTGAAGTTCTGACAAATGGGTTTAAACCTGAAACATAAACTTTGATCTTTCCAAACATGCTGCTCAATATTTCCATGATTTTATTTCAGATTTTGAGCATTTGCTGCTCTATTGCTTTTTTATTTCTTTTAACTTAGAATAATTTATGTGCAAGGTCAAGTTTCTTTTCAAAGTAAACTTCCTCACTTGTTTTACATAATGTCCTTACCCATTGATTTAGCCTGCATAGATGCATTTAAAGTGTCTAAATCTTCTCACAACTTGTATCACCTTCTGAATCAGAATCAGAATCAGGTTTATCATCTCTAACATACAGTACTGTTGTGAAATTTGTTTTGTGGCTGCAGGAAAATGCGAAATATGAAATATATCATAAATTACAATAAGAAATATACATGTAGCAGCTATTTTGTAAGTACATCTATCCAACTGCTCATTAATGCAAATATCTAATCAGCCAATCATGTGGTAGCAACTCAATGCATAAAAGTATGCAGGCGTGGTCAAGAAATTCAGTTGCTTTTCAGACCAAACGACAGCATGGGGAAGAAATGTGATCGAAGTACTTTAAACACGGAATGATTGTTGGTGGCAGACAGGGTGGTTTAGATATCTCAGAAACTGCTGAAACCCTGGGATTTTCGTGCACAACAGTCTCTCAAGTTTACAGAAAATGGCACAAAAAAAAAAGATAAAGAAAATAATCCAGTAAGTGGCAGTTCTGTGGGTGAAAATACCTTGTTAATGAGGGAAGTCAGAGAAGAATGACCCAGCTCGGGTTTAACTGACAGAAAGAATATTAACTGAAATAACTCGGTGTCATAATAGTGGTGTTGTAGAGGAGCATTTCTGAACACACAACACATTGGACCTTGAAGTGGTTGGGCTACAGCGGCACTAGAAGACCAGAGAAAGGTGTATCTAATAAAGAGATTTCTGAGTGTCTCTGAGAAAAGGTAAATAAGTAGTACAAAAAGAGAGCAAAACTCATGAAGTTGTTTTCATGGATCTTTAAGAAATCTGAAGAAACAGGTGAAGAAACAGGTGAAGAAACTGTTCCTTATGCATTGAGTATGTGTCTTCTGACTCCTGTACCTCTTCGCTGATGATAGTAATGAGCAGAGGGCATGTCCTGAGTGATGGGGGCCCTTGATGATAAATGCTGCCTTTTTAAGGCACTTTTTGAAGATGCCCTCAATGGTAAGAAGACTTGGAGTCCATGATGGAGCTGGCTCAGTTTCCAACCTTCTGCAGGTTTTTTTCCGATCCTGTGCATTGGCCCTTCCATGCCAGATAGTAGTGAGACCAGTTAGAATGCTCTTCATGATACATCTGTAGAAATCTTTAGTACCATACCAAGTCTCCTCAAATTCCCAATGAAATATAGCCACTGGCATACCCTCTACATATTTGCATCAATCTGTTGATCCCACTATAGGTCTTTGGTTCCTTAAGGTTGTCATTTCTGGGGGAGGTTGTGGGGATAAACTCCCACAACCTATTAACTGTACCCAACCGTGTGTGTCTTAAATAACCTCTGACAACCAAATCCGACTCCTGGTCTTCACTTGTGGCTTAGCTTCTAAACCTTGCAGAGCTGTTTCTACTGATAGGAAAAGGGGTAAAGGTGGGTTACTGGGACATTAAAACCAGTCGCTTTGGGCAGATGGGGCTTGTCAGTCATGGGAAGGAAAATTCTGCTCTCAAACCTCTGCTGCTTTGCGGTTATACCACTCATAGGAAAGACTTCGGGAGTAAATACCAAGGAAAAATCTGGAACTGGAGTCCCTAAAGCAGTTCTATGTTGAGTTCAATGCTGCCTGGCATCACCTGTGATGCCACTGGTGCCAAACTGTGTCAGTCTTTTATGTTCCTTTAGATTCATCAGTTGTGTGGTGAGGGAGAGCCTGCTGTATGGGCAACAACTTGCTCTCCGTATCATACTGCCCTGGGTTGCATATCATGTAGACAGCGAGGACACATCTCCATGGTTGACCCTGACCAATGGAGGGCCTCAGTGGTTAGCTCTTAAGAGATGTTGATAATCAGGAACTTTACACTGCTCACCCTTTCCACTGCTGACCCCTTGATAAGAACTGCTGTGTGTTCCCTTGACTTTCCCTTCCTGAAGTGCACTATCAATTCCTTGGTCATATCGGGTGCAAGGTTGTCATTCAGCCAGCTGATCTGTCTCACTTCTGTACACCTACTCATCAACATTTGAAATTATGATGACAACATTTGTGTCATTGGTGAATTTATTTCTGGCTGTGCATCATCAAGAAGTATTTTGCTGAGGCAGAACAATGATATGAAAATTAAAAGAAAGATATTAGATGAGGTATTGAAAAGTTGGAACAAAGATAAATTTTGGACAATAATATCTAAATAAGCAGAGCAGTTTATTGGGGAGTTAATGAATATGAGGAATTGTTTGTGAACCAAATTGCTACCAAAGTAGTGATCAAGAGATAAAAGGTGCAGAAGGTCACCTCTGTTTCCTTAGGAGCTTGCAAATATTTGTCATGATATCTAAAACTTCTATAGGTACTGTATGTGATGAACAGTATATTGACTGGTTGCATCTTAGCCTGGTATGGAAACACCAATGGCCATGAATGGAAAATCCAACAAAAAGTAGTGGGTATGGCCCAGTTCATCATGGGTA
Organism: Hypanus sabinus; assembly: GCF_030144855.1. Lineage (NCBI taxonomy): Eukaryota > Metazoa > Chordata > Chondrichthyes > Myliobatiformes > Dasyatidae > Hypanus > Hypanus sabinus. Next base: position 133,359,056 of record NC_082707.1, read on the forward strand.
AAACCCTCGCTATCATTGTGTACATCTACAAGGAGTGTTGTGGCAGAAAAGCAGCATCCATCATTCAGGAATCCCACCACCTAGACCATGCTCTCTCCTCACTGCTACCATCAGGAAGAAAGTACGGTAGCCTCAGTACTCACAGCACCAGGTTCGGGAACAGTTATTACCCCTCAAGCATCAGGCTCTTGACCAAAGAGGATAACTTCACTTGCCCCATCACTGAAATGTTCCTACAATCTATGAACTCACTTTCAAGGATTCTTCATCTCATGTTCTTGATATTTATAACTTAATTATTTATTAATATCATTTCTTTCTTTTTATATCTGAACAGTTTGATGTCTTTTGCACACTGGTTGAATGCCCAAGCTGGTGTGGTCTATCATTAATTCTAATATGGCTATTATTCTATTATAGATTTATTGATTATATCCACAAGAAAATTAATATCAGGGTTGTAGATGGTGACATATATGTACTTTGATAATAAATTGACATTGAGCTTTGAACTCAGAGGAGAGTGGAAGGTGGGGATATTAGAGAAAAATTATGAAGATCATAAGGCAATTGCAAGGATAAAAATGCCATTTAGCCCATCATTACCTATGGACCAGAAATAGTCAGCCTCTGTAGTAATGACTGATGACCAGAAATATATGGAGTACTTTAGAAATGACCAAGCCAGTGTTTTATAAGTTTGAGTATGACTTCTCAACTTACCGCTAATGTGTTCCCTGCCAAGTGCTAAAAACGTTTGCTGATGAGCTGGCTGGAGTGTTAAACGACATCTTCAACCTCCCACTGCTGCAGTCTGAGGATCTGCCTTGCTTCAAAAGGGCAGCAATCATATCAGTACCTAAGAAGAGCTGTGTGAGCTGCCTCAGCGAGTATTGATCAGCAGACTCACATCTATTGTAATGAAGTGCTTAGGAAGGTTAGTTATGGCTAGATTTAACTCCTGCCTGAACCTGCTGCAATTCATCTACAGCTACCACAAGTCTACAGTGGATGCAGCCTCATTGCCTATCCTCTACCTTGGAGCACCTCAATAGCAACAAAACATATGTCAGACTGCTGTTTATTGATTACAGCTCAGTGTTCAAAACTATCATTCTCTCAAAATTGATCAAGAAGTTTATAAAACTGGACCTCTGAACTTTCCTCTGAAACTAGATTCTTGGCTTCCTCATCTGGAGACCAAAATCAGTATGGATTGGTGATAACTTCTCCTCACTTTCAACTTCAAGGATGCATATTTATCCATTGCTCTACTCACTACACTCATTTGTGTGGCTAAGCACAGCTCAAATGTAACTTATAAATTTGCAGGTGACCCCACTGTTGATGGTAAAATCTCAGATGGCACCAAGGAGCCATAGACGACATTTCTACAGCTCTTTGAGTGTTGTTGCAACAACAACCTCACGCTCAGTGTCAGCAAGACCAAGGAATTGATTATGGATTTAAGAAAGGGGAATTCAGAAGAGCACTCACTAGTCCTCATAGGAGGGTCAGCTGTGGAAAGGGTGAGCAGCTTTAAGTTCCAGGATGTCAGCATCTCCAAGTGTCTGTCTTGTGTCTTAACACATTGATGCAGTCATGAAGGAGGCTTGCCAGTGGCTCTACACCCTATCCTTGTTATATGCGGGGGATACGTTCCTCGCAGTTGGTGCATAGTATGAAAACGCATAATGTGAATGATCATTTAAATGAAGAAAATAGGGATGCGTTCCAGAGGGCTTCCTAAATATGCGTTATCTGTAATTTATTCACATTTTCATACCAATACGCCACAAAAGCAGTACCACAAGGCAACATTCGTATTATATTTAATCAATTTAAGGTGATATTCAACGTAATAAATCATAGAACATTAACATACTAGGATGTACAGTACTCACCAACAGTGGCAGGTGTGTTTGCTCTGGGAGATGAGTGGTTGTTGTGGTGTCGGGCAGCTTTACATAGATGAGGTGGATGGTTATGGGTCATCAGGATCATCAAGCACAGCAAGGGGTGAAGGAAGACTCACAGAACTCTCAGAACTGCCGGCAGCAGGAGATGACACTGGTTTGAAGAAAGTTGTGAGGGTTGTGCTTGGCAGCATTTTGTTTTTCAGCATAAATTTGCTTGTAGGGAAGAATGGTTGACTGCAGGGAATGACTGAAATGCTGACTCTGTTCTAAACTTGGGATCATGTCCATCACCACTTGCGTCGTGTCCGACTTCCACCATTCCCTCACTGTTGGTAAACTCCCAGGATTTTCAAAATTGTCTGTTGCTTGCAGCATCTGAGAGATAGTTCACCGTAAAAAATATGCCTTGAATGTAGGTCACACCTTGGTTGGGTGGTTGAATCAGCGATGTTGTGTTAGGCGGCAGGAAATGCACTGTTATGTTAAGATAAATGTTGTCCAAATGTTTAGGACGGGCAGGCACATTGTGAAGCAACAAAAGAACTTTAAAGGCAAGATTCTGTTCCCAGCAGTAGTGTCCCAGAACTGTGCTACTTTCACCTAATGCCGCCATGTTTATAATTTCCAACTTTTTTTCAAGTGTTAAAGCGGTTCTCTGCTGCTTGGCTGATGGCCCAGGAGTTGACATTGGATACTTAGGAGGCATAGTTAAGTATTTCAAGCACAAAATCACTGCACTGTAGGTAAAAACTCAAAAGTTTAAGAGTGCAAGATCACACATACACACCTTGCCAAAACTAATGCGAGACTGGCGGGAGTGAGATTGTGAGGTGCGTGCACTTGACTGCTATTGGCGGGAAAGCAGTGCTCCTCGCATAACTGTGAGTTTTGGACACATATAAGGAAACGCTGGTAGAAATATGTTCCCTGCATAACTGTGAATCTGCTTAGTCTGAAGACGCATATAATGAAGATATGGCGTATTTCATTACGAGTTTGAGGAGATTTGGTATGTCACCAAATACTCTTGCAAATTTCTATAAACGTATGGTGGAGAGCATTCTGACTGGTTAATAACAGCCTCGTATGGAGGCTCCAATGCACAGGATCACTGGGGCTTCAAAGGATTGTAGACTTAGCTAGCTCCATCACAGGAATAACCCTCCTCATTTAAGGATATTTTCAAGGGACAATGCCTCAATTAGGCAGCCTCCACCTAGGACCTGATTTCTTGTTGTTACCATTAGGGAAGAGATACCCGAGTCTGAGGACCCCCACTCAATGATTCAGGAATAGCTTCTTCCCATCCATCTTTAGATTTCTGGATGCTCTATGAATTCATGAACACTACTTAATTATTTTTTTACATTATTTATTTATTTTACTAATTTATAGTAATTTCATGTTTTTGTACTGTACGGCTGCCACAAAAAATCATATCATAGACAGTGATAATAAACAATTCTTTTTCTTTTATTCCATGTCTTAGTTAATAAAACTAAGTATTTCATCAGCCTACTTATCACCAGATGGTTAAAGAAAAGGTAAACCATTAAAAAAAAATCTTTTATATTGTTTGTTTATAGTTAACTTTGAACCAAGATAGTATGTTGAAAATCAAAAAAAAAACTCTGCAGTTGCTGGAAGTCTTAAAAATACAGCAAATACTGGATTCACTCAACAGTTCAAGTTTTGTAGAAAGACAAATGACTAAAGGAGTACAGGTTGAACACTCTTTGTCAAAAGTGACAAAAGAGCAAAACAAGTTAGTTTTAAGCTGCAAAGAAGATTGGAAGCATTGATAGGGCAAAGCAAATAGGTAAGACCAGGTTGTTGTAGGAATGATTGGTAATGGTTTTGAGTTAAATGGATTAATAGGAGCACTTAGAAAGAAATTTTTTAAAAAACGGCCTAGAAATGATCACTTTTTAAGAGTAAGAATTTAGACAAAGTAATGTGAAAAGATGCAGAATGCAGGACTGTAAGAAATGCTCAGCAGATCAGGCTTTGTTAATGGAGAGAGGAAGCACTGACTCAGTCAATAACTCAGATGGATGATGGCTGACATAGTTGTTGTGTCAATCCACAACTTTTCACCCTTTCGTATAAAGAATCTATTCATTCTACCTTAAACGTATTCAAAAACTGTACTCCACCGTTTTGAGAACGTTCTGAAGATTTGTAACCCTCAGAGAAACAATTTTACTTAATTCTGTTCAGAATGGGCTTCCCTTTAGTTTGAAACATACCCCTGGTCTCGATTCTCCTAGAAGAAGAAAATCTGTCTTTCTATCTGTCCTGAAAACATCCCTCAAAATATTTATGCTTCTTCCGACACTTTAGTAGTTACACTGTAGTCTATTCAACCTTTTCTCAGACAATAGCCATTCCAGGTATTAGTACAGAAAGTCTGTCTCTAATATGTTTCAAGCTCATTAGTTAACATTTATAATCATGATACTATTTATGAAAGATAAACATTTCAGTTGACATCTACCTTTTCCTTGTTTTACACAAAGCATTTTTGGCCTGCAGAAAGACAAAAATAAATGTTATCACTGTAACCTTGGAAATTATTGTAATATAACTTTACAGAACAATTTTCTTTTAATGTTTCAAAGATAAATTTCTTAGTTTTTCATCTGGTATTTTATATCTGTACCTCAGTGATCTTCCAGAATTGTACAAAAGCCCATGGTATTGTAGTGGTTAGCACAACATTTTAGAGTACCAGTGACATGGGTTCAATTTCCACACTGCCTGTAAGGAGTTCTCCCTTTGACTGTATATGTTGCCTCCGGGTGCTCCAATTTCCTTTCACAGGTCAAAGACATACTGGTTGGTAGGTGAATTGGTCATTCCAAATTGTCTCGTGGTTAGGCTAGGATTAAATCAGGGATTGATGGGTGGTGCAGTTTGAAGAGCCTGAAGGAACCATTCCACGCTGTATCTCAATAAATTAATAACTTTCAAATGCCAAATAAGATTTTATTCTTCTCAGTGTAATGTCTCACTGAGTAGTAGATCACAATTGACATCCATAACAGTTAATTTACTTTTGTATATGATTATTTCTGCTTCTACTAAGTCTACCAAGCTTACTTTAAATAAATGTACTGCACACTGCATGTTTGTTGGACAAGCCTATATTCTCAAACATATGCTTCAAAAATTAGAATATAGAATAAAGAGTGTCACCAAAATGTATCTGTATCAATGTAAACAGATTCAACCAGCATCAGAATATTTTGTTAAATATTGTGGTATATTCGTATAAATATTACATTCATTCATTCTGTTAGGATCTCATTGAAACATGTGAAGATTTGAAAAGCCTGGATAGAGTGACATGAAAATGTTGTTTTTAATACCGGGAAAGTTTTGGATCAGATGGCACAGCCTCAAAATAGAAGGATATGCCTTTAAAACACAGATGAGGAGAAATTCCTTTAGCTGGAGGGTGGTGAATCTGTAGAAATCATTTCCACAGATGGCTGTGGAAGCCGGGTGATTTTGTGTATTTAAAGCAGAAATTGATAGGTTTTTGATTTCGTCTGGTTATCAAAGATTACATGGAGAATGGAGTTGAGAGGGGAAATTAATCAGCCTTTCAAATGGTGGTGCAGACTTAATGGGGCAAATGGCCTAATTATGTTCCTAAGTCTTATGGCTATCTTGATGGCTTTGATTGTTTAATGGAATGAGTTTGTAGTGCCACTGTTGAAATTGAACATAGAGTACAATTGTACTAACTTACTTTCTGATCTCTTGTGCTCCACTGCCTAAAAGTAGAATTTCCTATAACTATGTATCTTGCTAACCAAAATTGTTTCCTGTGGTTGAATGTTCTGCTAAAGCTCACTGTCCAGTTCACGTCTGAAGGTTGGTAATTTCAGTGAGGTCTTACAACACAGCTGGTGATGAGGAGACTAATTTTCCCTGCAGTTGACCATTGTTTAGAAGAGGGGAAAGGAAATGTTGACAGGAAAGCATTGGAGAGTCTTGCTGTGTGGGCAGTGTTTTAAAATATCATATGATTTTATGTTAATCTTTTACAGTGAGTGATAGCTGCTTCAGAAACCTTGCAGAAGATAGAAGTGGGATAAACCTGAAAGACTTGGTCCAAGATCCTTCATTGTAAGTATGATGTACCCAAAATCAACACACACTTATGTAATAATTGTATCTTCTTCAAAATGGGTTTTGTTCATTGAAATATACTAGACATAACATAACTTATTCTATTGAGTACTTTGTATGTAATTGTTAAGTTCTTATATTCAAAAATTATAGAGACATAGCTTTAATTCTCTGAATCATTCTTTAATAAACTTTAGGAATGCTAACAATGAGTGGGAATGAAGGGCAATTAAGATATTTTATCTTTATATGAAATGTATGAAAAATGTTAGAGCCATTGGAAGTATATTTGAGTCTTAAATAACCAATTTGAATCTAAGTGGAAAAAAATGATGAATTGTAAGATGAAGGTTTCTTTGCAATTTCATTCTTACTGGTGTTTTTCATTTTACTCCATACTAGGTATACCAACTGCACTATTCTACTGTAAACCTTTGTGCAGTTTTTTTATTCTGCTCAGCAATACATCATCTTATCTCAATGGATAGTCTGTGCAGGAGTCAGTGGCGCCTCTCAACGTTTTTTTCTGGAGCCATTCAGGCATTAGATTTAAAATTCAAAGTAAATCAAAGTAATTTTTTTATAGAAGTACCTATATGTCACCATGTACAACCCTGAGACTCATTTTCCTGCGGGTATGCTCAGCAAATCTAAAGAATAGCAGCTATAACAAGATCAATGAAAGATCAACCAGAGTACAGATGACAACTAACTGTGCAAATGCAAGTACAAATAACTATCAAGAACATGAGATAACAAGATAAAGAGTCCTTAAAGTGAGATCATTGGTTGTGGGAACATCTTAATAGATGAATGTAGTTATTCCCTTTTGCTCAAAGCCTGATGGTTGTGGGGGAATAATTATTCTTACAATCAATGGTATGAGTCTTGAGGTTCTTGTACCTTCTACCTGATGGCAGCAGCGAAAAAGAGCGTGGCCTTGGGGTTGGGGATCTCTGATGATAGTTGTTGTTTTCCTATGACAGCGTTTCATATAGATGTGCTCAGTGGTTGGGAGAGCTTTACCCATGATGTTCTGGGATGAATCCACTACTTTTTATACGATTTTCCATTCAAAGGTATTGGTGTTTCTATACCAGGCCGTGATGCAGCCAGTCAATACGCTCTCCACCATACATCTATGAAAGTTTGTCAAAGTTTTAGATGTCATGCAGAATCTCTGCAGTCTCCTAAGGAAGCAGAGGTGCTGCCATCTTTTGTCTCCCTTTTGTGATTTTATAAGAACATATTCATGAGTTTTCAGTTCCATAATACATACTTTACTGTCTACTGTCCCACAGATGATTTGGGGTTTAATGCTGACCAACTCACAGAAGACCAATCACGTAGTACAAAAGCATATTTTACTCCCTCCATGCAAAAGCAGATGTGTACTCTTGTGAGCCTTTCAATTTATCTCTGCCTTGGTTTCAGAAAGCCAGTTGGATCAGACAGACCTAAAAACCACCTAAATATTGCAGTCTGAAGCCTGAGCTCTGCAAGGTCAATAACTACAACCAGCTTCTAAAATCTTGTTTGAGCTACAGCATAATTGACCCTCCTGTGCTGAACCCTCTGGAAGAGAACCTCCCTTAGGAGCATGAGTAGGTAAGGAGGCAGTAAAAATAGAAAGTAAAGGCATTCACCAGCAATGTTAGACAGTATGTCAGCTGAGAAATAATTTTTATGCACTGTTCATCTAGTGGTCAATGACCTTGCAAAGTTAATTTCATGAGTATTAATGCTGATGTGTGTTCTTGTGTTATTATTTAACGACCATAAAAACTGAAGCAGTATTGACTGGATGTATTGCTAAGAGTCAATTAGCTTAATATGATGAAGTATCAGCCTGAGATGCCGAATTGGTTTCTCTCTCTACGGATGCTGCCTGACCTGCTGAATGTTCCCTGTTGTTTTCATTGCAGAATCCATGAATTAAAGCATGGTGGAATTAGCTTTAACCACTTTTTAATAAATGTTCTAAATCAATCTTTTAAAACTCAAATTGTGCGTTCTGAGCCTGAATAGTAAATGCAATATACTAGGTTTTTTTTAGTTCTTTGGTCAACTATTTTAAAAATATTTCTTTTTCCCTCTGCACCTAGTTCTTTTTTGTATTCTTTTGTAAACAAGAGAGTGCATTTCAATAGTCTTGTCTTCACTTCTGTTTAGGTGTCACAAAATGTTAAGTTAATAACTTGTATCAAATAAAAACAGAGAGAGACTATCAAGGATCACAGAGTTGTTCCAATGAGAAGAAAAAAGAAATAATTTTAAGAAGCATACAGGAACTGTGGGAATTTATGTGCATGATTATTTGAAGGCTTTATGAAAGCTGCTTTTGAAAAAAATATTGTGTGGGAACATAGAACAGCAACCAGGTTAACCTTCATAAAATAATGGTAAGGCCCCAGCTGGGGTCATTAATGGTGGGTGCTATGACTATGTGCTAAGAAGAATGTCAAGGCCTTGAAGATGTTGCAAAAGCAACATCTAGAGTAGGATCAATGATATGGGACTTAAAATAGATTGAGAAATTGGGAATACTGAATTTGTTAATAAAGGACAGAAAACTAAGAGAACATTAATTAAATAAATCCATAGTCATGCATGTTTACTGCAAGTGTTAGGGTTGATATGCAGAAAACCCTAGTTTACGAAGATTATGGAACAAATTGGGAAACCAACTATTGCATTCTGGAACCTACGGGAAAATCAGCAGAAAAAGAAGACTCCATGATACTTATAAAAGGAATATCAGTTCAGGGTTAAACTGTGCCAAGGTATCAGGAAAAGTCAAGGAAGACACACTAATTACGTATTTGCATGAAGCGTGAAGAACTGAATCCCTTGTGTCATGTAGTAACAATATATGCCTATTTGATGTTGGTTATTCTTGTGCATTGAAAAGAAAATTATGACAGTGCTTTCTTTTCAGGTGAGCTAATTGAAAAATATATTTGAGTTATAGATTCATGCCCATCTCCAGAAACAACAGGATCAGTTGTGAACTCTAGATTTATGCATTTATTTTGTTAGTATTAAGAAAAGTAAAATCAATCTATTGAAAATGGTGGTAATTGCCTTAAGATACTTTCGGATTTCAAAATAACAGCTTAAAACCACTGGTAATTGTTTTTGAGGTTTAAGTAGTCAGTTCTTCCCCTTCAACAAAGAATTTCAGCCTTGTGTTAAAGATACATGATATCTGATTCAAGATTTTAAAGACTGTTAATTTGTTCTAACAACGTAACAGATTTACAACTTCATTGCCTTGGCCACATAGTCCCCCAGTTGTAAGTCTTCACATCCCCTAGCATGCATTATTGAATGTAAGAAAAATGATCTTGTAGCAATGTGCTACACACGCAGTTGGTAAGTTGTTTCGAGACTAGTTTATTCAAACTTCGCGGCGCTGGCATTTAATCCCTAGCGCCCGCCCTCTCTGGGCGGAAATGACGTCAGAGGTGCATTACCAAAGTCTCCCCCCGCGCTGGCTATTTGTGAGCCGGTTCGCCTGCGCAGAAAGTGGGTCGCCACATAACCCCCCCCCAGAACCGTTGATACACCCCCCAATGTCCACAGTCTGGATCAGCCTCTGTTTGGGAGGTCTGCCTCTGCGCTGCGGTGGGTGCCTGAACCTCGACTAGCTGCGCCAAGTCCACATGGACTGGTTTGAGTCGGTCCACTGTGACAACCTCCTCTTCCCCCCCCCAATGTCCGGAACGTACGTGGACCCGTTGTTGTTGATCACCTTGAACGGCCCCTCGTATGGCCGCTGTAGTGATGCCCGGTGTCCACCCCTTCATAACAAACACAAACTTACAGTTCAGCAGGTCTTTGGGTACATGGGTCGGGGTCCGTCCGTGCTGTGAAGTCGGTACGGAGGCCAGGTTGCCGAGCTTCTCGCGTAGTCTGTCCAGGACTGCTGCGGGTTCTTCCTCTTGCCCCCTTGGGGCTGGTATGAACTCTCCTGGGACGGCCAGGGGTGTACCGTACACCAACTCAGCCGACGAGACGTGCAGATCCTCTTTGGGCACTGTGCGAATTCCAAGCAGGCCCCAGGGAAGCTCACCCACCCTCTCAGGCAGGCCATGAGAGCCAACTTCAAGTGACGGTGGAAGCGTTCCACTAGTCCGTTCGACTGTGGGTGGTAGGCAGTAGTGTGATGTAGCTGCGTTCCCAACAGGCTGGCCACAGCCGACCACAGGCTGGAGGTGAACTGGGCGCCTCTGTCGGAGGTAATGTGGGCCAGTACCCCGAAGCGTGCTACCCAGGTTGCAATCAGTGCTCGGGCGCAGGAATCGGCAGATGTCTCGGTGAGCGGGAACACCTCTGGCCACCTCGTGAACCGGTCTACTGTAGTTAGGAGGTACCGCGCTCCTCGGGACACTGGTAGGAGACCCACGATATCCACATGAATGTGGTCGAACCTCCGGTGGGTGGGTTCGAACTGCTGCAGTAGAGCTTTATTTTGCCACTGCAACTTGGCTGTTTGGCACTGAGTGCACGTTCTGGCCCATTCACTGACCTGCTTGCGAAGTCCGTGCCATGCGAACTTGCTGGAGACCAGCCGGATGGTTGTCCTGATAGATGGGTGCGCCAAACCGTCCATGGAGTCGAAAACTCGCCACCTCCAGGCTGCCGGGACAATGCAGCAAGGTTGGCTGGTAGCCACGTCGCACAGGAGGGTCCTCTCACCTGGGTCTACGAGAAAGTCCTGCAGCTGCAAACCCGAGACTGCGGTCCTGTAGCTGGGCATCTGGTCTTCTGCCTGCTGTACCTCTGCCAGTGCTGTATAGTCCACCCCCAGGGACAGGGCCTGGACAGCTGGTCTGGAGAGTGCGTCCGCCACATGCTGGATGTCCGTTGTGTACTCGGAGATGTAGGACAGATGTCGCTGCTGGCGAGCCGACCAGGGATCGGACACCTTCGTGAACGCGAAGGTCAATGGTTTGTGGTCCGTGAACGTGGTGAACGGCCTGCCTTCTAAGAAGTACCTGAAATGCTGGATTGCCAGATACAGTGCCAACAGCTCCTGGTCGAAAGCACTGTAACTTAAGTTCGGGTGGTCGTAGGAGCTTGCTGAAGGACGCCAAGGGTTGCCAGCGCCCCTCGATGAGCTGCTCCAGCACCCCACTGACTGCTGAGTCGGATGCGTCCACTGTGAGTGTGGTCGGAATGTCAGTTCTGGGGCGCACCAGCATCGCGGCATCTGCTAAGGCTTCCTTGGCTTTAACTAAAGCGGCCGCAGCCTCCTCGTCCCAAGTAATGTCCTTGCCTTTACCCGACATCAGGGTGTACAAAGGGCGCATGATACGGGCTGCTGAGGGGAGGAAACGGTGGTAGAAGTTCACCATACCAACAAACTTTTGTAGGCCTTTGACTGCGTTGGGCCGGGCAAAGTTGCGGATCGCGTCTACCTTGGCAGGCAGAGGTGTTGCCCCGTCTTTGGTAATCCTGTGGCCTAGGAAGTCAATGGTATCGAGACCGAACTGCCATTTGGCCGGGTCGATCGTGAGGCCGAAATCACTCAGGTGGGAGTAGAGCTGGCGGAGGTGGGACAGATGCTCCTGGCGACTACTGCTGGCAAGAAGGATGTTGTCCAAATAGATGAACGCAAAGTCCAGGTCGCGTCCTACTGCATCCATTAGCCGCTGAAATGTCTGTGCGGCATTCTTCAGGCCAAATGGCATTCGGAGGAACTCGAACAGGCCAAACGGGCTGATAAGTGCCATTTTGGGGATGTCTTCAGGGTGCACCGGGATTTGATGGCATCCCCGGACGAGGTCTACTTTGGAAAATATTCTTGCCCTGTGCAGGTTTGCTGCAAAGTCCTGTATGTGCGGCAGGGGGTGGCAGTCTGGAGCTGTAGCCTCGTTCAGTCTGCGGTCGCTGCATGGTCTCCAACCCCCAGCTGCTTTGGGCACCATGTGCAGGGGGGAGGCCCATGGGCTGTCGGACCTCCGTACGATCCCCAATTCCTCCATCCTCTTGAACTCCTCCTTCGCCAGGTGGAGCTTTTCCGGGGGGAGCCTTCATGCGTGGGTGTGGAAGGGTGGTCCCTTGGTCGGGGTGTGGTGCTGAACCGTGTGTCTGGGCATGGCTACTGTGAACTGCGGTGCCAGAATCAATGGAAAGTCCGCCAGGATTCTGGTGAATTCGTTGTGCGACAGTGTGATGGAGTCCAGGTGTGGGGCCGGCAACTTGGCTTCACCCAGGGAGAACGTCTGGAAAGTCTTGGCATGTACCAGTCTTTTCCCTTGCAAGTCGACCAGCAGGCTGTGAGCTCGCAAGAAGTCCGCCCCCAGGAGTGGTTGGGCCACAGCGGCCAGTGTGAAGTCCTGTGTGAACTGGCTGGCGCCGAACTGCAGCTGCACTGTACGGGTGCTGTAGGTCCATACCGTGCTGCCGTTTGCGGCCCTCAGGGTGGGTCCTGGCTTCCTGTTGCGGGTGTTGTACCCCGTCGGAGGCAAGACGCTGATCTCCGCTCCGGTGTCGACCAAGAAGCGGCCTCCCGACTGTTTGTCCCAGAAGTACAAGAGGCTGTCCTGGTGGCCAGCCGCCATAGTCATTAGCAGCAGCTGGCCCTGGCCCTTGCAGGGCGGGCGACAACGGCAGGCTTTTGTGCCCCACTGCTGGTGGTAGAAACACCACTGTTTACTGGCCTCCTCACTCCTGCCTCTGTGTTGTGCGCGCCCCCCTGCCGGGCCTTGTCTGGTCCGCTGTTGGGCGCGTGGCCTGGTAATCTGACCGACAGACACTACGCTCTCCCTCTTGGCTTTCCACAGCATGTCTGCCCAGGCTGCCAGCCTCCGGGGGTCGCTGAAATCTTCATCGGCCAGCAGCAGATGTACATCCTCGGGCAGTTGCTCTAGGAACGCTTGCTCGAACATGAGGCAGGGTTTGTGTCCGTCAGCCAGGGCCAGCATCTCGTTCATCAATGCTGACAGCAGTCTGTCTCCCAAACCATCCAGGTGAAGCAGGCGGGCACCTCGCTCAGGCCATGAGAGGCCAAAGGTCCCAATGAGCAGCGCTTTGAATGCTTCATATTTGCCTTCTTCCGGGGGCGACTGTATGAAATCCGCAACCTGGGCGGCCTTCTGGTCAAGGGCGCTCACCACATGATAGTAATGCGTGGAATCAGAAGAGATCTGCAGAATCTGGAACTGGGCTTCTGCTTGGCTAAACCACACGTGTGGTCGCAGCGTCAGAAAGTCGGCAGTTTCAGCGAAACTGCGTGAACAGATGAAGAGTCGGTCATCTTTGGTCCAAATCCCGTTTGGACCGTCAGGGTCACCAATGTAGCGATGTGCTACACACAGCGCTGAAATAAGGACACGCAGTCGGTAAGTCATTTCGAGACTAATTTATTCAAACTTCGCAGCGCTGGCATTTAATCCCTAGCGCCCACCCTCTACGGGCGGAAATGACATCAGAGGTGCATTACCAAAGTTTCCCCCCGCGCGCTGGCTATTTGTGAGCCAGTTCGCCTGCGCAGAAAGTGGGTCGTCACAATCTCACAACGAACAGTGATTCTATTTGTTCATTCCATGTTCAAGGAATTCACTCAACTTCAGTACTTTAGAATGTTATTTTTTCTGTTCCATACAAAAATAAAAACCTTTGGTCTGTTGTAATTTCTTTATGCTTCATCACTTTCTTCATATGAGGAAGTAGGTGATTTTGGTATGTGGACCAATTTTACAATAAACTGAAGCATGTTTATTTTTCTGTTTGCTCAAAATTGCATAGCTTGGATTAACTACTAATTATTGCAGCATACTGAAGACTGTGGTGAATGCCTAGCTCATCAACTGTAACTTGGATGAAGAGTGAAACTACTGGTATAGCTATTGCCTCATAGGTCCAGCAACCTGGGTTCAACTCTTACCTCCAGTATTCTTTGTACATGCTCTTTGTAGCGACAGGCTTCCCATTGGCACTCCAGTTTCACCCCACATCCCAAAAATGTACATGTTAATTTATTAATAGTCATGATAAATTGCCTTAAGCGAGCAGATTAGACTCAACTTTTGACAATTTGCGTAATTGACTTGATGAAGGCAACATACGGAGGCTAGGAAAGGACAGAAAAATGGAAGTGCAAAATCTGACTAATGGAGTATAATGTGTGAAAAAGTGAAATTAACCATTTTAGCAGAAAAATTAAAACATATTATTTAACTCTGTTGAGAGCTTTGACTGCAGAGGGTGACTATGTAACCAAATTGCAAAATCCTAGTAATTGAAAAGAAGTAATATTCTGTTACTGTGCAACAAATAATTTGCTGGCGAAACTCAGTGGCTCCAGCAGTATCTTTTGGAGGAAAGGAATTGCTCATAAACACAGCTTGAAATCACTACAGATTTATATAGTCAACCCTTACCCTTCAACAAGGAATTTCAGCCTAAAGATTTATGATACCTGATATAAAATTTGTAAAACTATTAATTTGTTCTAACTGTGAAACAGTTTTACAACTTTATTGCCTTTGCCTCATTCTCCCACCCCAGTTGTAAGCCTTCACAGATTATCTCAGAATAGTTATTCTAATTGTTCATTCCTATGTTCAAGTAGCTCACTTGAAGGTTTAGTCCCTTCAAAGGTTTTTTCTTCTGTTCCATACAAGAATAAAATCTCTTGGCCTGCTGTAGTTTCTTAATGGTTGGGCTGAAACCTGCATTAGGATCAGTAAATTTTTGCTCCAGATTCCAGCACCTGCAGTCTTTTGTGTTTCCAGAATGTACTTGTCTAATGACAGAAAAATTGACTACAAGTAGGGGAATTTTTGCTCTAGTTGTACAGGACAATTGTAAGTCCATATTTGGAGCACTGTGATCAGCAGCCTTTCTCAACCTTTTTGTCCTGGAGATATTTTCAGATCTCAGGGAACCCCTGAATAAAAATTACTATATCTAGAGCTTATATATTAGCATGATCAGTAAGTTGAAGGTATAATAATCCCAAAATAATTGTCAGTGCTGTTTTGAATAGAGGATGAATTTTTAGCCAACGTTTCTTGGGGAAAAAAGGTTGAGCCTTCCTTGCAATTATTTTCCTTTTCTTTCATAAATTTTAAAATCTCATAAGGCAAACATAATAAACTTTCTGGTTCATAAGATGAAAAATGTCTGTTAAGTAAGCCATTTTCTGAAGCCTTTCTTCATCTTCAAAGCACTTAGCAAAATCTGGCATACTATTTTCTTGAATGCTCCTGCAATTTACCTTTCAGCTCAAGCACCTCATTGAGAGCGCTTCCTCTGCTAAACCATCGGATTTCCGTAGGTAGCAGGAGATTGCTGTGTGCTTTGTCCAGGTGTTCATCACAGTTTTTTAACATTCTCTAGTGATCTGGTCTTAAAGCTACTAAATAACTGGCTTCCTGAGTCTTTTTACTGACTGTGACTTTATTTTCAAAAGCTGTAATCTGTTTGTTTTGAGATTCTGATAGTGGTTTAAAATAATCAGCACTTTTACTTGTCATATGCCTGTGATTTGTGGTTAAGCATCTTTTCAATTTTGCTGGAGCCATTGCTACATTTATAAGTTTTTTGCCACAGACAGGGCACAATGGAACAGGACAACGTGGATCACCAGTCCATGTAAAGCCCATTGATAAGTAGCTTTCATTGTAAAGATATGGTACGGGCTGATTACTTTAGTCCCACCCACTACATTTGTCTTCAGGACCCAGAAGAGGCTGGTGGACTTCTGGGGCAACAGGAGGCATTGCGTCTCTACTGGGGTCCTGAAATTTCGTGGAGGGTGGTCAATCATTGGTGTGTGCACCCAGCTGTTAGCTCCCCACCTCAGGGCCCTCCGAGATTGCATGCGGTGGCAACGCACTTGCTCCACCGGGGACATGGCGTGCAGTAGGCAATGGGACTTCCAATGGATAGCATCAACCGCTCTTTTACTGAGATTTGGTGAGGCTATGGAGTCTAGTTTCACCCAGACTGCATGCTTCTGCATTGGTGGGGGATAGTGCTCTATCTGTGAGGGGACTGCTCCCCATCCTATCTCGGTGGGTGTTGAGGGGCTTGGGGAATTGGAGAGGTTCTGGCCTCACCACCACCTGGTTGGTCGGAATTGCCTGTCAGACCCAGGCCTCAGGATACCATGCAGGAGAGGGCCCCGCATGATATGAGCAGTATCACAAGGATGCCAACCATGCCCTTCTGTGACACCCCAAAATTTTTCTTGTATAGTGTGCTCTTCTTGTCTTCATCTGCTGATGAAACTCACCTTGGCAATCTGTTTTACTGTCTGGCAGCGGAGGAAGTCCCCAGTGGAAATCTCTTTGTGCAGGGGTCTTTCCCCTGTACACTGGGAACCTGGATTGGAAGGTGTTGCACAGGGCAGTACCGTGTGATAGGCCTTTAGGCAGGTTCACTGACAGCCCTCCGCCTGTCTACTCTGTGGCTGGGAGGAGTCAGTGTACCGCATTTATATGGAGTGTGAGAAGTTACAGCTGCTGTTTGAATATTTGAAGGGGCTTCTGCTCAGGTTCTAGTTGTAGTTCAGCCACGTACTCCTTATACATGGGCACCCAATATGGAAGGGAGTGTGTCAGGAGGAGGATCTACTGGTGGGCTTGCTCCTGGGCCTGGCCAAGATGGCCATTCATGGGTCGAGGCAGTGGAAATTGAGCACTCTGCCAGGGCTGACTGCCTGTCCCTCTTTCGAGGATATGTTCATGCCTGGCTGTCCTTGGAGAGGGAGCATGCAGTGGGTGCATTAGGGAATTTCCAGGAGCAGTGGGGCCCCCAGGGAATTGTCTGTTTTATAGTCATATTTTAATTTGAATTTATTCACTGTCTTGTAAATACTTACTGTTAGTACTTTGTGTAATTGTTGTGTAAATAAACTTTTATAGCTTTGTAAAAAAAAGACTTCTTTTGTGTCCGTTGTTTAACTGGTGTAGTGAAATGACTCCGAAGAATATAATTCTTCATCATGGACCTAATCAGAATTGTCTGTAGCCCTAGGCCCAGAATTCTCCTCTTGCATCTCACATTTCCTCTTTAAAAATTGCCAGACAGGATCATCTTTGGAATGAAAATTTCCCTCCCAATCTACTATTATGCAGGTAGTTCGTTCTCTCCCATAAGTCAGTCATCAGCGCCTAAGTTGAAGTTGGAGGAGGTAATTCAGGAGGGAGAGGCTGACATCACAGCACAAGTTGGGTGAGTTCATTCAATGCTCGTAAAACACACGTCATATTCTTCATCAGCCTAGAATCCCCTCTATGAAATACAGCACACACCAATGACCAGCTTACCACCCTCTCCTCTGTGCAATACAACGCTCACCATTTATCCCCAATCTTGCGTCAAAATCTAAGAATGAACACGAACGTATTGCGCGCTTTCATACAGGGCTGAGAGACCTCAAACGAGGTTGTTAATGGGTCTGCCCACCATTGCGAGAACTAGCATTGCGTGTTGCGTGAAGTTCAAAGAGTGATGTTTATTTTTTTTAATCATGATCTCTCACAGAATCCCTAGTGATCTCTCACGGAACTCTGGTTGAGAAACCCTAGTGTACAGTAATGGTCTTATTTAAAGAAAGATGTAAATACGTTGGAAGTAGTTGGGAAACTGTTTGCTGGGCTGATATATGGAATTGGGGAGGAATTGGCAATGGTTGTTTTTTATTTAAGAGGATGGGATAGAGCTTATATCAGGGACCATGAGAGTTTTGAAGAATGAGAAAGGACGATTATTATATTCTCAATATTGCTTGCTTGCTTATCTATCTATTTATTTAAATATTATGATTATTTCTTTTCCTTTGTACTTGCACAATTTGTTGTCTTTTGCTCATTGATTGTCTTTTTGGATGTGGCCTTTCATTGATATTATGAATGCTTCAAGAAAGTGAATCTCAGGGCCGTATACAGTGATGTATATGTACTTTGATAATAAATTTACATTGAACTTTTGAACTTTAAACTTTGATCAGGGTAAAATCCTGGAAAGTCTGGAAATAGTGAAAGTGGACAACAATTTCCGCTTGTAGACCAATATAGAATCAGAAATCACTGTTTTAAGATAAGGGATTTCTTATTTCAGAGTAGGATTTATTAGTTATCATGTGTTCTTTCAAACATACGATAAAATGCATTGTTCGCGTTAACAACCATCACATCCCAATGATGTGCTGGGGGTAGCCCGCAAGTGTTGCCACACTTACTGGTGCCAACATAGCACGCCCACAGTGCTCTACAGTACAACGCAGAACACAATAATAACAGAATATAAGAAGTAACTGAACAACAACAGCAAAACAAGCCTCATTCCTCTCTCCCATGCACACACAATACTCCCAACTCCAGGATCAGCCATCTTCAGCCTCCAATGGATTTGTAGATTCAAAGACACTGGGCTTCAACTTCCCCAATGGATTTGCAGAGACTCATAGACACAGGCTTTTGCAAGCTTTGAGACGTCCATCAGATGTTTGGGCTTCGATCTTCAGTATTGATCTTGGTATAAGTGAGGTTCCTGGATGAGGACCATGAACTCCAGACTCCCCAGTGACAGGACGTGAATGACTAGGCCCTGAACTCTAGTTTCACCAATTTGCATACCAAGCGGATCACCAACCTTCATGCTCCCTGTCTTCCAAGGACCTCAAATACAGCTTGATATATATCCTGACTGCTTTGAGTGGTTGCCGGGGAAAAGCTACAGTTACTTTCAACTTCCTAACTTCAGAATCATTCCAGGCTGCTAACATCTGATCTCTGCTCTGTCTCACAGTTTTCTGTTCCCTGCTGCATTTGCAACATTGCATAAAATCTGTACTTAGGGAAGTGTGCCTTAAGAAACTTTTTCCTTCAGACTACAGGAAAAGGCAGAGCAGGCACAGGGGTTTGCTATCATTATAGTGTTCCAAAAATACAAATGTTTGGAGTCTGCAGTCACGTCTGTATTGTCCTTTAAGAGCTGAGTACAGAGACTACATCCATGACAATTTATATGCCAGCAATTGTTTCCTCTCAGTGAAATGCAATTTCCCCTCTCAATGAAAGAATTTAATCATTATGAACAACTGTGGCTAAGATGACACAACTGAAAAGTCAAAACCAACATAAAAACCAAAGAGAGGGCATATAATAAAGCAAAAATTAGTGAGTTTAAGGATTGGGCAGCTTTCAAATACCAATGGAAGGCAACTAAAAAGTTATTAAGAAGGTAAAGATGGAATACAAAAATAAGTTAGACAATGATATTAAAGAAGATACTAAATTATTTTTCAGATACATAAAGTGTAAAAGAGAGGCAAGAGGGGATATTGGACAGCTGGAAAACAAAGCTGGAGAGGTAGTAGTAAAGGGGAACAATAAAATGGCAGACAAACTGAATAAGTATTTTGCATCAGTCTTCACTGTAGAATACACTATCAGTATGGTGGAATTTCCAGCTGTAAGCGGGCATATAATGTGTGAAGTTACCATAGCTATAGAGAAGGTTCTTGAGAAACTGAAAGGTCTGAAGTTAGATAAGTCACCTGGATCAGATGGTGTCTGAAAGACATGGCTGAAGAGATTGTGGAGGCATAAGTAATTAACTTTCTAGAATCACTAGATTCTGGAATGGTTGCATAAGACTGGAAGATTGAAAATGGCACTCCACTTTTCAAGAAGGGAGAGAGGCAGAAGAAAGAAAACTATAGGCCAGTTGGTCTGACCTCAGTGGTTGGGAAGATGTTGGAGTTGATTATCAAGCTCTCAGGATACTTGGATGACAGATCTGTTGGAATTCTTTGAAGAATTAACAAGCAGTATAGATAAAGGCGAATCAGTTGATGTTGTGTACTTGGATTTTCAGAAGGCCTTTGACAAGTTGCCACACATGAAGCTACGAGCCCATGGTATTACAGGAAGGATTCTAGCATGGATAAAGCTTTTGCTGCTTGGCCAGAGGCAAAAAGTGGGAATAAAGGGAGCCTTTTCTGACTGGCTGCCAGTGACTAGTGATGTTCCATTGGGGTCTGTGTTAGAACCGATTCTGTTTTATGTTTTACGTCAGTGATTTGCGTGATGGAATTGATGGCTTTGTTGCAAAATTTGCAGATGGAGCGGCAGTTAATTTTGAGGAAGCAGAGAGGTTACAGAAGGACTTGGAGAAATTAGGAGAATGAGCAATGAAATGGCAGATGGAATGCATGTTGGAAAGTGTATGGTCATGCACTTTGATTGAAGAAATGAAAGTGTTGACTATTTTCTGAACGGAAATAAAATGCAAAAAAACTGAGGGGCTTGGGAGGTTTTGGGCAGGATTCCCTGGAGGTTAATTTGCTGATTGAGTCTGTGGTGAGGAAAGCAAATGTAATGTTAGCCTTCATTTCAAGAGGTCTAGAATATAAAAGCAAAGATGTAATGTCAAAACTTTATAAAGCACTGGTGAGGCCTCACTTGGAGTATTGTGACTGGGTTTGAGCACCTTATCTTAGAAAGGGTGTGCTGAAACTGGAGAGGATTCAAAGGAGGTTCACGAAAATGATTTCAAGATTGAATGGCTTGTCATATAAAGAGCGTTTGATGGCTCTGAGCCTGTATTCGCTAGAATTCAGAAGAATGATGGGAGACCTCACTGAAACCTATCGAATAGTGAAAGGCATTGATAGAGTGGGTATGGAGAGGATGTTTCCTGTGGTGGGAGAGTCTAAGACCAGAGCGCACAGCCTCGGACTAGAGCACACAGACTCAGGATAGAGGGACATCCTTTTAGAATGGAGATGAGAAATTTCTTTAGGCAGAGAGTGGTAAAACTGTAGAATTCTTTGCCATAGACAGTCGTGGAGGCCAAGTCTTTATGTATATTTAATGCAAAGGTTTATAGGTTCTTGATTGGTCAGGGCATGAAGCGATATGGGGAGGAAGCAGGAGATTGGGGCTGAGAGGAAAATTGGATCAGCTATGATGAAATGGCAGAACAGACTTGATGGGCTGAATAGCTCAAATTCTGCTGGTATGCTTTATAGTCTTGTGATCTTAAAACTTTTCAAACAATGTGAGCATAATCTGCAATGTAGTTCAATGTAGTGCATTAAAAGAGTATGAACTTTTTTTGGGATGGGTGGGGTTTAACTGTGCCAATATGTTGTGCTGTAATCATTGTAATTTCTTCTAAATTTGATTATGGAAGCATTATCTCACTGCTTGTATGGTGTCTTCTAACTAAAGTGATGTGGCTTTTCTATTTGTTCCCTGCTTTTCTCCATTTTGCGATAATGTAGATATTGGATCCATTCATATTGTTTCCTTCAGTGAGATAGAATCTTATATGCATGAAAACTAGCAGCTTTTTTGTGCAGTGTTTAAGTATAGTGTTTAACACTGTGCTGATAATTCAACCAATTACTTCTATTTGAGTTTCATCATTGCAGTGATCATGTAATTGGAATACTTTGATTTTATTACATGAGCACTGCCTTTCCTCTGCATACTACACAGAAAATTGAATCACTTTATTCTGGATATAATTATTAATCTGTGGTCACTCCTTGAATAAACACATTTATTAATTCTGTGTTGGAATATATCTCCAGCATACTTTTGTAACCAGGCCAGAACTCATTTAGGATTGACCACCTTCCCCACCTATCCCACCTGATCACCAGTCTGATTCTAGTTCCTATCCGCATTCAACATCTCTTGATCACATCATTCTCTTGATTATAAGCCCCTAATTCTGAGGTCACTGCTCAATATTAAGACAATTGGTCCCAGAGCTAAATGATTATGGATGTATTATGTTAATCTGTTTGTACACCAAAATAATGTTGTTTTCCAGTCTTCAGCCCAGTTTCTTTTATGCAAGCAGTTTCAACCACACCTAGTTCAAATATAAACGTGCTAATGTCATAGTTGAATGGACATTTGTCAAGTGTAAGGATGTTATTCTATCTTGTTACTACTAAATGTACATCATACAAATATGTACACCTCTCCGTTTTCAAAGAAAGGGGCTTCCCTTCCTCCACCATCAATGTTGCCTTCAACCACACCTCTTCCATTTCATGCACATCTGCTCTTACCCCATTCCTCTGTCACCCTACCAGGGATAGGGTTCCTCTTGTCCTCACCTATAAACCCACCAACCTCCGTGTCCATCACATAATTCTCTAAATCCTCTGCCATCTCCAATGGGATCACACCACCAAGCACATCTTTCTGTTCCCCCACTTTCTGCTTTCTGCAGGGATCGCTCCCTATGTGACTCCCTTGTCCATTCGTCCCTTCCCACCCCTCCTGGCAATTATCCTTGCAAGTGGAACAAGTGCTACACCTGCCCCTACACCTCCACCTTCACTACCATCCAAGGCCCTAAACAATCCTTCCAAGTGAGGCAACACCTCACCTGTGAGTCTGTTGGGGTCATAAATTGTGTCCAGTGCTCCTGGTGTGGCCTCCTGTACATTGGTGAGACTCGGCGTAGATTGGGAGACCACTTAGCTGAGTACCTATGTTTTGTCTGCCAGAAAAAATGGATGTACTGGTGGCCACCCATTTTAATTCTTCTTCCCATTCCCACTCTGATATGTCTATCCTTTGCTTCCTCTACTGTCGTGATGAGGCCTCGTTTAGGATGGAAGAACAACACCTTATATTCCATCTGGGTAGCCTCCAACCTGATGACATGAACATCTAGTTCACAAACTTCCTGTAATGCCCCCAGCTATCCCCCCCCCCCACCATTCCCCATTTCCCATTCCCTTTTCCCTCTCTTACCTTATCTCCTTGTCTACCCATTGCCTCCCTCTGGTGCTCCCTCCCCCCTTTTCTTTCTTCCTTGGTCTTATGTCTCTTAAAACAATCAACTTCCCAGCTCTTTATTTCAGTCCCCCCCTTCAAGTTTCACCTATCACCTTAAGTTTCTTTTAACAACCCCCACCCTTTTTAAATCTACACCTCAGCCTTTTTTCTCCAGTCCTGCTGAAGGGTCTCAGCCTGAAACATCGACTGTACTCTTTTCCATAGATGCTGCCTGGCCTGCTGAGTTCCTCCAGCATTTTGTGTGCGTTTCCAGCAAATATTGCCATTATTTGATGCTTGTTAAATTTTCACTGAAAATTTTCACTTTGTATTTCACGAAAAAGTAATCAATCATATTACATCAATGAAAATGCTTAATTTTCCTTTCATAATTTAGATATTACAGGTTCCCCCGCTATCTGAAGGTAGAACATTCCTATGAAACAGTTTGTAAGCCAAAATGTCGTAAAGCGAAGAAGCAATTACCGTTAATTTATATGGGAAAAATTTTTGAGTGTTCCCAGACCCAAAAAATAACCTACCAAATCATACCAAATAACACATAAAACCTAAAATAACACGAACATAGAGTAAAAGCAGGAATGATATGATAAATATACAGCCTATATAAAGTAAAAATATTGTATGCATGGTGTAGTTTCACTTATCAAAATTGGGAAGACAAGAAGCGAAAATTGATTTGGAGAAAAAGATCAGCACATACATGCATGCACACACAACTGCCCACACGGCTTCACGGTCATGGTAGTCTTTCTTGGGGTAAACACAAGTATAAAGCGGGCATCTTTTTTTTGTAAAAGCGAAAATCCTCTTTGGTTAGCGAAATCAGGTACTAATGTAGGTCTTTTGTAACAGCAAGCTGTTGTAAAGTGAACGTTCGAAAAACAGGGGCCACCTGTACTACTATATGACAACTATCATTTATTGTTTCAGTACTTTATTGCTAACTCCTGCAAATGATCATTGTAGCACCACATCTAAGTAAAAACTCTTAATTTGTATTTCAATTTGTGTTGATCCCTAATTATTGCCTAAATAGTTCTTTCATTGATATAATAATTCACAATTGGCTTTGAAACCATTCTTCAAAAATGTCTGCAAATCTCCTGGTCAAGCAACTCTGCTGAAATAAACTTATAGAATAATTGTGAAGAGAGACATCAGGTGGTTAGATGCAAAATGAGACAAGAGATAGAAAAGTATATAAATGCTATCTGTCTACATCCTGTGACCATGGTGACAAAGTATTTTGCTGTTTTTAACTGAATTTCAACTTCTTTTAGAAATAGAAAGCTTAAGCGGATAGAAAATCTTACACTGAGGTTTGTGCTGTGTCAAAGTAGAAGTTCTTGTTAAAAATAGATAATATAATACTTCCATGCTGGAGTTAAGAGTTTGAAGAAACTACATTTTCTTTTTGAATCTTGCTCTGTGTCTGACAAAAGCTACAAAAGTCATTTACATGCATAATAGTTACTTTCCTTACAAAATAGAAAGGTGGTATTAGATTGTAAACATCTGTGAGACTTGGGTGTATGACGGCTGAATGTAGACTGTTGATTCAGCCAGTAATTAGAAAGATTAGTATTATTTCAAGGTGTAGCACCTGCTTACCCCCACCCTTACCGATCAGGGTCACGTAGCCATGGGAGCAGGTGTTGATTGGTCGTATGAGCAGCTGGTGCATATACCAAGTCCTAGTTATGCAACCAATGACACCGGGCGGACAATCTCTCAAAGATATTGTTAATAGCTGGGGTCACCCATCTTGTAAAGACACTGCCCAAAAGAAGGCAATGGCTACCCTCTTCTGTAGAAAAATTTGCCAGCAACAATTATGGTCACAGACAACGTGATTGCCCACATTATACAACATGGCACATAATGATAATGAGTCTTATTTCAAGAGACATAGAGTCTTGTTGCAAATGCACAGGGCTTTGATGAAGCCATGGCTAGAGTATTGCACATAGTATTGGTATGTATTTTTTAAAGGAAAGGATATATTTGGTTTGGTGAAATAATGTGTATAGAAACACAAGGGAGGAAAGAAAGTGTAATAAACATATTTTAATCCACATCCTTTAAAACAGATTTAGGGTTATATCAAATTTAAATGGTAATTGTAAATTGGATGGTAAGGATTGATCTTCTGTACCTACAGTTGCAAGAAAAATTTTGTGAACCCTTTGCAATTACCTGGTTTTCTGCATTAATTACTCAAAATGTGGGCTGATCTTCATCTAAGTCACAATAATAGACAAACACAATCTGCTTAAACTGATAGCACACATACAGTCGTACTACTTTTCATGTCCTTATTGAACACGTTGTTTAAACATTCATAGTCCTGGCTGGAAAATGTGTGTGAACCCTTGTAGTTAATAACTGGTAGGACCTCCTGTAGCAGCGATAACTTCCACCAAACATTTCCTATAGCTGCTGATCAGACTTGCACAATGGCAAGGAGGAATTTCAAACCAGCGACAACTCTCTGATACCTCCTCTTATTTACCCCTTGATCATGACCGCACTAAGGAGCACCAGGCCACTGTCTCCTATACCATCACCAACCTTATCAGCTCTGTGGGTCTCTCATCCACTGCTAGCAACCTCACAGTTCTTATACCCCGCACTTCCCGTTTCTACCTCCTACCGAAGGTCCACAAACCTGCCTGTCCAGGTAGACCTATTGTCTCAGCTTTCTCCTACCCCACCGAACACATTTCTGCATACCTTGATACTGTCTTATCCCCCCTTGTTCAACCTCTTCCCACCTATGTTCGTGACACTTCTCACGCTTTGAATTTTTTCAATGATTTAAGTTCCCTGGCCCCCACCACCTTATTTTCACCATGGATGTCCAGTCCCTATATACCTCCATCCCCCACCGGGACGGTCTCAAAGCTCTGCGATTCTTTTTGGATTCCAGACCTAACCAATTCCCCTCTACCACCATTCTCCTCCGTCGAGCGGAATTAGTTCTTACTCTCAATAATTTCTCCTTTGGCTCCTCCCACTTCCTCCAAACAAAGGGTGTAGCCATGGGCACCCGCATGGGTCCCAGTTATGCCCGCCTTTTTGTTGGCTTTGTGGAACAGTCCATGTTCCAAGTCCATATGGGTATCAGTCCCCCTCTTTTCCTTCGCTACATCGACGACTGCATTGGCGCTGCCTCCTGGACACATGCTGAGCTTGTTGACTTCAATAACTTTGCCTCCAATTTTCACCCTGCTCTCAAATTTACCTGGTCCATTACTGACACCTCCTGCCCCTTTCTTGATCTTTCTGTCTCCATCTCTGGAGACGGCTTACTGATATCTACTATAAGCCTACAGACTCTCACAGCTACCTGGACTATTCCTTGTCCCACTCTGTCTCTTGCAAAACTGCTATCCCCTTTTCACAATTCCTCCATCTTCGCCGCATCTGTTCTCAGGATGAGGCTTTTCATTCCAGGATGAAGGAGATGTCTTCCTTTTTTAAACAAAGGGGCTTCCCTTCTTCCACCATCAACTCTGCTCTCAAACACATCTCACCCATTATCCGCACATCTGCCCTCACCCCATCCGCCCGCCACCCCACTCAGGATAGGGTTCCCCTTGTCCTCACCTACCACCCCACCAGCCTCCAGGTCCAACGTATAATTCTCCGTAACTTACGCAACTTCCAACGGGATCCCACTACCAAGCACATCTTTCCCTCCCTCCCTCGTTCTGCTTTCCGCAGGGATCTCTCCCTAAGCGATGCCCTTGTCTGTTCATCCCCCCATCCCTTCCCACCAATCTCCCTCCTGGCACTTATCTTTGTAAGCAGAACAAGTGCTGCACCTGCCCTTCCACTTCCTCCCTCACCACCATTCAGGGCCCCAGACAGTCCTTCCAGGTGAGGCGACACTTCACCTGTGAGTCGGCTGGTGCGATATACTGTGTCCGGTGCTCCCGGTGTGGCCTTCTATATATTGGTGAGACCCGACACAGACTGGGAGACCATTTCGCTGAACACCTACGCTCGGTCTGCTAGAGAAAGCAGGATCTCCCAGTGGCCACACCTTTTAATTCCACATCCCATTCCCATTCTGATATGTCTATCCATGGCCTCCTCTACTGTCAAAATGAATCCAAACTCAGGTTGGAGCAACAACACCTTATATACCGGCTGGGTAGCCTCCAACCTGATGGCATGAACATTGACTTCTCTAACTTCTGTTAATGCCCCTCCTCCCCTTCTTACCCCATCCCTGACATATTTAGTTTTTTTTTCTTTCTCTCTGCCCATCACTCTGCCTGTTCTCCATCTCCCTCTGGTGCTTCCCCCCCCTCCCCCTTTCTTTATCCCATGATCCTTTCCCTTCTCCAGCTCTCTATCACTTTCGCCAATCACCTTTCCAGCTCTTAGCTTCATCCCACCCTCTCCGGTCTTCTCCTTTCATTTTGCATTTCCCCCTCCCCCCACTACTTTCAAATTTCTTACTATCTTTCTTTTCAGTTAGTCCTGACAAAGGGTCTTGGCACAAAACGTCGACAGTGCTTCTCCTTATAGATGCTGCCTGGCCTGCTGTGTTCCACCAGCAGTTTGTGTGTGTTGCAAGTTTGTCCAACCTCTCCTCACAGCACATGCCTTCTAATTGAGGCAGAAACCTGGTAAACTTCTGCAGCCTCTCCAAAGCCTTATGAACATGAGAGATACTGCGAATGCAGACACAAGTTCAGTTAGGCAAGAGCAGGCAGAAACAATGAGCCTACCCAGATAGTCAGATGTGTGGATCTTGGATAAGAGGTAGAAACAAGCAGTGCATGGTAAGAGAACTATGAGTTTGATGGTAGTGGATGGGAATATCACCAGAATTGATAAGGTCAGTGATGTTGTGGGAGAAGTAAGATAAAGTGGATGAGAATTACTGTCTGACCTCAGCAAGGTAGAGATTAGTCTGCCAGACAACAACAGCATCCCCTTCCCTTGTCAGTGTGTTTGTCAGTGTTTACGATGGTGTGGAGGGCAGTGAGTTCAGAGGAGAGAGGAGTGATGAATTTGAGTTTGTTGATGCCTCATAAGTAGTCGGAGATGAAATGATCCAGAGTGATTGTCTGTGAAGAGGAGGAGGGTTGAAGACTGGTGTCATTGGTGGAGTGTGGGGAATTCTTGCCAAAGAAGTAGGCTTGGAGACAGATACAATAAAAAAAAGAGAGAGGAGTGTCATGGCAGCTGCTAAACTCGCTGAGGTATGGGTACTGTAGGACAAAGATGAGGATTTTGCTAAGGATAGAATGTGCTGTCTCAGAGAGGGGAAGGTTGGAGAGTGAAGATACGGCAGTGGTTGCCGCTGTGGTCAGTGGGGGGGGTTGAAGACTGGTGGGGTCAATGGAGAGACCAGCTCTTGCCCCAGTGAACTTGTGTCCCCCTTGCTTCAGTCCCTTGCCTACATCCATAACAATTCACATGCTCTCCATTACTTCAATCACTTTCAGTTTCTTGGTCCTGATCACCCTGTTTTAATTAAGGACATCCAGTTCTTCCACCATCAGGAAGACCTGAAATTTCTCCTCTTCTTTGTGGGTAACAGACTTTACTAGTTCCTCTGCACCACCACCCTCCTCCATCTGGCGAAAATAGTTACCCTCAATAATTTCACTTTCGGCTCCTCCCATTTTCTTTAAAGCAGAAGCGCTGCTCCCTGCACCCATGCCGTGCTCATCAATTTCATCATCTTTGCCTCAAATTTGCACCCTGCCCCAAATTTACTTGGTCCATCTCCGACACATCTCTCCCAATCTCTCAATCTCTGACTCCATCGCTGAAGATAGACTATATATTGACATCTTTTACAAACCTGCTGACTGTCATAGTCATTTTCACCATACATCTTTCCACCCTGTCACTTGTGAAAATGCTATTCCCATCATTCAGTTCCTCTGACCCTATTGCATCTGTTCTCAGGATGAAGCTTTCTATACTTGAACATCTGAGGTGGCTTCCTTTATCAAAGTATGGGGTTTCCCTTCCACCTCCGTCGACGCTAACCTCACCAGCATCTCTTACATTTCTTGCACTCCTGCCCTCTTCCCATCCTTGCAGCTCTCCCCCTGCCATAACAGGAATAGGGTTTGCTTTATCCTTACCTACCAACCTATGAGCCTTCATATTCCACATATCTTTCTATGTAATTTCCACCATCTCCAATGAGATCCTACCACTAAGCACATCTTTCCTTCCCCTCTTCCCACCAACACCCTGCTTCACTTTCTGTAATGATCAAACTCTATATGACTTTCTTGTCCACTTGGTCCTCCCCACTGATCTCCCTCCTGGCATTTATCCCTGCATATGTGACAAGTGCTAAACCTGTCTCTACACTTCTTTGCTCACCACCATTCATTGCTCCAAATAGTCCTTCCAGATGAGGCAATATTTCACCTATGAGACTGCCAGGGTTATCTATTGTATCCGGTGCTGTTGGTATGGTCTCCTGTACACTTCTGACACCCGTCACAGATTGGAGAACAACATTGTCAACCACTTTCGCTCTGTCGCAAAAGGGAAACTTCCGATTCCCATTCTGACATGTCTGTCCATTGTTGCCTCTACTGCTAAGATGAGACCAAGTTCCAGTTGGAGGAGTAATAACTCATTTTCTGTCTGGATAGCCTCTAACCTGATGGCATCACCATTGACTTTTTTCTAACTTCCAGTAATTTCTTTCCCTCCTATACCATTTCTGTCTTTTCACCATTCTGGTTACCCACCCACCCCTTCTCTTCTCCCCTATGCATAATCTTCCTCTTGTGCCCCTCCTTCCCTTTCTTCCATGGTCATTTGTTGTCTCCTACCATGCTCCTATTCAGCCCTTTACCTCTTTCACCTATTGCCCTCCAGCTTCGTACTTCAACATCCATTCCTCTCTCACACACCTTCCCCCTCACCTACCAGTTGCTTTTCTCTCCCCTACCTTTCTATTGTGGCTTCTGTGCTCATCCTTTCCAGTCCTGAGGAAGGTTCTCAGCCCAAAACATCTATTGTTTATTACCCTCCATTGATGCTGTCTGACTTGCTATGTTCTACTAGGATTTTATGTGTGTTTCTCCAAAACCTCAAAATCTTTCCTATAATAGGCATCCAGAATTGAAGGCCATACTCCGGATGCTGCCTAACTGGAATCCTATGAAGCTGCATTGTTAGTTCTATACTTTTTTGACCCTGAAGGCCAAACATCAAGCTGATTTGGCAATAGCCAACCAGCTCGCAATCAAATGTTGATTTAACAGCTTGATATTCCGTAATTATCTTGAGACAGAGTATTTTGACCTTGCTAAGGCAAAGCATCATCACAGAATTCATACACAGTTTTATTGGAAATCATATTTATAAGAAATTCCGTTTTGTTTTCCCTCAAGCTGATGATCTGATATTGAGAGAGCATGTGCTAGCTTGTATTGGAAGCAAAAAACTGTCAAATCTGTACAGTGGGAATTTTGGAGCAACCAAACCTGTAGTTACTCAGTAAAATACTATTTCCCATCACTTGTTCTCTAGCAATCCCCTCACACATAATACAAAGTGTAGTCCACTCCTCCAGATGACTGTGTCCTTGTCTAATGTGTCTTTGGCAGTGGGATGTTCTGGAATTAGACCTGCTATTATTCATTCTTCATGATCTTTAGCAGTCACTTTAACTGAAGGGTAACAACCTTTCACCAGCCCGGCTAAAGCCGAAGGCAGAATTGCTTTGACATAGAAGGGCCTGTGTAATTCTTTGGAAAGCAATTGTTAAGAAGAAAGTTATTAATAATTATTATCATTATATAGTGAGTATTCCTTTGACATTAACAGACTAAAATTTATTAAAATTTCATCTTCAAATAAAACATGCGAACTGGTTGACACATGAGGATTTGTAAAGATGAAACACTGCATGGTGCAATGGTCTTTGTGCTGTCTTCATTTGTTATTTACTTTCTAAAAACAGATTTGTGATAGAGTTAACTATTGTGTTCGGTGTGTCCAAATGCCATAATGATCTTGGCATTCTTCAACCAAAAGATTGCTGGGTATAGTGTGTTGTCAAATGATTGAGCACAGGAGGATTTTCCATTGCCAGTTCCTGAAATTATCTCATTACCTGAGTCAATATATTTGCTTCCTGCCTTTATCCTTCTAAATGTGAAGACCACCTGCTGGGAGGTACATATTGCAGGGCCTTGCAGTAGACTATCAGTGAGACTTCCTTGGAAAGACAAATGAGGCCCACAATGGATTAGTGTTCTAAAGCAAAAGATATTCTAATGAACAGGTAATCAGTCATGACGATGAGAGACATAATGCATCTCAACGAATTGAGCTGTACATGCGCACATATAATGCTGAACGTATGTCCTTAGACTATCTTTCTGTTCAAATGTCAACTCTTCGTTGTTGACATTTAATAGTAGGATGAACTCGAGGTAAATCTGTTCTCAACTGCAACCTGAAATATAAAACAATTTCTAGCGTGATTCATTGATTTTAACTTAGGCTTTTGATATGTATTATGTTGATCTGTACGTTCTTAGTGCTCTAGAAAGCAGACTACAGAGTTAACTAAGGGTCTTCAATGGCTTACATTGTTTATTATTTCCATTCCTTACACTGGTGATGGTCCGTCTACTGCTGCTTTTTGTGTCTTTGTACTAATATAAATTTTGTCAGGGTCAAAGATTATCACAATGCTTTAAACCTTGCTGTGGAGATTTTAATTAGACCACTTTCCTGTTAGGATATGTAATAGAGTTAGTTGATGGCATTTGATGTATTTTCTCCACAGATGCAGATGATACTGAATCAGTGGTCTTTCATTAACTAATTTTTCATCAGCAGTAGTTGTCTGCTTAAGAGCGAGAAATATTTTCATGGCAATGAACTCATAATGCCTCCTCATTAACTTTTTCACTGTACTGTGGCAACCTAAGGAATACTCTGTCCTATCGTGGAAATTGTTATGATACATTTTGTGTAAACTTGTTCCACAACTGGCAAAGGTCACGGTTTGCTTAAACAACTTCAGATCATCTTTACTACACTGAGTTCTGGAGTCCAAGTTGCATAGTAACTTCTTACCAAGGTCCTTGACTGCAAAAAATCAGATGGTCTGAAGTTTATCATTTTCCTAATTATAACTGCCCTTTAAAGAAGCTCATGGAGATGGGTCTTCAAATAATAAACTCTGGGTAGTAGTTTAGGTAGTGCTTTGAGTGTATGTACAAATGTCCTGGTGTACCATTTCTTTCATCATAAGGTACAGGAGCAAATGTAGGCCATTCAGCCTATTGAGTCTGGTTGGCCATTTCATCATGTCTGATTTATTATTCAATCTCAACCCCATTCTCCTGCATTCTCTCCATTACCTTTGGCACGCATGCTAATCAAAAACCTATCAATCTCTGCTTTAAATATGCCTAGTTACTTGGCCTCTGTAACCAACTGTGGCAATGAATTCCACCGATTTACCACCCACTAGCTAGAGAAATTACTGCCCATCTCAGTTCTAAAAAGACTTTGTTCTGTTCCAATACTATGCTTTCTGGTCCTCGACTCTGCCACTGCTGGAAACATCATCTTCATGTCCTCCACCAATGAGATTCCCCCCCTCATCTTTCAAAACTTCAGTGAAAGCCATCAAATGCTTCTTTCATCCTTAGCATCATTCTTGCAAACCTCCTCGGGACCTTCTGCAATACCAGCACTTTCATACATAGACATGGAGCTCAAAGTACTCCAATTTCTGGTTTGACCAATGCTTTATAAAGCCTCAGCATTACATCCTTGGTTTTATATTCTAATGCTTTCAAAACAAATGCTAACATTGCATTTACTTTTCTTATTACTGACTCAATCTGCAAGTTATACTTCAGGGACTCAGCGCGTCTCTGATTTCTGAATTCTCTCCCCATTTTGAAAATAGTTAATGCTTTTATTCCTTCTACCAAAGAGCATGACTATATATTTCTCTACACTGTATTCTATCTGCCACTTTGCCCATTCTCCAAACCCGTCCAATTTCTTCTGCAGACTCCCTGCTTCTTCAGCACAAACTCTGAAAGAGATAGCTGAAGAGATTGGGATGTAGTTCATTCAATTCAAGTGACTTATCCACCTTGAAACCTTTTACTGTTTGCTGTTCATATTCCCTTTTTTTGCCTGTCTTCACTTCCTTTCTCTTCCTGTTGTACCTTGCCCTATTAGCTGATCTCACGCAAAGGCTGGGCCTTATTTTTGCCATTGTTATGGAAGCTGCTCTGGTTCTCCCCAGAGGAGTGCAAATTACATAATTTAGTGAATTTTAACATCATTTTTTGCAAGGTTCCTGGTGGCACTAGGGCAATCTTTATGGAATTATGACATTAAATCTTAGAAGCACCAGGTCAGGCAGCATCTGCAGAATGAGAAATTCTTAGTGTTTCATGCTAAAGACCCTTCATCAGAACTGAAAAAGAAAGAATGTAAGCTAGTTTCAGTTAGGATTGGGTGAGGCCAAGATGGTCATGGGGATAATTTGTAGAGATCATTGGCTTGATGGGTTTATGGGTCAATTAGTGAGAGAGAAAAGGAAAAAAATCTATGATCTGAGGACACTTAAAGAGTACAAGAATATGAAAAGGTGAAAAATTAGAAAATTTGAGTCAATAACCCAAATGGATTTACAGCAGAAATGGCCCATTCTGGTAAAGAATTCAATGGTGGGTTCATAAGATTACCACATGCTCAGACAGAAAAATCAGGTGCTGTTTCTCAAGCTTACATTGGGATTCATTATAACAGCGTAGGATGCCGCAGCTCAGAGTGGGAATAGGATAAGAATTAAAATGGCAGGCAATAAGGTATGCCATGCAGCCCCCGCAGACGATACATAGGGACTCCAAAAATATAGTCTTCCAATTTACATTTGGTGTTTCCAAATTCGACATAGTGAATAGTACATAAATGTAGAACTTTACATTGACAGAATTGCAAAAAACTATTCTACTTTGAAGGGCAATTTGGGAATCTAGATGTGGTGAGGGAAAGGGAAGAGGTAAAATTACAGTGTGGTATCTGCTGCAGTTACATGAGACAGGAGAGTGTAGATGGAACAATAGACTAAGGAGTCCTAAAGGGAATCAGCAACACACACAAAGTGTTGGAGGAACTCAGCAGGCCAGGGAACATCTGTGGAAAAGAGTAAACAGTCAATGTTTTGGGCTGAGACCAGTCATCAGGACTCTTGTTCATGAAGGGAAACAGTTCCTTTAATATGATAAGAGCTGAGGGGAAAGTAAAGTTTATATCATGGTGAAATCTTAGTGAAGTTGGCGGCATTTTAAATCGTTAATGAGGTGCTTACTTTACCAGCTGCAACACATACAGAAGTATGAAGGCTGAGAAAATTGAGATCCCCTTTATCTTTAATGACCCAGTCTTCTATGTGAGCCATTGGCTAAAATATTGAAGACTGTGCAATGTGATTGAGATTAAAGATAAAGTGAACTGCTTGAATACATGATAACAGTGAGAAATTGTCCTCTGAATAGTGCATTTTATGTTGAGCTCCAAATTCTGTAAAGGATCCACAACATTGCAGTATTTAACTCCCTGAACTTTGGAAAAGCCTGCGACCCTTTATGAGTCTACATGTCCCCTTAACTTGACAAACTCTCCTCAAGAAAAGTCCACCTTTTGCTTCAGTGGAATAAGATATCTAGGCAGTTCTGATGTCACTTCATGGAAGCTGTAAGACATAGGAGCAGTTTTAGGCCATTCAATCCATCAAATCTGCTTCGATATTTCATCATGGCTGATCCATTTTTCCTCTCAACCCCATTCTCCTACCTTCTTATCCTTTCACGCCCTGACTAATCAAGAACCTATCAACCTCCGCCTTAAGAACACCTAATAACCTGGCCTCCACAGCTGCTGGTAGCAACAACTTCCACAGATTCACCAATCTCTGGCTGAAGAAATTTCTCTTCATCTCCATTCTAAATGGACGTCCCTCAATTCTGAGGCTCACCTTCTGGCTAAAGAAATTGATGTCCATCTATTGTGAGGCTGTGCCCTGTAGTGTTATACTCTGCTATAAGAAACATCCACTCTACATCCACTCTATCTAGGCCATTCAACATACGATAGGTTTCAATGAGATCCTCCCGCATTCTAAATTCTAACAAGTACAGACTCAGAGCCATTAAATGGTAATCCTTTCATTTCTGGAAGCATTCTTATGAATTTCCTCTAAACCCTTTTCAATGTCAGCATATCCTTTCCTAGATGAGAGGCCCACAATTGCTCACAATACTCCCAAGTGAGGCCTCACCAGTGCCTTATAAAGCCTCAGCATTACATCTTTACTTTTTTATTGTAGTTCTCTCAAAATAAATGCTAACATCGCATTTGCCTTCCTCACCACCGACTCAATGTGCAAGTTAGCCTTTAGGGAATCCTGCACGAGGACTTCCAAGACCCTTTGCACCTCGGATTTTTGCATTTACTCCTAGCAAAGTGCATAACCATACATTTACAGACACTGTATTCCATCTGCCACTTCTTCGTCTATTCTTCTAATTTGTTTAAGTTCTTCTGCAGCCTCCCTGCCACCTCAACACTACCTGCCCCTCCACCTATATTTGTATCATCCACAAATTTGGCTACAAAGCTATCAAATCCATCATCATAACTTTGATATATATCAAAAGAAAAGGAGCGATCCTAACACTGACCCTTGTGGAACACCACTAGTCACCGGTAGCCAACCTGAATAGGCCCTGTTTACTCCAACTCTGTGTCTCCTACTAATCAAACAATCCTCTGTCCATGCTAGTATCTTTGCTGTAGTACCATGGGCCCTTGTCTTGTTAAGCAGCCTCATGTGCGGAACATTATTAAAGGCCCTCTGAAAACTCCAAGTACACAACATCCACCAATTTTCTTTCATCTATCCTGTTTGTTATTTCCTCAAAGAATTTCAACAGGTTTGTCAGT
The DNA here is from genome assembly GCF_030144855.1 of Hypanus sabinus. Taxonomy (NCBI): domain Eukaryota; kingdom Metazoa; phylum Chordata; class Chondrichthyes; order Myliobatiformes; family Dasyatidae; genus Hypanus; species Hypanus sabinus. The sequence continues at coordinate 133,394,892 of NC_082707.1, forward strand.
TAAGATTTTCCCTCAACGAAACCATGCTGGCTTTGGCCTATTTTATCTTGTGCCTCCAAGTACCCAGAGACCTCTTTCTTAACAATCATATCCAATATCTTCCCAATCACTGAAGTCAGGCCAACTGGCATATAATTTCCTTTCTTCTGTCTCCCTTCCTTCTTGAAGAATGGAGTGACATCTGCAATTTTCCAGTCCTTGGGAACTATGCCTGAAACTAGTGATTCTTGAAAATTCATTACTAATGCCTCCAAAATCCCTTCAGGTGTAGTCTATCTGGTCCAGGTTACTTATCTATCTTCAGATCTTACAGTTTCTCAAGCATCTTTCCTTAGTAATAGAAATTACACTCAGTTCTGCCCCCTCACACTCTGGTACTTAATCCAAAGTTGCTCTGGCAGCATGTAGTAGCTTCCCAAGACTTCAGGCAGCCTTGAACTAGCAAAACAAACAAGCATTAACGTTTTAAACCATGCAGCTACAGTGAACATTATGAAAATATGGTTAGGTGAGTGGCCAACAATGTTTCTAACAAAAAGAAAGCTAATTTTAGCTGCAGACACTTAAAATAAGTATTGCAACATTTAGTGTGTGTCTCCACAAAGTCAAATGTCTGATCTTTGCTGGTATGAACTGTACCAAGAAATGTCAGATCAAAAATTCATGGACTCCATAAATCATGCAGAAAGACCACTTTTTCTATGTAATCCAGTTTCTAAGTTATTAATCATGGAAGGACTAAGTACAATAGGTATTCTAGACTAGTGAATTCAATGTCAAATCCAATACAGAAAGACAAAGTGAGATTAAATCGATAAAGAAAAATATAAGAAAAATGATTTTGAAAACAAGCACATTTTATAAATATGAGTGCAAGAGTTTAAATTCAATGGAATGTAATTTTGAATGTAAAATATATCATTTTCAGTGCTGGAGAGTTAATCTATATATGATGCTTGTCACTTTAGATAAGCACTTTTTGTTGTGCAAATGCTATTCAGTGCATTGCAGTTGTGAGGTATATAATAGGAATCTTTCCATGAAGACCACAATACTTCAAAATTCAGCTTGGTTATTTGTTTAAGATTAAACTGTTTAGTTCTCCAATATTATTAACTCCTCTTGGACTTAATATAAGTTCATAGCTTTTGTATATATTGAAAGTCATCTATCTCTATAAATATTTTTGTAATTACTCAGAATTATTTTTGCAGCAATGGTTGTTGCTTCCCATTCCACTTGGAATTTTATGAAATATAAAAAAAATCTCACATTTTGTTTAATTTATGGTAAATAATTTTGATAGATTTCTAAAATCTTGCAGACATAAAGCAACTTATTTTATTGACAAAAAGTGCTTCAGAGTCAGCTCACCTTTCTCTCCATAGGAGAAGGATAAGCCTAACAGTATAAGTTGAAATTTGCATTGCGTGACTGAAAAAAAATTCACAAAGCAAAAGAAATTGCAGTTGCTAAAGCAAAATAGAAATAAGAAATAATGGTGATGTCAACATGTTGGGCCATTATTTGTGGAGAGGAGAACAGTTTCATTTTAATTACCCTTCATCTGATCTGGAAAAGTGAGATATTAAGTGTTTTAGTTTGCAGAGGGGGTAGAGATGGAGAGGACTGATGCAGTGGCACACCAGTTATTTTTGTTGTCTCAGCTCTAGCAATCCAGGGTCAATCCTGACCTCCAATGCTATCTGCGCCTACTTTGCACAAATCTTCCTGTGATTGTATGGGTTTGTGCTGGATGCCCAGTTTTCTTTTACATTGTAAAAACATGTTTGTAACTCAATTGGTTAATGTAAATTGCTGTTAGTATATGTGAGTGGGTTGGAGAATGGGGGGCGGGATGCAGTTATGGTAAGGAGTTGATTAGTGAGTGAGAGAGAGTACAGGGTAATAAGTGAGAAAAACTGCCATAGATTCAGAAGGTCAAATGGCCTCCTTCAATGAGTGCCTGTGCACATTCTTGAGCATCATATGTATGAGCAAATTATTTCAATTGGAAACCAGTTGAACATACCAATGAAGTTTTTCTACTTATGAGCATAAATACATAAATTTTCAGACTGTGCATTTGAGGTAGAACAAGTAAAATTGCTTGTTAATGCCTCATGTACTAAGGTATAGTGAAAAATTATTTTGCATGCTATCTATGCACATCATTTCTTTACAAAAATGCATCAAAATAGTACAAGGGAGAAAAAAAGAATAAAATGTTACACTTATAGAGAAAGTGCAGTACAGGCATTCAATAAGGTGCAAGACCATAGTAAGGTAAATTGTGAGGTCAAGTGTCCAAATTATCATACCAGGGCACTGGTCAATAATATGTAGGCAGGATAGAAGCTCTCTTTGTGCATGATGGTGTGTGTTGTCAGTCCTATTTATGTTTGTACATTTAGGTGAGGGGGGAGGGCAAAGAGAGAATGCCCAGGTGCTTGGGATCTTTGATTATGTTAGCTGTTCTTCTGAGACAGCAAGAAGTGTAGACAGAGTGTAATGGAGGAGATATACCATACCTTTTCCTACCCTGTCACTTGTAAAAATGCTTTTTCCTTTCTTAATTCCTTCATCTCCACCACATCTGTTTTCAAGATGACCCTTTCCATTCTGGAACATCTGCGAAGCCTCCATCTTCAAAGAATGGGGTTTCCATTCCACCACCATTAATGCTACCCACACACACATTTCCTCCATTTTCCATACATTTGCCTTCACCTCATCTGTCCACTGCAGTAAAAGGGATAGGATTTTTCCTTGTTCTTAACTACCACCCCACGAATCTCTATATCCAGCATATCATTCTCCTTAGCAATCCTACCACTGAGTACATCTTGCTCTATAACCCTCTCCACGTTCCACTCTTTATGTGAATCCCTTTCCACTCATCTCTCCCAACTGATCTTCTCTCCTGGCATATATCCCTCAAAATGTGACAAGTGGTACACCTACTCCCTCACCACCTTTGAAGGCACCAAGGAAACCTTCCAGGTGAGGCAACGTTTCACCCATGAGTCTGTCTGGGTCATCTGCTGTATCCAGTGCTCTTTGTGCAAACTCCTTTATATCATTGAGATCCAATGTAGATTGCAGAACCTTCGCTCTATCTGCCACAAAAGGTGGGAATTCCCAGTGGCCACTGATTTCAATTCAACTTCCCATTCCCATTCCAACATGTCAGTCCATGGCCTCCTCTATTACCATGAAGTGGATAAACTTAGGATGGAGGAGCAGCACCTCATATTCCATCTGGGTAGCCTCCAACCTGACAACATGAACATCTATTTCTCTAACTTCTGGTAATTTCTCCTCTCCCCTTCCCCTTCTCTCTTTTTTCTATTCCCCATTCTGGTTTGCCTCTTATGCCTTCCATCCGCTGCCCATAACCTTCCTCTGATGCCCCTCCTCCTTTCTTTTCTTCAATGGTTCATTGTTCTCTCTTATCACACTCCTCCTGTACCTGTAACAAAAAAGACCAAGGGAACAGGCCTGAATGACCGGCATCCTGTTGCACTCACCTCAATAATAAGCAAATACTTTGATAAGCTGGTCAAGGTCTGCCATCTGCAGCATGCTACCACACAAACTGGACCCCCTACAATGCACCTACCGACAGAACCTACCGGCAGACGACGCAATAGCCACTGCCCTTACACATCTGGAGAAGAAAAATGCTTATGTGAGAATTGTGTTCTTGGACTATAGTTCAGCATTCAACACCATAATTCCATCCAGAGAAGCTCAGAGAACTTGGCCTTAACCCTGCCTTGTGGCGCTGGATCCTGGACTTCCTGTCAGATCACTGGCATGTGGTAAGAGTGGGCTCCCTCACCTCCACCCCTCTGACTCTCAACACAGGAGCCTCTTGGGGCTGTGTACTAAGTCCCCTCCTTTACTCCGTGTATACCCAGACTGTGTCACCACCCACAGCTCTAACCTGCTAAGTAAATTTGCCAACAACATTACATTGATTGGGCTAATCTCAACAATAACGAGGTGGCCTACAGGGAAGAATTCATCTCTCTGACAGTGGTGTCAAGAAGACAACCTCTCCCACAATGTCGCTAAAACAAAGTAGCTGGTTGTGGATTACAGGAGGAATGGAGACGGTCTAACCCCTATTGACATCAACATATCTGGGGTTGAGAGGGTAAACAGCTTTAAGTTCCTCGACATCCACATCACCAAAGACCTCGCGTGATCTGTACACACAGCTGTGTGGTTAAAAAAAGCACAGCGGTGCCTCTTTCACCTCAGACGGTTGAGGAAGTTTGACTTGGGCCCCTCAGATCCTAAGAACTTTCTACAGAGGCACAATTGAGAGCATCCTGAATGGCTGCATCATTGCCTGGTATGGGAACTGTACCACCCTTAATTGCAGGATTCTGCAGAGAGTGGTGTGGACAGCTCAGCACATCTGTAACATAGAAACATAGAAAATAGGTGCAGGAGTAGGCCATTTGGCCCTTCGAGCCTGCACCGCCATTCAGTATAATCATAGCTGATCATCCAACTCAGAACCCTGTACCTGTTTTCTCTCCATACCCCCTGATCCCTTTAGCCACAAGGGCCATATCTAACTTCCTCTTAAATATAGCCAATGAACCAGCCTCAGCTGTTTCCTGTGGCAGAGAATTCCGCAGATTCACCACTGTCTGTGTGAAGAAGTTTTTCCTCATATCGGTCCTAAAAGGCTTCTCCTTTATCCTTAAACTGTGACCCCTCGTTCTGGACTTCCCCAACATCGGAAACAATCTTCCTGCATCTAGCCTGTCCAATCCCTTTAGAATTTTATACGTTTCAATAAGATCCCCCCTCAATCTTCTAAATTCCAGTGAGTATAAGCCTAGTCGATCCAGTCTTTCTTCATATGAAAGTCCTGCCATCCCAGGAATCAATCTGGTGAACCTTCTTTGTACTCCCTCTATGGCAAGAATGTCTTTCCTCAAATTAGGGGACCATAACTGCACACAATACTCTAGGTGCTGTCTCACCAACGCCTTGTACAACTGCAGTAGAACCTCCCTGCTCCTGTGCTCAAATCCTTTTGCCATGAATGCCAACATACCATTTGCCTTTTTCACCACCTGCTGTACCTGCATGCCCCCCTTCAATGACTGGTGTACAATGACACCCAGGTCTCGTTGCACCTCCCCTTTTCCTAATCGGCCACCGTTCAGATAATAATCTGTTTTCCTGTTCTTGCAAACAAAGTGGATAACCTCACATTTATCCACTTTAAATTGCATCTGCTATGAATTTGCCTACTCACCTAACCTATCCAAGTCACCCTGCATCCTCTTAGCATCCTCCTCCCAGCTAATACCGCCGCCCAGCTTTGTGTCATCCGCAAACTTGGAGATGCTGCATTTAATTCCCTCGTCTAAATCATTAATATATACTGTAAACAACTGGGGTCCCAGCACTGAGCCTTGCGGTACCCCACTAGTCACCGCCTGCCATTCTGAAAAGGTCCCATTTACTCCCACTCTTTGTTTCCTGTCTGCCAACCAATTCTCTATCCACATCATTACCATACCCCCAATACCATAGTTGTGAACTTCCCACGATCCAGGATATCTACAAAGACAGGTGTGAAAAAAGGGCCCGAAGGATCATTGGGGAACCGAGTCACCCTAACCACAATCTATTCCAGCTGCTACCATCCTGCAGCATAAAAGCCAGGACCAACATGCTCCAGGACAGCTCCCTACACCAGGCCATCAGACTGATTAACTCACGCTGATTTGAGTGTATTTCTATGTTACATTGACTGTTCTTTTTATTATAAATTATTATACATTACTACGATTGCACATCGCACATTTAGATGGAGATGTAATGTTAAGATCTTTACTCCTCATATGTGATGTAAGAAATAAAGTCAGTTCAATTCAATCCTTTTTCAGCCCTTTACCTCTTCCACCTATCAGCTCACAGCTTTTTGTTTCGTCCCCTCTCCCCACCCACGCACTTTCCCCCTCTGGTCTCACTTGTCACCTGCCAGCTTGTACCCCATTCCCTCCCTCCAACTGTTAATTCTGGCCTCTTACCAATACCTGATGAAGGGTCTCAGCTCAAAACATTGACTGCTTATTCTCGCCAAAGATGCTGCTTGACCTGCTGAGTTTCTCCGGTATTCAGAGTGTTGCTCTGGATTTCTAACATTTGCATAATCTTTTGTGTTTATTCATAGCGAAGGAAGCTGGTTTGCATGATATGCTGACCTGTGTCCACATCAAGAAAACATGGCAAATTTCCTTAGCCTCCTGAGGAACTAGAGGCATTGGCAACCTTTCTTGGCCATGACATCAACATGGCCATGACATCAACATGGCCAAACCAGGACAGGCTCACTCCTAGGAACCTGAAGCTTTCAAGCCTCTCGACCTAAACACCATTGATTTAAACAGAAGCATATGCAGTACCTCCTTCCTAAAATCAATGAGCAGTTCTTTTGTATTGCTGACGTTGAGGGAAGGGATGTTGTCATGACACCATGTCATAAGGCTCACTATCTCCCTCCTGTACTCTGACTCATTGTTATTTGAGATTTCGCTTGCTTTGGTAGTGTCATCCACAACTTGTAAATGGAGTTAGAGCAGAATCAGCCCATTGTATAAGGAGTAGAGTAGCCCACAGCCTAAAGGCTGACTTAACCTACGCTGTAGGGTGACGTGCACTTCCCCAAAAAACTCACTCTCACGTCATGGCGACGCAGACCGCAACAACTGATTGGTCAGCTTGGTAGCATCACATTTTCGGTTGCTTCATGACTGTACACGGATGCAAAATAGATGAACCAAATCGTCAGATCTACCTGCCGTCATACAAAAATGTTTGAAATGCATTTCCACGTCCATGTCTCTCACAAAGAACCTCAACACAGTGGCATAGAAACCCCACTGCTAGCTAGCGTTTTGGCACACACCAACGCATGCTCGCTATGGTGTAGAGTGAAGCAGAAGTGAAAATCAGGGCTATGGTGTAGTCTGCGGGATAGCCTGTACGCACAAGTATAAATAAGCCTTTATGGAGCACCAGTGTTTAGGGTAATCATGTTGGAGGCATGACTGCCTGTCCTTTCAAATTGCAATCTGTTGGTTAGGAGGTCAAAGATCAATTACAAAGAGAGGTGTTTGGAGATGAGCTTGCTTGGAATTATAGTATTGAAAACTGAACTCTAGTCTAACATAGGTGTTTTTGATGTCCAGGTTCACAACTTTCAGTAAAATAATATTCTTTCCAAGCTGACAAGACCTTTCAGATAGGTATAGCTCCTCTTTAGCTTAAGAAGTTTAACTGAGAATAAATTCACTTTGATAGTCCCTTTGTATATATTAGTAAAGGTGGTTCATTTTATAGCATCAGTCATCTAAAATCTGACAAGTCCTCTCTGTTGCTATTAGGGCCAAGTTATTATTCATAGATTACTGTATTTAATCATTCTGTCCTTGGAGGTAAAAATGCAGAATTCTGGTAATTTATATCTAAAGATAGATTCTAATTGCAGCTTCATCACATTCTGTAATTGGTTGAGAGGCAATTAAATTTTGCAGTAATGGAGAATTTCAGGTTGTAATTTTTATGATGGTGGCTGAAACTGGAGCATTGTTGTAAGATTTTTACAGGTCCAATTTGACTGTTTCTAACCATGTTAAAGTGTCTGGGAAATTCTGTCAGTAAAAATGAGCTTCATTTACGTGTTTTTATTTAAATTTACCGAATTAAAATTTGAAACTGAAGATGACATGGAGCTTATTGACAAGTTAACGATAAAAATGTCTTTGATTAAAATGCGGAAAAAATTATGATGAGGTATTTCATCTACCAGCCATCTCACAAATAATCTTCAGTTGATTTCATAATGTGAGTCATTTTTTTTCTGCAGCCTTCTGACATGCCCAGGAGATAATATTGCATTAACCGGAATATCCAAGCTGTGCTGTTGTTAGGTGTGGAAATCCTGGTTGAATGCATCTGCTTGCTGACATTGATTGTTGCATCAATATTTAAAAAGAGCACGCAGTTCAATTGGGAATATCTTAGTCCTTTGAACAGACTCTGCTGTGTTTTTTATGTCTTATCAAATGAAACATCAATTTACTTTTAAGTTTGGTGTGTAACTGTTTCCCCTTTTAACTTGCAGTATCTGTGAAGAAAGATCTGCTAGGAATATATATGCTGCTCTACTTGATGTATAATATTTTTGTTGTGCACAGAATTAAGTGTATCAGTATTTATGTATCTGTACATAATGCCATGTGAAATTGCTTTTTCTAATTTAAAAGGCTGCCCAAGCTCTAAGGATCTTACTATATTGGTGATCTGTTCAGGGTTTTTTTTTACCCCTTTGTTTATTACAAGCAGTAACTTGGTCTGAAACTTGTGTAGATTCAGTACTATATTTTTTTCTAACTTCATTTGTATCATAGCCTGAACCAAAGTCGATATCTGCATCTTCTCGTCATTTATGACAGCATTTAGTGAGAAAATAATGAGGACAAAATTGGAAATATCGAACCTGTAATTATCACCTTATTGAAATAATAGACAGTATAACTTAACATATTATTGTAAAATAATGAATGCAGTATATTTAACCATGCTCCAGGATCATCTTTCTTAATTTAAGCAAAATAGTTTCTACAAATTCCCCAAAAAGTTTCACCTCAATAAATCTAGGGCTGGATTTCCTTCAACAAATATGACCAACCATACAATTTTTTGCTGTAATGCTCAGTCTTTTTCTGAAACATGTGTCTTATTAGCTTATCCTTTAGAGAGGTTTCCCTGTTTCTCTCATCTTGCTATGCTGTCTCGGCATACCAAATTGAGAGCTTTCATAAAGCTCACTTGTAATTGTCTGGGTAAGCTATTAAAACGTTCACTATTTAGTCAATGAAAACATAGTATTTCCTTTTTACCTTATCATATTTAAACCGAAAGTCATCAAAAGCTGTATATTTTCACCATTCTGCAGAAAATGTCAAAAAATCATGAATTTTGATTCAGTGTTTCCAGCATTCCTTTAAGTATAAATGTCCATGCAATGTAGAATTCACATTACTAGCTGTATTTTTATTTGGCTTAGAGATATATTTGATTCAGCAAAGAGGAGGCCATATGCTCCATACTGTCTTGTTGAGAGAGCAATTATTCACACAGCATGGCTGTTCCCCCCAGAGCTTGCAAATTATTTTCTTTTAGATATTTGTAAACTACCTGTTGAAATTAATGATTGAGTCTTTGTCCTCCCATTGTCTGGCATACAACTTATTGTGTAATAATACTTGTGTAATATTGTGTAATAATAATTCCTATTTTCTTTAGCTAATGATCATAAATCTATTTTATTTACTTTTTGATTGTTCTGACACTGGAAACAAGTTTTCCAGATTTTCCTTTTATCAACGTGTTTATGATTTGAGCATCTTTACTAAATCTGCCTGAACTTTTCTGCAGGAAGGAAAAGAAACTCAGCTTCTTGAACCAGTCCCTGTGAGAACTGAAGCATTTTGTTCCTAATAGTAATCTAGAAAATGTCTGATGCTTCTTAGCCTTCTTTGAATAACACACAACTACTTCAGGTGGGACTTCACTGGTGATGACCTGCTGAGTATTTCCTACATTTTTTGTTTTTAATTTCAGATTTGCAGCACCTCCAGTTGTTTGATCCTTTTGCTTTTTACCATGTATTTACTCTTTATCCATTGAGTAATTGAAGGAACTGTACATTATTCAATCAAATTTGAATGGTGAGTCAGACACTAAGATGATGTCTTTGAAAAGTCTCGTGTTTAGACACCAACCTCAGGATTTGCAAATCTATATGTATGTACGGGTCCAGAAGTTCATGGCACTGATCTAAATATATGCTGGATTTGTATTTTTAAAAACATTATTGGCCCTCCGGGAGTGTATTTTTTTACATTAGTATCTTTCATTGGGAATGTCAGGTCTGCTAAGTGACTTTCTTTTTTATGAAACTACTTTGGGTAACATGATTAAACAAGAGATGGTACAGGAAATATTGCCTGGTTGGCTTGAGTTATCGAGAGAAGTTGAATACAGTAGATCTATCTGGAGCAAAGGAAACAGAGAAATGACATAACAGATTGATATAAAATTATGAGAGGCTTAGATAGGGTAGATAGCCATACAATCTCTGTGGTAGTGGCGTTTGAAGCTGGATGGTTTGAGGGGTAAGTTTTTCTCAGAAAGAGTAGTTGGTATCTGGAATAGGCTGCAACAGAAAATCATAAGGCAGGAACAATGATATTACTGGACAGTGAACTTTTTCAAGTGTTGCTTCCTTTTTTTGTGTGTTGGACTGCTTGAAGCTGAACAGAAATATAACTTCAGAGGATTTGTATCACATAGAAATCTGGAGAAACAGGAAATTAACTTTTATTGAATATAGTGCATTTAATTGCATAATGGCGCTGATGCTGTCAATAGTTAAACTAAGAGAAACATGTTTTGTTAATGATTTTGTTTGGACCCAGTGTCTGAGGCTTCTCGCTAAAGTGTCCAACAATAATCAGCCAACATTGATTGATTCCAGTTGCCCTGATACCGGTTCTCCCTGACTGTAGTGTCCTGGTGAAACCTTTCACCATGCTCATCACTGACAGCACCAAGATTTGCAGGGAAGAAGTCTAAGTGGGAATGCAGAAAATTAGTCTTTAGTGTCATGTTGCATTTCATGGTTTTGTATGTTTGAAGCATGTTCTCAACCAGCTGCATGTAGTTTGGTGCTCTGTAGTTGCCAAGAACATTTTCAACAACATCCTTGAATGTGATTTGAATCCACGTGATTTTCTCCAGTCCCACTAGAAGTTCTGAATTTTATGTTTATCTTTTGAAATACATGTCAAACAAAATGCCATGTGTTAATTGTTTATCTCAACTAAAGTTAAAATTTTTCAATAGTCAAAAATTGCATTTATTGATCAATATACAGTAATCTTTTTCTAGACATATACATTGAGTCTATTTGTGTAATTATGAAAATGCAGATGTTCTGCATAAATCTGTATTGACAGATGGTAATTTACAGTATGTTCAGGCTAATTTGAACCATGGAACATATATTTGGTCAATGGCATGCACATCAGCATTATGATTAGATCCCACCACTCTCTGTGAGGGGTTTGTATGTTTTTCCCATTATCGTGTGGTTTCCTCTGGGTGCTCTGGTTTTCTTACACATTCCAAGGACATAGGGATTAGTATGTTAATTGGTCTGTAAGACATGGGAGCAGAATTAGGCTATTCAGCCCATTGAGTCTGTTCCACAATTCCATCATGGCTGATTTATTATTTCTCTCAACCCTATTCTTGTGTCTTCTCCCTGTAACCTTTGATACCCTGACTAATCAAGAACCTATCAAACTCCGCTTTAAGTATATCCAGTTGTTTGGCCTTCACAGCCGTCTGTGGCAAAAAAATTCTACAGTTTCACTATTCTCTGGTTAAAGAAAATCCTCCTCACCTCTGCTCTAAATGGAAGTTCTTCCTTTTAGAACTTCCATTTAGGACTTCCATTTAGGACTGTGCCCTCTGGTTGTAGATTCACCCACCATAGGAAACATCCACTCTATCTTGGTCTTCAATATTCAATAGGTTTCAATGAGATCACACCTCATTCTTCTGAACTTAAGTGAGGACAGGCCCAGAGTAATCAAATGCTCCTGACACATTAACCCATTCATTTCTGGATTCATTCTCATTAACCTCTTCTGGGACCCTCTTCAATGCCAGAACATCTTTTCCTAGATAAAGGGCCCAAAACTGCTCACATGGAGGCTGCAATGCCTTATTCAGCCTCAGAATTGCATCTTGGCTTTTATATTCTAATCCTCTTGAAATGAATGCTAACATTGCATTTGTCTCTCTTACGATAGACTCAACCTGTGAGTTAACTTTTAGGGAATTCTGCACGATAACTCCCAAGTCCCTTTGCACCTCTAGTTTTTGAATTTTCTCCACGTTTAGAAAATAGTTTGTATTTTCTCCTTCTTACAAAGTGTATGACCATACACCTCCTTTCACTGTATTCCATCAATCAGTTCTTTGCCTATTCTCCCAATGTTTCTAAGTCCCTCCACAACCACCCTGCTTTTGCAATATGACCTCCCCCCCCACCTATCTTTGTATTGTCTGTAAACATGGCCACAAAGTTATCACTGATATATAATGAGAAAAAAAGCAGTCTCAGCACTGACCCTGTGGAACACCACTAGTCACCAGCAGCCAACCAGAAAAGGCCCCCTTTATTCCCACTCTTTACTTTCTGCCAGTCAATCTTCTATCCATTTTAGTATCTTTCTTGTAATACCTTGGGCTCCTGTCTTGTTAACAGCCACATGTGTGTCACCTTGTCAAAGGCCTGAAAATCAAAGGACACAATATCCACTGGTTTGCCATTGTCTATCTAGCTTGGTATTTCCTCAAAAAATTCCAGCAGATTTGTCAGGCAAGATTTCCTCTCAGGAAACTGTTGATTTTGGCCTATTTTATCATGTGCTTCCAAGTATCCCAAAATCTCATCCTTGATAACTGATTCCATCTTCCTACTGACCGATGTCAGGTTATCTTCTTCTGCCTACCTCCCTTCTTAAAGAATGGAGTGACATTGGCAACTTTCCAGTTCTCTGAAATCATTCCAGAATCTAGTGATTCTTGAAAGACCATTACGAATGCCTCCACAATCTCTTCAAATACCTCTTTCAGAATCCTGGAGTGTAGTCCATCTGGTCTAGGTGACTTATCTACCTTCAGACCTTTCAGTGTCTAAGCACTTACTTAGTAATAGTAACTATGCTCACTTCTATCTCCTGACACTTGAATTTGTGGCATACTGCTACTGCCTTCCATTATGAAGACTGATGCAAAATACTTCAGTTCATCCACCATTTCTTTGTCCCCTATTACTCCCACTCCAGCATTATCTTTTAGCAAACTGATATTCTGTTTGGACTCTGTTTTACTCTATATATCTGAAAATCCTTTTGGTAACCTCTTTTTATATTATTGGCTAGATTACCTTCATATTTCATCTTATCTCTCCTAATGGCCTTTTTCATTGCCTTCTTTTGTTTTTTTTAAAGCTTCCCAATCTTCTAACTTCCCACTAATTTCTGCTATATTATCTGCCCTCGCTTTTGCTCTTATACTGTCTTTGACTTCCCTTGTCAGCCATGGTTGCGTCACCCTGCCTTTAGAGCACCTTTTAATCTTTGGAATGTTTCTATCCTGTGCCTTCCAATTTGCTCCCAGAAACCCCAACCATTGCTGTTCTGCTGTCATCCCCACTAATGTCCCCATCCAATAAACTGTGGTCAGCTCCCTCTCCTGCCTCAGTAATTTCCTTTACTCCAGTGTAATACTGATCCATCTAACTTCAGCTTTCCTCTTTCAAACTGCTGTGTGAATTCTATCATATTATGATCACTGTCTCCTAAGAGTTCCTTTACTTTAAGCTCCCCAATCAAATCCAGTTTATTACACAACACTCAATCCAGAATTGACTTTACCTTAGTGGAATCAACCATAAACTGCTGTAAAAAGCCATCTTGTAGGTATTCTACAAATTCCATATCCTAGGATCCAGCACCAACCTGATTTTCCAATCTATGTGCATATTGAAATCTCCCATTACTATTGTTACAATGCTCTTTTTACATACCATTCCTATCTCCTGTTGTAATTTGTAGCTCATCTCCTGACTACTGTTCGGAGGCCTGTATATAACTCCCAACAGGGTAGTCATGTAGGTGTAATTGGGCGGTGCAGGCTCATTGTGCTGATAGGGCCTGTTACCGCACTGTACCTCTGAATTATTAAAATTGCTGTAGATCTTACTTAATAGTAGAAGTTTCTGATTTTGTTTTCAGATGTGCATTTCAGCATTAAAAACAAAATAATATTTTTGAGTTCTGAAAGAAAACTGTTGGTGGAATAAAGCAGTTGAGGACATCCCTGAGCCTTTGCAGGTCATGAAATGTATCACCTGAAAATAGATACAGTTTAAAATTATTTCTGCATAAACTCAATGCAGGCTTCCAGAGTGTCTAGTATAACAAATTCAGAAAAGTGTTATAATACAATTGCTTGAGGTTTCAATCTCCCTCATCGCTTTAATTAGTGAAGAATGATAGATTTAATTGGCGAAATAGAGTCAAACATTGGTTTGCACCCCATCTCACAGGCTGCCCTTGCTCATCACCTCTGCCTCCTGGAATCCTGTCAGAGATTGCAGAGAACACACACAAGATGCTGGTGGAACACAGCAGGCCAGGCAGCATCTATAAGGAGAAGCACTGTCGACGTTTCGGGCCGAGACCCTTCGTCAGGATTAACTGAAAGGAAAGATAGTAAGAGATTTGAATGTAGTGGGGGGAGGGGGAAATGCGAAATGATAGAAGACCAGAGGGGTGGGATGAAGCTAAGAGCTGGAAAGTAGATTGGCGAAAGTGATACAGAGCTGGAGAAGGGAAAGGATCATGGGACGGGAGGCCTCGGGAGAAAGAAAGGGGGAGGGGGGAAGCACCAGAGGGAGATGGAGAACAGGCAAACAACTAAATATGTCAGGGATGGGGTAAGAAGGGGAGGAGGGGCATTAACGGAAGTTAGAGAAGTCAATGTTCATGCCATCAGGTTGGAGGCTACCCAGCCGGTATATAAGGCGTTGTTCCTCCAACCTGAGTTTGGATTCATCTTGACAGTAGAGGAGGCCATGGATAGACATATCAGAATGGGAATGGGACGTGGAATTAAAATGTGTGGTCACTGGGAGATCCTGCTTTCTCTGGCGGACCGAGTGTAGGTGTCCAGCGAACCGGTCTTCCAGTCTGCGTCGGGTCTCACCAATATATAAAAGGCCACACCGGGAGCACCGGACGCATTATACCACACCAGCTGACTCACAGGTGAACTGTCACCTCACCTGGAAGGACCGTCTGGGGCCCTGAATGGTGGTGAGGGCGGAAGTGTAAGGGCATGTGTAGCACTTGTTCCTCTTACAAGGATAAGTGCCAGGAGGGAGATCGGTGGGAAGGGATGGGGGGACGAGTGGACAAGGGAGTCGCGTAAGGAGCGATCCCGCCACCCCACTCGGGATAGGATTCCCCTTGTCCTCACCTACCACTCCACCAGCCTCCAGGTCCAATGTATAATTCTCCGTAACTTCCGCCACCTCCAACGGGATCCCACTACCAAGCACATCTTTCCCTCCCCCCCTTTCTGCTTTCCGCAGGGATCGCTCCCTACGTGACTCCCTTGTCCACTCGTCCCCCCATCCCTTCCCATCGTTCTCCCTCTTGGCACTTATCCTTGTAAGAGGAACAAGTGCTACACCTGCCCTTACACTTCCTCCCTCACCACCATTCAGGGCTCCAGACGGTCCTTCCAGGTGAGACGACACTTCACCTGTGAGTCAGCTGGTGTGGTATATTGCGTCCAGTGCTCCTGATGTGGCCTTTTATATATTGGTGAGACCCGACACAGACTGGGAGACCGTTTCACTGAACACCTACGCTCGGTCTGCCAGAGAAAGCAGGATCTCCCAGTGGCCACACATGTTAATTCCACGTCCCATTCCCATTCTGATATGTCTATCCATGGCCTCCTCTACTGTTAAAATGAATCCAAACTCAGGTTGGAGGAACAACACCTTATATACCAGCTGGGTAGCCTCCAACCTGATGGCATGAACATTGACTTCTCTAACTTCCGTTAATGCCCCTCCTCCCCTTCTTACCCCATCCCTGACACATTTAAGTATTTTTTCTCTCTCTCTCTGTCCATCACTCTGCCCGTTCGCCAGCTCCCTCTGGTGCTACCCCCCTCCCCCTTTCTCCCGAGGCCTCCCGTCCCATGATCCTTTCCCTTCTCCAGCTCTCCATCACTTTCGCCAATCACCTTTCCAGATCTTAGCTTCATCCCACCCCCTCCGGTCTTCTCCTATCATTTCACATTTCCCCTCCCCCCACTACTTTCAAATCTCTTGCTATCTTTCTTTTCAGTTAGTCCTGACGAAGGGTCTCGGCACGAAATGTCGACAGTGCTTCTCCTTAAAGATGCTGCCTGGCCTGCTGTGTTCCACCAGCATTTTGTATGTGATGTTTGGATTTCCAGCATCTGCAGATTTCCTCGTGTTTGCTGTAGAGATTGTAGAGCGCTGGAATACCCAAACAATATCCAAACACCAAATCACAGGCTCCAACAGTTCTAGAATCACATTCAATGCAAACAAAAACATAAAATACATAAAAGTGGTGAAAAACTATAGATGGTTTCATCATTATCCAGAAGATGTTGACCAAAGGATGAGGGAGCATTGTACGCAGGCGACATCTTGACAGGAAATTTGTGTAGATGGTCAGTGATACCAAGGTATACCTTGCTCCAATGTTGATTGCTTGATGGCAAGAACAAAAGACAATTGAATTTTTTGAAGAATAAGACAGAGTTTTGCTTATGAAACTATAAGTAACCAATTACATTTTTTTAGAAAAACACTAAAATGAAATAGTGCAGATACTGGAAAGCTGAAATAAAAGCAGAAGATTATGGAAATGCTTAACAGACTGGATCTACCAAGAGAGGAAACCAGTTAATCCTTCAGGTCAAAGGACATTCAACAATCCCGGAAACTGTTTTGTTTGCTTGTTTTGAATTTGTGTAATTCATATATTTCAGAACTACTCAGTAATGTTGGTTTTGGTTATACCTTATGCAGTTGAAGAAAGTCTTTTTAAGATCAAGATTAGAATGTAAAATCAATAAACAACTGCTTTTAAATGTATTCTCAGAAAATCATTGCTTGTATATGCACTTAGGCTTAACTATGCATGTGTGTTATTAAATTTAGTCACAGTGATTTTCCTGGT
Source organism: Hypanus sabinus (assembly GCF_030144855.1). NCBI lineage: Eukaryota > Metazoa > Chordata > Chondrichthyes > Myliobatiformes > Dasyatidae > Hypanus > Hypanus sabinus. The sequence continues at coordinate 133,411,802 of NC_082707.1, forward strand.
TGGATATATAAGGGATGTACAAACCAGAAGGAGAGGAACTACACTGCTCAACCTGGAAACTTTGTGTACTTAGTTACCCAAAACCAGAAATCTTGACCTTGACATGTATTTGTTGCTTCTGCATACTGCATTGCTACAGGAGATTTAGGACAACGCCACTTTTTCACTATATTAACTCTGATACAGTTCATTTGCTTTCAGTTTTCAAGGCTGCTAGTAGCACTTATTTGCCTATTCTTTCTTTTCAAATCTTTTTATTATTATTATTCAAAAATAACACAGGTACATTGAAGTAACAACACTTACAATGCCTCAAAAAAAAAGAAATTATCTTAAAGATTGAAAATTTTTGTGAATAAAAAAAGAACCCTACTAAGCAAGAAAAGTGAGAAAAAAAAAGAAACCCATTGGAGGTACAACCACGGAGCCATGCGTCATACAGAAAGTTTCTAAAAATAAACATTAAACCGCCAACAAGAAAGAAAGATACATCAAAAAAAAATTTACACCTACATCATGGAGGAAATCTATCAGTTAACTGAAATGATAATAACGAGCAAATGAGCCCCATCTCTTCTCAAAATCAAATAAAGGTTCAAAGGTCCGACTTCTAATTTTCTCCAAGCTAAGACACAGCATCACTTGAGAGAACCATTGTGACAAAGTAGTTGATATATCCTTTCATTTCAACAAGATGACCCTCCTAGCTATCAATGTAACAAATGCAATAACATGTTGGTCAGACACAGAAATACCATGGATATTTTGAGGAATTATTTCAAAGAGCACAGTCAATTTATTAGGTTGTAAGTTGATTCTGAGTGCTTTAGAAATTGTCGAAAAGACTGACTTCCAAATCTGTTTTAATATAGAACATGACCAGAACATATGTGTCAGTGTAGCTATCTGAGTTTTACATTTATCACAATACTTGTCAACACTGGGAAATATTTTAGAAAGTCTCTCCTTCGTTAAATGGTAATGATGTACAATTTTAAATTGAATCAGTGAATGACTAGTGCAGATCGAAGAAGAGTTAACCAGCTTCAGAATCCGCGTCCGGTCCTTCCATATAAAAGTCAAGTTCCTTCTCCCAATCCGGTTTTAATCTTAAGTAAAGGACGCTTATCCCATTGTAATAATAGATTATAAATTCTTCCAATAGAACCTTTTATCGAAGGGTTCATATTCATCATAGTATCTAACAAGTCAGCCTCCAATTAAGGAAAATTACTTAAATATTTTTGTAAAAAATGTCTAACTTGAAGATATTGTAAAAGTGTGAATATGAGAGAGAATATTTATCGACTAATTGTTCAAAAGACATCAATCTGCCTTCTTTAAATAAATCTGTAAAAGAATTTATACCTTTATTTTTCCAAAGTAAAAAAATTGGATACTCCAGCAAGGTTTAAAAAAAGTAATTACGATAAATTGTAATACAAAGTTTAAATTTTTTAAGATTAAAAAATGTGGAACTGGAGCCAAATTTCTAAAGAGTGTTTAGCCATAGGATATTGGTTTAAATTAGCAACTTTAGCTAATTGTATAGGTAGAGCAACTCCTAATAACGATGTTAAATAGAACTGTTTCACAGCTCTCAGTTCCAGGTCTGCCCAAATTGGCCGATCATTCCTATCAACCCAATATAACCAAAAGACATATATCACAAATCAACAGCCCAATAATACATTCTTAGATTAGGCAAAGTGAGACCTCCATCCTTTTTCAATTTTTGTAAATGACATTTACTAATTCTTGGTCTTTTATTAACCCAAATAAAAAATAGAATAATAGAATCAATCCGATCAAAAAAATTCTTAGTCAAAAAAATAGGAATATTCTGAAATAACTATAAAAATGTTGGTAAAATCACCATTTTAACTACATGAATACGACCAACAAGTGAAAATGTAAGAGGGCTCCATCTACTAAATGAGTACTTCATAGTGTCCACTAAAGGAGGAAAATTGGCTTTATAAAGATCCTTATATTTTTTAGTAATTATGATACCTAAATATCTAAAAGAATCCCTAATTTTAAAAGGAATATTATCATATATAGAGATAGATTCATTTAAAGTGAGTAATTCACTTTTACTAAAATTTATTTTATATCCTGAAAAATTTCCAAATTTGTCAAATAATTTTAGCAAAGCAGGAATAGATTCTTCAGGCTTAGATATATATACCAATAAATCATCAGCGTAAAGAGTGATCTTGTGCATGGTCTCATTCACAAAAATCCCATGAATATTTTTGGCTTCTCGAAGAGCAATATCCAGAGGTTCTAATATTAAGTTAAATAACAAAGGACTTAATGGACAACATTGTCTTGTCCCCCGTGATAGCTGAAAAAAAGGAGACCTACAATTATTAGTGACAACAGTAGCAATAGGAGCTTTATATATCATTTTAATCCAATTATTAAAATTAATACCAAAACCAAATTTTTCTAAAACATTAAGTAAATATTTCCATTCGACTCAATCAAATGCTTTTTTTCAGCATCCAAAGATACAATGTATTGTGGAGTTTTAGAAGAGGGTGAATATATAATGTTAAATAGTCTCCGAACATTTGAAAAAGAATAACGACCCTTTATAAAGCCTGTTTGATCTTTAAAAATGATTTTACCCAAATTACTCTCCAACTGATTGCCCATTATCTTTGAGAGAATCTTGGCATTAACATTCAATAATGAAATAGGTCTATTTGAGGCATATTATAGACTTTTTGAGAATTATCCTTTTATCCTTTATCCTTTTTGAGAATTAAAGAAATAGAAGCCTCATAAATGTAGAGGGTAAATCACTTTTCACAAAAAGAATCTTTAAACATCTCCAACATATATGGAGAAAGCCAAATTTTTTATAAAATTCTACAGGATAATCATCAAGTCCTGGGGCCTTACCAGATTGTATTGAAAAAATAGCTTTATGAATTTTGGATTCAGTAATTTGGGCATCAAGAGTTTTTTGGTCATCAGCAGAAATTTTAGGAAAAGCAATCTTTCGTAAAAAAGCATTCATTTCAGAAGAATCTACTGGACATTGAGATTTATAAACTTCAGTATAAAAATCTTGAAAAATCTTATTAATTTCTTCATATTCCTAAGCCAGTGTGCCATCCTTTCTACGGATTTTTAAAATTTGCCTTTTGGCTCCAGACGATTTTAATTGAGATGCAAGTAGTTTATTATTTTTATCTCCAAACATATAAAATTGGCTCTTTAAGTAGATAACCTTCAATTGGATGAGTTAATAATAGGTTATATTGTGATTGAAGTTCCACCCTTTTTTAAAATAAGTCAATATTAGGGGAAGTCGCATAGATATTATCTAAATCTTCAATTTGTTTTGAAATTTTATCTAATTCTGCTTTAGTCTGTTTTTTAAATTTAGCTGAATAAGAAATAATCTGACCACGTAAAAATGCTTTGAATGTATCCCATATAATTAATTTGGAAATACCTCTTATCTCATTAAAAAGAAAAAAATTCTTTTATCTGGTTTTCAATAAAACTGATAAAATTCGAGTTTTGCAATAAAGTCTGAGACATGCGCCATGGTGGACTGCCAAAAATGACATAATTAAACTCAAAGGCGCATGGTCAGATATAGCAATAGTGTCTTATTCACAGTTTTTAACATTAGGCAAAAAATGGGGATCAATTATAATATAATCAATCCTCGAATATTTTTTATAGACATGCGAAAAAAAGGAATATTCTCTGTTATTAGGGTGCAAATGCCTCCATAATTCGATCAACCCAAAATCTGTCAAAAAGGAGTTAATAACTGATGCAGAACGATTTGGAAGTTGCTGATTAGTTGAGCTCTTGTCAATCATGGGATTTAAACAACAGTTAAAATCCCCACCCATTATCAACATATATTCATTTAAATCAGCAATAAAACAAATACTTTTTTAAAAAAAGAAGGATCATCTAAATTAGGACCATACAAATTGACCAAAACAACCTTAATATTACAAATCACTTCTTTAACAATTAAAAATCTACCATTAGAATCTGATTCAGTATCCTCATGAGTAAATATATTAGATTTAATAAAGATAGATACGCCTTTTGTTTTACTCTGAGAAGTAGCATGGAGCTGTATTCCATTCCACTATCCAAAAAACCTATTTTGATCTCCTGCCCTGATATGTGTCTCCTGAGCAGAAGTTATATCAAGTTGGAATCGATTAATAATTTTAAAAGTCTTTTTTCATTTAATAGGATGATTCCAACCACGTACATTCCAACTTACTACATTAATCCGTTTAACTGCCATACTATAATTTTATTCTAATTTACTTCATACATGCGCAGAACGCATACCAATACAGGATTATCAAAGATGGTGGTGATGAAGAATACAACCATATAGAAAACACGCATGCTCCAGAACCACTTAATGGGAAAAAACTCCTAACTCTAAACCCACCACCCACCCTCCCAAAAGCCCAAAAAAAAGGCAAGCGAACTAAGATAGAATACAAAGCTATGGGCCACTCTCTTGGTCTCGTCTCTCCCTCTCCCCAGCCAGTACACACAAAAAATAAAATGACTTTGCAAGAAAGACAGTAACGTTTCAACAAAGGAGAGTGTTTACCTTCCATCATATATTAAACAAAAAAAGAACAATATAATCTCTTAGAGAGAAAAACCAGCGCCATCTTAAGTTTAGTTTTAAATCTCTAAGAAAACTTTAAATTCGGTTATAGGATGCTATAATAAAACAGATAAAAAACGTTAATAGTGTATTTAACAAAACCTAATTTACAAAAGTATTAATTAGTAATATCATAAGTAACTATACCCTCCCAGATTAGTAGGGAAAAAACTACTAATTAGTAAATTAAGAAACAACAAAAAGAAACATCAAACCAAATATTAGATAAAAGGAACAGATCCTTTTATCCTCTTCTCAGTCAAATATCTAATTAGCCATTTAAACAGTCAAACTTGAACCGTAGATCTTTCCAAAAAAAATCCAATAGGATGTAATGATGAGCTGGTTTTCTTATCTTCTTTTATTAATCTCTCAATGAAATATCCAAATAGCCTTCATATATCTTCTTTTCGAAATGTGAATAATATACAGATCATCAAACAGCTTTTCAGATAGTTCATTCAGTAGTAACGTCAGTGATGGAGACAGGTGTAGCCTGAACAAAATCCAGTGCGGTTTTGGGTCGAAGAAAGTACATGGAGAAGAATTAGGAGGAAAAACTTTCATTCTTGTCAGGTAACTCAAAGAGGGAAATAGTTTCATTACCAAAGCAAATCTTCATCTTTGTTCCATTACTTCTTTCGGATAATCTTCATAAAAACGGAGCTCAGACTCGTTGAATTTAAAAACTCTCTGTTTTCTTGCCTGTCGCATTATTTGATCTTTAATTTGAAAGTGATGAAACCAAAATAAATCTTGGTCTGGTTGAGTCTTTAAATTTCAAAGTAGACAGCCTATGTGCTCTTTCAATAGCAGGCGGCTATGATAAAGTAGTCGGAAATAGAGTTTGAGAGAGCTTACCAAAGTAAACCGTTAAGTCTCCATTTTCAGTTCCTTCTTGCAATCCAATGATTCGTATTTTGTTTCGGCGAGACTTAGTTTCCGGGTCTATAATCTTATTTTGATATTTTTCCAAACGGGTTGTAGTTTCAGACAATTTTTGCTTAGTTAACTTCAATTCCTCTTCATGTTTACTAACTTGAGTTTCCACATCTTTAAGTTTTCCCAGAAATAACTTCATTTCATTATTATTCTTCTCCAGTTGATCTTTAATTGCCCTGTTCTGATCTTGAATTGAATTCAGTGTCCGAACGATATCTTCAGCCCATGATGGCATTTCATCAGATCTTTCCTTTTCCATTACCTTTATCAGTAGGTTCATGCGGATTCTTCCCACTTCTCGTAGACAGACATATTACTTCCCTTCAAGAATCAGCAATTAAAAATTTTAAATTCAAAATTTAAACTGGGGGGAGAGAGAGAAAACTAAGAGCAGCACAAAATTACTGCTACTCCATTGACAGACAGAGGTGGTCTCTTGCCTATTCTTATATGAATGAATTGCTTCTCGTTTTTCTTTGTATAAAGACATTTTGAAGGCTACCTTAATGTTACATCTTGGTGCTTTTCAATATGCAAGCTTCTTTAAACGAATCAATCGTTTACACCTTGTGCAAATGCTTGTCAAAGTTGCTCATGAACATTGTGTACTTTGACATTTACTTTCACATTTTACAATACAGTCGGCCCTCCTTATCCGCGAGGGATTGTTTCTGGGACCCCTCATGGATATCAAAAAATGCGGATGCTCAAGTCTCTTATTCAACCTGTCTCAATGCGGTGGATCTTAGGACCGAGCAGAACCCCGGACCTTATTTAACCTGTCTCAGTGCGGTGGACGTTAGGACCCGCCGGCGGAGCTCTGAATCCGCAGTGTTTCTGTTCACGAAAATAATCACGATCACCATTGAAAATAAAGTGGAAATAATAAATTGATCGGAAAGAGGTGAAACACCATCGGTCGTTGGAAAAGCATTAGGCTACGGTTGGTCAACGATTGGAATAATTTTAAAGGATAGAATGAGAAAGGCCCTGCCCCGATGAAAGCTACAGTTATTGCTAAGCAACGCAGTGGTTTAATTATTGGGCTTTGGGGTTTTGGGTTTTTGATCCTCCACATCAATCCGGAATGGATGGACAGTGCACTTGGGAGCGATCTGTAACTGGTGCTGAAAACGTATGTTTCTTAAGTGTTTTATATGCATAGAAAGGTAAAATATATACAATATACTAAGACAAACATTTGACTAATTGACGCTAAATAATACCGGATGTACCTGTTCCGACCTACTTAGTAAGAGAACTTCTGGCTTTTTTTTTATCCCGATCCATGATAACCTACGCACATCCTCCCATATACTTTAAATCATCTTTAGATTACTTATAATACCTAATACAATGTAAATGCTATGTAAAATAGTTGTTACACTGCATTGTTTAGGAGATAATGACAAGAAGAAAAAGTCTATACATGCTCGAACAACAAGTGTTGGAAGAGCACTTCTGGATTTTTTCGATTCACAGTTGGTTGAATTCGCGCATGCGGAACTCGTGGAAAAGGAGGGCTGACTGTATATTAAAATTGTGCCTTCTGCACTGATAAGTTTAGCTTAGAGGTACAGCACAGAATAGGCTCTTAGAGCCTTTCAAGCCGAGCCCTCAGCACCGCCTGATTTAACCCTAGCCTAACCACAACGACAATTTATAATGACTAATTGATTTACTAACCAGTTTGTCTTTGGACAGTGGGAGGAAACTGAAGCACCTGGACTAAACCTATGCTTTCCACAGGGAGGGTGTACAAACTTCTTATGAAAGGTACCAGGATTGAACACTGAACTCCAACACCCAAGCTGTAATAGTGTTGTGCTAACTACTACAGGACCATGGTACCAATAATTTGTTAATAATTGTGCCAGTCTTGTCATGTAGTATAAATATGATGATGTGCAAAAGTAATGCAGTAACAGTCAGATTCCAAATAATGATAAAGAATTGTGTTGCACTTAATGCTTAAATACTCTGATCCTGTCAGCAAGTTTCCATCAATGAGTCAATGAAAGCCATGTATCCCGATGATAGAAGTGTCAAGCTAAGCAGCTGTTTCCTACATCAGAGTAATTCAGAACAATGAACACATTTTCCTTCAGCTTCTCTGACGTTCCTGCCTTCTCAATGTGGTTTAATTTATGAAACTTAGGCATTACCTGTCAGTTGCAACTAATTAAGAGTACAGCAGAGGGCTGTAAACAAATTAATTACTACATAGGAAATTGGTTCCTAATTATATTTCATGTACACTTAATGGTCACATATTTTTGGTTCATTTGAAGAATTCTCTAAAATCAGAGGATACTCAGGCTATCTGATGACAAGATTAATCTTTCAACAGCTATTTTTCCTCAGAGCAAATAGTCTGAAAAGTACTACTTTTATCTTCTTTTCTCCATCTGCCCTCAGTGAAGAAATAGAGTTTTAATTTGTGAGAGGCATGAGCACTCTCATAAATGTTGTTTATATAAACGTTGTTTATATCTCAGTTGTAAGTGTCCTGCAGTGATTTTGATTCACCTCAGTGCTAACTGTCATCCAGTTCTGCATATTCTTACAGTTAAACTGAGCTAAAATTAAACTTATGGGAGTGTAGAAGATAGTGTGCAGATAATGGAAGATATATGGTAGATATTGGAATGGGTGAGCAGCTACTCGGCATCTTGATGTACACAAGCAAAGGAGATTACTTAATATTTAAATATTTTGCTTACTTAAGACTTTTATTTAGGCATTTTGGGAACAATTATGTTTTTCACTTTCTTCCCCCCATCCCTTCTATAACTTTCCTATTTTGCCTTTTTCCCCAGTGGAATTGCCTAAAGATAGTTAATCAAATACAAAGAAATTGCCATATTCAGATTAGCTTTATTTGTCACATTTACATCAAAACATTGAAATACAGTGAAATGAGTTGTTTGTGTCGAGGACCAACACAGTCCGAGGACGTGCTGGGGACAGCCTGCAAGTGTCACCATGGTTCTAGCACAAATGTAGCATACTTACAACTTACTAACCCTAACCTATATGTTTCTGGAATGTGGGAGGAACCAGAGCATTGGAAGAAACCCACTTGATCACAGGGAGAATGTACAAAATTCTTACAGACAACAACTGGAATTGAACCCCAATTTTTGTGTTGGCAGCACTGTAAAGTGTTACACAACTACTATGATACTGTGCCACCCTTAATTCATTCTGCATAAAATATGTTTTTCAGTTGAGAGAATATTACTGAACTGAAAATAAGATAAATTGAAAAAAAGGTTAATTTAATTGATTCATTTAATATTTTGTTGCTGAGGCTATAGTGTGAAGGTTCATTTTATTTGCCAATTGAAAGCCACTTCTGCCATGCCGGTCATTGATTGGCCGGTTCGAGGAGTGTAACAGCTCTTTCCCATTGGTTGCCTTGTGTGCTATAGCAACGGTGTCCGGTTTCAGGTGTCTCAGGAGCTTTCCTTTGTCTTTGGGCACTCATCTTCACACTGTGATCGTGGCCAGTCCTGATGAACCTTTGGGAAAGTATGCTGCAGGTATAGTTTGCAATGTAGTAAAATAAATTCAATTTGCATATTTTATTTTTTCCCCAGGGTGTGAATGTCACTAGTATGCTCAGGACTAATGCAATACTTAAAAACAATACTACTAACATCTCTGGTGAATCCTCTTCTGGCTCAGAAGACTTGGATTCGCTCCAGTTTGTCCCCTGCCATAATAGGTCAAAAGCAAATGCAGTTTCTCTGGCTCCTCACTCTGCTCTGGCCCATCTAGACAACAGGTACTCCTGCTGTGCATTGATTACAGCTTGGCATTCAACCATATATGAATACAGCCATACGAAGGAGCATTCCCTCCAGGGCCAAGGTGCAAAACACAGTACCAGCAGCACACATCATACAGCGCATGGTGTTACAATGTCAGAAAAACATGCAATCACAAAAAAAGCCAAAGTAATCCTTGAGTGGCATGGCCTATAGATAGATGGTGCATGGATGTTGTTGTCCTGGTTCAGCTTGTCTTCCACTGGGTGAACACTGGAGAAGCAGCATCAGTGGGAGGGGCCAGCCACCAGCCCAGCACAGATTCCAGTGCACCCCCTGAGGCCACTGCTCTCTCCTACGCAACCACCGTCTCTCCTGGGCAGCTGCAACGGGCGATACTGTGGCCTGAGAGCCTGGTCCTTGTAGCAACCGAGGCAGCGCAACTCCCCAGCTGTCAGTCTCACCAATGAACCAGACTCCCAGTATTTTACATTACCAATATCCAACAGGGTCTTGCAATCACAATAAAATGTCTTGGACAATTATTTGCACTTAGATATATTGCACTTCATCCTCTCTTCAAAGTAATTGATATAGATTGTGTACATTTGTGGAGCAGCATTGTTCCTTGCAGTATCCCACCAATCACAGTTTCCCAGTGCAAAAAAAAATGTGCTCTCTAATTTTCTGTAATATACTCGTCTGTACCATCTTATCAAAGGTCTTACAAAAGTTCAAATACACCACATCAACCTTATGCTCTCTTCGGTTAAGTTACAACCTCAAACACTCCAGCCGATTTGTCAAAAATTATGTTCCTTTCGTAATTCAAAGTTCTCTCTTATAGATGAACATAGTCCTATTATATAAGAGCTCTGCAACTACTTCTTTAATAATAGATTTTGATATCTTCCTGTTGAATTCTGTTTTTAATCCAAGATTCTTTCTGAAGTCAAGACCAAAGTATAAAACTTGTTGTTTCACAATTGTTTTATTAAGTGTTAATAGAACAAAGGAATCAGAAATGGACAGTAGCAGGAGTCTAAGAACAAAGAAGAGGATAAGACTAAAGATGGTGGGCCAATGTGCTCGATCTTTTTATATTATAGATAAATAAATGTTCCATTCAAATTTGTAGATAGAGTTAACCAATCACATGGCCCCTATTCAAATACTGTGTTACCAAAGAAGCTTCCAGAAAGAGAAAGAACTGTAATCACTAAAGGACACACTGAACAATTTCATATACATACTGTGACCACTAAAAAAAATACAATGAATTCCAGGTAAATTGGGGCCCATACATTTTGGCCTGATTAAGTGACTACCCTAATTAGCCGAAGTTTCATGGCAATAGTTTAAAAAAGACAATCTACTTTTAACTAAATAACAAATTATGTACTTAAAGGAAATACAGAACAAATTAACACACTACCAATATTACTGTAATACTATAAAACTGTATTAGTTCCTCATAGACGATGAATGAATTCATACAGTATATGCTGCTATGTTCTTTTGATTTACTGTAAATGAACAAAATCAATACAAACACCTAGTGTAGGTAACAGGCTGCCTTCCTGCGTGAAGTAGTGGCAACAATCACTGCTTTTAATTTGGAATCAGTTGGCCCAAATGAATAACATTGACTATATTTAAAAATTCTTAACTCCAAACACAGTTAGCCACATAAATGTATGCGACTGATGCTAGTTAGAAGTTGTTGCACCCTGCAAATTTTCATTTTCATTGTAACATTCAAGATAATTGAAGAAGAATCAATTAGGTTCTATAATTCAAGATAAAAGAGAAGGTTCTTGGGAAACTGTAAGGTCTGAAGGTAAATGTCCCCTGGACTAGATGGTGTATATCCTAGAGTTCTGAAAGTGGTGACTGAAGAGATCGTGAAGACATTAGTAATGATCTTTCAAAGAATCACTATATTCTGAAGTGATTCTGAAAGATTGGATAATTGCAGATGTCACTCTGCTTTAAGAGGGGAGAGAGGCAGAAGAAAGAAAACTATAGGCCAGTTAAATGTTGGAGTTGATTATTAAGGATGAGGTCTCAGGGTACTTATAGGCACATGATAAAATAGGCTGTTTCCTCAAGGTTAAATCATATCTAACAAATCTGTAGGAATCTTTGAAGAAATAGCAAGCAGAATAGACAAAGGAAATTCGGTTGATGTTGTGTACTTTGCAGGTTGAGTCTGTGGTGAGGAAGGTAAATGCATTCATTAGCTTAATTTCAAGAGGACTAGAATACAAAAGCAAGGATGTAATGTTGAGACTGGTGAGGCCTCACTTGGATTAGGTCCCCTTTTTCTTAGAAAGGATGTGCTGCAACTGGAGTGGGTTCAAAGGAGGTTCGCAAAAATGATTCTAGGATTGAAGGTTTGTCATATGAAGAGCGTTTGATGGCTCTGGGCCTGTATTCACAAGAACTCAGAAGAATGAAGTCTGACCTCATTGAAACCTATCGAATAGTGAATGGCCTTGATAGAGTGGATGAGGAGAGGATGCTTCCTATGGTGGAGAGTCTAAGACGCAAGAACACAGCCTCAGAATAGAGGGGTAGCCTTTCAGAATGGAAGTGAGGAATTTCTTTAGCTAGAGAGTGGTGAATCTGTGTAATTCTTTGCCACAGCAGCTGTGGAGGCCAAGCCTTTATGTATATTTAAAGCAGAGGTTGATAGATATTTGATTGGTCAGGATGCGAAGGAACATGGGGAGAAGGCAGGAGATTGAAAAAAGGAATTTTTTTGAGGTCCTTTCTCCTTTCTGCAGGAGAAAGGAAAATTGGATCAGCCATGATGAAATGGTGGAGCATGCTCGATGGGCCAAATAGCCTAATTCTGCTCCTGTAACTAATGGTCTTATAATTGTCAATACCTTCAAATTCTTTGTAGTTACTAACATGAAGTCATGAAATTGTTTCATTTTTACTCCCAGTCATTTCTTGCATCTATAAGCCTCAATACTTGAAATTGCAGTGAACAAAACAATTCTGAATTGTCTTGCTGCTTATTTCTTGTCAACTATCAATGACAAAATATCACTGCTTTTTTAAAAACACAAACTGACAATGTTTAATAACTGTTCGCTCCAAACACAGCATAGTGTCTAACAGCCCTGGGATACCGATAGCCCTATTAACTGGGATCCACTGTATGTATTGTAGGTAATTATATAAAAACACAAGCATACATGAGGAAGTTAAATTACAAAAAAAAATATTTATATAATCCAATGCAACATTCCCTAATAATGATAGGCCAACTTGTCTGTAGTTACCCTCCTTTCTCTCTCCCAGCTGTCTTAAAAAGTGTATGTTGCAGCTGCTCATCTGTAGGAACCATCTGAAAATAACCACAGTTAAGTTATTCGATTAAGAAACAGTTATTGAGTAGTGTCAAGTTCCACAATGCCTTTTTTTTATTAAAAATGCTAATTTCCTTGAATTTTCATTCTACCTGGATACAGTTTTTTTTCAGAAATCTGACATGACAGATGTAAATATTTAATTTTTATTTTCCAGAGAATTATAGTGGAAGTAAAGATTACCAGTGAACATTGTCTTTTCTGACTTTTTGACAAAAGGAAGGTCAGTGATAAAACAGCTGAAGTTGCTTGATCCTTATATGGCCATTGTTAATATTCATCTATTCAATGACTCTGTCTCCCTGTGCAGAATTTCTTTACAAGCATCTGATTTTAAAACTCACAACATGCCTTTCCATAAGTTAAAATGCTTTTAATTCTGATGCATTGTCTCATTTTAAGGAATAAAATAATGCTGTCTTTAGTACCTAAATAAACAGGATGTAAACCTTGTCAATAAATAATTGGATATATCAAGACTGGAAATGATACAGTCAAGAAAGAAATTTTCAGTGGCAGTGGACTACCATGAGGGACAGGTATAATATGTGTGTGGAAATTAGAATGGCAGGAGACATCTAGGCTAGCCGCTTTATAGTCCAGTAGCTTATACCGAGGTGTTTCAATGTCAGGCTGAGAGGATTTTACTTTTTGGCCTATGTCATAGCCTTAGACATGAAAGCTGGTAGTTTGTCAGTTACTTCTCTCAAAGGTTTAGCTTATGCGGAAAGGACCAATTAAAATAATGTCTGGCACAGTCTTTAGAAAGTGAATGAAAAAGGCATAGCTAATATTTAATTTCTTTGAAAACTGCACAATTTACAACAGCATTTTGGAAATTAGATAATTTTTAATTTCCAAAATATAGTGATATCTTAACAGGGACAGGGAAATAAGCTCTTAAGAATTTGGATCAGAGTATGCAAGCAGGTAGATAAATTAGACCATGAGACATTGGAGCAGAATTAGACCATTCAACCTATGGAGTCTGCTCCACCATTCCAATATGGCCCTCAATCCCATTCTCATGTCTTTTCCCCACAACCTGTGATGTCCTTACCAATCAAGAACCTATCAACCTCCTTTTTAAATATACCTTTTGACGGCCTCTGCAGCCATCAGTGGCAATTAACTCCACAAATTTACCAGTCTCTGGCCAAAGAAATTCCTTTTCATATCCGTTCTAAATCTGTGCCTTAGATTCTGAGGCTGTGCCCACTGGTCCTAAACTCCCAACTACAGGAAAAATCTTCTCCAAATCCATTCTATCAAGGCTTTCAATAGTTGATAGGTTTCAGTGAGATTCTTATAAACTGCAGCAAGTGAAGCTGGCCCATCAGTCCAATTTCATGGTGCTGATCGATGAGCACCCTTCTGTAGGGTCCAAGACCCTCTACTGCCTAAGCAATTCAAGTGTTCACTTACACGCTTGTTACTTGTTAGTGACCCAACTTTAACCACCCTCTCTGGTAGAGCATTTCAGCAGTTTCTAGGTTAAAAAAAGGGTTCCTCCCAATATTCCCTCTAAATCTCACCCCTCCCCCCTTATCCTAAACCTATTGTTCTGGTTCTATTCTACACTTTGTGCATACATGATTAAGTGGCTATGCTAAATACTAGTGTGGTGTGGGATGTCAGGGCTGTATCCTCAAACCAACTGCTCCTCTCCCCGCCCCCCCCAAATCACAATACCCGGGACCAAAAGGAATGCTAAATAAAACATCCAGAGAATTCCAAAATGCTGAGCTCCGCTTGTGCTCTTCATTATTTTACATCTCTCACATGTTGATAAAGGCCCATTGTTGGAAAATGCAAATGATGGACATGGCGAGGATGTTTCTTATTGGGGGGGAGGGGAAAGAGTCTAAGACAAAAGGGCACAGCCTCAGAATAAAGGGGTCTCCATTTAGAACAAATACAAGGTGGAATTTCTTTAGCCAGAAGATGGCAAATTTTTGGTATTCATTGCCACAGGTGGCCATGGAGTCCAAGTCATTGTGTATATTTAAAGTGGAAATAGATAGGTTCTTAATTAGTAAGGGTGTCAAAAGTTACACCTCACAATACTCCAAGTGCAGTTAGACCAATACCTCAGCCTCAGCATTACATTCTTGCTTTTATATTCTAGTCCACTCAAAATGAATGCTACTTTGCATTTGCCTTCCTTACAACTGACTCAACCTACAAGTTAACATTTAGGATGTCCTGCATGAGGACTTGCAAGTCTGTTTCCACTTCTGCATTTTTTAATTTTCTTACCATTTACAAAATAGTCTATGCCTTTATTCCACGACAAAACCTCCAGTCCTGTTTTTAATCACCCTTCGTGATTTTGCCCCCATATTACACAGCAACTCATCCCACTGAATGATTTTGCCCTATCATTTGACTGTTCTTCCTCACTCATTACACACTATCTACTTGTATACCAAATACCCTATCCTCAGCCCTGTCACTCTGGTTCCCATCCCCTTGTCAAATTAGTTAACCCTCCACAGCAGCTCTAGAAAACATGATTTAGATGCAACATTTTACAGTTGACCATTGAATGCAAAGATTTCAGCTAATGAATGTTTCATTAGCTATAGATTGATGGACTACAACTATTCACAAGATGTGAGAATAAGAACTAAAGTATTAAAGTCAGTTGTTAATTTGAGGCTTTAAAGTTCGACAGGCCAAGGAGATTATCAATACACCCTATCTTCGTTATACGCGGAGGATATATTCCTCGCAGTCGACGCATAATGTGAATAATTATTTAAATGGAGGAAATCCAGAGGGCATCCTAAATATGTTTTATCTGTAATTTATTCACATTTTCATACTAATACAACACAAAAGCAATATCACAAGGCACATTTGTATTATATTTCATTAATTTAAGGTAATATTCAATGTAATAAATCATAGAAAGTTAACATACTAGGGTGTACAATACTCACCAACAATGGTGGTGTGTTCGCTCCGGGAGATGAATGGTTGTTGTGGTGTCGGGCAGCTTTACGTAGATAAGGTGAATGGATGGCTGTGGTCATCAGGATCATATCAAGCACAGCAAGAGGTGAAAGAAGACTCACAGAACTCTTAGAACTGCTGGCACCGGTTTGAAGAAAGTGGTAAAGGTTGTTTGCTTGGCAGCATTTTGTTTTTCAGTATAAATTTGCTTGTAAGGAAGAAGGGTTGAACGGCAAAAAACGACTGAAATGCTGACTCCGTTCTAAACTTGGGTCCATGTCTATCACCATTTGTGCCAAGTGTTCTGATTTCCACCATTCCCTCAACGTTGGTAACCTCCCAGGAATTTCAAAATTGTCTGTTGCTTGCAGCATCTGAGAGATAGTTCGCTGTAAAAAAAAACGCCTTGAATGTGGATCACACCTTGGTTGAGTGGTTGAATCAGCGATGTTGTGTTAGGCGGCAGGAAATGCACTGTTGTGTTAAGATAAATGTTGTCCAAATGTTTAGGACGGGCTGGCACATTGTGAAGCAACAAAAGAACTTTAAAGGCAAGATTCTGTTCCCAGCAGTTGTGTCCCAGAACTGTGCTACTTTCACCTAATGCCGCCATGTTTATAATTTCCAACTTTTTTTCAAGTGGTTCTCTGCCACTCGGTTGATGGCCCAGGACATGACATCAGATGCTTAGGAGGCATAGTTAAATATTTCAATCACAAAATCAGTCTACCATTGCTAAAACCGACTTAAGTTTAAGAGTGCAAGATTGCGCATCCACAGCTTGCCAAAACCAATACGAGACTGGTGGGAGTGAGACTGTGAGGCGCACGCACGAGAGTTGTATCGGCGGGAAACCGGTGGTCCTCGCATAATTGTGAGTTTTAGAGGCATATAAGGAGGCATTGGTAGAAATAGGTTCTTCGCGTAACTCTGAATCCGCATAGTCTGAAGACGTATATAATGAGAATAGGGTGTATTGTTTCCACAATTGTTTCATTAAAATGTGGAATAGATTGCAATGAAAGTAAGTTAATTTAGTCTTAAATTCAGAGCTGTATGATTATTTGGTCAAGAATATTGATTGGTACAAGTAGCTAAAGAAATTAGAAATGGAGATCAAAAAGAAAAGACAGTATGGGGTTTAAAATAGAATGTAAACAATGCCAGCTTAATAGGGCTGCTTAGTTTGCAAAGTAGTGAATATTTTCAAATCAAAAATGAGCTTTGTTATCTGTTATTGTGACTCCAGGATTGAGACAGGCTTTAAAAAAAAAGATTTTACTAAATTATGCTGTCAAACACACAAATTCTAAAACTATTTTAAATAAGAAAATCATTATCGTGGTTGTTGCTAGGTAACAAGCTGAATAAAACAAGGCTATTAATAGGCTTTAGTATTTCTGTGTTTTATGTGACTAAAGTATCAGTCAGATTATGTAAACAGACACAGCAGGTCAGGCAGCATCAATGGAGGGGAATAAGCATTTGACATTTATGGGTCGACCCTTTATCAGAACTGGAAAGGAAGGGGGTGGAAGCCAAAATAAAGTGAGGGAGGGGAAGAACTCAAAGTGGCAGATGATAGGCATAGATAGGTTTCTACACTATGTTGATGACTGCATTTGTGCTGCTTCCTGCACCTGTGCCATTCAACTTCATCAACACTGGCACCACCTTCCACCTTGTCCTCAAATTTACATGGCCCGTCTCCAATATCTCTCTTCCCTTTCTCCAGCTGTCTCTTATAACTGGTGACAGACTGGCTTCTGATAACCAAAGTGACGGGAAGGGAAGGTGCAAGTAGAGATAGATGCTGGAGGGTGAAAAGAGGGTGCAGATGCTAGACAAGTAAACAAGATGATAATGGAACCAAATAAGGGAGAGATTAGGGATAAATGGACCATTAGGGGGTGAGGATAAGAGAACTAGAAGTTGTAGTGTGTGGGGTGATAGGCTGATGGTAGAGAGGAATGAAACAGAGTGACAGGGAACCAAAAGGAATAGAGGGAATGTATTTCCTTGCCGCAACCTGCTGTAGGAGTTGCAACATCTGTCTCTACATCGCCTCCCTCACCACCATCCAGGGACCCAAACAGCCCTTGTGGGCCAGAGAAGATTCGCATGAACCTCCTCTAATCTCATTTACTGCTTCTAATGCTCTCAATGTGGTTTCCTCCACATTAGAAAAATATTTTGTGGAATGCTTACTCTCAATCTGTATTGGCTATCCTGATCTCCAGGTTGCATGTAATTTCACCTTTCCTGTTCCCACACCAACTTTCTCCACCGCCAATGTGAGCTAAAAGAACAGCATCTAATATTTTGCCTGAATAATCTATAATGTGGCAGTATGAATATTGAGTTTTACGACTTTAGATAACCCTGTTCTCCTTTCTTTCTCCTCTGATTTGCCTGCATCTCCCCTCAGGCTGGTTTAATCTAGCTATCTTACACACACACACACACACACACACACACACACACACACACACACACGAGCCTCTGTTGGTCAGAGTCATGGATATTGCATCTTACTGTCTAGATCGGGGGTCGGCAACCTGCGGCTCCCGAGCCATTTGTGGCTCTTTCACCTCTGTGCTGCGGCTCCCTGTGGCTTTGGGAAATAATTGGTCAGTATTTAATTAAAATGTATTTTATGTTAGTTTGTTAGCTTTTGAAATGTAATTCTAAATTTGAAGATTATGGTGATCTTGTACAATCTAAGTGTGGCGACATCCGAAACGGCTCACAATTAGCCAGCATTCTGGCTAAGGGAGATAGCCTACGGGGGTTTGTGAGTACGCGTCTTTTGCAGCATCTGCGTCCATGGGGGCTGGGTTGAGAGAGGCTTAAAAGCAAGGCTGTTTAGTTCGAATAAAGCTATCTTTGACTGCAGTTTACTGACACCGCTACAACGTGTTTTTATCGCTGGCTGTCCAGATGGAAGGTGCTGAAACGCTTTGTCGCGTGTCTGGAAGAAGTGAAAACTTTCCTGGGCAGCAAAGGGCTCACCTTTCCTGAGCTGGAACAGCCAGAGTGGCTGGAAAAGCTACACTTCATGGTAGACATGACAGCGCACCTGAACACGCTGAACACAGCTCTTCAGGGGTAAGGACGTACAGCCCTGCACATGTTGGAGGATGTTTTGGCATTCGAGCGCAAGTTGACAGTGCTTGCCAGAGATTTACAGAAAGGCACTTTGTCTCACTTCCCCAATTTGAGAGAGTTCAAACAAGGTCACGACATGATAATTTCGGAGTATTTACATTCTGCAATCATCGCAATGCAAACATCGTTTGGGAAACGCTTCTGTGAGTTCAGAGAGGAAAAAAACACATTATCCTTCCCGGTCACTCCCTTAAGCATCGATCCTTCCCTACTGAATACGACTGCATTGGCAGGTGTGAGTCAACCTGATCTTGAGATGGAACTGGCCGACATAGCCGACAAAGACATATGGGTGTCCAAGTTTAGACGCTTGACAGCAGACCTTGAAGATGTTGCCCGTCAGAAGGCCGTTCTTGCTCAGAAACACAAATGGAGTGATATTGAAAACCTTCCAAAACCGGACAAACTTGTGTTCGAAACATTTATGTAAACATTAAAAAGTATGCGCTTTGAGTCCTGTCGATCTTTGGATCCACATATGTAAGTGAGCAGGTGTTCTCCAACATGAACTTTATTAAAAACAAACATCGCGCATGCCTCACAGATGACAGCTTGCGATCCTGTGTAAAGATGAAGGTGACGTCATACAGCCCTGATGTGCAGACGCTGTGCGCTGAGGTCCAGGAGCAGAAATCCCATTAACCAAGTATGATAAATATTTTAATTGCCTATTATTTTATGTGTATTCATATTTTTTCATTGTTCAGTGAAATAGTCCTTTTATTTTTCAGGCTGACAGCTGGCTGATGTTATTTTTGGTTTGCTGCTGGCGGAAAATTTAAGTTCGGCGTTTTTCATAAATACAAGAAGGACTCAAATAGACATTGAGTATTTTACTTTAAAGTAACTTTCAACCCAACGTCTTTTTTTCGGAGTTCAAAATGTTTTTGTTGCATGCAGAAATGTAATTTCGTTTTCTCTGCAGGAGTTCATCAATTTCATAAATGCAACACATTATAGTTTGTTTATACATAGCATAAAGGCAAAAAAAACGTTGTATGCAGTGTTATTTCATTTTAAATGTCAAACGGGTTTTGCGGCTCCCAGTGTTTTCTTTTCTGTGGGAAACGGGTCCAAGTGGCTCTTTCAGTGGTAAAGGTTGCTGACCCCTGGTCTAGATACACAGGCCTGTGCAGTACATGGAGAGCAAGCTATTGCCCATGTAGCAAGCTCACCCTCTCCAGGCATCTGATGAACACAAAGGAACAGCTGGTACCAAACTGTATTGGTCTCTGCAGCATTGCAGGAGTTGCCAGTCAACATTGAATTCTATGTAATAAACACTGTCCCCCCCCCCCCCAAAGGTTTGCTTCTGAAGCCCTCCCCATGAGTGGGTATAGTGGCAGGACCACACAGTTTTTTCTTCTCAGCAATATTTTTATTGTTTTTTTTTAATCAAGAAAGCATAGTACAAAGGAGGTTTGTGCAGTACATAACAAATGTACAATTCACATCTATGAAAAGAGATGCACCCATAGTACAATCATGCTTTGGTTACCTCTGTGCCCTGACCTACCCCTCCCATTTCCCATCTCCAAGCCATCATTGCATTAGCAAAAAGGGTTAAGCAGAACCTTTATCCCCACAAAGCTGCATTTGTATAGAGAAGGTGTATTTTCCTAACACATAAGCTGTTGTATGTTTACACGTCTGAGTTGTAGAATTTTACTGGAGAATGCTGAAAGTCAGGGAGTTATGTGCAGAGGAAAGGAGGAAGGGATGAATCTTTAGTTAGGCTGGGAATTCTGAAAATATTCAAGAAAGGGTCCCCACACCTTTTGGAACTTTATGTCTGAATTGAGAGTTGAATAATGGATCTTCTCAAGGTATAGACTGGACATGATGTCCCTAAGCCACTGAGCTGAGATCAGAGTTTTGCTTCTTGTAGATGAGCTGCTAACCATAGCTAACAAACTCCATCTGCCCAAAGCGACGGGTTTTAAGGTGCCATTGACTTGCCTTTGCCTGTTCTCCTGCAAGTAGAAATGGTTCCGCCAGGCTTAGTAGCTAAGCTACACGTGAAGGCCAGGAGCTGGCCTTGGCTGTTAGAGGCTGTTTGAGGCACACGTCATTGGGAACATTTAATATTTAGTGGGAGCTTGTTCCCATCACCACTCCGGGCTATAGCCGTCAATCTGCCTCTCTACCAGAGGCCTTTAAGTTTTTGAATCTTGAATCTTTAGGTTCAGACTCAGGGAATAACTGTCAAACACAGTTTACTTAAAAGTACATACTGTTTATTAGCAAGCTTGTGTTCTCAGTTGGCAACAGAGTCTCTGCTCACCGAGCTTGAGAAAATCTGCAGCCAAGTGAACCAAGAATACTGTATGGAGCTGTTGATATACGTTACGTAAACACAAAGTACACTGCCGATGCTGGGGTCAAAGCAACATGTACAACAAGCTGGAGGAACTCAGCAGGTCATGCAGCATATATTGTTATCACATATTTTGATAAGGGTAGACTGAGAAGCTTCTCATGGAACAAACACTTCTTTGTTCATACATTATTCTCACAGCACGACTTGTCAAGCTGCCAATAAGTCAGTTAGGTTCTAACCCTTTAAATTCTGTATACAATTCCTCTTAACAATCTTAAAGGAACACACACACTCTACTTTTTCAATAACCTCACTATCTGTTTCCATCTGTTAATATGATTTTATATGATTGTACTTGTGCATTTGGAAGGCTGGGAAAGTGGTTGTATGTCCCTTTTGGTTATTCTTTATTGTGAATACAACTCCTGTGTCACTCACAAATAGTATCACTGACCTATATAAATAGAACACAAATCACCAGAGGTTTTCTGTTAAGTCGTAAGTATAAAATAATCAATCGCAGTACATTCATCATATGAAAAAATGGAGATTAATTTTATTTTCTTGTGTCACTTTGCCCTTGTTATAACCCACTAAGTGGCAGTCTTACAGACAGCATACTTAATATAGAGCCTGTTACATTCCCATCAGTAAATTATACATGCTGCAATATTCAGTTATGCCAACTCTAATAGTTCCTGACCAATGATTTCAGAGTGAATAGTTAAATGTAGTTTTATTTTAAACTAAGAGGTATGTGGTAATTCTTGTTTGAATAAATCATAAAATTATAAATAGTACCCTAAAAGAATGTGACAAGAACTTGTTTAATTAAGTTTTCCTGGAGTTAATTACGATAGAGGGATCAATTAGAAAAGGATTTTGAAGTTGTCACAATTCACCAACCATAATCAGGAGTATGTTTGAAGTTATTAGTTTGATTTCAATACCAAGATCACTCTAGTGTATGCAATGTTCAGTGGAGCATGTTTTGTCTTGTTCATTGTTACATTTAATGTCAATTACTGCTTTGAAGGATGGTTCTCACAAATGCAGATTAATTTTGTTACATAGCCCAAATTTTATCATTTTACATTAGATGTATAAAGATAAAAAAAATTTAGTACACCTTTGTTGCTAATTTCCAACCTACACTCACAATCTCCAACTTTGACACATCATTCATTCTCTTTCTCCCCCACCTCTTTCCCCGCTCCTCCCCCCTACACACACATTTCACGATTTAGCAACCAGTATCTGTTGTAAGTCCACAAGCTCTTACAGGTGTTACGTCCGTAGCCCCCTCCTTTGTGAGAATCGCAAGATCACCGGTGGGTTGGGTCAAGGGGCCCAGGAAATGAGAATGGGACGTGCAAAATGCCTCGTTTCCCCGGCGATGTAAAGCTACGGGACATGGCTATTGTCTCCGGAAGACCAAGTTGTGTATTGAGTACTGTACTATTCATTGAAGCCCCTCGGGATGACCAGAGTGGGCTGGTTGAGGGATTGCATCATCTCAACCTGATTGACATCTGAGACCCCGTGAGGAAGTATAAAAGAGGGTCTGGGGTACAACCCCTTCAGACGCACCAGAAGAAATGTTAAGCGACCACGTAACAGCAGGAAGTCATCGGAAGGAGGCCACGTGCATTCAATTCCGTGGCTGGAACCACGGAAAACAGCTTTTAGCTAACAACGGGGGAATCCGCTCCCCTGACTCCATGGATTGGCATCATAAAAAGACTTGGGCAAGTTTAAACCGCATCGCTTTTAAACCCAACAACGCTGCAGCTTGAACGAACTGATAGTGACTGTTATCTTTCCATCAGACAATACATTATCCCCTAGACAACGATAGAGCTATTTCTTATTGATTATTATTATATCCGCGCTTTAGATTTAGTATTGACGACGTATATTATCTGTATGTTTGCATTAATCTTAATTTTGTGCCCTTTATCAATAAATACTTTTAAAAATAGTACCATCAGACTTCAACAGACCTCTCTATCTTTGCTGGTAAGTGATCCAGTTACGGGATTTCGTAACAAAATTGGGGTTCTCGTCTCGGGATTTGACACCAAATTGAGAGGCCAGTGAATCGGGCTTGTAAGTCCAAAACCTGGATCTGGTTACGCGGGTAGCCAGACAGGAAACCAGCAAAGATGGACGTGGGTGAATTTATAGAAAACCCGAATCTGGAGGCGGCCTCCAAATTGGACTTGATAAAATTGGCGAAGGAGTTAAACCTCGCAGGGGTGAGGTTGTCAATGAAAAAGCGGGAGGTGCGAAGGGCAATAACTCAGTATTATATTGGGAAGAATGTGTTTACAGATGAGGTATTAGAAAATATCCCTGAAGAGGTACCAACTAGTGGGACGGCTCAGTTAGAGTTGGAGAAATTAAAGTTGGAACATGCACTTCAGTTAAAGCAGCTGGAGGCAGCCGAGAGAGAGAGAGCGAGAGAGGGAAAGGGCCGAGAGAGAGAAAGAGAGGGAGCATGTGCTCCAGCTGAGGGAGTTAGAGGTGAAATGAGAGCATGAAATTCAGTTAAAACAGCTGGAAGCAGCTGAGAAAGAGAAACAGAGGAAACATGACTTGGAGATGGAGAAGTTACGGCAGGAGCCTCGAGTTCCAGGGTCAGACCGAGAGGAAAGGTTCAATGTTAGTCGAGAGTTGAGGTTAGTACCTCTGTTCGAGGAGACGGATGTTGATAGTTATTTCTTGCTTTTTGAAAAGGTGGCAGTGAATCAGAAGTGGCCCAGAGGTCAGTGGGTGGCGCTGTTACAGAGTGTGTTAACGGGGAAGGCACAGCGGGCATATACGGCATTGGCCATAGAGGAGGGAGAGGAGGAGAGTTATGACAAAGTAAAGGCGGCCATTCTCTGGAGTTATGAGCTAGTACCTGAGGCCTATAGACAAAAGTTTAGAAATTTAAGGAAAGGGTGGAATCAGACGTGTGCTCTTGGACCGTATATGCCCGCTGTGCCTTCCCCGTTAACACACTCTGTACCGCAGAGAGAGTGGGAGAGGATTATGGGCGTCTCAGGGAGTTAATTCTGATTGAGGAATTTAAAGGTTGTGTTTCGGAGGATATCCGGACGTATTTGAATGAGAAGCCGCATGTCCATCTCGGAATTTACTAGGTTCACCGATGAATATGCCCTAACCCACAGGACAAAGTTTTCCTCGACTAAAAGTTCCCAGAGAGACTGGGGGAACGATCGAGGAAGTCCGCCGGCTGAGGCAGCGGTTCCGCCAGAAGCTAGTGGTAAGGTTGAGGGGGAAAGGCCAGATGGCCAGAGATTTCCGGGCTTGACCTGTTTTAATTGTGGAAGTGGGGGGCATATTGCATCTCGGTGCTTTGCTCCGAGGAAAGAGACAGGAAAAGGGACAATGGCCGTCCCTATCAGATGTGCTGTGATAATCAGTAAGTCGACAAGAGAGCCCCGGGAAGACAGAGTACAAGAAGGGTCTGAGACTTGTCTGTCACACGGAACAGTGTCTCTGAGGGGGGGGGACACACCAGTTCCCGTACGGATCTGGAGAGACACGGGGGCTGAGCTGTCGTTGATCAGCAGTAAGGTACTAGAGTTTGGTCGCAAGACGAGGATGGTAGCTGTGAAGGGAATAAGTAAAGGAACAGAAATAGTGCCCTTGCATAAGGTCATTATGGATTGTGAGCTGGTATCTGGAACAGCTGAAATAGGGGTGCGATCAGAATTCCCGAGAACTGACGCGGACGTCCTTCTCGGTAACGATTTAGCAGGTTGGTAAGGTTTGGTCAGCAATGCTGCCGACCCGCCGACCGGCGAGTGCGGTGGCCTCGCCCCTAGATTCCAAGATCTATCCTGCATGCGCGGTCACTCGCAGCCTGCCGAGAGAGGCAGCTGAGAATGAGAGCAGTTTAAATCCGGCCAGTTTTGATTTGGCCGAGACGTTTCTACCGACCCTGTACCACGAGGGTATAGAGGTTGGTAAAACGAAGAGTAGTAAAGTGGAAGAGGGTAAGGGAGCGGAGGTAGATCTGCCCTTAGCGAGGAGAAAGGTCCTAGTGGCAGAAAATAAAGATGAGGAACCGACAGGGATGATCGGTCTGGTTTGGCAGAACTGTTTGAAGAAGTTGAAAATTCTAAAGGTGTTCCCGATAATGAAATGAGGGCAGCCCTAGATGAAAAGGGTGCCCTTGCCTTGAAGAAGTCTGCTGGGTTGGCAGATGAGGTTGTTTCAGCCCGCGGGGTTGAGTTTACTCCGGAAGGGAGTTGCCCAGAGAGTACCTGGGAGGATCGGGGAAACATAAAATTTGAAAAGGGTACGGGTATTGAAAGCCTGGAAGGGGCCAATATCCCGTTTGAGTGTGTCCAAGATGGGGATGCACGTGATACTGAACGTAGTGACGGAGCTCAGAAAAAGCCTGAGGTATTTGATTCAGTGGAATGAGAAGGCCGTCCTGGTGGGTCAGATAGACTTGGTTCAGTGAAGAAAGGGTTAACCTTGGTAATAGTGGGAAGTGAGAGTTCTCAGGTGTGTGTGCAAGACAACCCCCTTGAAGCCTGCCTGTTCTGAGGGTCTAGGGAACAACCCCTTCAGACGCACCAGAAGAAACATTAAGCGACCACGTAACAGCAGGAAGTCATCGGAAGGAGGCCACGTGCGTTCAATTCCGTGGCTGGAATTGGTGGCTGGAATCACAGAAAACAGCTTTCAGTTAACAACAGGGGAATCCGCTCCCCTGACTCCACGGATTGGCATCATAAAAAGACTTGGGCAAGTTTAAACCGCATCGCTTTTAAACCCAACAACGCTGCAGCTTGAACGAACTGATAGTGACTGTTATCTTTCCATCGGACAATACATTATCCCCTAGACAATGATAGAGCTATTTCTTATTGATTATTATTATACCCGCGCTTTAGATTTAGTATTGACGACGTATATTATCTGTATGTTTGCATTAATCTTAATTTTGTGCCTTTTATCAATAAATACTTTTAAAAATAGTACCATCAGACTTCAACGGACCTCTGTATCTTTGCTGGTAAGTGATCCAGTTACGGGATTTCGTAACACAGATATCTCATTAAAGCCTCCTTCAATCCTTCTTGCAAGAATACCATTCCATTCTCCCAGTTCTCTCAATCTATTTTTTCAAAACCAGTGTTTCTGAGGTTGCAATCTTTTTCCTTAGCAATGGTTTCTTTTCCCCTGTAGTTAACAGGGTCCTCAATCGCATCTGTTATTATTTCTTGAAATTCTGCTGTTTTGTACTTTCTTCCCACTCACAGCAAGGGTAGGATTCCCCTTGTCCTCATCTTCCACCCATCACCTTCCAAATTCACCAGATCATCCTCTGTAATGTTCCCATGAAATGTGATAACACAAACAGATCTTCCCCTTCCCTCACTAAGCAGCTTTTAATCCGCAACTCAAACAAGAGAAAATCTGTAAATACTGAAAATCCAAGCAATACACAAAATGCCCAAAACATCAACTGTACTTTCCCCCACCTCCGATAGATGCTGCCTGGCCTGCTGAGTTCCAACAGCATTTTGTGTGTTTTCTTTAATCCATGACTCCCTGTTTCACTCTCTCATCTCCTTCTCACAACATCATCCCTGCTAACTACAGAAGGCACAATTCTACCCTTTCCGCCCTTCTCCTTCCCATCATTCAGGAACTGAATGATCCTTCTACAGGAACAGTCCTTCTGAATGATGCAATAATTCACTTGTCCAGCTTCCAATTCAGTTTTCTGTATTGTGGCTTCTTGAAGAAAAAATACAAATTTGGAGATCACCTATGTTTTATTCACAATGATGATTCTGCCCTTCCATTGGTTTGTCACTTTAACTCTCATTTGACTCTGATTTAACTCTCTGATCTTTATGTCTTTAGTCTCTTACATTGTTCCAATGAGGCCAAATTTACAATACCTTTTAAAAGTATTCAGCCCCCAACCCTTTGTTCATACAATTGAGTATTCCAACCAGGGATTTTGATCAATTTAACTGAGAATTTTTGTTTGTGAATCACATGCCCGTTCTTCTCCCCCCCCCCCCAGTAAAGTCCTAAAACATGAAAAACTAAAATTTTAAAAAAAACTGAAATAACAGCAGTTTGAAGGTAATCATTACCCCTTGCTCAGTTCTTAGTTGAACTACCTCTTGCAGCTATTACAGCCAGTAATTTTTCTTCATTTGAAGCCATTCCATGATTGCTCTGGTTCATTGTCCTGCTGAAAGACAAACTTCCACCCCTGTTTATGTTACCTGGCAGAGATTGACAGGTTTTTATTCTACGATCTCTCTGTATTTAGCAGCATTCATCTTACCATCAATCCTGACCAGATTTGCTGTTCCTACTGCTCAAAACCATCCCCTTAAAATGATGCTACCCCTACCATACTTTACAGTTGGGATGGTGTTACCTATCCAATATGCAGTATTAGATTTACGCCACATGTACCACACAGGCCAAAAAGTTGCACCCTAGTCTCATCTGACTGCAAGATCTTCTTCCACATCTTTACAGCATCTATTAAGTGATGCTTTGCGAAGTCTTTATGGGCAATGATATGCTCTTGTTAAGCGGTAAATGTATAGTATTAGATTTATGCCACGTCAGCCAGGTAACACCACCCCTACCTTAAAGTATGGTGGAGGTAGCATCATGCTACCCAGATGCTTTTCAGCAGTAGAGATTGGAAATCTGGTCACGAATGCTGCTAAATGTAGGGAGGTCCTGGATAAAAATCTGCTAGCTTCTGACATAAGGCTTAAACTGAAGAGGAAGTTCACCTTTCAGCAGGACAATGACCCAAAGCACACTGCCAGGGCAACTATGGAGTTGTTTCAAATGAAGAAAATTGATGTCCTTGAGTGGCCGCAGTCCTGACCATAACCCGATCAGACATCTGGCAAGACCGAAAAAACTGCTGTCCACCACCACTCGCCAACTAATACAGCACAGCTTTAACAATTTTGTAAGGAGAAATGGGCAGACCTTGCTCCATCGTGCTGTGGAAAGCTAACAGACTTGTCCAGAAAGACTACCGGCTGTAATAGCTATGAAATCTGACTCAACTAAGTACTGAGCTAAAGGGAATGAATACTTTAGAACTGTTGACATCTCAGTTTTTGAATTTTTAGTTTTTACATGCTTTACATTTTAACGTTTTTGGGGCTTTGTGAAAAAAGGAGCACATGATTCACCAATTAAATTCTCAGTAAAATTGATCAAAATCCCCAGTTGTAATACTAATTTATGTGTACAAAGGGTTTGGGATTGAATACTTTTACAAGCACTCAAGAAACACCAAATCATCTTCAGACTTTACAGCTATGAGGAATTGACACAGAGTTCAAAAACTTCAGAGAACTATACTTTTTAGTTTGTATCAAAGCTGGCTAATATTAATGAAAGGTTAACAGTTTTCATTACCCTCTTGCAGCCTGTGCCACTATTATGTGTGCCATTCATTCTCCACACTTGCACAGACCTCCCCCTTGTTCTCTTCATCTTCCTTCTTCTCTGCAAGTTACAATTTCTTGATTTTTAAACTTTTCCTAGTTCTACTGCAAGGTCATAGACCTGAAACTTTAATTTCCTCTCTCCACAGGTGTTACCTGAACTGCTGCATAATTCTAGTGCTTTTCTGTTTTCATTTTAAATTTCCAGCATCTGCAATTTTTGCTTTTTTTGAGTGCTAATCTACCAGTTGATTTTTAAAAAATAATTTTACTGTTTCCAGGTAACAGTGTTGTTCAACAGGGAGACATTGCTATTGCTGTAATCTGGAGTCACAAAATAAAAGAATCCTTCATATCAAAGTGAAAACAAATTTCTACAAATTGATCTAAATATATTAGAATTATTAAACATAGAATAATAGATTGCATAATTACTTAACCCTTTTGGAGCAATTAGAGGAGTCTGTGTGGATGGGTTTCTATCAGCTTTGCACATCTGGATAGTGCAATTTTTCCCCATTCTTCTTTATAAAACTGCTCAAGCTCTGTCAAATTCCATGGGAATCATGAGTGAACAGCCCTTTTCAAATTCCCAATTGTATTGAGGTCTGGACTCAGACTTGGCCTCTCCAGGACATTGTTGTTTTTAAGCCATTCCAGTGTATCTTCGGCTTTATGCCTGGGGTCATTATCTCAGCTGGAAAACAAACCTTCTTCCAAGTCGGAGTTCTTTTGCTGATTGCATCAGGTTTTCCGCCAGGATTTCCTTGTATTATGCTGCATTCATTTTACCCTCTACCTTCACAAGCCTTCCAGGGCCTACTGCAGCGAAGTGTCCCCACAGCATGATGCAGCCACCAGCATGCTTCATGGTAGGGATGGTGTGTTTTTGATGATGTGCAGTGCCAAGCATTTAGTCTAATGGCCAAAAAGCTCAATTTTGATTTTATCAGGCTATAGAACCTTCTTCCAGTTGACTTCAGAGTCTTCCATATGCTTTCTGGCAAACTCTACCTGAGATTTCATGTGAGTTTTTTTTTAAACAGTGGCTTTCTCTTTCCCACTCTCCTATAAAGCTGTGACTGGTGAAGCACCCAGTCAATAGCTGTTCTATGCACAGTCTCTCCCATCTCAGCCACTGAGGCTTTTAACTCCTCCAGGGTTGTCAAAGATCTCTTGCATGGTCACTCAGCTTTTGAGGACAGCCTGCTGTAGGCGGATCTACTGTTGTGCCATATTCTTTCCATTTCTTGATGCTTGAAATAACTGTATTCCAAAGGATATTCAGTAACAGAAATGTTCTTGTATCCATCTCCTGACTTGTGCTTTTCAACAACCTTGGAGTTGCTTGGAGTGTTCTTTTTGTCTTCATTGCGTAGTTTTTGCCAGGATACTGATTCACCAGTAGTTAGACCTTCCACCTACAGGTGTTATTTTCACTACAATCAATTGAAACACCTTGACTGCACACAGGTGATCTCCATTTAACTAACATTGTGACCTCCAAAACCAATTTTCTGCACCAGTGATGACTCAGTGTGTCATATTAAAGGGGGATGAGTACTTATGCAATCAGTTATTTTGCATTTTATATTTGTAATTAGATCATTTTGTAGAGATCTGTTTCAACTTTGACAAAAGGAGCCTTTTTCTGTTTATCAGTGTCATAAAAAAGGCATATCACTATGATTCAGTGGTGTAAAACAATAAAACTTGAAAACTTTCAAGGGGGTGAATACTTATAGGCACTGTATAGGTTTATAAACAGTTCCATTGGAAAATTTTGATAGTCCAATTTTATCAATGATTCGGAGTCACATTGTACTGTGGCAGAAGGGCCTCCTTAGCACAATACAAATTGTAAGATTTCCTTTAATTTCAAAAAATTACCCCTGCGGCTGTCCCTCTTAACAATAAGTACTCCTGTTTAAGTATTGTTGGGAGAGACGGCCTACCTGGGGGAAGCAACAGTAGTCATGCCTCTGGCATAGGGTCTGGCCCTGTGGCTCAGAAGGGTAGGTAAAGGAAGAGGATGGTAGTAGTGACAGGGACTTTGTAGTTAGGGGGGTCAGACAGGCGATTCTGTGGATGCAGGAAAGAAACGCATATGGTAGTTTGCCTCTCAGGTGCCAGGGTCCAGGATGTTTCTGATTGTGTCCATGATACCTTGAAGTTGGAAGGAGAACAGCCAGAGGTCATGGTACATATTGGTACCAACAACATAGGTAGGAAAAAGGAAGTGGTCCTAAAAACAGACTATAGGGAGTTAAGAAGAAAGTTGAGAAGCAGGACCTCAGTAATCTCGGGATTACTGCCTGTGCCACGCAACAGTGAGTATAGGAATAGAGTGAGATGGAGGATAAATGCGTGACTGAGGGATTGCAGCAGGAGGCAGGGATTCAGATTTCTGGATCATTGGGAGCTCTTTTGGGGCAGGAGTGACCTGTACAAAAAGGATGGATTGCACTTGAATCCCAGGGGGACCAATATCCTGGCAGGGAGGTTTGCTAAGGCTTTTGGGGAGAGTTTAAACTAGGATTGCTGGGGGGTGGGAACCAAACTGAAGAGACAAGGGAAGAGGCAGTTGGCTCACAAATAGAGAAGGCTTGGAGACAGTGCAAGAGGGAAGATAGGCAAGTGATAGAGAAGGGATGCGCTCAGACTGATGGTTTGAAATGTGTCCATTTTAATGAGAGGAGTATTATGAACAAAGTGGATGTACTTATAGCATGGATCAGCACTTGGAGGTATAATGCTGTGGCCATTACAGAGACTTGGTTGGTGCAGGGGCAGGAATGGCTACTTCAAATGTCAGGCTTTAGATGTTTCAGAAAGGACAGGGAGGGAGGCAAAAGAGGTGGGGCCGTGGCACTGTTGATCAGGGATAGTGTCACGGCTGCAGAAAAGGAGGAAGTTATGGAGGGGTTGTCTACGGAGTCTCTGTGTGTGGTAGTTAGGAATAGGAAGGGGTCAATAACTCTACTGGGTATTTTTAATAGACCACTCAATAGTAATAGGGACATCGAGGAGCAGATAGGGAGACAGATTCTGGGTAGGAGTAATGATAACAGGGTTGTTGTGGTGGGAGATTTTAATTTCCCAAATATCGATTGGCATCTCCATAGAGTGAGGGGTTTAGATGGGGTGGAGTTTGTTAGGTGTGTTCAGGAAGGTTTCTTGACACAATATGTAGATAAGCCTACAAGAGGAGAGGGTGTACGTGATCTGGTATTGGGAAATAAATCTGGTCAGGTGTCAGGTCTGTCAGTGGGAGGGCATTTTGGAGATAGGGACCACAATTCTATCTCCTTGACCAGAGCATTGGAGAGGAGTAGGACAGACAAGTTAGGGAAATGTTAATTAGAGTAAGGGGAAATATGAGGCAATGAGGCAGGAACTTGGAAGCATAAACTGGAAACAGATGTTCTCAGGGAAACGTACAGAAGAAATGTGGCAAATGTTCAAGGGATATTTTCTTGGGGTTCTGCATAGGTATGTTCCAATGAGAGAGGGAAAGGATGGTAGGGTGCAGGAACAATGGTGTACAAAAACTGTTGTAAATTTAGTCAAGAAGAAAAGAAGAGCTTACAAAAGGTACAAAAACCTAGATAATGATCGCGATCTAGAAGAATTTAAGGCTAGCAGGAAGGAGCTTAAGAATGAAATTAGGAGAGCCAGAAGGGGCCGTGAGAAAGCCTTGTCGGACAGGATTAAGGAAAAGCCCAAGGCATTCTACAAGTATGTGAAGAGCAAGAGGATAAGATGTGAGAGAATAGGACCAATCAAGTGTGACAGTGGAAAAATGTGTATGGAACCGGAGGAGATAGCAGAGGTACTTAATGAATACTTTGCTTTAGTATTCGCTACAGAAAAGGATCGGCGATTGTAGGAATGACTTGCAGTGGACTGAAAAGCTTGAGCATGTAGATGTTAAGGAAGAGGATGTGCTGGAGCTTTTGGAAAGCATCAAGTTGTATAAATCACCGGGACCGGACAGGATATACCACAGGCTACTGTGGGAAGCGAGAGAGGAGACTGCTGAGCCTCTGGTGATGATCTTTGCATCATCAATGAGGACAGGAGATGTTTCAGAGGATTGGAGGGTTGCGGATGTTGTTCCCTTATTCAAGAAAGGGAGTAGAGATAGCCCAGGAAATTATAGTCCAGTGAGTCTTACTTTAGTGGTTGGTAAGTTAATGGAGAAGATCCTGAGAGGCAGTATTTATGAACATTTGGAGAGGCATAATATGATTAGGAATAGTCAGCATGGCTTTGTCAAAGGCAAGTCGTGCCTTACAATCCTGATTTAATTTTTTTGAAGATGTGACTAAACACATTAATGAAGGTAGAGCCGTAGATGTACTGTATATGGATTTCAGCAAGGCATTTGATAAGGTACCCCACGCAAGGCTTATTGAGAAAGTAAGGAGGCATGGGATCTAAGAGGCCTTTGCTTTGTGGATCCAGAACTGGCTTGCCCACAGAAGGCAAAGAGTGGTTGTAGATGGGTCATATTCTGCATGGAGGTTGGTGACCAGTGGTGTGCCTCAGGGATCTGTTTTAGGACCCCTATTCTTTGTGATTTTTATAAATGACCAGACTGAGTAAGTAGAGGGATGGGTTAGTAAATTTGCTGATGACACAAAGGTTGGGTGTGTTGTAGATTGTGTGGAGGGCTGTCAGAGGTTACAGCGGGACATTGATAGGATGCAAAATTGGGCTGAGAAGGGGCTGATGGAGTTCAACCTAGTTAAGTGTGAGGTGGTTAATTTTGGTAGCTCAAATACGATGGCAGAATACAGCATTAATGGTAAGACTCTTGGCAGTGTAGATAATCAGAGGGATCTTGGGGTCCGAGTCCATAGGACACTCAAAGCTGCTACGCAGGTTGACTCTGCGGTTAAGAAAGTGTACGGTGCATTGGCCTTCATCAACTGTGGGATTGAGTTTAAGAGGTGAGAGGTAATGTATATCGGAGCCTGGTCAGACCCCACTTGGAGTACTGTGCTCAATTCTGGCCAGCACACTACAGAAAGGACGTAGAAGCCATAGAAAGGGTGCAGAAAAGATTTACAAGGATGTTGCCTGGGTTGAGGAGCATGCCCGATAAGAGTAGGTTGAGTGAACTTGGCCTTTTCTCCTTGGAGCAACGGAGAATGAGAGGTGACCTGATAGAAGTGTACAAGATACTTTATACTTTATTGCCACCAAACAATTGATACTAGAGTTTACAATCATCACAGCAATATTTGATTCTGCGCTTCGCGCTCCCTGAAGTATAAATCAAAGTAAATATAATAAAAATTTTAATTATAAATCATAATTAGAAAAGAGAAAAGGGAAAGTAAGGTAGTGCAAGTCAGGTCCAGATATTTGGAAGGTACGGCCCAGATCTGGGTCAGGATCCATTCAGTGGTCTTATCACAGTTGGAAAGAAGCTGTTCCCAAATCTGGCTGTACAAATCTTCAAGCTCCTGAACCTTCTCCCGGAAGGAAGAGGGACAAAAAGTGTGTTGGCTGGGTGGGTCGTGTCCTTGATTATCCTGGCAGCACTGCTCTGACAGTGTGCGGTGTGAAGCGAGTCCAAGGATGGAAGATTGGTTTGTGTGATGTGCTGGGCTATGTTCACGATCTTCTGCAGCTTCTTCCGGTCCTGGACAGGACAACTTCCATACCAGGTTGTGATGCACCCTAGAAGAATGCTTTCTACGGTGCATCTATAAAAATTAGTGAAGGTTTTAGGGGACAGGCCAAATTTCTTCAGCTTTCTCAGGAAGTAAATGCACTGGTGGGCCTTCTTGGCAATGGACTCTGCTTGGTTAGACCAAGTCAGGTCATTTGTGATATTCATCCCAAGGAACTTAAAGCTTTTGACCTGTTCCATCTGCGCACCACCGATCCGCTACTCCTTCTGAAGTCAACAGCCAATTCCTTCGTCTTGCTGGCGTTGAGGGATAGGTTATTGTCTTCGCACCATGCCACCAGGTTCTTAATTTCCTCTCTGTACTCAGACTCATCATTACCCAAGGTACGGCCTACAATTGTGGTATCATCAGCAAACTTATATATTTAGTTTGATGAAAACTTGGCTACACAATCATGGGTGTACAGTGAGTATAGCAAGGGGCTGAGTACACAGCCTTGTGGGGCACTGGTGCTCAGAGTGGTTGTAGAGGAGAGCTTGTCTCCTATTTTTACAGCCTGAGTCCTTTCTGTGAGGAAGTTGAAAATCCAGCTGCAGATCTGAGTGCTAAGACCCAGGTTCCGGAGCTTAGGAATCAGTTTATTTGGAATGATGGTATTAAAGGCAGAGCTGTAGTCATTGAAAATGAGCCTTACATAGGAGTCTTTATTCTCCAGGTGTTATAAGGAGGAATGTAGTGCCAGAGAAATGGCATCTGCTGTTGACCAGTAGGCTGTGGTTGATGTGTGCCATAACCAATTGCTCGAAGTACTTCATAGCAATTGATGTCAGAGCCACAGGTCGATAATTATTCAGACATGCCACCATGCTTTTCTTCAGCACCGGGATTATCATTGCCTTCTTAAAGCAAGAGGGGATCTTAGACTGAAGCAGGGAGCAGTTGATGATGTCAGCAAACACTCCAGCTAGCTTGCTTGCACAGGCCTGGAGAACCCATCCTGGGACGCCATCTGGGCCTGTCGGCTTCCTTGAATTTATCTTCAGGAAGGCTCTTCTAACGTCTTCCTCGGTGACGATGAATCCCGAAGCCACCAGGTCCGGTTCATCCGGAGGGTGCGGGACACTCCTCTTCTATTCGAATCTTGCATAGAATATGTTAAGTTTGCCAGGAAGAGAAGCACTACAGATATTGATATTCCCAGCCTTTTCTTTACGCCCAGTGATCTCATTTAGACCCTGCCATAGTCTACTGACATCCCTCTGGTTAGCCTGGGCTTCGAACTTGGCTCAATATTGCCTCTTGGCGCCCTTAATGGCTTTGCGGAGTTCACGCCTGGATTCCATGAAGCGACTGATATCCCCGGATCTAAAAGCCATAGCTCTAGCCTTCAAAAGGGATTGGACCTCATAATTCATCAAAGGTTTCTGGTTAGGGAATACCCAGATCGTCTCGATAATGAGAGGCATTGATCATGTGAATAGTCAAAGGCTTTTTCCCATGGCTGAACTGGCTTGCATGAGAGGGCATAGTTTTAAGGTGCTTGGAATTAGGTACAAAGGAGATGTCAGAGGTATGTTTTTTAAGCAGAGAGTGGTGAGTGCGTGGAATCGGTTGCCGGCAGCAGTGGTGGAGTCGGAAACAATAAGGTCTTTTAAGAGACTCCAGGATAGGTACATAGAGCTTAGAAAAACAGAGGGCTATGGGTAAGCCTAGGTAGTTCTGAGGTAAGAACATGTTTGGCACAGCTTTGTGAGCCGAAGGTCTAAAATATATGAGCATTGTAAAACAAAAAAATTCAGACAATGGACATCTGAAAGCTGAATGGAAAATGCTCAAGGTTTAATACTTATGAAGAGAGAAAGAAAGGTAAAATGATCAACTCTCTCAATGGACAAAGTCCAGCCTTTTACTTTTTTCCTCTTTTGATCTTGCACTCTTGTTATTGTCTGGTTTGTCCTCTGTTACATAGTTCTTTTTGTACCGCCTCATCAATCTCTCATATTTTTATCTCATTTACCATTAGAAAATTACATGCTCTTCTTGAACATATTGGTAAAATTATGACCGAATCTGCATTCTTATGATAAGCAGGGGTTCACCTGGGAATTTTTATCCAATTTAATCAAATTTCAGCCTGTTATTACATTATTGGTCACCATTCATGCCAGTGTCAATAATTCAACAGTCGGTCTATGTAAACGTCTCAAATGAACTGGGAAGAGGAAACGAAGGCCCATGATGTATCAAGATTGTCTGAAAATTGACGACATTTATTTTGATCCAACATCCTAATAGTACTTCACTGTTTTTTTATTTATATTAATGACATGTTTGTCAACGAAGGATATGTTTGGTAAGTATGTGGATGACATGAAAATTGATGGATAGCAAGGAAAATTACCTAAAGCTACAGCAAGATAGAAATCAGATAGAAAATTGGACATGGTACTAGAAGATGGATTTTAATCCTATGAAGTATGAAATGAGGCATTTTGAGAAGTCAAATAAGGATAGGACATACATGGTTAATGATAAGGCTCTAAGTAATATTGATGAATGGAGACACATAGGGTCCTGAACCATAGCAGCAACACAGATTGGAAGTAGTATTTTTCATATGCTCTGTAAATAATACAAAAGATAGGACACTAAATTACAACTTTATTAAACACAAGTTGGTCCACTCTTGGAACAGTGTGCAACACAGTCAGAAGATTATGATGGAGAGAGTGTAAAGGAGATTCACCCAGAAGTTGCCTGGATTAGAAGACTTTAGTTATGTGGTGACATTGGATAGGCTGTGCTTCTTCATCCCGAAGCTAAGAAGTCTAAGGGGTGGCTTGATAGAGGTGTATAAGATTACAAAGGCATTAGATGGGATAGATGGTCAAAATCTCTTTCCTAATGGAGGGGTATCAAAAGCAAGAAGACTTAGATTTAAGGTGAGAGGAAAGAGTTTTATAATGGAGGGGTAAGCCTTTTACATAAAACTTGGCTGATATCTGGTATGCACAGCCTGATGAGTTGGTAGAATCAGATACAACTCCAGACGCTTAACTAGGCAAGGCATGGAAGGGTAATGTATCCAATGATCCCAAAAGTGGGATTCATATCGATAAGCCAAAAAGGTTGGCATGGCACAAATTCGATATTTAGCAGAAATTAACTATAATGTGAATTTTCAAAAAACAAAATGTTCTGAAAGATCAAACAACAACACACACAAAATGCTGGTGGGACGCAGCAGGCCAGGCAGCATCTATAGGGAGAAGCGCTGTCGACGTTACAGGCCGACACCCAAAATGTCAACAGCACTTCTCCCTATAGATGCTGCCTGGCCTGCTGCGTCCCACCAGCATTTTGTGTGTGTTGTTTGTATTTCCAGCATCTGCAGATTTCCCCATGTTTGCTAACTGAAAGATCTATACTTTTCTTTTGTAGGTTGGGAGGAACAGTATCTGCATACAAGATAGTACCTGATGAGGTTGATGAAATCAAGGTAAATGGCTAGTTTTACTCACTTCTCAATTCTTGTTTAACAACACTGAGACTTTTTATCACCTGAATTCTGGACTGGCTTATGCATACTTAGGATCTAGAGTTCTGAAGTATATGCATTTTCAACTCCAAACTAATAAAATCACTCAGCCCTTAACGGTGCACAAGCAGGATTAATTGAGTGTATGATATGCTCTATTTTTCAAAAGTTAACATGGTCAGTGGTGAATAGATTGTTAATTACTTAATCTTTGTTGTTGACCAGAAATTAAATATTCCATGCAGATTTTCAAAAATATCTTTATACTTCTGACAACTTGAAGAATAAATAATTTGGTTTAAACAGTAGTTCAAAATTAACTGCAAAAGTGAATGTTGATGGATCAGATGTTCATAGAATTTTAAAGCATGGAAGGTAATCCATCGAATTATGACCGAAAGTATGCTTATTTTTCTTCCACTGCCCTATCAATGTTTGTCTTTAAATTATTTAGCGAATACACTTTTTGAAAGTTATACATTCGGCCCTCCTTCTCCGCGGAGGATTGGTTCCAGGACACCCCGTGAATACCAAAACCGCGGAGGCTCAAGTCGATAGACTTTAGGACCCACCGCCCGCAGTGTTTCTGTTCCGGAAAACGATCATGATTGAAAATAAAGTGGAAATAATAAAGCAATTGGAAAGAGGTGAAACGCCATCAGTCATTGGAAAAGTGTTAGACTACAGTCGGTCAACGACCGGAACAATTTTAAAGGATAAAGTGAGAATAATGGAGCATGTGAAGGCTCTGCCCTGATGAAAGCTACAGTTATTACTAAGCATTGCAGTGGTTTAATTATTGAAATACATATGTTTCTTAATTATTTTGTATGCATAGAAAGGTAAGATATATACTATATACTAAGACAAACGTTTGACTAACTGACACTAAATAAAACTGGATGTACCTGTTCCGACTTAGAGAACTTCAGGTTTTTTCTTTCGATTTCTGATCCACGGTAACCTATGTACATTCTCCCGTATATTTTAAATCATCTCTAGATTACTTACTCAGATTCAGATTCAGTTTATTGTCATTTAGAAACCACAAATGCAATGCAGTTAAAAAATGAGACAACATTCCTCCAGAATGATATCACAAGAGCAAATGACAAAACAGACTATACCAGAAAATCCACATAATGTTTGGCAATCCCCAATCCAGAGTCCGGAGCGGCTGCTGCATATTAATATCACGCTACTGTCTTAGCGCATTCCCCGGAAAGGAGCTCCAAATCCACCAGACAAAACAAGACCAAAAACTAAAGCTACAAGACCTGCACAAAACCACATAGTTACAACAGTGCAAACAATAGCATAGTTGATAAAAAAACAGACCATGGGCACAGTAAAAGTAGTCCAAAGATGTTAAAGGACTATAAGTTCAAAAGAAATTACCACACAGTTTCCACAAGTCCCCAGGGTCCCGACAGACTCGCCATCCCACGCCGGCGGCAGAAGGGAGTACCCCTGCTATGGACTTCCACGGCGCCGCCCAACTCAGCCTCGCAGACGCAGCACAGAATGAAAGCTCCGTCGAACCCAGCCTCGCAGACGCAGCACACACCGAAAGCGACATGACCGCAGCAGACTCCGAGTCCGTCGAACCTCCGAGCCGACGACCATCCCTTCAGGCACAGCTTCTCCGAGCACCATCCTCTGCCGAGCGTATTAAGACGGCTCCGCCAACGGCCATTGGCAACGCGACCCCGAGGACTGGGGGCCTGTTCTTCCCAGCAAAGTCCCGGACCTCACAGCAGCAGCAGCAACGAAGAAGGTCTTCCTGGAGATTTCCCAATGTTCCTCCGTGCTCCCACATCCGTTTTCAATCGATTATGATTGTGCATGGCACCCCACTTCACAAATAACAGATAATCAGCTCCAGAGTGGCTGCTGCAAGCTGCGTCGTGCCGCCATCTTGGAAATGTATAATACCTAATACCAAGTAAATGCTATGTAAATAGTTGTTGTACTGTATTGTTTAGGGATAATAGCAAGAAAAAGAAGTCTGTACATGCTCAAACAACAAGTGCTGGAGAAAGAACTTCTGGATTTTCCTGATCTATGGTTGGTTGAATCCGCGCATGAGGAACCCACAGATAAGGAGAACCAACTATATTTGATGTTTTGGGTTTTTTCCCCTCAATTTCATGGATGTCTGAAAAGAGTAAAGGTTTCAGGTAGTATACTGTATACATTTGCTGATGTTAAATTGAACTATTGAACCATTTCTGCCACTTCATCAGCAGATTACTCTTTTCCATTGTCACTTATTTTAAATCTCTTCCTCTGGTTACTGACACAGCTGTTATTGAAGATAGTTTCCATACGTGTGTCAAATCTCCTTATAATTTTGCTCCTCTACATTAAATCTTCCCTTTGCCTTTATTGCTATAAGGTGAACAAGTTCAGATTTGCCCTCTCCTTATAACTGACTCTTCAGTACTACTCCCTCATTAAGAAACTCTTGCCATCCTTCCCCATGTACGGTGTACTGAAATGTACATAATGAGCCAGCTACACAGTGTTTTTCTCTCTTGAATGATTAACAGAAAACTGATTAATTACTTAAGTGCACATAGTATAGATAATGACATATTTTATCTGTTTTCAGAAAATGTTGGCAGTTTATGCACATTATCACAGTATTTGATTGTGCATTTCAAAGCTCTGAATGTGTTACGGCAATTTTTGTTTGCGTATTCATTTTTGACGACATACCAACTTCCATTGGTAGCACTGGAAATGAATGAATATCTTGGAATATTCAAAGTTCAAAGTAAATTTGTTATCAAAGTACATATATATCACCATATATAACCCTGAGATTCATTTTGTGGGCATACTCTATAAGTCCATAATAGGAGAATAGCCATAATAGAATCAATGAAAGACCGCAGCAATATGGGTGTTCATCCATTGTGCAAAAGACAACAACATGGAAATAGAAAAAGAAAAAAAATGATTATAAATAAATAAGGAATAAATATTGAGAACATGAGATGAAGAGTCCTTGAAAGTGAGTCAATAGGGTGTGTGAAATTACCCCCTTTGGTTCAAGAGCCTGATGGCTGAAAGACAATAACTGTTCTTGAACTGAGTGGTGTGAGTCTTAAGGCTCCTAAACTTTCTTCATGATGTCAGGAGCAAGAAGAGAGCATGGCATGGTTGGTGGGGGTCCCTGATTGTGGATGCTGCTCTCCTGCAAAAAAGCCTTGTGTAGGTGTGCTCAATGGTGGGGAGGTTATTTACACATGATGGAGTGGACTGTATTTACTACTTTATAGGATTTTTCAATAAAGGGGATTGGTGTTGGCATATCA
Organism: Hypanus sabinus; assembly: GCF_030144855.1. Classification (NCBI taxonomy): domain Eukaryota; kingdom Metazoa; phylum Chordata; class Chondrichthyes; order Myliobatiformes; family Dasyatidae; genus Hypanus; species Hypanus sabinus. The sequence goes on from NC_082707.1 coordinate 133,452,999, forward strand.
GCCTTATTTTGCAGCCAGACAATATACTCTGCACCACACATCTGTAGAGGTTTGGCTGAGTTTTAGATGTCACCCTGAAGTAGAGGTGCTGCTGTGCTTTCTTCATAATTGCACTTAAGTATTAGGCCCACTGAAGGTCCGCTGAAATGATAACACGAGGAATTTAAAGTTGCTGACCCTGTCCATGTCAGATATTCTTTGATGAGGACTGGCTCATGGCTCTCTGATTTCCTTCTCCTGAAGTCAATAATTAGTTCCTTGGTCTTGCTGACATTGATGAGAGGTTGTTGTGGCAGCACTTAGCCAAATTTTCAATTTCTCTTTTCTGCTGATTTGGTCACATTTGATTGGGGCTACTACAGTGGCGTCATCAGCAAACTTGAATATAGCATTGGAGCTGAGCTTAGCCACACAGTCATAAGTGTAAAGTGAGTAGAGCAGGGTGCTAAGCACCATGGCCTTGTGGTGAACCTGTACAGATAAAGATTTTGGAGGAGTTGTTGTTACTTATCCAAACTGAGGTATACAAGTGATGAAATCAAGGGTCCAATTACACAAGGAGGTATAGAGGCCAAAGTCTTGAAGTTTATTGATTAGTCTTGACTGGATGATAATATTGAATGTCAAACTGTAGTCATTAAAGGTCATCCAGATGTATGCACCTTTGCTATCCAGATTATCCAGGGTTGAGTATAGAGCTAATCTGCTGTTGAACTGTTGCACTAGTAGGCAAATTGCAGCAGAGCCAAGTTGTTTCTCAGGCAGTTGTTGATATGTTTCATCATTAACCATTCAAAACACTTCATCACTATGGATGTTAGTGCTTCTGGGCAGTAGTCAATGAGGCAGGTTACCATGTTCTTCTTTGACACTGGTATTATAAGTGAAATCTGCTTGAAGTGGGTGGGTATTTCAGAATGCCGAAGGAAGAAGTTAAAGATCTCAGTTAACACTACAGCCAGTTGATGAGCACGTCTTTAGAACTTGGCCAGCTGCTCTGTCTGGGTTCCCTATTTTCAGCTTTCCAAAGACAGCTGACACGTCAGCCTCACTGACTGATATCACAGAATCATCGGGGGATGTGGGAGTTCATGATAACTCCTTTCCTGTTTTTCCAGTGAAAGCGAGCGTAGAAAGCAATAAGTTAACCTGAAAATTAAGCCTTATTGTTGCCTGTGCCGCCTGGTTTTACTTTATAAGAAGTGATGGCATTCAAGCCCAGCCACAACTGCCGAGAATCCTTCGTTGATTAAAATTTTGTTTGGAATTGCCTCTTTACCCATGAGATAGATTTCCTGGACCTCTTGTAACTTTCTTGGTCATTAGACTTGAATATCTCTGAACTGGACCCCAGCATATTGCGGATCTCACGATTCATCCATGGCTTCTGGTTGAGTGGAACGGAATAATTTTCTTGGGACACACTCATCTGAAACTTTTATAAAGTCCATGACAACCATGGTATATTCATTCAGATCCACAGATGAATCCTTGTATACAACCCAGTCCACCGACTTGAAGCAATACTCTACCTCTCATGACCACCTCTTTGCTGTCCTAATCTCTGGAGCTTTGCTCTTTAGCTTCTGCCTGTATGCAGGTAGCAGAAGGATAGCCAAGTGATCCAATTTACCAGAATGTGGTCTGGGCACAAAACGGTAAGCATTCCTTATCTTAGTATCACAATGGTCTAGTGTTATATGTTGATGGTAATTGGGCAGGGATTTCTTAAAAACAAACCTGATTGAAGTACCTGACTGTGATTTGAAATGCATTAGGATGGACTGTTTCTTGTTTGGAGATGGCACATCATACAGTATCTCAAGCACTGGATTATAGTCGGCCGCTGGTGGTATGTAAAGTGCAGTCAGGATTTTGGAGGAGAACTCCCTAGGTAAACAGTACAGATAACATTTAATCATTAAGTGTTCTAAGGAACAAGAGATCGACAAAACCGCCACACCCACCTTCATCTTTTGCCTTTTTTGTATCAGCAGTTCAGTTTATCCTGTGAAACTGCATTGGGGTCTGATTGCTGTATCTTGTGTACTGTGAGTAAACCATGTCGCAGTCAAACGTAGAACACAACAATATCTCATTTCTCTCCAATCCAGCAATTTTGCCCTCACATCCTTAATTTTGTTCTCCAGCATCTGCACATTTGCTATCAAGATGTTGGATAGAATATTGATGCCATTAACTCAGTTAAGCAATGTTAAAAAGGAATGGGTGTAAATTAACACCAGTGTCATCGCCCGAACCAAAGGTGATGATGAATCAGTATGTAAAATAGAGATTGTAAATCTGGATGAGTGGTGCCACACAGCAATCTCTCACTCAATATCAGCAGGACCAAGGAGCTGATTATTGACTACAGGAGGAGGAAGCTGGAGGTCCACAAGCCAGTGTTCATCTGGGGATCACAGGTGGAGAGGGGTCAGCACTTTAAGTTCCTTGATGTCAACATCTCAGAGGATCTGTCCTGGGTCCAGCACCTAAGTGCCATTACAATGGAAGCACAGCAGTGCCTTTACTTTCTTGGATGTTTGCATTGATTTGACATGTCAACTAAAACTTTGCTAAATTTCTATAGATCTGTGGTGGAGAGTATATTGACTGGTTGCATCATGGCCTGGTATGGAAACCCCAATGCTCTTGAATGGAAGAGCCCACAAAAGATAGTGGATAGAATCCAGTCCATCATGGATAAAACACCATTGAGCACATCTACATGGAGCACTGTCACAGGGAAGCAGCATCAATCATCAAGGACCCCCACCATGCAGGCATTGCTCCCTTCTCGCTGCTGCCATCAGGATGGAAGTACTGGAGCCTAAGGACCCACACCTTCATTTTCAGGAACAGTTATTACCCCTCACCAGTAAGGCTCTTGAACCAGAGGGGTTAACTTCACTCAACTTCACTTATACCAACCACGAACTGAACACAACCAATGGATTCACTTCTAAGGACTCTTCTCATGATCTCAATATTTATTGCTTATTCATTTCTTTGATTCTTTTTGTATTTGCATAGTTGTCTTTTATGCATGTTGTTTGTGCATCTTGTTGTGTGCAGCCTTTCATTAACTCTATTGTGTGTCTTTGTGAATGCCTGCAAGGAAAGAATCTCAGGATTGTATATGGTGACATATATATGCATGGATAATAAATTTACTTTGAACTTTCAACATTGAATATCCTCTGCATTTCGAACATTTAGAAGGACTGCAGAGTCATTGAATATGCTTTTCCTCTGGTGGAATGTTTCTATTTTCTTCAGACCAGAAGGAGCATCCTTAATGCAGACTTCATTGGTGTTTAAAATTGGTTATTTAAATGTTTATAGTTGCCTACAGTTATACTTAGTTCTTTTAAAGTACAAATGTTTGTAGGTTGTTACAGGGCACCATAGAACTCCACTAATCTAGCTTTGGTGGTGGCAGACTAGCAGGTATTCTGCACTATTCTCCTTTTAGTTCACCTTTTAAAAATGTAGCAGTATAATACATTTTCCAGGTGAGTTTAAGTGGAAACAGAGCCCCAGTCAGTTTCAAAAGTTAATGAGAATGGGGCTATGAGGAATGTAAGGGAATGCAGGTAACAAAGCCCCGATGAGTTTCAAAAAAGCACATGAACTTGGCCATGTTTAGTTTAAAAGGAGTGTGGGAACAGAGCATAGTGAGCATGGATATTGAATCCCTGTGAGGCTAAAGGGAGTGAGGGAAGTGGGAAACTTGAGGGTTTAATGTGGAAACAACCCCAGTGAGTTTAAAGCAATAAATAGATTCAAGTGAGCCAGATGTTGAACCATTGGGGACACTCGATAAAGGAGCAGAAATGTGCTTGGAGGAAGAGGATTTGTACGAGGTCCTAAATGAGATATTTTGTCAGTATTTACGATGAAGGAGAAGGAAATGGAAGATAGTGAGATCCGTGTGCATCGTGCTAATATGCTCGGGCATTTTGAGGTAAAAGAAGAGGTGGTGTTGGGTCTCATAAAGAAGATTAAGATAGATAAGTCCCCAGGGCCTGATGGATATACCCAGGTTATTGAGATGAGATGAGATTTCTGGGGCCTTGACCAAGATTTTTGTGTCCTCTCTAGCCACAAATAAGGCCCCAGAGAAGTGATGAGTAACTAATGTTGTTCTGTTATTCAAGAAACTAAATGCGGATAATCATGGAAACTATAGACTGGTCAGTGGTAGGGAGGGTTTTGGAGAGGATTTTTAGGGATAGGATTTAAGAGCATTTGGAAAACCATGACCTAATTAGAGAAGCATGGCTTTGTGCAGGTCAAGTCATGTCTTACTAACTTGATTGAGTTTTTCAAAGAGGTGACGAAGGTGTCTGGTGAGGGTAGAACTGTGGATGTAGTCTCTATGGATATTAGTAAGGCATTTGACAGGAACCCTTATGCTAGGCTCATCCAGAAGATGAAGTTGCATGGGATCATTGGTGTCCTGGCTTCTTGGATTCAGAATTTGCTTGCCTGTAGAAGGTAGTGGATAGAGGCTGATGGGACTTACTGTGGTTGGAACTCTGACCAGTGGTGTTCCTCAAGTACCTTTACTGGGATTGCTGCTGTTTGAGATATACGCCAAAGATCTTGTGAAAATGTGGATGGATGGGTTATTGAATTCACAGACAATATAATGATTAATGATGTCATACACAGTAAAGAGGATTGCCAAAGGATACAGTGTGTTATAGATCAGTCACACATATGGACAGAGAAATGGCTAATGGTGTTTAATCTGGCCAGTTATGAAGTGTTGTACTTTGGGAGATTAAATGGAAAGGGATTGTGCTCTGTTAATGTCAAGATGTGTTGGTATATAGAGAAGTTTAGGGCCCATGTCGTTAGCTCCCATTAAGTGCTGCACAGGTTAAAACAGTGATAAAGGAAGCGTTTGACATACTTTTATTACAGACAAATTCTAGAGGAACTCAGCAGGCCAGGCAAAGAGTAAATAGTTGACATTTCAGGCCGAGATCCTTCATCAGGAACCTTCGTCCTATTAATTGAAAGTTTAATTAGTTCAACACAACATTGTGGCTGAAGGACCTGTTCCTGTACTGTACTGTTAGATGTTCTATTTCCGAATTTCACCCATGAAGGTTTATGCATCTTCTTGATACTGAAGTCCAAGGGCTAAATGAGATCAGAAACCAATATGAAGAGAAACCAAAGGAATGCATTAAAATCAATTACAATTAGTATAAATAGTTATATGTAAAATTACATAATATTCCAACTAACATGGTTTTGTACAGTCGAATTAGTTTTTAGTGAGTCTTTTTGAACTCGCAGTTTGCAGCAATTTGTTTCTCACTCTGATTTCCTTGAAGCATTTGCAGATTTATTGCAACCATTGTTAGCTTTAATCTTGTTTCTCAGTGCTCCTTTTATTTGTAGGGACAAGTCTTGTTCACTCCTACAAGTTAATTCCTCCTAACAGATATTAGAGTATTTTTCAATCTCAGATATTAAAATGGTGAGTAGGAGATTGTTATGGATGAACAAAACAGTGAGCAGTTCTTTAAATAATTAAGTACAAGTGGATTATAAAGCTTTCTTGATCACATTAGATTGGAGTATAATTAACCAATAAATGTAACATACAAATTCTTAAATATTGTTCCTGATCAGTTATTCAAAGCATGAATAAACATTTGATAATAAGTAGCTAATATCTTAAGCTAGATGGTGTGGATTGTACTGCTGTCTACATCAGAGAGACATCAGAGTGGGTGCACAAAGGAGGTGTGCAGTCTCACAGTGAGTGATTATTTTAGTCACTTTTCATGTGATTGCAAGACCCTGTTGAATTTAGTGGTGTGGAATGCTGCAAGTCCAGTTCTTTGGTTTATTGGGAAACAGCAGAGGAGCAATGACTAGGCCTCAAGCCACGGTGTCTCCTGTTTGCAGTCACCCAGAGGGAGGTATAAGAGTCGGTACTCCACCAGAGTGCTGGTGTGTGGTGTGGCACGGCAATCATTTCACAAACGTTAGGTAATTTTGTTCCCCCACACCCCCACCATTGCCCATTATATTTCCCCTTCTCACCTTACCTGTCCTTCATCTCCCTCTAGTGCTCCTCCCCCTCACCCCCTTCCCTTTCTTCCATGGTGCTCTGTTCTCTCCTATCAGACTCCCCCTTTCCGGCCTTTTATCTCTTTCACCAATCATCTTCCCAGCTCTTTGCTTCACTCTTCCCCCCTCGCGGTTTCAGAATCAGAATCAGGCTTAAAATCACTGGCATATGTCGTGAAATTTGTTAACTCAGCAGCAGCAGTACAATGCAATACATAATATTATAGAAGAAAAAGTAAAGCAATTACTGTAAGTATATATGTATATTAAATAGCTAAATTAAAAATAGAGCAAAAACAGAAATGATTTAAGTGAGGTAGTGTTCATGGGTTCAATATCCATTTAGGAATTGAATCACTGAGAGTGTACCTTCAGGCTTCTGTACCTCCTTGCTGAAGTAACAATGAGAAGCGGGCATGTCCTGGGTGATCACCTTGTAGCATTCTCCTTCAGGTGTAACGTAACGCCGAATTAAACGCCAAGATAAACCACAGTCAATGAAAACCAGGTCGCAGTAAGATTAACCATTTACTGTTCACTCTTCACATTAACATATGGTGAAAACTGTTGATAAAACAATACAAGATTGATACAGTATTTGTTCCTTTCTTAATATCACATTTCCATTGTAAATACTTGTAAAAGTGACTATAACTACATTACATTAAGGTGCAGTATACAGGCAGAGTTCATCTACGCCATTGACTACTTTAAATACACCTCAATGCAAACTATCCGCAACTCTTTAACTAACGAAAATATAAACGTTATCGACCGTCGTTACTTTTAACAAGATCAGCGTTAACATCTTAGTTCAATATATCGATTATCTATTAACTTACAGCGTTGCTCTCACTGTGATTTCTAATGCTTGCAAAACAACTTCTACTCGGGTCTGCCTCGTGGTGAGCCCCCACCCTCGTGTTGATCTCAAACCGGTATTTTCCCACAAGACGCGGCGAAACCGGATGTGACATCATCGCACACCGATATATTTTACAGGCAATGAATATACTTTAAACACTTATAATTCTAACTAGAAAATACTAACAAATGAATTACTAAGCGAAAATATTATAAACTAAATAACTGTCATAAAGACAACACACACCTACTACCTTGCAATTCTTCCACCCCTCCCCCACCTTCTTACTCTGACTTCTTTATCTCTTTTCGATAGGCGCTACCTGGCCTGCTGGGTTCCTCCAGCATTCTGTGTGTATTACTTAGGTTTCCAGCATCTACAGATTTTGTCTTGTTTGTATGTGACCTGTGCTGTGTATGACTGTTGGCACTGTGTTTTGCACCTTGGTGAAAGAATAACTCTGTTTTGTTTGGCTCTATTCATGGGTATTCATGTACAGTTAAATGACAATTGAACTTGAAAGGACTTCTTTGCAGTGATGCACAAACTTGCAGTGGCAGATAACTTTCAAATGCTTTTTTTGTTGGTTACCAGTTTACTGAATCCTTTAATATCAATGGTGGATTATTTCACCATATCACTCCAAATGAAAAACATAACTTCCAAGTTAGATTATTGGAAATAAGCTTGTGTATAATGGTTACTATAACTACTTGACTTTTTTTATTTTCTAGTGCATAGCAATGCTGGGGGTGAATATTGATGGAGAGCAGGTTGAATTGAGTAAGTCAAAAGGTGCTTGCTTATGGTAGGGAAAGTTTAAGAATTTACTGCAAAATAAGGAGTCAGATTTAGGAGTAGAATTTCAAGGATGATGGTTATAGAGTTATAGTGTTGTACAGTACAGAAACAGGTCCATTAGCCCATCACAATATGCCAACCTTTTTGCCCATCCACACTAGTCCCATTTGCCCACATTAAAGCATATCCTTTTATGCTTTGCCTATTTAAGTGTCTGCTGAAATATCTTGTCAACAAAAATTGGTGGAGTTGTGAATATTGAGGAAGGTTTTTCAAAAAGCAATGTTTTTTTGTCACTTATAGTTGGTGAGAAATAAGCAGTAAGACAATTAAAAGCTGTTTTGCTGACTGCAGTTTCAAGCATTCAGACTTGGATATGCCAGAAATGACCGGAAGTGAAAATGAAATGATTTCACTATTCAACAAGTTATGAACTGTGAAGAATTTAAAAATATCGACAATTATCTTGAAAGTTACAATGAAACTGAAGATTTGAAGGATGCAAAGATTGAAAGCATTGTACGAAGGCAGTCCATGATCTGTACTAGGTATCTGCGCTGATTTTATTCACTTATAGTCAATCAATAGAACACACCAACACAATGGATGAATTCCTCTGTCAATAACTACTAGGAACTAATACACAGTTTTATACTTTTATAGGGGTATTGATAGTGTTCTAATCTGTTCTGTATTTCTTTTAAAAACATAAAGTGCAACTCAGTTAAATAGTATGGGGGCATAACTTCAAAGTGAGAGAGGAAAAGTTTAAAGAAGATGTTCAAGGTAATTTTTTTTTACACAGAATTTTAGGTGCTTGGAGTGTATTGCTGGGAAGGTATAAGGAGCAGATAGGACAGCAGCATTTAAAAGACCTTTAGACAGACAAATGAAAAGGCAGGAAATGGAGGGATACAGACCGTGTACACCTGATCTGATTCTTTCCTCTCCAGCCACATTCCTCCATGCAAGCTATTTCCAGAACCTGTTGTACAATCAGTGTACTTAAATGAGACTGCCATCTCTATAATCCAATAAAGAAAGGGTGACAAAAAATTATAGTTCCTCATTGCTGTATTTTGCTTTGAACAAATGTTGGCATCATTAGACCTTGTATGTAGTTTTGCCCATCTCACTTCAGCAAGTTTTCTTTGTGAAAAAGTAACCACTGTGCATCGTTGGAACTACTGTGTAAAGATTTTTTTCTGTCAATTATATTCACAAAAATTGTAACATACAGTGAAGCATCTTGGCCTGATGTGCCTCTGTTGATCTTCTGAGAAATACACAGTTAGTTCAAGTTCAATTTAATTGTCATTCAACCATTCAGGTAATTACAGCAAAATGAAGCAGTGTTCCCCTGGGGCCAAGATGCAAAGCACAAAACCAGCAGTCACACACAGCACCTACTGTACATATAATCATGATAGCAAAAAAAAACGTAGTTACGAAAATATATTAAAAAATAATAATATAGCCCAAGTTCCTGAGTGTCATGGCCTGAAGATTAATGGTGCATGGAATTTGCCTTGGTTTTGAGTATTTGCAAAAACAAGCTGGGAGCAGTTCCTTATATCGGACTGTGCACCGAGTGTACAATAGGAGGGGCCAGCCCACAACCCAGTGCTGAATCCAGCGACACACACACAGCTCCAGCGTCTTCTTCCTTACTGGCTGCAATAGGCAAACCCAAGGCATGAATGAGGTCTGGTCCATGCACATCCGGGGCCACACAGCTCCCTTGCTGTCAGTCTCGCCAATGAACTAGTGAATTGGACTAGCAGCATTCTACATTAACAACTGGGTCGTACGATCACAACAAAGAAGTTCAAAACAATCTGTTGGATCGCATACCACCTGTTGCTTATTTCCCTGGGTGGTTGAAACAGATTGCAACATGTGTGCATGGTGTGCAATAAGTCCAGCTCCACCGCTATCCAGCAACTCACTTGTGGAGCAGACCTGCCGTACTTCATGTTCTTGATAACTGGCAGTGTCTTGTGAGAGTGAAAAAGATTTCACCTTTGGTTGAACCCAGAGAGACCACTGCACCCAAGTATGTCACCATCTTACCAGATAGTTCCTATCCTCTTCTGTTTTCCGTTGCCTTGCAATTTTTCTCCTTTTAAACATGTGCCAATATAGATAGCATCTTTCTGCTCTCTCAGAATGCTTTGTCAATTTGATTCCTTCATCTTTTTTGTATTTAGAATACTGATTCCTCTGGTCTGTCTATATTACAAGCTTTTCATCCCTTGTTCGACAGATGTGGCAGGGCTTGAATGCTATATAAAGTGAAATCAAGTGACATAGGTGACAACAGGGCTTCACTTCTAGATGAACTCAATGCCTTCAATGCTTGCTTTGATCATCAAATTATGGAGGAACTATCACAAACTCTCAGTGACCCCAGAGGGCGAACCCACCTTAAAGCATCTGGCCCAGATGGGGTACCTGGCAGAGTATTAAAGTCTTCAACTGGCTGCAGTGTTCACTGAAATCTTTAACCTCTTGCATTTGCGGTCTGCTTCAAGGTGCCTAAGAAGAATGTGGTAACCTGCTTTAATGACCATCATCCAGCAGCCCTTACATTCACTGTGATGAAGTGTTTTAACAGGTTTATTGATTAAACATATCTTCTCTTGCCTGAATAGCAACTTGGATTTTCTTCAATTTGCCTACTGGCACAACAGGTACACAGCAGATACCATTTCATTGGCTATTCACTCAACCCTGGAACATCTGGACAGCAAAATGCATCCATCAGGATGCTCTTTATCGACTACAGTTCGTCATTCAATACTATCATCCTCTTGGACTAATCAATAAGCTCCAAGATCTTGGCCTCAATACCTCCTTGTGTGTTCAGATTAGCAACAACATCTCCACAATTTCCATCAGCACAGCTGCACCTCAAGGTTGTGTGCTTAGCCCCCTCCTCTCCTCGCTTTACAGTTATGACTGTGTGGCTAAGTGCAACTCCAAAGCCATATTTATGTTTGCTGAAAACAAAACTGTCAAAGTTCAAAGTGAAATGTATTATCAGAGCACATACATGTCACCATGTACAACCCTGAGATTCTTTTTTTGTGTGCCAAACTTAGCAAATCTATAGAACAGCAACTGTTAACTGTAAGCAAACGGTGCAAATGAAGATATAAATAAATATGAAACAACAATATAACTGAGTCCTTAAATGAGTGTAGCTATCCTCTTTCATCAAGAACCTGATGGGTGAGGGGTAGTAATTGTCCTTCAACGTGGTGGTGCAAGTCCTGAGGCACCTGTACCTTCTACTTGATGACAGCAGTGAGAAAAGTGCATGGCCTGGGGTGGTGAGGATGTTTGATGATTGATGCTGCTTTTCTAAGGCAACGTTTCATGTAGATGTGCTCAGTGGTTAGGGGAGTTTTACCCTGTGATGTACTGGGCTGAATCCACTACCTTTTGTAGAATTTTCCACTCAAAGGCATTGGTATTCCCATTCAAGGCTGTTTGAAAGGTGCATTTAATATCAGAGAAATGTGTACAATATACATCCTGAAATGCTTTTTCTTCATAACCATCCATGAAAAACAGAGGAGTGCCCCTAAAGAATGAATGACAGTTAAATGTTAGAACTCCAAAGACGCCCCCAAGCTCCCCTCCCTCCCCCACGTAAGCAGCAGCAAGCAACGATCCCCTCTCTCCCCACCGGCAAAAGAAAAGGCATCAGCACCTGCTGCCGAGCACTCAAGTGTGAGCAATGCAACAGCAAAGACATGGACTTGCAGTACTGCAAAGACTACTTGTTCACCCGGTATAAGGGAGAAAGTGGTGTCTCCGTAAGAGTAATGCAGCCAATCAGCATACTTTCCACCATACAACTATAGCACTTTACCAAAGTTTTTGATGACATGCCTTATTTCCGCAGACTCCTGAGAGGAGCTGTCATGCTTTCTTCGCAATTATATTTATATGATGAGTCTGGGATAGATCCTCTGAGATGGTGACACCCAGGAATTCGAAGTTACTGACCCTCTCCACCTCTGATACTCCAATGATTACTGGCTCATGGACCTCCAGCTTCCCTCTCCTGAAGTCAACTATCAGTTCTTTGCTTTTCTTGACGTTGAGTGAGAGGTTGGTGTTATTACTCAGCCAAGTTTTCAATCTCCCTCCTGTATGCTTACTCATCACCCTCTGATACAGCCCATAACTGGTGTCATCAGCAAACTTCTATATGGTGTTGAAGATGTACTTAGCCACACAGTTATAGGTGTAAAAGAGTAGAGCAAAGGGCTAAGTAGACATCACTGCTGTGCTCCTATGCTGATGGAGATTGTGGAGGAGATGTTTTTACCAATCTGAACTGTCAGTTGTCTACAAGTGAGGAAATCCAGGATCAAATTGCTCAAGAAGTTTACAATTAGTTTTAAAGGGATGATGATTTTAAATGCCGAGCTGTAATCAATTAAGAGCATCCTGATGTATGCATCTTTGCTGTCCTGATGTTCAAGGGCTGTGTGGAGAGCCAACAAGAAAGCATCTGCTGTAGACCTGTTGCTTCAGGAGCAGAATTTGGAGAGGATCCAAGTCACCATTCAGACAGGAGATGGGGTGCTTCAACATCAGCCTCTCAAATCACTGTGGATGTAAGTGCCACTGGGCAATAATCACTTAGACATGTTACCACACTCTTGGGCCAGTACAATTGAAGCCTTACAAAAAAGTTGGATGAACTCAGCAGGTTGGGCAGCATCTGTTGAAAGTAGCAGTCAACATTTCGGGCCGACCTGCTGAGTTCATCCAACTTTTTTGTACATCTTGATTTGACCACAGTATCTGCAGTGTACTTTGTGTTTACAATTGAAGCCTATTTGGAGCAAGAGGTTGAAGATATCCGTGAATGCATCAGACGGTTGGTTGGCACAGTACTCAGCCAGGTACTCCATATGGACTGGATGCTTTTCTTGGATTCACTCTCTTGAAGGCAGCCTGCACGTCATCTTCAGATAGTTAAGTCCAAAGGATCATCGGGAGACATGGCGGTTAATGATGGTTCCTACCTGTTCTGGTGGTCAAAGCGAGCATAGGAGGCATTGAGATAATCTGGAAGTGAAACTCTGCTCTCCTCTGTGTTGCAAGATTTAGCTTTGTTGGTTATTACATTTAAACCCTGTCACAGCTGTTGAGCATCCTTTATTGATTCCAATCTAGTCCAGAATTTCCACTTTGCCCAAGAGATGGCTTTCTGGAAATCATACCTGCACATCTTGTAGCATTCTTGATCTCCTGACTTGAATGTCTCTGATCTGGCTCTCAGCAGGTTCTGGATTTCACTGTTCATCCAGAGCCCTTTTTTGGGGAAATCCCTGAATGATTTTGTGGGGACACACTCACCCACAGTTGTTTGTCTGTAACAACCCTGGGTTTGTCAGTCTTTTAAGTCCTCAGATGAGTTCTTGAACTTGGCCCAGTCTAATTACTCAAGGCAATCCTGTAACTGTTCCTCAGTCTCCTGCTACCACTTATTGGTTGTCTTGATTTCTGAAGCCTTGCAGATTACCCTCTGTCTGTATGCAGGTAGCAGGAGTACAGCCAAATGATCTGACTTGCCAAAGTGCAGTCACGAGAAAGAATGATAGGTATTCCTTATCGTAGTGTAGCAGTGGTCTAGTGTGTTAGGACCTCTGGTGCAACAGGTTACATACTGGTGATAATTGGGCAGGGTTTTCTTCAAACAGGCCTGGTTAAAGTCGCTGACTATAATTTGAAATGCGTTGGGATGGGCTGTTTCTTGTTTACAGATAGCATCATGCTGTTTTGCGAATGCTTGTTTATAATCAGCTGCTGGCAGGATGTAAACTGCGGTCAGGATCACGGATAGAATTCTCAAGACAAATAGAATGGTTTACATTTAATCGTTAGTGTTCTTAGGGGAACAAGGAGTTGACATAACCCCAATGTCCGAGCACCAATGAGAATTGACTAAAAGGCAAGTGCTGCCACCTCTTTCCTTACCGGATTTTGAGGTTCAATCCATTCTGGAAATCGTAAAACCTTCTGGTCGGATTGTTGCATGGGCATGTTCACTGTTAACTAAGTCTCAATGCAACAATCAATTGAGATCTGCTTCATCTGGCGATTCTGTGGACGCAGAAAAGAAACTCGGATGGTAGTTTGCCTCCCAGGTGCCAGGGTTCAGGATGTTTCGGATCACATTCAAGATATCCTGCGGTGGGAGGGAGAACAGCCAGAGGTTGTGGTACGTATTGGTACCAATGACATAGGTAGGAAAAGGGAAGAGGTCCTGAAAAATGACTACAGGGAGTTAGGAAGGAAGTTGAGAAGCAGGACTGCAAAGGTGGTAATCTCAGGATTACTGCTTGTGCCACGCGACAGTGAGAATAGGAATAGGATGAGGTAGAGGATAAATGCATGGCTGAGGGATTGGAGCAGGGGGCAGGGATTCAGATTTCCGGATCATTGGGACCTCTTTTGGGGCAGATGTGATCTGTTATGGCACGGTTGATCAGAGATAGTGTCACAGCTGTAGAAAAGGTGGACGCCATGGAGGGGATTGTCTACAGAGTTTCTGTGGGAACAGATTAGGAACAGGAAGGGGGTCAATAACTTTACTAGGTGTTTTTTATAGGCTGCCCAATAGTAACAGGGATGTCGAGGAGCAGATAGGGAAACAGATCCTGAAAAGGTGTAATAATAAGAGTTGTCTTGATGGGAGATTTTAATTTCCCAAATGTTGATTGGCATCTCCCTAGAGCAAGGGGTTTAGATGGGGTAAATTTGTTAGGTGTGTTCAGGAAGGTTTCTTGACAGAATATGTAGATAAACCTACAAGAGGAGAGGCTGTCCTTGATTTGGTATTGGGAAATGAACCTGGTCAGGTGTCAGATCTCTCAGTGGGAGAGCATTTTGGAGATAGTGATCATAATTCTGTCTCCTTTGCAATAGCATTGGAGAAAGGCAGGAGCAGACGTTAGAAATGCATTTAATTGGAGTAAGGGGAATTATGAGGCTATCAGGCAGGAAATCGGAAGGTTAAATTGAAAGCAGATGTTCTCAGGGGAAAAGTATGGAAGAAATGTGGCAAATATTCAGGGGATATTTGTGTGGAGTTCTGTATAGGTACGTTCAAATGAGACAGGGAAGTCATGGTAGGGTTCAGGAACCGTGGTGTACAAAGGCTGTGAAGAGCAAGAGGATAAGACGTGAAAGAATAGGACCTATCAAGTATGACAGTGGGAAAGTGTGTATGGAACTGGAGGAAATAGCAGAGGTACTTAATGAATACTTTACTTCAGTATTCACAATGGAAAAGGATCTTGGTGATTGTAGTGATGACTTTCAGCAGACTGAAAAGCTTGAGCATGTAGATATTAGAGAGGGGATGTATTGGAGCTTTTGGAAAGCATCAAGTTGGTTAAGTCGCCGGGACCGGATGAGATGTACCCCAGGCTACTGTGAGAGGCGAGAGAGGAGATTGCTGAGCCTCTGACAATGATCTTTGCATCATCAATGGAGATGGGGAGGTTCCAGAGGATTGGAGGGTTGTGAATGTTGTTCCTTTGTTCAGGAAAGGGAGTAGAGATATCCCAGGAAATTATAGACCAGTGAGTCTTACCTCAGTGGTTGGTAAGTTAATGGAGAAGATCCTGAGAGGCAGGATTTATGAACATTTGGAAAGGTATAAAGTAGTCAGCATGGCTTTGTCAAGGGCAGGTCATGCCTTACGAGCCTGATTGAATTTTTTGAGGATGTGACTAAACACATTGATGAAGAAAGGGCAGTAGATGTAGTGTATATGGATTTCAGCAAGGCATTTGATAAGGTACCCCATGCAAAGCTTATTGAGAAAGTAAGGAGGCATGGGATCCAAGGGGACATTGTTTTGTGGATCCAGAACTGGCTTGCCCACAGAAGGCAAAAAGTGGTTGTAGACGGGTCATATTCTGCATAGAGGTCGGTCACAAGTGGGGTGCCTCGACGATCTGTTCTGGGACGCCTACTCTTAGTGGTTTTTATGTGACCTGGATGAGGAAGTGGAGGGAAGGGTTAGAGGTTGGAGGTGTTGTGAATAGTGTGGAGGGCATCAGAAGTTACAGCAGGACCTTGATAAGATGCAAAACTGGGCTGAGAAGTGGCAGATGGAGTTCAACCCAGTTAAGAGTGAGGTGGTTCATTTTGGTAGGTTAAATATGATGGCAGAATATAGTATTAATGGCAAGACTCTTGGCAGTGTGTAGGATCAGAGGGATCTTGGGGTCCTAGTCCATAGGATGCTCAAAGCAGCTGCGCAGGTTGATTGGATACGCTGTATTGGCCTTCATCAATCATGGAATTGAATTTAGGAGCCGAGAGGTAATGTTGCAGCTATATAGGACCCTGGTCAGACCCCACTTGGAGTACTGTGCTCAGTTCTGTTCACCTCACTACAGGAAGGATGTGAAAACCATAGGAAGGGTACAGAGGAGATTTACAAGGATATTGCCTGGATTGGGGAGCATGCCTTATGAGAATAGGTTGAGAGAACTCGGTCTTTTCTCCTTGGAGCGATGGAGGATGAGAAGTGACCCAGTAGAGGTGTATAAGATGATGTTGTCAGAGGCTTTTTCACAGGGCTGAAATGGTTGCCACGAGAGGACACAGGTTTAAGGTGCTGGGGAGTAGGTACAGAGGAGATGTCAGGGGTAAGTTATTTACTCAGAGAGTGGTGAGTGTGTGGAATGGGCTGCTGGCAATGGTGGTGGAGATGGATACGATAGGGTCTTATAAGAAACTTTTAGATAGGTACATGGAGCTTAGTAAAATAGAGGGCTATAGGTAAGCCTAGTAATTCCTAAGGTAGGGATATGTTCGGCACAAATTTGTGGGCCGAAAGGCCTGTATTATGCTGTATGTTTTCTATGTTTCTATCTGCCTCTGATGCAGTAGCCTTGCCCTGAGATCGTCAATCTTATTTTCAACTGACTGACAGTTCACTATCCAGATGGTAGGCAGAGGAGGCCTCATCCCTCTGTGCTTCAGCCTCGTTTGAATCCTACCTCACCTGCAACGTTTTCAGCCTTAACCTTGGCGTTGTCCCTTAAAGGCACAGTGGGTCGCATTTAACTGTTCTACATTTCACTGTCGAACGTAAGATCTGAATTTCATAGTCCATTGATAAAAGGAAATTTAAATGCTGCAGATTGCAGTGAAGTAAGTTCAAAAGGAGTATACAAATTCCTGCTGCCTGCAGAGAGTCGCCAATGTACACTGATGTCATCTTGACCAAATCATGGGCCAAATTAAGAGTAGTGATGGATCGGCACACAGGGAGGGACTGAAAATCTGGCTGAGTGGTGCCATAACAGCAACCTCTTACTCATTGTCAGCAAGACAAAGAGGCTGATTCAGGAGGAGGAAGCCAGAGGTCCATTAGCCAGTCCTCATCAGGTGGTCAGAGGTGGAGAGGATTAGCAACTTTAAATTCCTCAGTGTTATCATTTCAAAAGACCTGTTCTGGGCCCAGAACTTAAGTGCAATTATGAAGAAAGCTCAGCAACATCTGTAATTCTGCATGACATCTAAAACTGTGACAAACTCCTATAGCTATGTGGAGGAAAGTATATAATTTCAGGCTGCATCACAGCCGGGTATTGAATCACTAATGCCCTTAAACACCAAATCCTACAAAAAGTAGTGAATATGGCCCTCATCAAAGGTAAATCCCTCCCCACCATTGAGTACATGTACATGGGGCATTGCCACAGGAAAGTAGCATCCATCATCAGGGACCCCTACCACCCAGGTCATGCTCTCGCCTCACTGCTGCCATCAGAAAGAAGGTACTGGAGCCTCAAGACTCACACCCACCAGGTTCAGGAACAGTTATTGCCCCTCAACCATCAGGCTCTAGAACGAAAGGGGATAATTTCACTCAACTTTACTTCCCCCATCACTGAACTGCTGCTACAACCTGTGGACTCACTTCCAAAGACTCTTCATCTTATGTTCATGTTATTTAGTGTTTACCTATTATTATTTCTTTTGGATTTGAACAGTTTGTTGTCTTTTGTACAGTGGTTTTCCACCCTGTTGGGTGTGGTCTTCCATTAATCCTATTATGGTTATTGGATATACTGAGTATGCCCACAAGAAAGCAGATCTTGGGTGCATATGATGACGTATATGTACTTTGACAATAGATGTACTTGAACTTTGAATATTCCAAGATACTCCTTCATTTTGAACTGTTTATAATCTCTGCATCCTCTCGATCATTCTCTTCATGATCCTTACTGGAAGCTACTTGTGCTAAATGATTAAGATTTATAGTAATATCTTTCATTTTGTACTGTATGTATCTATTAATATAGACGAGGTCCTGAATGGTTTCGTAACTGCATTCTCATCTGTGCTACTCCTTTCCAAGGTTTCTGAATGCAACCACCAAGGTCTCTGGTGCTTGAATTGAAATTCAGCCAATATTTAAATTTTCTTCATTCTTCCTTCCCTCTTCGCAGCTTTTTACATTATAGCTTTAGCCATTTCACATGTCTGTTGAAGTTCTTCTGAAATGTATGTTATTTGTTTCAAAGCTGCAAATACTGTGGTGTACTGCATTTCTGAGCTTTATCTTTTCATAAAATTTGGGATTAGATTCTGGACATCCATTTCATTGAAACTTATATAGAAGCGCCATGATCCTAATTAAATTCGCTGCACAAAAGCACATTCTTTCCTTCATTCTGGAGTAAAAATAAAGAATCTCAATTTGGTGCCCATTCCAGATTTAGAATCAGGTTTGTTATCACTGACTAATGTTGTGAAATTTGTCATTCACTGGTCTATAATTACCCAGACTTTCCCTCTTACCTTTTTTAAACAAGGGGACAACATTTACCTCCCTCCAATCCTCCAGTACCATTCCTGTGGGCAACGAGGACATAAAGATCCTAGCCAGAGGCTCAGCAATCTCTTCCCTCGCCTCATGGAGCTTGTTACATTTTTAACAATTTCAACACCTCCTCTCCCTTAATATCAACATGCTCCAGAACTTCAACCTCACTCATATTGTCCTCACTGTCATTAAGTTCCCTCTCATTGATGAATACTGAATATTCATTGAGGACCTCGCTCACTTCCACAGCCTCCAGGCACATCTTCCCACCTTTAATCGGTCCTACCTTCACTCCTTTCATCCTTTTGTTTTTCACATAATTGAAGAATGCCTTGGGGTTTTTCTTTACCCTACTTGCCAAGGCCTTCTCATGCCCCCTTCTTACTCTCCTCGGCCCCTTCTTAAGCTTTCTTGCTACCCTATATTCCTCAATAGCCCCATCTGATCCTTGCTTCCTAAACCTCATGTATGCTGCCTTCTTCCACCTGACTAGATTTTCTACCTCACTTGTCACCCATGGTTCCTTCATCCTACCATTCTTTATCTTCCTCACTGGGACAAATTTATCTCTAACATCCTGCAAGAGATCCCTAAACATCGACCACATAGTCCACATGTTCCCTGCAAAAACATCATCCCAATTTACACCTGCAAGTTCTTGCTTTATAGCCTCATAATTTCCCCTTCCCCAATTAAAAATTTTCCTGTCCTCTCTGATTCTATCCTTTTCCATGATAATTTTAAAGGCCAGGGAGCGGTGGTTACTGTGCCCCAGATGCTCATCCACTGAGAGATCTGTGATCTGACCTGGTTCGTTACCTAATACTAGATCTAGTATGGCATTCCCCCTAGTCGACCTGTCAACATACTGTGACTCTTTAGCCCTTCTTCCTTGCTACCTTTACACCCTTTATTCTGCTTCTCTTTCCTCAAAGCCTCTTTATATGTTAGATCTGCCTTTACTCCATGCACTATACTTGCAGTTCTCGCATAACCTTTATCCTCCTCCACCTCACTATCTGCTCTAACACTCTGGTTCCCCTCCCCCTGCAAATCTAGTTTAAGCCCCCCGGAGCAGCACTAGCAAACCTCCCGCAAAGATATTAGTCCCCCTCCAGTTCAGGTGCAACTCGTCCCGTCGGAACAGGTCCCACCTTCCCTGGAACAAGGCCCAATAGTCCAGAAACATGAAGCCCTCTGTCCTGCACCAACTCCTTAGCCACATATTTAGCCGCATTATCTTCCTATTTCTAGCCTCACTAGCACGTGGCATGGGTAGCAATCCTGAGAATGCAACCCTAGAGATCCTGTCCTTCATCTTTGCACCTAACTCCCTAAACTCTCTTTGCAGGACCTCCTCTTTCTTCCTATCCATGTCATTGGTCCCTACATGGATCACGACCATGACCCTCCCTCTTGAGAATACGGAGAACTTGATCCGAGGTAGCGCGGACCCTGGCACCAGGGAGGCAACAGACCATCCAGGATTCTCGATCTCTCCCACAGAACCTTTTACCTGTCCCCTTAACTATCGAATTTCCTATCACTACTACTCTCCTCTTTTCCCTCCTTCCCTTCTGAGCTAAGAGTCCAGTCTCGATGCCAGAGATGCAACCACTGCAACTTGTCCCTGGTAGGTCATCCCCACTAAGAGTATCCAAAATGGTATACTTATTGTTGATGGGAATGGCCACAGGGGTGCTCTGCTCTTCCTGTCTATTCCCCTTCCCTGTCCTGACCGTCACCCAGCTACCTGTCTCCTGATTTTTAGGGGTGACTGTCTCCCTGAAACTCCTGTCTATTTCTGCCTCTGCCTCACGAATGATCTGAAGCTCATCCAGCTCCAGCTCCAGTTCCCTAACTCAGTTTGTCAGGAGCTGTAACTGGATGCACCTTCTACAGGTGTAGCCATCAGGGACAATTGTGCTCGCCCAGACTTACCACATCCTGCATGTGGCATACCCGACTGCCCTAACTGCTGCCTCCGTTACCTACTTCTGTTAATTAGATTAGTTAAAGGAGGTTACCCGGCCTTACCTCACTGGGAGCAAGCTCGTCCTCAGCCTCTGCTTGCCAAAGCCTCTCGAGCCAAAGTCTTCCTACTCTGTCTCACACTACTCCGTCGCCCACTCCATTAATCTGCTCGCTTTTTAAACTCTCCTGCTGATCTCACAGGCCGACCTTCACGCACTTGTGCAGTCGTGCCCCATTCAAACTGCCAAAGAACTGTCCTCAGTCAGGGCCTCACGTTTGTCCTGTTACGAATGTGCCACAACTCTGAGGGGCTGAAGGGTACAAAGTCGCCCCCTCCTTTTCGAGAATCGCAAGATCGCTATTAATTTGGGTCTGGGAACCAGGAAATGAGAGAGAATCCACAAGGTTTGGAATGTATCCTGGCCTCGGCGAAACAAAGCCACAGATAATGACCATTGTCTCTTGGAGACAGAATTGTGTATTGAGTACTGTACTATTCATTGCAGCCCTCGGGACGACCAGAGTGGGCTGGTTGAGGGATTGCATCATCCCAACCTGATTGACATCTGAGACCCCGTGAGTAAGGATAAAAGAGGGTCTGGGGAACAACCCCTTTAGACGCACCAGGAGAAATGCTAGAAATCCCGTGACAACGTTTAATAGCGACAGCTGGTGGGGGACTCGTGTGCGTTCTTCCCTTGCCGGGGATTGGTGGCCTCGCCACAGAAGTACGGCTTTAGCTAAAGGAGAGGCCACAAGTGAACGGCCACACCAACGGGACTCCCGACGGATCAAAATCATAAAAGGAAAAGCCAGCGAGTTTTTCTCCCAAAAATCTCTCTCTCTCTCCAACCATTGAAATACAGCGGTCCCCAAAGGCTGCAGCCTGCATGAACTGAGTGACTTTCATATTTCCATCAGACAATACATTTATCCCCTAGACAACGATAGAGCTTATTTCTTATTGATTATTATTATACCCGCACTTTTAGATTTAGTATTGACGACGTATATTATCTGTATGTTTGCATTGATATTATTTTTGTGTATTTTTACGCGGGTTGCGCGGGTAACCAGGCGGGAAACCAGCAAAGATGGACATGGATGAATTTATAGAAAACCCGACTCTGGAGGTGCTAGAGGCTGCCACAAAGTCGGACTTGATAAATATTGCGAAAGGACTAAATCTCAAAGAGGTGAGGTTGTCGATGTAAAAGCGGGAGGTGCTGAGGGCCATAACTCAGTATTATATTGTGAAGAATGTGTTTTCGGCTGAGGTATTGGAAAATATTCCTGAAAAGGTACCAGCTAGTGGGATGGCTCAGTTAGAGTTGGAAAAATTAAGGTTGGAACATGAAATTAAGTTAAAACAGCTGGAAGCAGCTGAAAAAGAAAAAGAAAGAGCCGAAAAGGAAAAAGAAAGAACCGAAAGGGAAAAGGAAAGAGCAGAAAAGCAACAGGAGCATGAGCTCCAGCTAAAGGAGTTAGAGGTGAAAAGGGAGCAGGAAAGAGCTGAGAAACAAAGGGAGCATGAAATTCAGTTAAAACAGCTGGAAGCAGCTGAAAAGGAAAAGGAGAGAGCCGAGAAGGAGGGGGAGTATAGGGAGAAGGAGAAACAGAGGCAACGTGACTTGGACATGGAGAAGTTAAGGCAAGAGCAAAGAGCTCAAGGGTCAGACCGAGAGGAGCGGTTTAATGTTAGTCGGGAGTTTAGGTTAGTACCTCCGTTCGAGGAGACGGATGTTGATAGTTATTTCTTGCATTTTGAAAAGGTGGCAGTGAGTCAGAAGTGGCCCAAAGAGCAGTAGGTGGCATTTTTACAAAGTGTGTTAAAAGGGAAGGCACAATGGGCATATGTAGCGTTGTCCATGGAGGAGGAGTCTGAGAATTATGAGAAAGTAAAGGAGGCCATTCTTCAGACCTACGAATTGGTACCGGAGGCCTATAGACAAAAGTTCAGAAATTTAAAGAAAGGGTGGAATCAGATGTATACCGAGTTTGCCTATGAGAAGGGTGTGCTCTTGGATCGTTGGTGTGCAGCAGAAATAGTGGAAGAAGATTTTTGGCATCTCAGGGAGTTAATTCTGATTGAGGAATTTAAAGGTTGTGTTTCGGATGATATCCGGATGTATTTGAATGAGAAGCCGAATAAGTCCTTCTCCGAATTTGCTAGGTTCGCAGATGAATATGCCCTAACCCACAAGATAAAGTTTTCCTTGAATAAAAGTTACCAGAGAGACTGTGGGAATGGTAGAGAAAGCCTGCCGGCTGAGGCAGAGATCCCGCCGGAAGCTAGCGGTAAAATTGAGGAGGAAGGGCAAGATGGCAGGAGAGGTCCTGGCTTGACCTGTTTTAATTGTGGAAAGGTGGGTCAAATTGCATCTAAGTGCCTTGCTCCGAGGAAGCAGACAGGAAAATGGAAAGCAGCGGTCCCTACAGGATGTGTTGTGGTGATCAGTAAATAGACGAGAGAGCCCCAGGTAGACAGACTACGAGAAGGGTCTGAGAAATGTATTTCAGAGGGAACCGTGTCTGTGAAAGAGGGAGACACACCAGTTCCAGTGCGGATCTGGAGAGACACGGGAGCTGAACTGTCATTGATTAGCATTAAGATATTAGGTTTTGGTCGCAAGACTGGAGAGGTAGCTTTGAGAGGTATAAGAAAAGGGACAGAAGCGGTGCCCTTGCATAGGATCATTATAAATTGTGAGCTGGTATCTGGACCAGTTGAAATAGGGGTGCGATCAGAATTCCCGAGAACTGACGTAGACGTCCTTCTGGGTTACAATTTAGCTGGTGGTTCCGTTTGGTTGGCCATGGAGCTGCCAAGCCAGCCTGTAAGTGTTGAGGACCCGCCCCTAGATTCCAAGATCTATCCCGCATGCGCGATCACTCGCAGCATGTCGAGAAAGGCAGCTGAGAAAGAGACCAGTTTAAATCCGGCCAGTATCGATTTGGCCAAGATGTTTTTACCAACCCTGTACCAAGAGGGGTTAGAGGGTGGTAAAACGGAGAATAGGAAAGTGAACGAGAGTAAGGGAGAGGAGGTAGTCCTGCCCTTAGCCAGGAGGAAATTTATAGAGGCACGAAGTAAAGATGAGAAACAGATAAGGCTGTTAAAAGGTCCAGGGTTGGACAGGGATGATCGGTCTGGTTTGGCAGAACTGTTTGAAGAAGTTGAAAATTCTAAAGCTGTTCCCGATAATGAAATGAGGGCAGTCCTAGATGAAAAGGATGCCATTACCTTGAAGAAGTCTGCTGGGTTGGCAGATGAGGTTGTTTCAGCCCGCGGGGTTGAGTTTACTCCGGAAGGGAGTTGCCCAGAGAGTAACTGGGAGGATCAGGGGAATTTAGAATTTGAAAAGGGTACGGGTATTGAAAGCCTGGAAGAGGCAGGTGTCCCGTTTGAGTGTGTTCAAGATGTGGATGCACGTGGTACTGAACCTAGTAATGGAGCTCAGAAAAAGTCTGAGGTATTTGATTCAGTTGAAAAGGAATGCAGTCCTTATGGGTCAAATGGACTTGGTTCAGTGAAGAAAGGGTTAACCTTGGTACTAGTGGGAAGTGAGAATTCCCAGTTGTTTGTGTTCGAAGGTGTGTTAAAAGTTAGTGAGGAGATAAAAGGTGGTGAGGTGAATATTATTATTGAAGGAAAAGAGAAAAGTGTAGTTCCTAAATTGAATAAAGAAAATGTAAAGTCTGGATTGGTGTCAGCAACAGCAACCAGGCTACAGGGACAATGGCTTGGTAACAGCGTGCCTGTGAATCAATTACAGGATGGTTTGGAATGTAAAGGTGCCCCACACGCTATTGTTATTCAAGAGTGTGCTGTGAAGAGGCTGAATTTGAAATGCTGTTTGGACAAAGAGTTTAAATTGAAAACTAATAGCATGAAGGGTCCTGAAGAGAAAACTAGCAACTTGCTTAAAGTTAAAGAATTGTGTGGAAATTCGGAAAATGGTCTAAGTTTGGAACACATTGTTGATAAAATAACTCCTATGAAAGGAGCATGCAAAAGCTTATTCCACACTAGTATACAAGTTAACCATGTGGGAGTTAACTGGAAAAGGGGCTACAGGCTTGAAGATCAATTCTGAATTAGAAATGGATTTAGAATCAATCTTTTGAATCTGTCAGTATGGGAATCAAGATTATAGGATTTCTGCAGGAAAAGTGATCTTGATGGTCATGGTCTTATTGCATGGAACACCACTGGGATGCCATTTTAAATAACAGGATCCAGTTTTAAGGGATTTCAACAAAGCATGTGAATGATAAAGACAACCCCCATGGAAGATTGACTGTTAAGTTTGAAAGTAATTTAAAGATTAGTATTTGCATGAACTTGTGTAATGCACATGTAGGCTAAGATCACAACTCTTTAGTTTTTGTTTGCTGAAGAAAAGGAATAAAAATAGGTGGTTATGAAATTGGAGTCTGATACTACAAGAATTTATTAAGTTACAAGATGTTAAGATATTAAAGGAAGTGACAATGTAATCGCTAACTGTTTAGATGCTGAATTGAATGTATAACTGTATTACTCTGTAGTGAAAAAAAACTCTTTAGTATTGTGTTAGATTCTAAAATTCCTGTAAGACTCTGTATTAATTCATTTTTACCGATGGTAAATATCTTAGAAGGAAGGGGGTGTTACGAATGTGCCACAATTCTGAGGGGCCAAAGGGTACAAAGTAGTCCCCTCCTTTTTGAGAATCGCAAGATCGCTATTAATTTGGATCTGGGACCCAGGAGTGAGAGAGAATCCCCAAGGTTTTGGAATGTGTCCTGGCCTCAGCGAAACAAAGCCACTGATAACGGCCATTGTCTCTTGGAGACGGAATTGTGTATTGAGTACTGTACTATTCATTGAAGCCCTCAGGGGACAACCAGAGTGGGCTGGTTGAGGGATTGCATCATCCCAACCTGATTGACATCTGAGACCCCGTGAGTAAGGATAAAAGAGGGTCTGGGAAACAGCCCCTTTAGCCGCACCAGGAGAAACGCTAGAAATCCCGTGACAGCGTTTAATAGCAACAGCCGGTGGGGGGCTTGTGTGCATCCTGTCGTGGTTACTTGAAATGACCAGGAGACGCAGACAATTCTTCGAGAAGTTTAAACCTTTATTTGCAAACAAAGGCTGAGGCAATCAATGAACTTGTCATCGAAAGCCCGCCGAGCTCCATTGTACAGCATTCTTTATAGTACCGTTGATTCCGGACTACAGAGCGCACCTGATTAAAAGCCGCACGCTCTAATTTTAGAAAGAAAATCAATTTTGTGCTTGTACAGGCCTCACCGGATTTTAAGCCGCAGGTGTCCCACGTTGTAATATGAGATATTTACACAGAAAGATATTACACGTGAAGATTTTTTAACTTTTAATTAAATCCGTATGGTAACATAAACAAATACATATTGCAAATGCTTTTTATCGAACAGTGCCTGTAACACAGCTACTTTTAAATATACATACGTATCGGTAACACACAAATTACGTTGCGTATACTTTTTTACTGAACAGTGCACGAACAACATTCTAATATCTCCTAACGACTGGTAAAAAAAATATATATACTGCAGCCTACCAGGAAAAGTTATTGATCGCCTTCTTCATCTTCCTCCTGCGCACTAAAACCATCAAAGTCCTCTTCTTCAGTGTCCGAATTGAACAACCTCAGGATCTCATCACTCACTTCAGTCTCTTCGTTGTCGCTCTCAATTCTCTTCATCACGCAGCAGTCCAGCCTTTCGAAACCCGTTGGGTGATGGTGGATGTTGTGACACGGCTCCACGCATTTAGGATCCACTGGCAGACTTGAGTTAAAGATGTTCTTCGCATGCGTCCTATTTTGGTAAAGGATTTCTCACCGCTCGTCATCCAAGCCTCCCACTCAACGCGCAGCGCCGTTTTTTTCTGTGAAAAAATCCCCCTGGTCACTTGGCGTAGCACTCTCTCAGCCAATCCTTCATTAGACTCTCCATCATCCAACCTTTCTTATTGACTTTCACCATTATTTCTTTTGGGAATTTTTCCTTTGGCATTGTCAGCTGCTTAAAAATCACCATCGGTGGAAGCTTTAGTCCGGATGCTGTGCAGCTCAGAATACAAGTAAAATGCGTTCTCTCGTGGCCACTTGTTTTCAGTGTGATGGACGAGTCACCTTTTTTATTAACAGTCCGAGTGAGAGGCAGGTCAAACGTCAAAGGTACTTCATCCATATTTATGATATCACCTGGCCCGATGGA
The DNA here is from genome assembly GCF_030144855.1 of Hypanus sabinus. Classification (NCBI taxonomy): domain Eukaryota; kingdom Metazoa; phylum Chordata; class Chondrichthyes; order Myliobatiformes; family Dasyatidae; genus Hypanus; species Hypanus sabinus. The sequence goes on from NC_082707.1 coordinate 133,479,869, forward strand.
ATTCTCGGCTATCTTTGTTTGAGTGAATGTGCGGAAGTTAGCAAGTTTTTCCTCGTGGTCGGGAGGGAGCTGCTGACACAGAGTCGTGCGTACCCTGACGGACAGGCCTTTTCGTCTCATAAATCTAAAACACCACGATGGCCCACCTCTAAAAACTTTGATTTTCATTTTGGTGGCGATTGCTTTAGCCTTCAGTCTGATCTGCACGGTGGAAACACCGCGGCCGCCTGCTCTCTGTGTGTTAACCCAGTCTTCAAGAAGGTTTTCAAGTTCGGGCCATCTGCTATGATTACCTCTAAAAGCTTTTGTCATCTTTTTGCATTGACTCAGTTCTTCACGCTGGCGTCTCCACCGTCTCAACATCGATTTATTTATGCCAAGATTATGTGCAGCAGCTCGATTTCCTTCTTCAACCGCCGGATTGATCGCCTTTAACTTAAAAGCTGCATCATATGCTTTTCTTCGAGTGTTTTCCATGTTGATGAGGGTGAGTACAAATGACTGATTTACAATAATTTAATTGTGAAAGTGCGCTTGATTTATCGTACAATTTCATTGGACCTCTGTGAACTACTCATCAATTTATTGGTCTACTGTTACGAGGCAAAATGTTTTTGGCGGCATGAAAAAAAAACATGCATTAGCCGCACCGTCGTATAGGCCGCAGTGTTGCCGCAGTGTTCAAAGCGTGGGGAAAAAAGTAGCGGCTTATAGTCCGGAATTTACGGTAATTTCTTATCTCAGTTACATTTCGGTTTCATCAGCATACCCAATCAATTTATAATTGCATATCATCTATATATTAACTAATCAATCGCTGTTGCCTAGCTCTCGGTGCGTCACCATTATTTTTCACCCATTCGCATTGGGACCTTATTCGTGGCCAAGATTATGTTTTCCAGACAACCTCCTTCACATTACATTCCTGCTCACAGCATCCTGTCTGCCAACGACAAAGGCTGGGTGTAATACATGGGATACATCTCAGCTAATAGTGCTGCTAAACAAACAGGTGTTCTGTAAGTGCCATAATATGCAGCTAAGAGAGTACAAAGTATCTAGTGAAAACAACACATAACAAAATGTGTCTAGTAAAATAATACATACTAATATTCAGTACCTAGAAGTGATTACATAGTATAGTAAATAGCTAATACATAGTGATTATATTTCAGGTATATATAGTGGTTATGTCAGATATATTTCTCAATAATCCTTCCCTTGCCTGTGATTGGCGGCCTCGCCACGTAAGAACGGCTTTAGCTAAAGGAGAGGCCACAAGTGAATGGCCACACCAACGGGACTCCCAACGGATCAAAATCATAAAAGGAAAAGCCAGCAAGTTTTTCTCCCAAAAATCTCTCTCTCTCTAACCATTGAAATACAGCGGTCCCCAAAGGCTGCAGCCTGCATGAACTGAGTGACTTTCATATTTCCATCGGACAATACATTTATCCCCTAGACAACGATAGAGCTTATTTATTTTTTATTGATTATTATTATACCCACACTTTTAGATTTAGTATTGACGACGTATATTATCTGTATGTTTGCATTGATATTATTTTTGTATATTTTTACCAATAAATACTGTTAAGAATAGTATCATCAGACTTCAAGGACCTCTCTATCTTTGCTGGTAAGTGACCCAGTTACGGGGTTCGTAACAGTCCCCCTGCGCCCATACCTCGATAGGTACCATGCCTGCCATGACACTGATCTCTTCTTTCACTGCCTCTGTCTCCATGCCTAACTCTTTGGCAAGGACTCTCCACCTCACAGATGACCCCTTCTCCCAACTTCAATCTTCCTCCCATCTTCAGTCTTCCTCCTTTTCCTGGACACCCCACTCTGGTCTTCTGCCTTCTATCAATCTTTTCATTGCCTGCTGCCGACAGAACATTAACCATCTCGACTTCACCACTTCTCTGTCCAATTCCAACTTCACTCCATCTTATTTTCTCCAGTCCTACTGAAGAATCTCAGCTCGAAATGCCAATTATAGTCTTTTCCATGGATGCTGTTTGGGCTGCTGAGATCTTCCAGCATTTTGTGTGTGTTGCTTGGATTACCAACATCTGCAAATTTTCTCTTGATTTTGATTGCAAGACTGTTGTTATGACATCAATCAACCAGCTGATCTGTCTTCTTTCTATACATGTCCTCACGCCATCTGAGTTACTGCAAACAACAGTGGTGTTATGCACAAATTTATAGGAGTCATTTGAGCAATGCCTAGCTATACAGTCATGAGTGTACAGAAAGTAGAGCAGTGGGCTAAGCACACATCCTTGAGTTGTGCCTGTGTTATAGACGACAAAGTGAGAGTATTACCAATCTGTACTGACTGATCTCCTGATGAGGAAGTCAAGATCCAATTGCAGAGGGAGGTACAGAAGCCCAGGTATAAAAGCTTATTAATTAGTAATTGAGGGATGATGGTGTTCAACATTGAGCTGTATGAATAAACAGCAGCCGGATGTATGTATTGCTTTTGTCCAGATGCTCCAAAGCTGATCGCAAGAGCACCCGTCGAAGTGGGGGGGGGGGGAGTCAGTAGACCCAGTAGGAGAGAGAGAGAGAGAAACATGCCAAATTGCAGGTCCCACCAGGGATACAGAATAAAGACAATAGCTACTATTGTCTCATGGAGACCACGTGAAAAGCCCTTGGGCAAGGTGGGCTGGTTGAGAGAGAGATTGAATCATCCCAACCTGATTGACACCTGCGACCCCGTGAGGAAGTATGAAGGAGAGTCTCAGGGGGACAGCTCCTCAGACGCACCCAGAAGACACGAGAGAGTGATCCCGCAGCAGCGGGAAGCCATTCTGAAGGAAGCCACGTGCGTTAGATTCCAGGATTGGAATTTGTGGCTGGAATCACAGAAAACCGCTTTTAACTAACATCGGGGAGAGGGAACCAACGCTCCCCCGATTTCACGGAAGATTCATCAAGACTCGGCAAGTTCTTTCTCTTCTCCCCCCAATCTCTCTCTCTCGGTCGCCCCACGCAAAACCCAGCGATTTTCAAAGGGCTGAGGCCTGCAGACTTTCAGAGTGACTTGTATATTTCTAACGGACAATCTATTAACCCCTAGACACCAGCAGAGCTCACTTCTTAATGATGATTATTACTATACCCGCGCTTTAGATTGAATGTTGACGATGTGCACTATCTGAATTAACCCTACTTTTGTGTCCCTTTATAAATAAAAACGTTTGAAAATAGTGACAACAGACTTCAACAGACCTCTCTGTCTTTGCTGGTAAGTTATCCAGTTACGGGATACGTAACAATTAGTAATTGAGGGATGATGGTGTTCAACATTGAGATGTATGAATAAACAGCAGCCTGATGTATGTATTGCTTTTGTCCAGATGCTCCAAAGCTGAGGAGGGCCAGTGAGATTGTCTCCAATGTAGACTGTTGTGGCAGTAGGCTAATTGCAATTTCTCTAATTGCTCAAGCAGGGGTTAATTCTCATCATGACCATTCTCTCTAAAACATTTCATTGTTGTAGATGTGAGTTCTACTAGGCAATCATTGTTGAGGCAGTTCACCTGCTCTTCTTGGGCATTGGTACAATTGATGCCCTTTTGAAGCAGGTGGGAACCTCCAATAACGGCAGTGAGAGGTTGAAGGTGTCCTAGTTGGCAGTTGACAAGATGGCAGTTGGTTGGCAGAGGTCTTCAGCACCCTTCCAGGTACACAGTCGGGGCCTGATATCTTGTGAAAGCTCACCCTCTTGAAGGTTGTTCTCATGTCAGCCAACCTGACAGAGATCACAGGGTCGGCTGATGCTGTGGGGGTTTGCACAGGTATAGTGTTATTCTCCCTTTCAAAGTGTGCATAAAAGTTATTGAGCTCATTGGAGAGTGAGGTATCACTGTCAGTTATGCTGTTAGGTTTTGCCTTATAGGAAATAATGCATGCAAACCAGCCACAGCTGTTAGGCATCTGATTTTGTCTTTGCTTTCACATAGAATTGCCTTTCTCCTCTCACAATTGCCTTCTGTAGCTCATTTCTGGGTTCTAGATTGCCAGTCTTGAACACCACAGATCTAGCCCTTGGCAGACAGCAAAACTCCTGGTTCATCCAGAGTTTCTGATTTAGATACAGTATATTCAGTATGTTCTCAAAGACACACATTCATCCATGCAGGTCTTGTTGAAGTCAGTGACAACTTTGGCATATTCACTCAGATCCAAATTTGAACCCCTGAATATGGTTCTGTCCACTGATTCAGAGCCGTCCTGTAAGCTTTACTCTGTTTCCTTAGACCATATCATCATGGTCCTCACCACTGATGCTGCAGTCCTCAGTCTTGGAATCAGAATCAGATTTAATATCACTGGCATATGTTGTGAAATGTATCGTTCTATGCAACAGTACATTACAGTACATAATTTTTCAAAACTATAAATTGCAATACGAAATATTAAAAAGGTGAACAAAATAAAAATAATGAGGTTATTGGGTTTATTGTAGGGTTTATTGTCCATTCAGAAATCTGATTGTGGGGTGGAGGAAGCTGATTCTGAAATGTTGAGTGTGTGTCTTCAGGCTTTTGTGCATTCTTGACGGTAGCAACGAGTAAAGGGTATTCCTGGATGATGGGTGTCCTTAGTGATGGATGCCGCCTTCTTGAGATATTGCCATTTGAAGTTGTGCTTGATGCTGGAGAGCTTAATGCCCATTATGAAGATGGCTGAGTTTGCAACTTTCTGCAACTTTATCTGATCTTCTGCAGTGGCCCCTGCATACCAGATGGTGATGCAACCAGTTTATGCTCTCCATGATACACCTCTATAAATTTGTGAGAATCTTTGGTGACATGCCAAATCTCTTCAAAATTCTAATGAAATATAGCCACTGTCATGCCTTCTTTGTAATTGCATCAATATGTTGGACCCAGAATAGATCTTAAGAGATGTTGACACCCAGGAACATGAAACTGCTCACCCTTTCCACTGCTAATCCCTCTGAGGACTGGTGTGTGTTCCCTCAACTTCCCCTTCCTGAAGTCCACAATCAATTCCTTGGTTTTACTGCCAATGACTACGAGGTTGTTGTCTGTATGCCTCTTCGTCACTATCTGAAATTCTGCAACAAAAGTTGTGTCTGGATGAACCAGGAGTTTTGCAGTCTGCTGAAGGCTGGATTTGTGGTGTTCAATATTGGCAATTCAGCAGATTTATAGATGGTGTTTGAGGTGTGCCTAGTCACACAGTCATGGGTGTAGAGAGAGTAGAGCACTGGGCTAAGCACACATCCTTGAGGTGCACCAGTGTTGATTGTCAGCAGGAGAAGATTTATTTCTGATCTGCACTGACTGTGGTCTCCCAGTGAGGAAGTCATGGATCCAGTTGCAGAGGGAGGTACAGAGATCCAGGTTTTGGAGCAAGTTGATTAGAACTAAAGGTGTGCAAGCAGCTGCCTGGTATTTTGCAGCATCTTTATAATCCAAGTCTGAGTCAGGAAAGATACCAGTGCTATGAAAGACTTCCTGCTTGGTTCCTGTACCCAAAAGACAACTCCATCTGAACTTAATGACTACAGGCCAATTGCCCTCATGTCTCATGTGATGAAGGTGTTGGAGAGGCTGGTCCAGACTTAACTTGGACTGCAGGGGAGATTGTCATTGGACCCTCTAAAGTTTCCCTACCAACTTAATGTGTCATCATCTACCTGTTGCAGAGAGCTCATTCCCACCTGGATGATGCTGGTGACATTGTGAGAACCATATTTTTTAATTTCTCTAATGCCTTCAATACAATCCAGCCACTTCTGAGCGAGAAGCTGCAAAAGATGGAAGTAAACATATCCACTATCTCCTGGATTACTGACTACCTGACAGATAGACCCCAGCTTGGGTAGTTCTTTGTCTGAAATAGTAGTGAGTGGCACTGGACTGCCACAAGGAACTGTCCTGTCTCAGTTTCTGTTCACACTGAACACCTCAGACTTTGAGTACAAATCTGGGTTTTGTCACTTGCAGAAGTTCTCTGATGACTCTGCAGTGGTTGGGTGTATCAGAAATGGGCAGGAGTCAGAGTACAGAGGACTGGTGGATGTTTTTTTTTGTTTTTTTTTACACCCCCCCCCCCCCCCGCATTCTTCTTTGAGGCTTTATTTTGGGGAAGCAGCATTAGTGCTGGTCTTGCAAAAAGACTAAATAAACTCTTCAAAAAAGCTGGATCCATCCTTGGTTAAAATCCAGACTCTTTTGAGTTAGTGGTGGAGAGGAGCTCACTAAACAAACTGTTATCCATTATGGACAATCAGGCACATCCTCTCCATAACCTACTGAATAAGCAGCAGAGCAGTTTTCAAACAGACTCATTCAGCTCTGCTGTCACAGGATTGTTACAGAAATCATTCCTACCAATGCAATAAGCATATACAACAGTTCATCTCTGCAATAGGAGAAGACACATTGTACAATAGTCATACATTATTATTGTACAATATTTTGTACATTATTATTGCACAGCATTGAACATTGGTAAATTATTGTGCATATTATTATTCTGTACTTCATTATTAGTTATTATTATTATATTTATTATTATTGCTAAGTGTGTTTTAAATGTTGCTGCTGTAATGAAATAATTTCCCACTGGGGATCATAAAGCACTTATTATTATTATTATTATTATTATTATTATTATTATTATTATTATTATTATGTTGAACAATGAGCTGTAATCAGTAAACAGCTGCCTGACGAGGTATTGTTGTTGCCCAGGTGATCCAAAGCCAAGTGAAAAGCCAGTGAGATTGAATCTGCTGTAGATCTATTGTGACCATAGAACCACAGAACACTACAGCACAGTACAGGCCCTTCAGTCCTCCAATTTGTGCTGACCCATATAATCCTTTAAAAAAGTACTAAATGCACACTACCCCATAACCCTCCATTTTTCTTTCATCCATGTGCCTGTCCAAGAGGTTCTTAAATACCCCTAATGTTTTAGCCTCCACCACCATCGCTGGCAAATCAGTCCAGGAACTCACAACCCTCTGTGTAAAAAAAAACTTACCCCTGATGTCTCCATCAATTTGACACGGTAGTCAAATTGCAGTGTGACCAGGTTCTTGCTTAGGCAGGAATTCATTCAAAACATGACCAACCTCTCAAAGCACTTTGTCATAGTAGACAGTCATTGAGGCAGCTTACCCTGCTCTTCTTGAGCGCTGGTATGATTGTTGCCCTTTTGAAGCAGGTGGGAACCTCTGACTGTGGCAATGAAAAATTAAAGATGTCCTTGAATACTCCCACTAGTTGGTTGGTGCAGGCGTTCATTGCCTTACCAGCCCCATCATCTGGGCCTGACACCTTGTGAGGGTTCAGCTTCTTGAAAGATGTTCTAATATTAGCCTCTGAGATAGAGATCATAGGGTGGCTAGATGCTACAGGGTTTTGCACAGATATAATTTTATTCTCCCTTTCAAAGCATGCATAAAAGGCATTGAACTCATCTGGAAGCGCAGATTGCACCCATTTATGATATTGGGTTTTGCCTTGCAGGAATAATGACTTGTAAGCCTGGCCAGAGCTCTGGTACATCAAATTCTGTCTCTAACTTCAATTAGAATTGTCTTTTTAGCCATAAAATAGCCTTCCATGGGTCATACCTGGACTTCTTGTATAGTTCTGGATCATCAGTCTTAAACACCACAGATCTAGTCCTCAGTAACTTGGAATCTCCTGGTTCATCCATGGCTTTAGTTTGGGTCTGTCCAAAATGTTCTCAAAGGCACTCATTCAGCCACACGGGTCTTGATGAAGTCAGTGATAACAGTGGTGTATTCATTCAGATTTGAAGGTGGGTTGATTGAATATTGTCTAGACTACCGACTCAAAGTAGTCCTGTAACTGCTCCTCCACCTCCCTTGGTCTTCACTACTGGTGCTACAGCCTTTAGTCTCTGCCTACACACTGGGAGTAGCAATACAGGCAGGTGATTGGACTTTCCAAAGTGGTGTGTTGGATAGCATGGTAACCACTCTCAATAGTGGTCAAGTGTGTTGGCTCCTCTGGTTCCACACAAGATATTGGTGGTAGTTGTTCAGAAACTTTTCAAGCTGGCCTGGTTGAAATCCCCCACAATGATAGGGAAGGCATCAGGGTGTGCTGTTTCATGACTGCTGATTATAGTGCTCAGCTCCTCCATCGTTTGTCTGACATTGGCCTGACATTTGACCATTTCCAGAATGATGGCAGAAAACTCCCTTGGCAGATAAAATGAGATGACACTTGACCACTTGTTCAAGGTCAGGTGAGCAGGCGTGAGACAGAACTGCCACATCTGTGCACTGACGAGTTAAGCATGATGCATACTCCACCTCCTTACCTTGTCTTGTCATGTGAGCCATGTTTCCGTAAAGCTAAGTACACAACTGTCCCTGATATCTCTCTGGTACTGCAATCTTGTTGTGAAGTTTTCAATTTTCTTTTCCTGAGACTGTATGTTTGCCAGCAGGATGGTCAGGAGTGGAGGTCTGAAGTGTTTGTGTTTCAATCGTACCTGTACACCAGTAAGTTGGCCCTGCTTCTGTATTCTTAAGTAGCAACTTCACTTGCAACCCAAGACTGCAGCCCAGAATCTGCCAATATCACTAAATTTGAGTATCCTAAAACAGTGTTACTTACTGAAGTGCCCATGGCTTTGTCTGTGGATTTCAGCTGTAGTCATCTTAAACATGAATATTTGATTATCATCATCAGATAAGAATTACCACTTATCAGTGCCATCTCTGCCTACTTGCTGGGAGTAGAAGTACAGTCAGGAGATCAGACTTTCCAATGTGATGTCACAGTAAGCATTCTTGCTGGTGGTGTAACAGTGATAAAGTGTTGGTTCCACTGGTTCCACAGATGATATGTTGATAGACGTTTAGAACCTTCTTCAAGCCGACCCAGTTGAAGTCCCTCACAATGATTGGGAAGGCATTAGGATGCGTTATCTTGTGACGTTTGATCTCAGTGCTCACCTCCTCCAATGTCAGCATTTCATTTGTCATTGGTGGAATGTACTCAGCAACCAGGGTGATGGTGGAGAAATCCCTCGGCAGATAGCATGGACTTCCCTTGACCACCAGGTGTTCCAAGTCAGGGGAACAGGACTGAGACAGAACCACCATGATGAATTAATCAAGAAATAATCACCACCACCTCTTCCTCTACCTAATACCACTGTCCGGTTCATGCCGTAGAAAGTGAAGCTCTCAGAATGGAATACTGTCAAGTGCTGGGGGTGAGCCATGTCTCTGTCTCCACTACTGCTCCTTTAATCCAATAGGTATGAATCTTGCTTTTGTCTATTCTATAGTAGTTTTACAGCTTTTGAAATTCCACATCTGCATTATCCAAATCAATTCCTTTTGTTACTTCATCTAAGAACTAGTGTATGTTCTTACTTTCGTTACAGTCTGGCTGAGTTTTCTGGGTACTCTACTGCCATTATTCTTATCAAGAGTGAAAATGAGCAGATATTGTCATTTTAGAGTATGAGATCTTGGAAATTAATTCCCATGGTAATTTGTTTTGATGACCAAGGAAATGTAAAAGGTAAGAATACGAGAATAGTTAAATACTGTCAATAATTGTGATGTAGTACCATATATTTTAGTTACAAATAATAATTTTGAATAGTGAATGGAGGAGTGAAGTGTTTTATTTTAAACAGAACCCACTATGCCCACTTAAAAAAATAGCAGTGCTCTTATATAAAATCTTGCATCTGAACCCCTGTTCCAAAAATCATTCTTTGTTTTACCTCTTGCTGCCTGGAGTCATAATGTACTTCACCACAATCCCCTTCTGGATTGCTGGTATCTTTCATTGTTTCATTCAAACTTGTCCACATAGTTCAAGTAATTGAGCAGTTTTCCTTAACCTGTCTTCTTACACTACCCTTATTGATTGTTATGTCCTCTCTATTTATGATGATCATATGCTATACTACTTATTGTGGATTGCTCTGTTGAAAATACAATCTAGTAACCTCTGTTCGGAGTATTCGCTGCCTAAGTATTGCAAACTATTCACAATTCTGATTTTCAGAAAAAATATATCTGTCCACTTATCACATACATACCATGAAAGGCTTTTCATATTTTGACTAGTGAGAACTCCATAAAGAAAACTGGGAAACCTGTAGGTATTTACATAGTTTGTAGTAACTGGAGGAAGGAAAAGAGTTAATTCCAACCCTGGGCAGAACATCTCCATATGTCAGAGAAGAGCAATTCAGAACTGTTGAAGTAATGTATTTCTGGAATTAGACCATGTTGGTGCCTGTCCCTGAGCCTTAATCGTTTGAAGCTCACTTTGGTAGAGTGTGGAAGTCATTGAATTAACAAGACATAGTTTTGGATTTAATGACGAAGCTCTTGATCCTTGGTTACTGGTGCAAATATTTACATGTTTGTGTAATCAATAGAATACACTTGAGGGTTCTCATTACAATCAATGGAATAGAAACCACGAAACACCCTCTTTAATTTGAGCATATACACTCAGTGGCCACTTCATTAGGTACCTCCTGGACTTAATAAAATGGCGCAGTGTGTGTTCATGGTCTTCTGCTGTTTTAGCCCATCCACTTCAAGGATCGACATGTTGTGCATTCAGAGATGCTCTTCTGAATGGTTAATGCATGGTTATTTGAATTACTGTTATCTTCCTGTCAGCTTGAACAAGTACTGCCATTCACCTCTGACCTCTCTTAAAAACAACACATTTTCACCCACAGAACTGCCACTCATTGGATGTATTTTTTTTCCTGTTTTCACACCTTTCTCTGTAAACTCTAGAGACTGTTTCCAAATACTGAAACCACCCCATCTGGCACCAATAATCATTTCACGGTCAAAGTCACTTAATTCACATTTCCTCCCCATTCTGATGTTTGATCTGAACAACAACTGAACTTCTTGATATGTTCGCATGCTTTTATGCATTGAATTGCTGCCAAACGATTGGCTAATTAGATATTTGCATTAAGGAACAGATGTACAGGTGTATATAATAAAGTGGCCACTGAGTGTATATCCGTAAATTGTTGATCTTTTATAATATTTATTTTTTTAAATGATTTGTCATTCTGCCTTACTAAAATGTTTCCACATAATAAATTAATTCAAGTATTTTATTTGTGCCTTGGTGCTACTGATGTAATAACTTAAACCAGAAACAGTAACATGGTGTTTGACGTTTGAATGGCATGTACACCACATTCATGTGATCAGTCTTCCATTCTGAAAACTAGACCTCTCTGTTTTCTTTTACATTTGAACACAAGTTTCCACTGTGCTGATTTAGACTGCAGTTCAATACTTACAGTTTTGAAAAGTCTTGGAAGAAACAACTATTCATGCCATTGGTTTTGGCCACCAATCAATTTTTTGCAAATGCCTCAAGTGTTCAGGATTTTGGGTGCTATTAAAAAAAAACAACTTTAGACAGTTCCTTTTATTGAAATATCAATGAGACTTCTTCAATTTTATGCAGTTAACAAAATGTGTCTGAATCACTCCCATAAATGTGAAACACTTGCTTTTCTTTCTTTCTGTCTAAAATATATACAGAAATTCCATATGAAAATGTATGGAATGATATTGACCTGAAAATTGGGCTTCAAATCAAACAGGATAGAAATTGGTGCCTTCTATATAAAGAGGGATGTGGATAAATGTCATAGAGACTTTCCAACAGAGAATTGCTCCTTCCTGTAGATACTGTCATTGGTGAGGAGGGATGTGCCTGCGAAGTAGGAGGAAGGGTCTGCAACTCTCTGAAGCTTTTTACATTCCTGTGCAGATATTGTATCATAATGTGATGCAACTAGAAAGGATACTTTCAAATGTACATCTGTAGAAGTTTGCTACAGTGTTTGATGACAAGCCAAACCACCTTAATCTTCTCAGAAAGTAAAGATGCTGGCATACTTTTCTTATGATTGTATTTATGTGTTGGTCCCAGGATAGGTCATCCATTATTTTAACAGTGCAATTTAAAGCTGTTGACTCTTTACCATCAATTCCCCATATGTAGACTGGTGCATATTCACACTCTTTCCTCTTCCTGATGTCAATAGTGAACTATATTTTTTGCTGATGAGCAAGAAGTTATTGTTACAACACCATTCAACCATGTATTCTGTCTGACTCTATCCCCTCTCTCCCATATTGCCCTCCCATGTTTCTTTTGTCCATATACCTATGTAAGAGCCTGTTAAATATCCATAATCTGTCTGCCTCAACCACCAACCCCTCTATGTAAAAAAACATAACTCTTGACATCCCTCCTATACTTCAATAATTTTTAAAGTCTGTCCTCTCCTTTGCCACCCTGGGAAAAAGCTGCTGGTTGTTCATTCTATGCATAGACACAAGAGATGCTGGAAATCTTGAGGAACATCCACTAAGTGCTGGAGAAGCGCAGCAGGTCTGGCAGTATCTATGGAGGGGAAAAGGAAAAAAACAGTCGACTTTTGGAAGGGAGACCCTTTATCAGGAATGGAAAGGAAGGGGGAAAGAAGCCAGAAGTGGGGTTTGGGGGGGAGTGAAAGCAACAAAAGCTGGCAAGTGATAGGTGAAACCAGGTGAGGGGGAGGTGGGTGGGTAGATGAGGGAAATGCAATGAAGCAAAATATGGGAGGTGATAGATGGAGGAGATAAGGGTTGAAGAAGAAGGAATCTAAAGGAGGAGAGGGTGGACCACGAGAAAAAGGGAAGATGGAGTGGCATTGGAGATAGCTGATGGGCAGGTGAGGAGAAGAGAAAGGGGTAAGAGGGGAGGCAGGATGAGGAATGGAGAAAAGAAGGGTGATTGGGAGGGGTGGAAATTACCAAAATCTATGTTCATGCCATCAGGTTGAGGCTGCCCAGATGTAATATAAGGTGTTGTTCTTCCACCCTGAGCGTGTTCTCATCATGGCAGGAGAGGAGACTATAAACCAACATGTTGGGATGGGAATGAGAATGGGAAATTAAATTGAAATGAGTGACCACTGGGAAATCTTGCCTTTGTGGTGGACAGAGTGAAGGTGCTCGATGAAACAGTGTCCTAATCTATGTTGGGCCTCACCAATGTTAAGGAGGCTGCGCAGTTGCCCCACCTGGAAGAAATCTTTAGGGCCTTGAATGCTGCTGGGGGAGAATGTGTAGAGTTAGGTGTAGCAGGGATAAAAGCCCAAAGGGAGATTGGTAGCGATGGTCGGGTGAACAAGGGAGTCCTGTAGAGAGGGATCCCAGCAGAAAGGTGATAGGATCCTGTTATAGATGGTGCAAGTTATGGAGAATGATGTTCCAGATATGGTGGCTCGTGGAGTGGTAGGTAAGAATAAAGGGATCCCTTTTCCTACTATGGTGGTGAAAGGATAGAGTAAGGGCAGATATGTTTGAAAGAAACGATGCGGGTGTGGGTGGCATTAGTGGTGGTGGAAGAGAAACCCCGTTCTTTGAAAAAGGAGGACATCCCAGATATAATGGAATGGAAAGTCTCAGCCTGAAAACAGATGTGGTGGTGACAAAGGAACGGAGAAAATGGAATTGTATTTTTACAAGTGGAAGGGTGAGAAGAGGTATAGTCAAGTTAGCTGTGAGATTCTCGTTGGTAGTCAGGGTATCCATGAGGAAGATTGAAAATGGGAGAAAGGAGTCATTGGTGGGGGGGAAGTGGAGTATTCTTGCCAAAGTAGTAGGCTTTTGCCAGAGATGGAGGTGACGGAAGGAAATCTTGGTGTCATGGGGGACAAAGGTAAGACCCTTGTTGAGGACATAAAGTTCTGCTTCAGAGAGGGGAAGGCCAGAGGGGATGAAGAAGACATGACTGGAATTAGTGGGTGTGGGTGAGTGGGTGTAGAGAGTTGGAGGGGTCAGAGGAAAGGAGGCGGGGTTCTGAGTTCAGGAAAGTAGGGTTAGAGAAAGGTGAGGGGCTCAGAGAATTGGGCAGGGGATGGTGAGGGGTAGAGGGAAGCCTGAGAGACCCGGGTTTGTTGGGGACTAATGGTGAAACAAATGAAGCCATAGGACCCAGTAGCAGTCTTTTCCTGAAGGTGAAGGCGGTAGAGGTTGGAGCTGGAGCTGGGGCTGGAAATGGCTGGCAGAACCAGAGCTGGTGGTGGCAGTCTTGAGGTGTCCTGAGCTAAGCTCTATCTTTGTCTCTTATTGTCTGATAAACCCCATCAAAGAAAAAAGCCTCAGCTCACTCAACCTTTCCACAGAAAACATGGTTTCTATTCTAGGCACCATCCTGGTAAATCTTCTCTAAATCCTTCCTATAATGAGGCAACCAGAACTGAACATAATGCCCTAAATATGGTCTAACCAGAGTTTTATAGAGCAGCAACAATACTTAATGGCTCTTAAACTCAATTCCCCAACTAATGAGGATCAATGGACCATATGCCTTGTTAACTACCCTATTGACTTAAGTGTCAACTTTGAGGAATCTATGGACATTGACCCTAACATTCTGCAATTCCTCCACATTGCTGAGGATTCTGCCATTAATTTCGTACTCTACCTTCAGGTTTGATCTTCCAAAATGAATCACTTTATATCTTTCCAGACTGAACTCCATCTTCACTTCATAGTGCCCTGTTGTAACCTATGACTACCTTCTGCACTATCTACAGCACCAACCCATCCTTACTAATCCATCTTTCCATTTCCATATACATCAATTTTAAAAATCATGAACTTCAGAGGTCCAAGAACAGATCTCCACAGAATACCACTAGTCACTGGCCCAGACAGAATCTTTTCCATGGTCTAGCACCCTCTTACTTCTGTGGGGTAAGCCTGTACCAAATCCATACATTTCCTTTGGATTCCATATTTCCTGACACTCTGAATTAGTTTATCATGGGAAACATTGTTAATTGCCCTACTAAAATCCATATACCCCACATTTAACATTATACCTTCATAAATTTTGTCCATTTTGTTTTTGTCCATTTCTCAACAAGTCAATCAGGCTCATGAGACATGACCTGACCCTCACAAAGCCATGTTGATTAGCCCCATTCAGATTATGCTTCTCCAAATACTCATAAGTACAGTGCCTATAAAAAGTATTCACACCCCTCCCCCCTTGGAAGTTTTCATGTTTTATTGTTTTACAACATTGAATTACAGTGGATTTAATTTGGATTTTTTGACTCTGATCAACAGAAAAATACTCATGTCAAAGTGAAAACAGATCTCTACAAAGGGATTTAAATTAATTACAAATATAAAACACAAAATAATTGATTGAGTAAGTATTCACTCCCTTTAATGTGGCACTCCAACTCATCACTGGTGCAGCCAATTGGTTTTAGAAGTCACAATATTAGTTAAATGGAGATCACCTGTGTGCAGTCTAGGTATTTCAATCAATTCTAGTAAAAATACACCTAAATGTGGAAGGTCCAACTGCTGGTGGATCAGCTTCTGAGCAGAAACTACACCATGAAGACAAAAGAACTTTCCAAACGGTTCTGCAAAAAGATTATTGAAAAACACAAGTCAGAAGATGGATACAAGAAAATTTCCAAGTTACTTAGTATCCCTTGGCATACAGTTATTTCAATCTTCTTGAAATGGAAAGAATATGGTGGAGGTGTAATCGGTCCAGAGCAGCCTGTCCTCAAAAACTGTGTGGCCATGCAAGAAGGGACGAATGAGGGAGGCCACCAAGAGGGAGGAGTTAGAAGCTTCAGTGGCTGAGATGGGAGAGACAGTGCATACAACTGTTGCCCAGGTGTTTTACCAGTCACAACTTTATAGGAGACTAGCAAAGAGAAAGCCACTGTTGGAGAAAAAAAATCTCAGATGAAATTAGAGTTTGCCATAATGTATGTGGGAGACTCCGAAGACAACTGGAAGAAGATTCTATGGTCTGATGAAATAGAAATTGAGCTTTTTGACCATCAGACTACATGCTATGTTTGGTGTAAGCCAAACACTGCACATAATCAAAAACACGCCATCCCTACTGTAAAGCATGGTGGTGTCTGCATCATGCTGTGGGGATGCTTCACTGCAGCAGGCCCTCGAAGTCTTGCGAAGGTAGAGGGTAAAATGAATGCAGCAAAATATGGAGAAATCCTAGAGGAAAACATGATGCCAAGAGAACTCTGACTTAGAAGAGGATTTGTTTCCCAGCAAGACAATGACCCAAAGCATAAAGCCAAAGCTACACAGGAATGGCTTAAAACAACAAAGCTAATGTCCTGGACTGGCCAAGTCAGAGTCCAGACCTGAAATCAATCGAGAATTTGTGGCTGGACTTGAAAACGGCTCTTTACTCCCAATCCCCATGCAATTTGACAGAGCTAATCAGTTTTGTAAAGAAGAGTGGGGAAAAATTGCAGAGTCCAGATGTGCAAAGCTGATAGAGACCTATCCACACAGACTCAAGGCTGTAATTGCTGCCAAAGGTGCATTGACTAAATATTGACTTGAAGTGTGTGAGTAATTATGCAATCATTTTGTTTTTAATAATTGTAATACATTTAGACCAAGTTGTAGAAATGTGTTTTCACTTTGATAAAAAAGAGTCTTCTTTTGATCAGTGTCAAATAAACTAAGTTAAATCTACTGTGATTCAATGTTGTAAAACAATAAAACATAAAAACTTATGGGTGTCGTGATGTTGTTGTTTTTTTTTAGCAGGCTTTCTTATTTTTATGAGGCCGAGTTGATAGCTCAATGCTCAACCCAGCACAGATGGAAAGCGTGCAAAGGAGCCAGCTGGATTTGAATTCTGGAGCCTTCACTCCAAAGTCCGGCGCTGATGCCATTATGCCACCAGCCGATGGGCCTGATGTAGAGTTACCTGAAATATGTTTTACCTTTCTATATCCATTGGTCTCACCTGTTGTCACTTAAGTTTGGAATATATTCTCAATATTTTTTCTGTTCTATTTAGTCTTATATGATTGCCTGTAGTTGCTTGCTTTCAAGACTGACCTTATTCTTTGTCCAGTTGTTTTGAGATGCACAAATTGCTTTCAATCAGGTATCCCATTAGATCCAAGTTGTGGAGTTTAATATTACAGTACAGCAGATGGTAACACTAAGCTCAGTATCAGTTATGAACACTGGAAAAAGATATTGAGAAATTTTGGTTAAAAATAGGAATTCACTCTCAGAAGAGAACTGAAGATCTCCTGACCGAGCAAGTAGAAAGAATAGCGTGAAATTCCATTGATGTTAACTTTTTACATTTAATCTAATTGTGCCCAAATGGAATTAAGGGGGCATGAATTGAAATGGAGCTGCAGAAGTGTGTAAGAATATAGGATCAAAATTCAAAAACAGTGCACAAGTACAAAATGTAATCAAAACATATTGTGTGAATAAGAAGGCGTGATACTTCCATTAGACTTGTGGTTACGTTTAAGATTTATAGTTTAGGATGGTGCTGGTGAATTCCAGTGACTACTTATTGGCAGAAAACAAAAAGAAAACTATTAATTATTCTATTAATATCAATCACTGCAAACAATGGAGAGGCAAGTGGTTGTGAGGTAGAGTCGAGGTTTCTCTGAGAGCAATGAAAGACACAAGGTTTGATTGATTTAAATACCAGACTGAATTGGAAAGGTCAAGAAAAGGCTGAATCATGAAGGCAGGTCCAGGCCCGAGAGCGGTCCGAAAGCGAGAAATGACACTATTTGGATGATTGAAAAAGTCAGGGTATCAGGACCAGAGGCAAGGAGTAGGCCATTTCTGCTTGATTCTGTTCGGCTCTGTGCTGAACTGAAACTATGGCCTGCTGCAGCTGGAGTGATGCCTGGCATCTTGACAGTGGACTCACAACATTTTCTCGGCTCTACACTGAACTGCGGCTGTGACTGGCTCTGGCTGCAGTGATGCCTGGCTTCATGCCTGTGGATTCACTTTAATAAAATTTCAGTTCTAAATTCTTTTTGCTTACTTCTATTATTTGCACAATTTGTAATTTTTCTTTGCACAGTGGGTGTTTGATGGTCTTTTCTTAATCGGTTCATTTGGGTTTCTTTGTTTTGTGACTACCTGTAAGAAGATGAATTTCAAGGTTGTTTTCAAGGTATACATACTTGGATAATAAATGTACTTTGAACTCGGAACATATAACTGGGAATAAATCTATTCCAGATTTAGAAAATTACTACTCAGAATGAAGAGACAAATGATGATACTAAAGCATCTTGGAATCCAGTTGGGATAGCTTCTATAAAACTCAAAAATCTAACTATAGCAAAGTCAAATTTAAATAAGAGGTCAAATATAATGGGACGTATAGGGAGTCCACTGCAGCAGTATGTATTAAGAGATTTTTAACTATTGAAAGTTTTTTAACCATTGAAAATTGATATTTTAAACAGCAAAGCTATATAATGGAATAAAATTAACTTGGCCACCTGCTCTTTTTCCCCGAAAACAAAATGTACAAAAGTCATTTGTTTATCTCTTTACCTTTCTCCTTTTGCTTCTTGGATCACATTATTTTATTTATTTACTTTTGTAAGTTACTTGCCATTGCATTTTTATATTTCTGGCAATGGGACAGAGACAAGTAGACGTTAGATACTTTAAGAACATTGAAGTTTTGAGAGTTAATCATAGTTGGCAGAATTTAAGAAAATAAGCCCAAAATTAAGTCTTTCTTCCACATAGATTATTCCAAAGGCGGTTTAAGATGCCCAGCGACTACTTATGGATAGAAAACAGAACAAAGGACTCTAATATATACCTTATTAATCATTTTTATTAATAACAATCAACCTTAACAAAGCTGACAATGGAGAGGGGATTAAAGGGTGGCCAAGGGATGCAGGAGTAAATGGTGGCAGAGGAACAGGCACAGGCAAGGCAGGTCGTGGCAGGTAGAGACGAGTGGTGGTGGAGGTTCAGAGAAGGCCTGGTTATGGCAAGCAGAATCGGGGTCGAAACAGAATCAAGGCAGAGTTGTAGCTTCCCCGAGAGGGAGGAAAGTCTTGATTTCTGATCAATGTAAACAACTGGCTGAATTGAAAAGGTTGGGTACAGGCTGAATCATGGGAGCGGGTCCAGACCCCAACATGGTCTGAGAGTGAGGAACAGCCTGATGTTTGGATGATTTAATTGCTGGGAGAGATTGAAAAGACCAGGGTGTTGGGACCGGAGGCGAGACGAGGGCTGGTTCTGTTTGCTGATCTGTGATGTTTATCAGCTGTACACTGAAATGCAGTGCCAACTACAGTGATGCCTGGCTTCACATCTGTGATCTCACAACATTTACTCGGCTTCGCAATGAACCATGGCTGTTGCCTTCTCCAGCTGCAGAGATGCCTGGCTTCGCGTCTTTTGTAAAACACCACTTCTGAATCTAGTACTTTGAATTTTAAAGTTTCAACTTTGGAATTAAACAGATGGATAAATTGAAGAACATCACAGTACAGGAACAAGTTTGTTGGCCTACAATGTTGTGCTAAACTAATGAAACTTGTAATTAAATGCCTAACTAAATTAATCCCTTCTGCCTATACAAGTCCATATCCGTCCATTCTCTGCACATGCATGTGCCTATGTAAGAGCCTAGTGAACAAAAATCTCAGATGGCACGGGAGAGAGATGACACTTCGCAGGCAGATAATAGTAACAGAGTTTCACACTTAATATTGACCTTTTAAACGTGAAAACTGCAGTCAAAACTACTGCAGTAAGCAAGGTATTTCATCCATTTAAATGGATTAGCAGTACTAATATCCCTTGACAGAGCTCAGGACAGATCACCCAGAAGGTAAACACAGCTGCTGGAAATGCCATGGGGACCTCCATTGTCTCAGAAAACATGGCTACAGGGCAGGGCTTAAGGAAAGACTGAAATGAGGGACTAACATACAGACATTAGAAAACGAGATTGAAGACCAGAGAGCAAGATTGCTTTATCAGAGTGACATGAGGGACTGCTGTTCTATTTCACAGAGACATGGCTCATTCCCAATTCTCCATTGGTACATGCATGGATGAGTGTGCATTCCAAAATATCCATGTATTTGGATGAATCAGGAGATTCATAATTTGAAAGTTAGATCTGTTGTATGTAGGGCTAGTGACCTAGAGTCATATAAGAAATCTCTGGAAGGCCGTTGCAAGTGCAAAAAGGGAATTTCAGATTAAACTAGAATCACTGATGGACACTTGACATCTGTGGCAGGGCTTGCATAATATATTGAATTGAATTGACTTTATTTCTTAATTCCTTCACATACATGAGGAGTAAAAATCTTTATGTTACATCTCTGTCGAAATGTCCAATTTATAGTCATTTGTAATAAATAGTATGTACAACAGGACAATCAATATAACATAGAAATACAGTTGTATCAGCAGAAATTAAGCAGTCTGATGGTCTAGTAGAAGAAGCTGTCCAGGAGCCTGTTGGTCCTGGTTTTTATGCTGTGGTACTTTGTCCCAGATGGTAGCAGCTGGAACAGTTTGTGGTTGGGGTGACTCGTGTCACCAATACTTTTTCCGGCCCTTTTTATGCACCTGTCTGTGTAATGTCCTGGATAGTGGAAAGTTCACATCTACAGATGTGCTGGGCTGTCTGCACCACTCTCTGCAGAGTCCTGCGATTGAGGGAATTACAGTTCCCCATCAGAGATGTAATAAGGGCAATGTTATGATAGTATTCGGGGATTTCAAATCCGGTTGGAACTGGTTCCCAAGAGAAAAATAAAGTATTCTAAAGAGAGGATGAAACAACTGTGGCTAACAAAGGAAGTCAAAGACAACATAAAAGCAAAAGAGAGGGCATATAATATAGCAAAAATTAGTGGGAAAGTAGATAGATTGGGAAGTTTTTTACAAACCAACAGAAGTCACCTAAAAAAGCCATAAGGAGAGAAAAGATGAAATAGGTAAGCTAGTCAATAATATAAAAGAGGATACAATTTTCTTTCAGATGTCTAGATTAAAAGAGAGGCAAGAGTGGATATTGGACTGCAGGAAAATTATGCTGTCAAAGTAGTAATTGGGGTAAAGGGATAGTGGAGGAACTTATTAAGTATTTCACTGGGGTAAAGGGATAGTGGAGGAACTTATTAAGTATTTAAGGAACTTATTAAGTATTTCACTGGGGTAAAGGGATAGTGGAGGAACTTATTAAGTATGTCACTCTTCACTGTAGAGACACTAGCAGAATGCCAGAAATGTGGAAGTGCCAGGTGGCAGAAGTAAGCTCCGAAAGGAGGAGTTGCTTGAGGAAACCTGGACCAGATGGACTACACTCGAATGTTCTGAAAGAGGTAGCTGAAGAGATTGTGAAGGCATTAATAATGATCTTTCCAGAATCACTAGATTCTGGAATGGTTCGAGAAGATTGTAAAATTGCAAATGTCGCTCTAATCTTTAAGAAGGGAGGGAGGCAGAAGAAAGGAAATTATAAGCTAGTTAACCTCATTTCAGTGATTGGAAAGATGTTGGAGTCTATTATTAAGGATGAGGTCTCAAGATACTTGGAGGCACATAACAAAATAGGCCAAAATCAGCATGGTATCCTTAAGGGGAAAATCTTGCCTGACAAATTTGTTGGAATCGTTTGAGGAAATGACAGGCAGGCTAGTTAAAGGAGAATTTGTGTATGTTGATTATTTGGATTTTCAGAAGGCCCTTGCAAGGTGCCACTCACAATGCTGCTTAACAAGAAAGGAGTCTGTGGTATTACAGGAAAGATACCAGCATGGATAGATGTCTGACTGGCAGGAGGCAAAGAGAAAGAATAAAGGGGGCCTGTTCTGGTTGGCTGCTGGTGACTAGTGGTATTCCGCAGAAGTCATTATTGGAACCACTTATAATTTAATGATTTGGATGAAGGAATTGATGGCTTTGTGGCCAAGTTTGATGATTTGAAACTAGGTGAAGGGGCAGGTAGTGTTGAAGCACTTAGACAGATTGGGAGAATGGGCATAGAAGCAGAGGATGGAATATAGTTCAGAAAAGTGCATGGTCATGCACTTTGGTAGAAAGAATAAAGTTGTGAACTATAAATAAGGAAATAAAGTTCAAAAATCAGAGGTGCAAGTATACTTGGGAGTCCTCATCAGGATTCCGTAAAGGTTAACTTGCAGGTTGAGTCTGTGGTGAGGAACGCAAATGCAATTCATTTTGAGAGGAGAGAATACAAAAGCAAGAATGCATGCTAAGGTTTTAATAGGCATTGGTCTGACTGCACTTGGAGTATTGTGAGCAGTTCTTTGGCCTTGATCTAAGAAAAGATGTGCTGACATTGGAGAGGGTCCAGAGGAAGTTCACAAGAATAATCCCAGGAATAACTGGGTTAACATATGAGGAGCATTTGATAGCTCTTGGCCTGTACTCACTGGAGTTTAGATGAATGTAGGGGGTATCTCATTGAAACATATTGAATATTGAGAAACCTATATAGAGTGGATGTGGAGAGGATGTTTCCTATAGATAGTGGGAGAGTCTCAGGCCAGAGGGCACGACCTCAGAACAGAGAGACATTCAATTAGAACAGGGATGTGGAAAATATTTTTTAGGCAGAGAGTGGTAAATCTGTGGAATTCAATGCCACAGACTGCTGTGGAGGTTTATAGCTTCTTGGTTAATCAGGTCATCAAAGGTTTCAGGGAGAATGGGGTTGAGAGGGATAATAAATAGGAGGATGATTCCTGGAATGCAGGGGCTAACATATGAGGAGCTTTTGTTGGCTCTTGGACTGTATTTATTAGAGTATAGAAGAATGAGAGGGGATCTCATAGAAACATTTCGAATGTTGAAAGGGTTGGACAGAGTAGATATGGAAAGGCTGTTTCCCTTGGTGGGTGAGTCCAGGACAAGAGGCCACTGTCTTAAAATTAGAGGCTACACATTTAAAACAGATGAGGAGAAATTTTTTTAGCCAGGGGGTCGTGGACTTATGGAGTTTGTTGCCACATACAGCTTTGGAGGCCCGATTATTGAGGGTGTTTAAGGAGGAGATTTATAGGTACCTAATTAGTCAGGGTATCAAGGGGTATGGGGAAAAAGTCAGAAATTGGAAGTAGATGGGAGAGTAGCTTAGTCATGGTGGAGTGATGGAGCAGACTTAAAGGGCTGAATGACCTAATTCTGCTCCTATGTCTTATGGTCTTTAAAAAGTTCTTCCCATCCTTTGAGGGTAGGAGGTTTAATCCGCAGTAACTTGTACCATCGACTGCTTTGATGGCACTGAAGAAGCCTCTTATGTCACCAGAATTTTGCAAGTCTCTGTATTCCTGTGCTTTCTCAGTCCACCAAGAATTCTTTAGCTCTCTCATCCTGTGCTGGACTTTTCCCTTATCTCTAGAATAAACTTCTCTTTTGGCTTGCTACTGATGTCATTCTGCCATAACACAAAAGGCTTTCCTTTTCTTGGTTTTGTGGAACACTACAAGTCACAGGCCGTCAGTCAGAATAAATCCAATCGAACACTATCCTTCATCTTCTGTGGGCAAGCCTCTTCTGTCTGGCCAGCTCATCGTGTTTCCATGCCTCTTAATATTCTGGATAAGCCTCCCATGAGGGGCCTTGTCAAGTGCTTTACTGAAGTCCGCATGTTCAACATCCACGACGTTACTTTCTTCAGTCGTCTTTGCCACCTCCTCAGAAATCTCAATCAAGATGTGACGATACTAATGTCACTAATTAGGCAATGGTTTTCCAAATACTCATAAATCCTATTCCTAAGGATCTTCTCCAGTAGTTTCTCTACCACTGATGTGAGGATTATTTCCAGGATTATCCCTGTTTGTGTCCTGTCAATAATGGAACAACATTAGCTACTCACCAGGCCTTCAGGACATTACCTGTGGCAAGAGAGTACGCAGAGTTTTTGCCCAGGGCTCCAACAATCTCATCTCTTGCTTCTCTCAATAAACGGGGATATCCTATCAACCCCAATGACTTATCCACCTTAATTTTCTATGAGACTCATTACTACTTTCATCTCTATCTCAAAATGTCCTCACGTACAGAAGATTGAGGGGGGATCCTCTTGAAACATATGAAATTCTAAAGGAATTGGACAGGCTAGATGCAGGAAGATTGTTTCTGATGTTGGGGAAGTCCAGAACGAGGGGTCACAGTTTAAGGATAAAGGGGAAGCCTTTTAGGACCAAGATGAGAAAAAACTTCTTCACACAGAGAGTGGTGAATCTGTGGAATTCTCTGCCATAGGAAACAGTTGAGGCCAGTTCATTGGCTATATTTAAGAGGAAGTTAGAAATGGCCCTTGTGGCTAAAGGGATGAGGGGGTATGGAGAGAAAGCAGGTACAGGGTTCTGAGTTGGATGATCAGCCATGATCATACTGAATGGCGGTGCAGGCTCGAAGGGCCGAATGGCCTACTCCTGCACCTATTTTCTATGGTTCTACTAGCGGTTCCACATTAACTTCCCTGGCCTCAACATTCTTGTCCTTTAACATCTGCCGGACGATGCTGAGGATGTTCTACAAGTCTGTGGTGGCCAGTGCTATCATGTTTACTGTTGTGTGCTGGGGCAGCAGGCTGAGGGTAGCAGACACCAACAGAATCAACAAACTCATTCGTAAGGCCAGTGATGTTGTGGGAGTGGAACTGGACTCTCTGACAGTGGTGTCTGAAAAGAGGATGCTGTTCAAGTTGCATGCCATCTTGGACAATGACTCCCATCCACTCGATAATGTACTGGTTAGACACAGGAGTACATTCAGCCAGAGACTCATTCCACCAAGATGTAACACTGAGCGGCATAGGAAGTCATTCCTACCTGTGGCCATCAAACTTTACAACTTCCCCCTCGGAGTGTCAGACACCCTGAGCCAATAGGCTGGTCCTAGACTTATTTCCACTTAGCATGATTAACTTATTATTATTTAATTATTTATGGTTTTATATTGTTATATTTCTTCACTATTCTTGGTGCGGCTGTAATGAAACCCAATTTCCCTCGGGATCAATAAATTATGTCTGTCTGTCTGTCAAGTATTGATGCTGAGTACGCATTTAGAACATGTACCATGTCTTCTGCTTCCAAGCTCATGTTCCCTCCTTTAGCCTTGAGTGATCCTGCTCTCTTAAATTAGTTATCTTCTTGCTATTAATGTATGTATAGAATGCCTTTGGATTCACTTTTATCCTGCTTGCCAAGGAATTTTCATTGCCCATTCTGACTCTCCTAATTTTCTTTGTGAGTTCTTTTCCAGCTTCATTTGATTTTGGCTTCCTAAGCCTTACATATACTTTTTTCTTGACTAAATTCACTATGACTCTCTACATTCAAAGTTTCTGCATCTTGCCATCCTTGTTCTTCTTTCTTGCTGGAACCTGAACTGTACTCAGAGCAGTTGGTATTAGGGGGCCATCTTCATTACATTCCCTCACCATGTTGAAACTGTTAAAAATTCTCATACAAGGGGTCAAGCAAAAGTAATTTTTGAGTTGCTGTAATCTACAACAATATTTTTGAAGCTTACTGCTACGTGGGTAGAAACATGTGCAGTAGTGTTTATTCAAATCTTGTAGTTTTGAAACAGATTTGGAAAAATAACTTATATTACTACATCTTTTTCACCAAAAGAAAATCTGGTTATAAATATCACTGTGCTTGTAATGTCATCTAGTTAATCTCTCCTCTAAAATTATCAATCTTGAATGTTTTTAGAATTCTTTGCTATCTTGTAATTTTTATTATATATATTGCAAAACGGTAAAGTGCTTACTGATTTTCTCATGAAGAAAACCACGTTATTGAAATTTATACCTCTGTATTTGCAGATAATGTTAGTTTTATCAGATATTGAAAACATTTTGTTGGATCCTAAATAGAATGTACAAGATGATTGACCTTGGTAACATGATGGTATTGTTCATGAAAAAGTACTGCTGACTGTTAAGTCATATGGTATTTTCACAATCATGATCAATATTGCTTATTCTGCATGAACCTTTCAAGCAACCCTTAATAGTTTCTGAATGTTTTATCCTTCGGATTCTGTAAAATATGGTTAGTCAAGTTAATTTAAAGGAAAAGCCAGTTACAGTGTTGTGTTCTAAACCCCAAACTATCCTGTGAATGTATATAAATAGTGGAGATAATAGTTTTTTTAAAAAAATAGCAGATTAGGAATTGATTTGCAACTTGTAGGACTTGGTAGAAGGTGAATTTAGGAGGGAAATGTTTTTTTTAAAACTAGGCACCTATAAATTGTAAAATAAGAATTATTTACAATTCAAGATTTACAGCAGACTGATAGAATCAAGTTTTAAAAAAGAGTAAAGTAATGTACAGGGGTTCACTATCAATTTAGAAATCTGATAGTGGAATGGAAAGAAGCTGTTCCTGAAATATTGAATGTGTGTCTTCAGGGTCCTGTACCTCCTTTTTGACATTATCAATGAGAAGATTGATGGGGGTCCTTAATGTTGGATGCCACCTGTTTGAGGCATCACCTTTTCAAAATGTCCTAATTACTGTGGAGGTTAGTGCCAATTATGGAGCTGGCTGAGCTTCAGCTTTCTGCCGCTTGAATTAAACATAAGACTATAGGATATAGGAGCGGAATTAGACCATTTGGCCTATTGGGTCTGCGCTGCCATTTCAACATGGCTGATCCAATTTTCCTCTCAGCCCCATTTTCCTGCCTTTTCCCCGTATCTCTTCATGCCCTGACCAATCAAGGATCTTATCAAACTCTGCCTTAAATACATATAAAGACTTAGCCTCCACAGCTGCCTGTGGCAAAGAATTCCACAGAATCACCACTTTCTGGCTAAAGAAATTTCTCCTCCACTCCATTCTAAAAGGACTCCGTCTGTTCTGAGGCTGTGTCCTCTGGTCTTAGACTCTCCCATTGGAGGAAATGTCCTCTCCACATCCACTCTAACAAGGCCTTTCACTATTCAATAGGTTTCAATGTGGTCACCCTTAATTCTTCTGAATCCTAGTGATTGATCCGCAAATCTAAGATCTAAATAGAATCATCTTAACGGGTGGATGCTGCAACTATTTGGTTTCACCTGAACAAGTGGACCCAAACTCGGTAGTTCCTTCAAAACCCACTTTATTGTTAATACAGAGTAGAAAATAGAGAGTTGCAAGAAATGTTTTATATTGTACACTACCTACACCACTAATAGGTAGGGCTAACTTAAGCAACCCCTAGTAGTCTACACCACCAAATATACTTAGCGACATCTGCGTGGTCCCTGAAGCAGGCAATCGACCGTGGACTGGCTAGGATGGAGGTTCTTGGCGCCAGTTCAGCTGCTCAGCCTGAAGGTGGGACCCAGGCGAGTGGTCTGCCCAAGAAGGAACTTGCTCATCTGTATAGCACTATTGCCACCTCCCAGTCCAGCTGGAAGGGGCTAGGCATCTAATCTGACACAGTGACCCCAATTTAGCCAATCCAAGTCCCAGTCATGTATTAGGCCAACATACATCCTCCACACCTGCAAGTATCAAGGTCGATATGACCTTCAACAATTGGCCTCTGCTTCCCCAGGGACAATGCATCCTATTAAGCTTACAATCAAACAATGTAAAAAAATATTTTTAGAGACAAGGTAATTGATTGCTTTTATGCAAATCAGCACTTTTAGCTTGTTCTCTTGCATGTTATCCAGTATACCAGGGTTATATATTGTCCTCCCCTTATTTAGTATAAAGGGTCAATCTGCCCAACATACATAACAGGCCCACAAATTTCTAATTGTTAACCATTTCTTTACCATATCCATTTTCATACCCACTCACTTTACCCATACACTTACTTATACAGTGATCGATCTATCTATACATTAAACTCATGAAACACTGTACAGCCCAACAGTAGCAACTCCATCTGCAAAATTTCTGTGCTTTGTTGCACATTATTATTTTGACACAACATTGCAGCACCAAATGAACATTTGACATAAACATTAATAAAATTGAGTTGAAATGCTGGATGATCTTTCTTTGATACTGATAAGGTAGATCACTTCCTTATATTAACAACTAACCACAGAAAGGATGGATTAGAAATTTATTTTTTAATATATTTCTTTTAAAAAAGTAACAATCTTGATCTCCAGAATTAAAAGCTTGCTTACTCTGTGTATGTGTGTGTGTGTGTGTCCCAAATAAATGGATCACAACCTAAATAGATCAGTGATTTAAGGAAGCACATTTTATTTACAGCAGAGCCTTCTAAAGTTCATTTGAAGGCCACAGATTTTTTATTTGTATTCAGGTTCCTTATGATAAGCAAGATAACTGAGCATATTGGAAGCCAATAATTAAGTACCCGTCCTCCGACAAATTACAGCTCTGTTTATTAATACAGTATTTAAAATGTTCTGTATTATCACATACTATCATTATCCTCACTCCTAATTTTGAGCTTAAGAATGTCAAAATCATTGTTTTTTTGCCAAAGGCATTTTAATATTTATGGCATTTTCTGGTGATGCCAAAACAAAAATTAGTTTTCATATTTTATTGTTAATGAATTATTGATGAAATATGTGCAAAAAGTTGTAATTTTCACAGTAAGATAGTAACAGCATTTCACACAATAAAATAAAAGTAAGATGATAAATGTTCTTTTAACTATAGCAATATGCACTATGACATGCAATATCTTCATTCTCGGATAATGTTAAAAGATTTTCATTTCATTAATAAATTTAAATCATGTTTTGGAATGGAAAATCAGTTATTTTGAATTTTACTCATTTTTGATTGCTCATGGGAAAATACTTTTCAACAAATATAACTATATAATATAATTTAATAAAATTTGCACTTCATATTTGACTTAATCACACAACGATCAATTTGATTGGCATTTTCCTAAATCTAGGTCAAATGTAATGGGTTAGAGAGACATTGACAGCAGTGATAAAATCTGTTTTTGGTAGTAATCTCTGTTTGTTGAATTGACATCTAGAAGAATATCTCTGATTAATGGGGGGGGGCATGCCCCATGATGCTGTTATCTTGATGAGCAGGTAACTCTGGCTTCAACCTTTGAATACTGTGTGAACATGTGTCATGTTTGGCAGGGGATAGTTAGTTTTCCTGATGTGAAGTTAGATAATTTGCCCATATTAAAAGGAACTGTTTCAATGGAATAACACAGACATTGATAAATGTTGAATATAAATTAAGGGGAGAAATGAGCATGAGGAAAAAGAAGAATTGTTTTCTCTTTTGAAAGCCTTTCTTAGACTAATATATTACATGGCCAAAAATATCTCAAATGTCTTTATCTGCTGAGGTGAGCTGTAATTTATGACCAGAACATAAGAAGTAAGAGCAGCTGTAGTTCATGAGGTCCTTTAAGATTGCTTGCTTGCTGTTCAAAGAAATTAGTAGAACTTCAAAAGATCTTTTTTTTGTTTATGATGGCAAAGCTAGCACACAAAGTACCTTACAAAGCTTTCAATCCTCACTTTTCCTAAAATAAACTCAATAGCTGTGGATAAAAGATATGCTAACGTAGAATACTATGGAGATGTGTTAGATGATTATCTCTTTCACTGAGCAAGATTCTCAATCATAAAGGAATAAATGCAAATAGCAAATAGATGCATAGAATATTATAGAATATTGGTTCAATGTTGACATGTAACAGCAGTATTTTTCTTGACCTCATAGCAGTAATGGAATGTGCTTTGTTGATGTTATGATTTTCCTCGCCACAAAACAAAATAATCAGAGAAAGTGGGAGAGATTAACTGTCTGTTCCATTATTATAAGGTGTCAATAATATTTACTGTTTTAGTTATGGGATTTTCTAACAGCCTGCCAAGCAATACTGCAATAGAGATATATTCTGTATTATTCCTTTTCATATACTACCATTGAGATCAATATCCTTTGTGAGGTTGCATAAGGGAGCAAAGCAAAATGTGATACTTGGACAATGCACATTAGAGGAAGTTGAAGTCAAAGATTTGAACATAAAAAGAGTTAACAGGTAAATGCGATGACTGGCATTTAATCAAAGAATTGTGACATATTAACTAAATCCATAAAGATATGGTGTGACTTGCATAACAACTTCACAAGCTCACTTTTAAAATAGTTTTTAAATGCATTGTTAGTACAACTTTGGCAAACATTATTTTTTATTAAATATGAACTCGAATTCCAGACTGATTCGTATCTCTTCACATCCATTCTCAATAATAGTAACAACAGTTGGAAGAAACATTTACAATCCACATGAACTTGAAGTTCTGGCATAACCTAAATTAGGACTGTGAGTAATAGTCCTACGTCTGGGAGTTATAACCTATAACTAACCATTGACATTTTGATCAGCTGATACAAAGGAAGTTTGTTTTCTTGGACTTCTAAATGTGTGTGTGTGTGTGCGCGCACCTTATCATGATTTTGTTTTGCTTCCAATCAAAACTACCTTATATTGACTTATATTATTGTATGTTATTTTCTAGGAAACACTCATAGAATGGTGTGATGATAAGGAATTGAATCTTATTTTAACCACTGGGGGAACTGGGTTTGCCCCAAGAGATGTAACTCCAGAGGTGAGTATTTCTGAATAAGTATGCCAGTAATAATACTTGCTGAAGTTATTGATTATTCTGAGTCTTATTCATAAAATAATGCTTTTAATACACCTTTTATTTTCTTTATCCTATTAATCCAAAGTCATCATATCATGAATACCAATTTCATAGAAGGAGGTTGTGAAATTCTTTATGAAAGCAGCAAATAGTAAATGAAGGAAAATGGTGAGGTATTTGACAAGGTAGCAATTAGGAGGCCAGTAGTGAAGGCCCAGGTGCACAAAATTTAGGTAAAACTGGCCATGCAGGTAACAACTTGATTACTCTTACTTTGTCATAGATAAAGACCATTCAGCCCATTGAGTCCATGCCAGCTCTCAGAGGATTTTCATTAATCTATTCTTTCTCATGTACTCAACAAATTCCCTCTCAACCACCCATCCCACCATCATCACACACACTAGGAGTAATTCACAGTAACCAATTAACATACCAACCAACATGTGTTTGTGGTTTGGGTGTATACCCATAAAGTCCCTGGGAGAATGTATGTACTCTGCACATAAAGCATCCAAGGTCACAATCAAACTCCAAACCCAAATCACTGGAGTTTTGAGGCAGTTCATCACACAGGAGGGCAAATCTTCAGGAATGAGATAAAAAATAACCTTTTCATTAATGGAAAAGTATGATGAGCAATGTTTTGTAGGGGTCCACTTTGGGATGCACTATCAGGCATTTGCCATCCCTATTTATTCTTGATGTTAACTAGTATTTTCACTATGTTCCCTACCATCAACATCCTCAGGAGTCACACAATAGATGAAAAACTCAGCTGAACCAGCAAGTTAAATACTGTTGCAAGAAATATGTCAGAAGCTGAGCATCTTGCAGTCTGATTGACTTCCTGAGAAAAAAACACTTACCACCATCTACAAAGGACAGGTCAGGATGAAATACTTGCCATTTGAAGCTCCAGCAACACTCAAGAAGTTTGTCAGTATCCAAGGCAATGCAGTATTCTTAACTGGCATCCCATCCACTTCCCTGAATATTTATTACTTTTACCATAATGCTACTATAACTGCCATGTATGCCATCTGCAAATTTCGCTGCAGTCACTCATCGATGTGACTCCATCAGCACCTCCCAAACCCACAAGTTCTACCACCAAGAATAGCAAGGAGAATAAATATACAGAAACATACTGCCTGCATGTTCCCTTTCTAGTTGCACACAATTCTGATTTGGAAATATTGTATATTGCCAAATCTCCATCATCACTTGGTCTAAATCAGTTCAAGAAGGTTGTAATAAGGGATGAGCAAAATAGAAGAGATTTGCCGAAGAAAATGAACAAATAAATAATCATTAATAGAATTTTAACCCAGCCATGAATTTCTGATTTACTTTTGAGCAAATAAAAGCATGTTTTTACTACTCCTTTATTTATGCTGCACAATTTTCATGAGCTGCTATTTGAAGTAGGCCAATGAGAACCAACTCTCTCACAACCAGCTTACCACTTTGCAGTCCTCTTTTTCTTGTTAATTGCTTTTCACCTGATATTCCTCATCCCCACACTTCCCATACCACCACTGTCAAAGATCAAGCAAATGTTTGCCATTAATTAAAATTGCGCGCACACGCAGGCATGCACACATTATTGTTCTCGTATGACTTTCAAGCTTTGCAATTTTTCTAACAAATTTATTCTCCTACTTTTTCTGTTCATATTTGATTAACTGTATCTCTACGTTTTTTTTACATTCTTCACCTTTCAATCCACGGGTTTTTTGAAGAACACTTCTAATAAAATCTGTCTTTTGTTAAAATGCCTTTCCTCAACTCATCAAGACTAGATTTAAAGTACGTACACATTTCATACCACCTTCCCCGCAACCCCCCCCCCCCAATATCTGTGTCCTATAACTTCAAGTTCCAAACCAGAATTCAGTTTTCTTTTTACCATTATTTGGTTGCACTGCTTAAATGTATACTGAATTTCCTCTGCTCCAGTCAAGCATTTATATTTCTGTAGCTTGAAATTGAGAGAACACTAATCTGAGTTCACAAATGAATTGTGGTTAACAATTTATAACACTGAAAGAGGGCACTGATCCTTCAGGTGGATGGTAAAATAGTGAAATAGTCTGATTTAATATAAAAATGCAGTTTGAATATAGAACTGACTCTAGTGTTGTTGTTTTTTTTTCAATCTTTTTATTGATTTTCACATATACACAAAAAAATAACATAGTAATAAGTAAATTATAAATACAATAGACTTGAAATCACATTGATAATAAGATAATAATATCCTACTAAACATCAACAAAAGAAAATACCTTAATCAAGTCCACATGATTATATGAAAAAAAAACAAAAATAACCATTAAAAAAGAAAAAAAATATTTAAAAATATGTGAGAAAAAAAAATATATATTAAAAAAAAATAAAACACTAAACTAAACTAACATAGGCAATAATAACAGTTTACAAGTATAAGATAGTGTCAAAGAACTCCGGAACTCC
The DNA here is from genome assembly GCF_030144855.1 of Hypanus sabinus. Taxonomy (NCBI): domain Eukaryota; kingdom Metazoa; phylum Chordata; class Chondrichthyes; order Myliobatiformes; family Dasyatidae; genus Hypanus; species Hypanus sabinus. Next base: position 133,512,913 of record NC_082707.1, read on the forward strand.
ATACCTGAACATGAATAAGCAGAAAGGTCTGGAGAAGGCCAAATTAATTCATATGAAAATGTCGAATAAACGGTCTCCAAGTTTCTTCAAATTTAATTGATGAATCAAAAATAGTGCTTCTAATTTTTTCCAAACTCAGATAAGAAATAGTTTGAGAAAGCCATTGAAATGTAGTAGGAGGATTTACTTCTTTCCAATTTTGTAGTATAGACCTTCTGGCCATTAATGTTACAAAAGCAATCATTCGTCTGATTGAGGGGGAAAACTGATTACCATCTTCATTTGGTATGCCAAAAATTGCAGTAATAAAATGAGGTTGTAAATCTATATTCCAAATTGAGGAAATAGTAGTAAATATATCCTTCCAATAATTATGTAAAGTGGGACATGACCAAAACATATGGGTCAATGAGGCCACTTCTAAATGACATCTGTCACATAGAGGGTTAATATGAGAATAGAATCGAGCAAGTTTATCTTTAGACATATGAGCTCTATGTACAATTTTAAATTGTATTAAAGCATGTTTAGCACATATAGAAGAAGAATTAACCATTTGCAAAATTTTTTCCCATTTATCTGTTGATATGTTGTATTGAAGTTCTTTTTCCCATTCTTGTTTAATTCTAACTGATATTTCTGGTTGTATCTTCATAATCATATTATAAATAAAAGCTACTAATCCCTTCTGACAAGGATTTAAGGTAAAGGTCAAATCTGTAGTGTCCATCAAAGTTGAATTAGGAAAAGATGGTAAAACTTTGTGTAAAAAATTTCTAATTTGTAAATATCTGAAAAAATTAGATTTAGGTAATTCAAATTTATTAGAAAGTTGATCAAATGACATCAAAGTATCTTCAAAAAAGAGATCACGAAAACGTTTTATACCTTTCCTTTTCCATATGTTAAAAGCTTGATCTGTCCAGGAGGGTTTGAAAAAGAAATTAAATAAGATAGGGCTATCAAGAACAAAGTTTTTCAAAATAAAAAACTTACGAAATTGAAACCAAATTCGTAATGTATGTTTAATAACAGGATTAAATATTTGTTTATTAAATTTAACTAAATCCGCAGGAAGAGAAGAACCAAGAACAGAGAATAGAGAATATCCCTTTACCTCATTACATTCCAAATTTACCCACTGTGGGCACAGTGGTGAATCCAAATCTAATTTCCAATACAATAAATTACGAATATTATTTGCCCAATAATAAAATCTAAAATTAGGTAAAGCTAAACCACCATCTTTTTTTGATTTTTGTAATTGCTTTTTACTTAACCTAGGGTTTTTATTTTGCCACACAAATGAAGAAATTTTTGAATCAATGTTATCAAAAAAAGATTTAGGAATAAAAACTGGTAGGGCTTGAAATAAATATAAAAATTTCGGTAAAATCATCATTTTGACAGCATTAATCCGACCAATTAATGATAAAAACAAGGGAGACCATCTTGTAGTAAGTTGATGAATTTGATGAAGCATAGGTAAAAAATTCAGTCTAAATAAATCTTTATATTTCTTGGTAATTTTTATACCTAGATAAGTGAAGTTATCAGTAACAACTTTAAATGGTATCCTATCAGTCAATAAAGTTTGTGCATTTAAAGGAAATAATTCACTCTTATCTAAATTTAGTTTATAACCAGAAAAAGTACCAAATTGAACCAACAAGGATAAAATAGCAGGAATAGACCTATCAGGGTCAGAAATATATAACAGCAAATCATCAGCATAAAGAGATAATTTATATAACTTCTCATTACGGGTAATACCAAAAATATTAGGAGATTCACGAATAGCAATAGCTAAAGGTTCTAATACAATATTAAATAATAAAGGACTTAAGGGACAACCTTGTCTCGTACCACGAGATAATTGAAAAAAAGAGGATCTATGGTTATTCGTAAAAACAGAAGCAACAGGTTTATGATATATTAATTTAATCCATGATACAAAATTAGGACTAAAATTAAAATTTCTCAATGTATTAAATAAATATATCCATTCAACTCTATCAAAAGCTTTTTCAGCATCTAATGAAATAACACATTCTGGGATTGTGGGTGGTGAAGTATGAATTATATTAATCAATTTTCTAACATTAAAAAAGGAATACCGATTCCTCATAAAACCAGTTTGATCTTCTGAAATAATCTGAGACAATACTTTTTCTAATCTAATAGCTAAAATTTTTGTAAGAATCTTAGAATCTACATTTAATAATGATATAGGGCGATAAGATGTACATAAAGTAGGATCTTTATCTTTTTTAAGAATTAGAGAAATATTAGCTTCATAAAAAGATTGAGGTAATCTCTTCTTAGCAAACGCATCATTAAAAATTTCACATAACCAAGGAGAAAGCAAAGAAGAAAAAGTTTTTAAAAATTCTACTATATAACCATCAGGACCAGGAGCTTTCCCTGAGTTCATTGATGAAATAGCCTCTCCTATTTCCACTATAGAAATAGGAGCATCTAACAGACTATGATCTTCATCAGTCAGTTTAGGAATATTCAAATTGTTAAAAAAATTATCTATCATGGACTGGTCACCATCAAATTCTGAATGATATAAAGATTTATAAAAATCTTGAAAGGTATTATTAATTTCTTTATGATCAGTAGTTAAATTACCGTCTGATTTGCGAATTTTAATAATGTCGCTTAGTCGAGATAGCCTTTAATTGATTAGCTAACAGTTTACCAGTATGGTCACTATGAATATAAAATTGAGCCCTGGTCCTAATTAATTGATTTTCAATTGAAGAAGATAATAGTAAACTATGTTCCATTTGAAGCTCAACTCTCTTCTTATAAAGTTCTTTGGTAGGAGTCACGGAATAAATCTTATCAATTTCCTTAATTTTATCCACCAATAAAGCAATATCTAAATATCTTTGTTTTCTTTTACCAACAGAATATGAGATAATTTGACCACGAATAAAAGCCTTAAAAGAGTCCCAAAGTATTCCTCTGTCGATTTCTTCAGTACAGTTTGTAGAAAAGAACAAGTCAATTTGCTGTTTTATATAAGTAATAAATTCTGGGTCTTGAAGCAAAGTAGCGTTAAGTCTCCAAGATCTGGTGTTATTGGAATAGTCCGAAATCTTAATAGATAACTTCAAAGGTGCATGATCCGAAATAGTAATAGAATCATATTTACAATCAATAACATCCATTAATAACCGATGATCAATAAGAAAATAGTCAATTCTAGAGTAGCTATGATATACATGTGAAAAAAAAGAAAATTCTTTATCTTTAGGGTTCAAAAACCACCATATTTCTGTAATTCCCGAGTCAACCAAAAATGAATTAATAAGTAGGGCTGATCTATTCGGAAGAGTGCGAATAGGTTTAGATCTATCCATCGAAGGATTCAAACAACAATTAAAATCTCCACCCATTATCAACATATATTCATTTAGATTAGGAAGAGAGGTAAATAAACATCTAAAAAATTCAGGGCAATCAAAGTTTGGAGCATAAATATTAACTAGAACAACTTTCCGATGGAAAAGTAAACCAGTTATCAACAAAAATCTACCCTGTGGGTCAGAGATAATTTCATGATGTGTAAACGATATTGAGGGATCTATAAAAATAGACACACCCCTAATTTTGGCGGTACAATTCGAATGAAATTGTTGACCCTTCCAGAACCTAAAAAAACGTTGATTATCCTCCCTCCTGATATGGGTCTCCTGTGCAAAGATAATATTAGCATTCAGTCTATGGAATACTTTAAATATTTTTTTGCGTTTAATCGGATGATTTAAACCATTAGTATTCCAGGAGATAAAGTTAACAGATCTATCCATCATACCAATATTAATTGTGTGTATCATAAAAGGTTAAAAAGACACATAACCCACAATTCAGGAAGGAGGAAAATTGATTCAGGAGCAGCCGGAGAACATGACACCTCAACAATATTAGTAATTTAAAGTCGGCCCATAAACTAAAAGCAAAAAAATAAAAAGCAAAAGCGTGAAAAAAGATCCCTACCCCCTCCCCCCACCCTTCGAAAAAAAGCCAAGCGGCAGGCGCATAATCTAATACTAATATTACCCCCATTTCAAGATGGCAGCTCTATAAAAAAAAAGATTAAAAGAAAACTATATATCACCCAAATTAAAATATAGAGTTGCAAAAAAAAATATATATCAATCAGAATAAAAAAAAACTAATATAATACAACAATCATTAATAAAAAAAAGGTATAAACGTCAAAATTTAAAAGTGTAATATACCTTTAAAAAAAAATCCCATATTCAAATACAAGATGACGTTTCGAGAGCAAAGACTTATGGGAAGAAGAAACGCCATTTTGAAAAAGCCATATTACTAAATACAAAAGTGAGTTCAGCGATCTGTTAAAAGACAAAATAACATTTAAAAAAAAGGGATATAATAAACAGTACAACATATATATAAAAAAAACCAAAAATCCAAAACATTCGTCCCATATCTGAGTACAGGCAAACAGATAAATGCTTGTAAAAAACAGAATCTTACGGGAAAAATAAACATCTTAAAAAAAAAGATAAATCATTAATGCAAAATATAAACATATATAACCAAAACAGAAAGAAAAAAAAGAATATTATCAAAATTAAAAAGAACATCTATAAACAATGATGCTAGTAAAAAAAACCGGACCCATAGATCAAAAAATAAAAAGTTATAACCCAACTTCATAGGTTAAAACTTAAAATAGAAAGATATCCTCTCTCCGAAAAATCTTCCACTTAACACATAGTTCAAGTTGCAGTAGAAGATCGAAATTCTTCAACAAATTTCTTCGCTTCTTCCAGAGTGTTGAAAAATCGTTGACTGTTGTCGGGCAGCACAATTCTAAGCTTCGCTGGGTACATTAAAGCTTGTCTAAGTCCAATCGAATGAATCTCTGCCATCACTGGTTTAAAAGCGATTCTGGCTTTCATTACTTCATAAGAATAGTCTTCAACAATTCGAAATTGAAAGTTTTTGTAGGAAATCATACCTTTTTTACGAGCTAATCGAATTAAAAGCTCTTTCTCACGAGGATAATGAAGGCGAACAATCACCGCTCGAGGTTTATCAGCCATAGACGAAAACCTCGCAACTCTGTGAGCACGGTCAATAACAGGTTTAGTTTGCAAACCTTCATCACCGAAAATTTCCCAGAGTAAATTAGAGAAAAATTCAGTTAAATCACCGGACTCAACTTTTTCGGAAAACCTGATAATACGCAAATTCTGTCTGCGAGATCGATTTTCGAGATCAGAAATTTTAAACTTATACTGATCTACAGTCTTAAGAGTCGATTGTACCTTCTTATCCAACACTTCAATTGTACGTACTTTTTCAACAATTAATTTTTCAAGAGTCGCCAACTTATCTTCATGCCGCTGAATAACCGATGCCTGCGACTGAAACTTAGTATCAAGCGATTTAACAGCTCCTTCAAGTTCAGACATTTTCGTGGTAAACGTGTTTTCCAAACTTGCCATTTTACTTTCCAAACTTGCCATTTTACTTTGCAGCTTGTTATCCAAACCTGCAAGTTTAGTGTCCAGAAGATTAGAAATTGTTTCAACAGATAAAGGCTCCTTAGACGATTTCTTACTTGTAGCCATTTTAAGTTCGGCAAAGTTAGATCAAATATAGTTTTAAAAGAAAAAAAAGTCAATCGAAAATATCAACTCATTTGATTAAATTCGAAAAGATTAGATTAAAGGGTGATTATAGTTAGAAAAGTGAAGAGCGCCTAAAAGGCAGATGTTTACGTCGCCATCTTGAAACTCCACCCCCCTAGTGTTGTTTGGCAACACGAGTGAATCTGCAGATGCTGGAAATAAATAAAAACACAAAATGCTGGCAGAACTCAGCAGGCCAGACAGCATCTATGGGAGGAGGTAGTCACGACGCTTCGGGCCGAAACCCTTCATCAGTACCTCCTCCCATGGATGCTGTCTGGCCTGCTGAGTTCTGCCAGCATTTTGTGTTTTTATTTAGTGTTGTTTGCTTGATGTTGAGCAGGTCAGTGTCAGCTAAATCAGGTGAGAGTGGGCAGTTGTGCAGAACATGTTCAATGTTCTGCACCCTTTCACCACACTCACAGGATTCGCTAGTCTTTAAATCCCACTTCACCATATCGTCTCCTGTCCTACAAGCTCCTGTTCTCGTTCTGTTGAGAGTGCACCATTTCCATCTGTCAAGCAGTGCCCCCGTCTGGCAACATTTCGGTGGGACATGCACAACACACTGGAGGAACTCAGTAGGTCGGGCAGCATCCATGGAAATGAACAGTCAATTTTTTGGGCAGAGACCCTTCGTCAGGACTGTTTACCTTTTTCAGTTTTTATTGTAGTGTTTCTTTGGATCTCTGGAGGAGCAATGCCTGCAAGTCTAAATGATGCTAGTGGGTGTGGGGCGCAGTGTGCCCATGATTATTCAGCAGGCTTCATTAAGCAACAGGTCTATTTTCTTCACATGGGCTGATCTGCCCCACACAGGTGCACAGTATTCTGCAGGTGCATAGCAGAGTGCTAGGGCAGTTGATCTAAGTGTGTGAGCATTAGCTCCTCATTTCGTGCCTGCTAATTTTTTCAAGAGAGAATTGCGCGAGCCAACTTTCCCTCAAACTTTTTGGATGTGTGTGGCAAATGAGAGCGTCCTATCCAGTGTCACACTCAGGTAAATTGGAGTCAGATGGTGTTCGAGCTCCTTCTCATACCAGAAGATCTTGAATTTCTGAGCTGCTTCTCGATTCCTCAGGTAGAATGCACACACTTGAGTTTTTGATGAATTTGGGTTCAGAGACCACTTTTCATAATACTGCTTTATTGCTTCGAGGACTGCTGTAAGTCGTACTTCAACTTCTTGGAAGGAGTTAGCTTGTGTTTCTATGCATAGGTCGTCTGCATAGGTAAACCTGCGTGTGTAAGGAAAGATTGGTTGGTCATTTGTGTAAACATTAAATAGTAGAGATGCCAGGACTGATCCCTGTGGTAGTCCGTTCTTTTGTGGATGCCTCCTATTCTTAATTCCATTCATTTCTACATAAAATCTGTGATTTTCTAGGAGGCTCCCTATTACTTTGACTGTCGTTTTGTTCTTTAACATTTTAGATAATTTCAGTAGAACGCCTCTGTGATTCACAGTGTCGTATGCTGCTATTAAGTCAATGAATACTGCCCCTGAAATTTGTCGCATTTCAAAGCCATCCTCAGTATACTGGGTTGAGTTCAGGACTTGACAGCAGCAAGAGCGGCTTGGCCTGAACCCAGCTTGGTCTGGTGTTAGAAGACCTTCGACTAAGAGGGATATTCTTTTCAGTATAAGTCTCTTGTAGAGTTTATAGAGGGTGCAGAGCAAGGAAATCGGTCTGTCATTTTTAGGAATGTTGAGGTCTTTTTTGGGTTTTAGGAGAATAACAACTTTGGCTCTTCTCCAGTTTTTAGATATTTTTAATGATCTTAGCCAGCAGTTAAAAAGGGACAGAAGCCAGTGGTGTGCTTTTGGTCCAGATGTTTAAGGAATTCATTAAGAATCCCATCTATGCCAGCAGCTTTGTTGGATTATAGCTGTGATACTTCATCCTTTAATTCTTCTAGGGTGAGAGGTGGGAAGTTGTTATTCCCATTTGAGAGAGCTGACTCCATCTCCTGATGTTGCTTTTTCTTTTGCCTCTATTCTTTATTATTTGGTCAACCATTTAGTATTAGTTGGTGGGCAACCTGATTGGGTGTTACAGCAGCAATTCTCTTTTCCAATATTTTTATTAGTTTCTACATAGAAGAATACAGAGTACGAGAAAGTGTATATAAAAGGTCAATAAAGATTAAAAAAAACCTAGCAATCACATTATATCTGTTCATAATAACAATCTTATTACCCCGTATTCCTATAAGTTAATCAATAGTTATATCAAACTATACTAATTTATTACAAAAAAAATAATCTAACCCCTACCAAGACTGAAGCTGTTCATTAAGGACAAAAGAAGGTAAAATACCTTCTCTTATAATAAAAATTAGTAATAGCCAAAATCTGAGTTTAAACAATGAATTTTTTGAAAATAATTCAGAAAAGGTCCCCACGTTGTTTGAAAGTCTTGACGAGATTCAGAAATTGAACAATGAATCTTCTCTAAATCTAAACATGACAAAACGTCGCATAACCATTGAGCATGAGAAAACATCTTTCCATTTAAACAAAAGCATCCTCCTAGCTATAAAATAGCTAAAGGCCAAAATATGTAAATCAGATGCCTTCAGCTTAATATCTTGTCCTGCAACAATATCGAATAGAGCCGTCAGAGGGTTAGGCTTAAAATTGACTTTAAAAAGTAAGGAAAAAGTTTGAAAAACTTCCTTCCAATATTTTTCAAGATTCGGACAAGTCTAAGACATATGAATTAATGAAGGTTCTCCATTATTATGTCTATCACAGTTAGGAGATATACCTGAATAAAAATGAGATAGCTTATCCTCAGTCATATGAGCTCTATGTACCACCTTAAATTGTATGAGGGAATGATGAACACATAGCAAAGAAGTATTAACCAGTTTAAAATTTTCATTCCAAGTTTCCTCAGATATTGATCTTGTTCCCAGAGATTCTTAAATTTTGTTTAAAGGAACATTCCTCATCTCCATTAACATACCATAAATGTTAGCTATTGAACCATTTTGAAAAGGCGTCAAACTAAAAATTACATCTGGTAAATTTTTATCTGAGCTTATAGGAAATGTACATAATTGAGATCTTAAAAAGTCTCTGATTTGTAAATATCTAAAAAAGTGAGTTTTGGTTAAGCTATATTTAGCTGACAACTGTTTAAATGAGAAAAGGTTTCCTCCAACAAACAAATCCTAAAAACATTTAATACCCAACCTGTCCCATTCTTTAAAAACTAAATCAGTCATGGAGGGTTTAAAAAAATTAGAATAAATGGGACTTGAAAGGGAAAATCTCAATAAACCAAAGTGTTTTCTAAATTGTATCCAGATCCTCAGAGTATGTTTAACTATTAAATTATCAGTTAATTTACTTACAAATAAAGGAAGTGAGGATCCAAGAAGAGAAATAATAGAAAATTTATTAACAGAGTTAGTTTCTAAAGAAACCATACCAGACAATCTACACAATTAATATAATATAGCCAAAATGTAAGATGTATTAATTGCCCAGTAATAAAAGCTAAATTAGGTAAGGCTAAACCTCCAGACTTTTTAGATTTTTGAAGATGAACTTTATTTAAACGAGGACATTTATTTTTTCATATATAAGAGGATAAAATAAAATAAAGAGAGTCAAAATAGGATTTAGGAATAAAAACGGGTAAAGCCTGAAAAAGATATTTAAATTTAGGAAGAATATTCATTTTAACAGAATTAATTCATCCAATCAACCAAATTGAAAGAGATGACCAATTTAATGATACATGATTCAATAAAGTAAGGAAGTTTTCTTTAAACTGGTGTTTGTAATTCTTAGTGAATGTTACACCCAAATAAGTAAATTGATTCCTTACAACTTTAAAAGGGAGATTAGTATTAATTGATACCAAATTAATTAAAGGAAATAATTCACTCTTAAGTAGGTTCAATTTATATCCTGAAAACTGGCTAAAACTGGCCTAGATGTAGAGCATTCAGTTGGGTCCTTGTTCTTCTTTAGGATAAGTGAAATAGAGACTTCATTGAAAGATTGAGGCAAGCTAACCAATTTGAAAGAATCCAGAAAGACTAACTATAACTTTAATGAAGAGAAAGCCTTATAAAATTCTCCAGAAAATCCATCTGGACCTGGGGACTTCCCCGAGTGTAATGAATTGCCTCGGCAATTCCGTCATAAGAAGTGGGTTGATCCATCTGTTTACATAGAAACATAGAAAATAGGTGCAGGAGTAGGGCATTCGGCCCTTCGAACCTGCACCACCATTCAGTATGATCATGGCTGATCATCCAACTCAGAACCCTGTACCTGCTTTCTCTCCATATCCCCGATCCCTTTAGCCGCAAGGGCCATATCTAACTTCCTCTTAAGTATAGCCAATGAACCGGCCTCAACTGTTTCCTGTGGCAGAGAATTCCACAGATTCACCACTCTCTGGGTGAAGAAGTTTTTCCTCATCTCGGTCCTAAAAGGCTTCCCCTTTATCCTTAAACTGTGACCCCTCGTTCTGGACTTCCCCAACATTGGAAACAATCTTTCTGCATCTAGCCTGTCCAATCCCTTTAGAATTTTATACGTTTCAATAAGATCCCCCCTCAATCTTCTCAATTCCAGTAAGTATAAGCCTAGTCGATCCAGTCTTTCTTCATATGAAGAAAGTCTGAAGAAAGACTTCATATGAAGAAAGTCTTTCTTTTTACAATTATCTGCAGAAAGTGCAGGGATATTTAATTGATCTAGAAAATTATTCATTACAATATTGTCTTTAGGTGAATGAGAACTATGAAGTTTAGAATAGAATTCTCTAAAGGTATCATTTATTTCAGAGTGATCAGTTGTCCTATCACCATTAGTTTTGCAAATTTCTTTAATATGTTGTTTAACTAGAGAAGCTCTTAATTGGCTGGCCAATACTTTGCCCGATTTATCTCCATGAATGTAAAATTGAGTTTTATCTTTAAGAAGTTTAGTTTTAATTGGATATGTTAACAAAAGATCGATTTTAGTTTTAACTTCAACACATCTTTTATATAAAACAGGATCTGGAGCTATAGCATATTTTCGATCTAATTGTTTCAATTGATTTGCTAATTCAACTCTTTTTTATTAGCTTTATTCTTAACACAGTATAAGAAATAATTTGGCCTCTAATATAGGCCTTGAAAGTATCCCATAGAATAAGATTAGAAGGCTCTTTTTTAATCTCTTCAAAAAACAAAATAATATGCCTCCAGAAATTTTTTAAATTCCTTATCAGATAAGAAAGTTGTATTAAAATGCCATATTCTGTTTGTTTGAAGAAGACCAGGGAGATTTAAAGTTAGAAGTCCAGGAGCATGATCTGAAACAGCAAGCTCTTTATATTCACAGGAACGAACTGATGGAATTTGACTATCAGTAAAAAAATAATCAATCCTGGAATATGTATGATGAACATGAGAAAAAAAATGAGTACTCTCTATCTAAAGGACGTAAGAAACAGCAAATATCAACAATACCACATTTCAATAAAAAATATTGAATAAACGAAGCTGATTTATTAAGAGACACTGGTTTAGAAGATGATCAGTCTAAAATTGGGTCTAGCCAGCAGTTAAAATCTCCTCCCATCAACAAAGAATAAAGACTCAGATCTGGTAAAAACGAAAAAATCGCTCAAAGAATCCTGGATCATTTACATTTGGGGCATGCACGTTGGCGAATACTATTAATTTATTATCTAGTTTTCCTGAAACTAGTAACGAAATGTCCATTAGTATCAGACACTACTTTATATTGGACAAAGGAAAGTGCATTATCTGTAAGAATCAAAACTCCTCTAGATTTGGCCTGAAAAATTGAATGAAAACAAAGTCCGTTCCAACGGCTAAAAAATCGTAGGTTATCACATTTGTGGATGTGAGTTTTTTGTGTAAAAAAAATAAAATAATAGTCTAAGAGTAGGTAAATCTCCTGGAGCAGATGGAATGCACCCTCGTGTTCTGAAGGAAGTAGCAGTGGAGATTGTGGAGGCATTAGCAATGACCTTTCAAAAGTCGATAGATTCTGGCCTGGTTCTGGAGGACTGGAAGATTGTAAATGTCACTCCACTATTTAAGAAGGGGGCAAGGAAGCAAAAAGGAAATTATAAACCTGTTAGCTTGACATCGGTGGTTGGGATGTTGTTGGAGTCAATTGTTAAGGATGAGGTTTAGGAGTACCTGGAGGCATATGACAAGATAGGCAGAATTCAGCATGGTTTCCTTAAAGGAAATTCCTGCCTGACAAACCTAGTGCAATTTTTTGAGGAAATTACAAGTAGGCTAGGCAAGGGAGATGCAGTGGATGTTGTGTATTTGGATTTTCAGAAGGCCTTTCACAAGGTGCCGCACATGAGGCTGCTAAACAAGATAAGAGCCCATGGAACTATGGGAAAGTTACATAGATGGATAGAGCATTGGTTGATTGGCAGGAAACAGAGAGTGGGAATAAAGGGATCCCATTCTGGTTGGCTGCTGGTTACCAGTAGTGTTCCACAGGGGTCCATGTTGGGGCCTCTTCTTTTTACGTCGTGTATCAACAATTTGGATTATGGAATAGATGGCTTTGTAGCTAAGTTTGCTGATGATACAAAGATAGGTGGAGGTAGCTAAGTGAAAAGTTGGCTAAAAAAAATTCGAAACCAGCTTCTGAGAAAAAAAATCCCCCCCCCCCCACCCACCTCCCAAAGAAGGAAAACTGACCAATAGAAAGCTGGCATCTACAACTACGGACAACCCCCCCCCAAAAAACCTGGTGATTGTTCCAATTAGTTACAAAGTTGTTTATATTCCAACCTAAACTAAACAATCTCCAGACTAGAAATTCAATTCTCATATGTCAAAAATACAAAAGGAAATTAGTTAGCTTTACCAAAAGTAAAAGAAACCATTATTCATACAGAAAGACATTAAACATTTAATCTTATATCTTCATGAAAAAACAGGCTAAGTAGTTAGCTTTCAAATTTAAAAAAAATCTTTTGGCTTCAGCGTTCAAATGAAACCATTTGAAGGGTCCATCTTTAATGAGATTCTCAGTCAAACTGGGTAGCCAAAGGACATGTTAAAACCCTTGTTAAAAAATTTCAACAAAGCTTGTTTACATTTAGCACGTTCCTGCATAACCTCAAGCAAATAATCTTTGAGAATCTAATATTCCACCCTATCCATAATGAATCATGACCCTTCGATGGGATTTGAGAATTAAAAGTTTCTCATTTAATCTTGTGTCTTCATGTAAGAACAAACTAACCAGCTGGCCTTCGGATTTTAAAAACCTCTGTGCTTCAGCAGTCAAATGAAACCTTTCGAAAGTACCGTTTTTAAGTGTGATTCTGAGATGAGCTGGATAGCGAAGGGAGGGTTTAAAACCATTGTTAAAAAACTCAAACATAACTTCTTTGAACTTAGCACGTTCCTGCATAACCTCAGGCGAGTAATCTTCAACAATTCTAATCCTGCCACCTCAAAAATTAATCATGCCTCTTCGACGAGATTCGCATATTAACAGTTCCTTTGTTTTATATTCATGAAAACAAATTATTACCAATCTTGGTCTATCTCTGTTAGGAATTATAAATACGGGAGACCTGTGAACTCAATCAATCATAGGCAAAGATGGCAAAATTTCCAGAAATAATTCTTGCAGAAAGTTTGCAAAGAATTCCATAGGATGATTACCTTTGATTAATTCTTCATGACCCAAAACCCGTAGGTTGTTACTTCTATTATTTTCTATGTTGATAATCTTCTGTCTTAACTTTTCGTTGGACTTCGATTGCTTTTCACAAAACTTTTGCAGTTTATCCACTTCCGTTTCCAGAGACGACAATTTTGCTTCACTACTTTTTATACGTTTATCGTATTCATTAAGAGTTTGCAGATTAGAATCCAATTTACCATCTATTTGTTTAAATTCAGGGCTGAATTGCTGAAACTTCTCAGAGGCTTCTCATGTATGACTTTGTAGCAAATCCATAATAGAATCCAAAGAAGCAGGAGGATCTTCATTTTTAGTACCTCTGCCACCCCTTGATGTAGCCATAATGGAAAAATATCACTTAAAAAGGAAGTTTCAAGACAGGTTGGAAATAGTAAGATAATTAGAGTTGGAGCAACGGGAGATTGCTGCTACCATCAGCCGCCACCAGGAAATCTCACAGCAACAATTCTCTGTGGTGATCTATTGTCTTCAGTTGAGTTTCCGAACAGTTGCCCATGCCTTCTTACTGTTCTTGGTCATGTCTGTGTTTTCTAACAGTTCCTGCCAATGCTGTTGTCTCTCTTGGCTCAGTAGGGGCAGAACTGACTCTCCCGTTTCAATTGTGTCTTGACCAAACGGGTCTTGGTCGTATAAGCTGACATACTCAACATAACTTTGCTTGATATCACTAGTCATTCATCTTAAATGGTGACACAAATGATTCAACAACAATGTGTTTAATCATATTATGTCTTTTTGAGTTTCAATTTTTAACCAAAAATGTTGACCATTGAGAATTTTTTTCAATATTACAAAATAGCAGATTGATTTTGCTTGTTTGTCCAGAGCTGACCACAAGCTTGGGAGAGAAGTATATCTTTCAGAAAATTGGGCAAAAGGAATGGTGCTTTGTGGCTGAGAGTTTTAAAAGGTCATTTTCCAGATTTGATTGGCAAATATTGTTCATTTCCGGTCCAAATGCTATTTTTACAAAAATAAATTTTTAGCTTTGGATTTCAGTTGTATTCATTTTCTGCTATCCAATTAAATGATTCAAAGAAGTCAAAACAATTCTTCATAAATAAATTGTGTATTTATGAAAGAATGTTTGATGTTGAATTATCAATGCACATTCCCATGACAGTAATAACACATCTCAATCCCCTTGTTTCTATGTTTTCCTTATTGGTTTTATTGTAATACTCCTTACCAGAGAAAATATATTGTATCATTGGAGGAGCTGTGAGAATAAAGTAGCAGCAATTTAGTAACTTATATTTTTCCTAATGTCTGCCTCAGTGGAATTATCAAAAACTTGACAGGCAGTGAGCAGTTGTGAATGAAAAATGTACTTTGAAAGTCAATTAAGAATTGCTAACAGAATTAACTCTTCTGCTCCCTGCAGATGTATTTACCGCTGATCTTTCTAAGTCTTGATTAAGTTGGTGAGTCACTGATGGCATAATGAAAATCATTAATGTAAATTAAATCAGAGATTGGATAGAGTTCTATTGGCAGTGGGATTAATGATCCAAGAAAAAGCTGAAGATGTCTAATTAAGTCTCTGATTTCCAAAACAGATTTTTGATTAGTATTGATTCAGAGCTCTTTTTCCATCAGGATATTTCTATTTCTTTATATTGATCATTTCATTGTAACCTTCATAAAAAATCTTACCAGACAGAGATGTCATGTTCCTAAGGATTTTAGTATAATGCTGAAAAAGAAGGCTTCATCTTAGAAACAGAGTGAAAGACTTAATCTTTTCCCCATTACTGCACACAATGTATAACACTACATAATACATTGCAAATCTTCATCTGATAACAAATTTTTGATTTCTATATTTGTATATGAGTAAGTAACTTTCTTAATCTCTGGGATATTGCACATTCTTTCAAGTAATTAATACTTCAATTCAAAGTAATCAATGTGATTCCAGGCTTCTTAATTCCAGTTGCAAGCTCTATTGATTTTCCAATGCTTTTCTTATTAATGTTTTTAAATATGATCTTTCAGCCTGAATCTCATGTACTTGAGGTGGAGGTGGGTGGGAGGATGGAGTCCACCTGTTTGTGTTAGTAAAGAAGTGATTCTCTAGCAATTTTATTTTAATAATGAAAGATATACCAACTAGTGGAGTGGTGGTGCAGCAACAACCTTGCACTCAACATCAGTAAGACGGAAGAGCTGATTGTGGACTTCAGGAAGGGTAAAACAAATGAACATCTATCATTCCTCATAGAGGGATCAGAAGTGGAGAGAGTGAGCAGTTTCAAGTTCCTGGGTGTCAAGATCTCTGAGGATGTAGCCTGGTCCCAACATATCGATGCAGCAAGACAGCAACTATACTTCATTAGGAGTTTGAAAAGATTTGGTATTTCAACAAATGCACTCAAACTTTTATAGATGTACCATGGAGAGCATTCTGACAGGCTGCATCACTGTCTGGACGGGGGGTGGGGGGGGGGGGGGGGAGATGCCACTGCATAGGACTGAAAGAAGCTGCAGAGGGTTATAAATTTAGTCGGCTCCATCTTGGGTGCTAGCCTACAAAGTACCCAGGACATCCTCAAGGAGTGGTGTCTCAGAAAGGCAGCAGCCATTATTAAGGACCACCAGCACCCAGGGCATGCCCCTTTCTCACTGTACTATCAGGTAGGAGGTACAGAAGCCTGAAGGCACACAGTCAGCAACTCAGGAACAGCTTCTTCCCCTCTACCATCTGATTCCTAAATGGACATTGAACCCATGAACACTACCTAGCTTTTTAATATATATTCTGCTTTTGCACTATTTTTAATCTATTCAATATACATATACCATAATTGACATATTTATTTTTATTATTTTTTCTTCTATATTATGTATTGCATTGAACTGCTGCAGCTAAGTTAACAAATTTCACAGCATATACTGATGATAATAAATCTGATTCTATTTAGTAAAACCTGGTTTGTAATTTAATTATAAACAGATTACTGTAATGCTTGAGTAGGAAATTGTACTTAAACCAGGTATTAACATCTGCTTACTTATATGAAAATTATTTGAAGTCGTCAGAAAACTGAGGCTATCACAATGTGAAGATAGGTGGAAGGGCAGGTAGTGTTGAGGAAGCCAGGAGTCTGCAGAAGGACTTAGACAGATTTGGAGATTGGGCGAAGAAGTGGAAGATAGAATACAGTGGAGGGAAGTATATGGTCATGCACTTTGGTAGAAGGATTAAGATTATTTTCTACATGGGGAGAAGATTCTAAATCAGAAGAGCAGAACGACTTGGGAGTCCTTGTGCAGGATTTCCTAAAGGTTAATTTGCAGGTTGGGTCAGTGGTAAGGAAGGTAAATACAATGATAGCATTCATTTCAGGGGGATTATAATACTTGGTTACTTGGAGACTTATGATAAAATAAGTCAAAGTCAACATGGTTTCTGTCTAGGAAAATCTTGCTTGACAAATCTCTTAGAGTTCTTCCAGGAATTAACAAGCAGCATGGACAAAGAAGAGGCAGTGGATGTCATTTACTTGGATTTTCAGAAGGTTTTTGATAAAGTGCTACACATGTGGCTGTTTAACAAGATAAAATCCCATGGCATTACAGGAAAGATACTCGCATGGAATAACTGACAGGCAGGTAGCAGCGAGTGGGAATAAAAGGGGCCTTTTCTGTTTGGCTCACAGTAACTAGATGTGTTTCTCAGGGGGTCAGTATTGGGACCGCTACTTTTCACATTGTTTTTCAATGATATATCAATTACAGTATGCATATATTGAATAGATTAAAAATAGTGCAAAAGCAGAATATATAATAAAAAGCTAGGTAGTGTTCACGGGTTCAATGTCCATTTAGATAATGGAATTGTTGGCTTTATGGAAAAGTTTGCAGATGATGCGAAGATGGATGGAGGGTTAAGTGGTGCTGAGGAAGTAACGTGATTGCAGGACTAAGACAAATTGGAAGAATGTGCAAAAAAATGGTAGAATACAGTGTTGGGAAATGTATGATAATGCATTTTGATAAAAGGAACAAATGTGCAGACTATTACCTAAATGGGGGAGAAAAGGAGTCCTTGTGCAAGATTCCCAGTAAGTTAATTTACAGGTTGAATCTGTGGCAAAGAAGGCAAATGCAATGTTGGCATTCATTTCAAGTCAAGTCAAGTCACTTTCGACCATAACTGCTGGTACAGTAGTAAAAATGAGACAACGTTTTTCAGGACCATGGTGTTACATGACACAATATAAAAACTAGACTGAACTACGTAAAAAACAACACAGAAAAGAAAACTACACTAGACTACAGACCTACCCAGGACTATATAGATTGCACAAAACAGTGCAGGCATTACAATAAATAATAAACAAGACATTAGGGCAGTAAGGTATCAGTCCAAGTTCTGGGTATTGAGGAGTCTGATTGCTTGGGAGAAGAAACTGTCACATAGTCTGGTCGTGAGAGCCTGAATACTTTGGTGCCTTTTCCCAGGCAGCAGGAGGGAGAAGAGTTTGTATGAGGAGTGTGTGGGGTCCATCGTAATACGGTTTGCTTTGCGGATGCAGCGTGTAGTGTAAATGTCCATAATGGCGGGAAGAGAGACCCCAGTGATCTTCTCAGCTGACCTTACTATCCACTGCAGGGTCTTGTGATCCAAGATGGTGCAATTTCCGAACCAGGCAGTGATGAAGCTGCTCAGGATACTCTCAATACAACCCCTATTTCAAGGGAAATAGAATATAAAAGCAAGGAGATAATGCTGATGCTTTATAAGCTGCTAGTCAGGCCACACTTGGAGTATTATCAATAGTTTTGGGCCAATATCTCAAAAGTTGTGTGTTGTCGTTGGAGAGGGTCCAGAGGAGGTTCACAAGGATGATTCCAGGAATGAAGGAGTTTACATATGAGGAGCATTTGGCAGCTCTGGAATTCAGAAGAATCTCATTGAAACTGACTGAATGTTGAAAGGACTAGATAAAGTGGATGTGGAG
Source organism: Hypanus sabinus (assembly GCF_030144855.1). Lineage (NCBI taxonomy): Eukaryota > Metazoa > Chordata > Chondrichthyes > Myliobatiformes > Dasyatidae > Hypanus > Hypanus sabinus. The sequence continues at coordinate 133,531,293 of NC_082707.1, forward strand.
AGGATGTTTCCTATGACAGGAGTATCCAGAACTAGAGGGCACAGCCTCAAAATTGAAGGGCAACCCTTTGGAACAGAAGTAAGGAGGAATATTTTAGCCAGAGAGTAGTGAACCCCTGCCACAAACAGCTGCGAAGGCTGAGACTGTGGTTATCTTTAAAGTGAAAATTGATAATTTCCTGATTGGTCAGGGCAAAAAGGCAAGTGTACAGGATTAAGTGGGATCCAAGTCAGCCATGATGATATGGCGGAGCAGACTCAATGGACTGAATGGCCTAATTCTGCTCCTATGTCTTATGGTATTAATATAAGAGCAAGGGGGCGTTCCTGAGACTTCATAAGACATTGGTCAGATCGCAAATGGAGAATTGTGAACAATCTTGGGCCCCCTTATCTAAGATTGCTGACGTTGAGAGAGCATCCAGAGGAGGTTGACGAGAATTATTCCGGGAATGAAAGGGTTAACATGTACGGAGCATTTGATGGCTCTGAGCCTTTATTCACTGGAATTTAGAAAAATGAAGTGGGGGGACTCATTGGAGCTTATCAAATATTGAAAGTTCGGTGTGGAGAGGATGTTTCCTATAGTGGGAGAGTCTAGGACCAGAGGGCACATCTCCGAATAGAGGGATGTCCATTTAGAACAGAGGTGAGGAGAAATTTTCTTTACACAGTAGGTGGTGAATCTGGAATTCATTGCCATTGTTGGCTGTGGAGGCCAATTCATTAAGTATATTTGAAGCCGAGGTTGATACGTTCTGGATTTGGCAGGGCATCAAAGATTATGGGAAGGCAGAAGAATTGGGTTGAAAGGGATAATAAATCAGCCATGGTAGAATGTCAGAGCAGAATCACTAGGCCAAATAGCCTAATTCTGCTTTGAAGTATGTCTTATGTAGATTAGAGATCTCAAATTTCCATTCACATTTGGTAAAGATTCCAGTATCTGATCAACCATTAAACAAGACAAGTAAATTCAGGAACTCGAGAGGAATAAATTAACAAACATTTGTCCTGCACCTCCTTAAAGATGTTGAGGACACAGGAATAGGATGATAAAGATGAATTGAGGTATAAGATCAACCATGATCTTACTGAATGTTAGAGAAAATGCACAAGACTATACAGTATACTCCTGTTTCTGTTCTTACTCTCACGTTTTAGATTATTTCAGTTCTTGGAGATGTTGCAGAGGAGATATGCTCATGTTCTAACTGAATGTGGGTCATAGTTTGGAGCTAGCAGAAGGATTGATGAAGCCAAACTTGTTCTTAGGGGAGAGAGATTTACAAAAATATTAAATAGAATAATCAGAACCATATACAAGAGAACATCTGCAGGTGCTAGAAATCTGAGCAACACACATAAAATGCTGAAGGAGCTCAGCAGGCCAGGCAGCACCTATGGGAAAAAAAATACAGTTGGCATTTCGGGCCGAGACCCTTTGGCAGGACTGGAGAAAAAAAAGCTGAGCAGTACATTTAAAAGGTGGGGGGAGGAAAGAGAGAAACACCAGGTCATAGGTGAAACCTGGAGGGTGAGGGGTGAAGTAAAGAGCTGGGAGGTTAATCGGTGAAAGAGACAGAAAGCCATGGAAGAAAGAAAAAGAGGAAAGCGATAGGTGGGCAAGGAGATGTGGTGAGAGAGGGAAAAGGGTATGGTGAAGGGGGTGTGAGGGGCATTACCAGAAGTTTAAGAAATCGGTGTTTATGCCATCAGGTTAGAGACTACCCAAACGGAATATAATGAGTTGTTCCTCCAACCTAAGTGTAGCCTCATCACAACAGTGGAGGAGGCCATGGATGGACATATCAGAATATGAATGGAAAGTGGAATTAAAATGGGTGGCCACTGGGAGATCCCACTTGTTCTAGCAAACAAAGTGTAGATGCTCAGCGAAGCAGTCTCCCAATCTATGTTGGGTTTCACCGATATACAGGAGGTCACACTAGGAACACTGAACAGAGTAAATAACCCCAGCAGACTCACAAGTGAACTGTTGCCTCACCTGGAAGGACTGCTTTGGGCCCTGAATGGTAGTAAGGGAGGAGGTGTAGGGGTAGACATACCACTTGTTTTGCTTGCAAGGATAAGTGCCAGAAGGGAGGTCTGTGGGGTGGGACGAATGGACAAGGGAGTCACATAGGAAGTGATCCCTGTGGAAAGCAGAAAGTAGAAGAGAGGGAAAGATGTGCTTGGTGTTGAGATCCTGTTGGAGGTGGCAGAAGTTTAGGAGAATTATGTGCTGGACATGGAGGCTGATGGGATGGTAGGTGAGGACAAGAGGAACCCTATCCAGGGTAGAGTGGCAGGAAGATGTGGTAAGAGCAGACATGCGTGAAATGGAAGAAATGCAGTTGAAGGCAGCATTGATGGTAGAGGAAGGAAAGCCTCTTTCTTTGAAAACGGAGTGTGATTTATATCCTTCTAAATCAATTAGACACTTTAGTAGTCACTCCTTATCCATCAGTCCACCAATATTTTGGACTTAATATTTCCTTTAGTTACAAAAGAATATTAATACTACATATGTAATAAGTGTAACCCTCTCACCAGGTTCGTATACAAACCTGGTACGTTAGCTAATAGCCATGTGACTCAGTGGTGAGAAGGCCGCCGTTCATAAACAATATATGTCTAGGGTCAGACTGATTTGGAATTCAATAAAACAGGAACGTTCGGATGTTCCGATTAAGGAACATTGATTGTAGTGAGTACTGAGTAAATACTGGTCCGTGCAATGTTACCATTCGCCAGAAAATTAACAGATGGTATAAAATTATAAAGAAATGTATCTACCAAATTTATAGTTACAGAAATAAGAAAAGAAAAGGGCCCATTACAGTTAAACCAGTCCAATATGGACATAAACTTTGAAGCTCATTTCTGGAGTAGTCAAATGTATCACTTTACTCACACGCTGAACGCACATTCTGCACGAAAGACACCAGCCAATGTTCAAACCTCCCTCAAAGCAGCAGCTCTCTCGGGGGTATTAGCACTTCCCCCTTGGAGCCATTAATCCGCACAAAGCACTTCTTACAATGGGGTCTTGCCTTCGAATGGCATTCTCTGGCATCTTCCCTTGTACCCTGCTTAGCAGCGTCCACCAAAATACCCCAAACTAAACTACCGTCCTTCAGAAAATTGATCCCACCCATCTCTCCTGAATCTTCCACTGGGCAGTCAGTTACAATTAGCTGGCACAACATTTCTAAGGTGGACAACATGGTTCCTTACCTTTAGCTGAAACCAAAGCCAAAACACTATTACTAAGCAAACACGAGGAAATCTGCAGATGCTGGAAATTCAAACAACACGCACAAAATACTGGTGGAACACAGCAGGCCAGGCAGCATCTATAAGGAGAAGCACTGTCGACGTTTCGGGCCAAGACCCTTCGTCAGGACTATTAGTAACACTATTACTAACATTGCTTTTGCAGAAAACTGCTAAACTAAAAATACCTCACAACATAGCAGTAGAAATTTTAACCAGGACATTACATAAGCAATAAGCCTGAATCAAAAAAAGAATCCATCAAGCCAGTTTGACAGACACTAAGAAAGAATCCATCAACCTTGTTCTCAAAAGTGATGGAATAGGCGTTCAGTCATTAACGAACATTCTCATGTTAATGGTTACTGACACTAAGAAAGAATCCAGCTGCAGGCATTAACGGATGTACAGTATTTTCCTTGTACAGACACTCTACATGCTACAAGCTCAGAAAGAGTTAAATTGTGCTTTTGGACTGTTGAGACTTTCATTCAACATTTACAAAATTTAACACACCGAGTGAGTTGTTATAGTCTTGAATTCAGTACATCAAAGGATGAAGGAGGCAGATTCTTGTAGTAAATTCCAAAACTAAATTGAATACTACTTAAATGGTAAACATTTAAAGGGCCATAGGGCAAAGAAAGGAAGGTAGAATAAGGTGAATCTCCCATTCCAAGACCACGCAGGGAAAAGATCAACATTTTTCCTATATTTATCATCTACTGTATTGATATTTCAGTTTTGTTTGTAAAATAAAAAACTTGTGTCAGTAGTATGTTAATTCTTAAGAACTAGTTAATTATAGTAATAGCTTTTCAAATGAGAAATTATTTAATTAATAATAATCCAAAGCACTTTATATTAGCTTAGATCTAATTTCTCGAAAAAACCTGTGGTTTTAAATCTAATAAGTTTACCATACTTCTTTATGTTGTGTATTTTTCATGATCTTATAAGATCTCTTAACTATCAGCAATAAAGCTTTATGGTTACTGTGAACCATCCTTGGTGTAGAGTGAAATGTCTGCAAATATTTGAATTATTGCTCAGAGACACAACTAGTTGTTTCCAATGGAAGCCAACTGATAACTGCTTATTCCAATAAGTCAAATGTTCAATCAAAATTCAGCAATACGTTCCTGGAAAGAATTATTTCTAGTAGTAGCAGACTATTTCACACTGAAATTCTTAACACATATATATTGTGCCAGTGGATCAGTTTATTCAACTGAAAATTAAACTATACAGTGCCATTTTCCTCTCCCAATTTTTCCCAAAATATTTTCCATTTCATGCCCAATAAATTCTTTTTTGAAAACCCTAATTCACTCAGTCGTAAATGTTTTGGAACAGTGCCTCTTTATCACATTCTTCTATGTTCTTTTCTCAATATTCAAATTATATGGTCTTCCCCTGTTCTTGAACTATCTGCTAATGCTCTATTTATTCTGTCTAAACCTTGACATGATTTTGTATGCCTCTACATGGCCTCTCAACCTTCATTGCTCCAACAAGAATAACCTCAGCTTCTCCAGTCTATTCTTGAAGATTTAAACTGCCACCCCCAAAGCCCTCCTGTAAATTTCTTCTAATAGAATAGAACTTGGTTGCCATTGCTCAAGAAAATGAGATTGCGGTGCTACTTCAGGCTGTGCAAAACAGATATTTGTAATGCATACAGTATAGCTTAAGTTAAAAAAAATTCCTATATTTACCCGCAACAAGTGACTATGATAGGCCATAACACTCAAGGGCCGTTGGCAAGCTGGGATGTAGAAGTTTTCAGCTGCAGAAGAGCCCTTGAGAAGAAGTTGTTTTTCAGTGTAACTGTCTAACCAAGATGGGTCTTTACTGATGTTATAAGCGCACCATAGGCATTGAGAGTTGTAGATTGTCTACAGGTCCGGAGTTGAGTTCCAATGATGTGTTGAGCCATTCTCATCACCCGTTGGAGTACTTTGCGATCTGTCTTGCTGCAGCTAGAGTACCACACAGTCATTCCATGTCAGTATGCTCTGTACCACACATCAGTTAAAAATTGGCCAGCATTTTGAGGTAGATTAGCTCTCCTTAAACAACTCAGGTAGGATAGTCCCTGTTGTGCTTTCCTTACTATGGAGGTATGTTGCTGGACCAAGAGAGTTCCTCAGTGATCTTCATCCCCAAAAACTTAAAACTGCAGACCCTTTCCACTACACCATTTATGAATAGTGGTGCTTCTTTGGGACCTCTTGCCTTCCTGAAGTCAATAATCATTTCTTTTGTCTTCTTTATGTTGAATGATAGGTTGTGGTTCCTGTACCAATCAGACAGTTTCAGCACCTCATCTCTATATGCAAATTCATTATTGTTTGTGATTAGGCCAATTTGATGATTAAGTTTGTAGTATGAGCAGAAGTTCAGTCATAGGTGAAGGGAGAATAGAGAATTGGGTTCAGTACACATCCCTGAGGGTTGTGGGGGCGGGGGTTGATGTACATTTGCCTTGTTTCACTGTCTGGGTATGATTAGTGAAGAAGTCCAAGATCCAATTATAGGTTGATGTGTCAAGAACTAGATTGTGGAGCTTGACGGTCGGCTGGTTTGGTAGTATGGTGTTAAAAGCTGAGCTGTAATCAATGAAAAGTATTCTTATGTAGGTGTCTCTGTGCTCCAGGTGTCCCAAGCTATGAAGGATGATAGAAATGGCATCTTCAGTTGATTTATTCAAGTTTAGGCAAACTGGGCTGGTCCAAGGTAGCTGGGATTACGTCCTTGATGTGGGACATGACCAATCTTTCCAAGCACTAGGTAACTATGGGAGTGAGTGCCATCGGTCTGTAGTCATTAAGACATATTACAGCTGATGTTTTGAGGACTGGTATGACATTTGCTGCTTCAAAGCATGCCGGAACCATAACCTGATACAGCGAAGGGTTGAAAATACCTGTCAGAACTTCGGCCAGCCGGTTAGCGTTTCTAAGACTTTTCATCCTTATAGTTTGATTACACTAATTTGACAAGACACTGCAGTTGTGGCTGAATTAGTGCCTTATTTAATTCCTAACAATCTGCTAGAGGAACTTCATGAATCAAGCATGCCCGCCCCACCCCCAAATTACCCTCTCTGTTCTCAGTTCCATTGCAGGGTTACTAGACACATTGAGTTCCTTCAAATGATCGTTTGTTGCTCCAAATGCCAGCACTGAAATCTTTTGTGTCTTCTTATTAAGTTCCTTTTCTGCTCCTCCATTAAGTCATGATGCTTTTATAGATTTATGCACACATGTACCTTGGTTCTTCTATTCTTCTACACCCTTAGTGAACATAAGATTCTCTCTCCTCTGTCTGCCGAACTAGCTCCATACTAAATTTAGTTTGTCACTTGCCTGTCCCCATTCTTCCAGCTGCTTATGCTCCTTTGAGTTCCATTATTTCTTCCTCACTGTAACCAGACCATTAAACACAAGGTTGTTTACAAAATTTGGAATTTTATCCTCCATATCCTAATTTAAAAATGCATAAGTTTTGGCACTGAGGCATACTTACCATTATCCACTCTGGAAACTCATATGTTCACCTTGACATCAGCTTTTTCTGTTTCAGCCTCTTACCACTCCACTTGTTCTGTGGACTTCAGCTTTTTATGTAGGACTTTGTGAAATGTCTTCTGAAAATCCATATAAAGATCTACTGCACTTATTTTATCAATTTGTTATCTCATTGAAAAAAAACCATTGTGTTTGACTTGTGCTATTTGTCTTGAACTTCTCCAATACCTGTTATTGTTCCTTAGAATATAATTTCTAACAGGTTGGCTACCAGTATGATTGAACTTGTCAACCTGAGTTCCAGAACGTGACCTTGCAGCAGAAAAATAACCTTGGAAACTGTGCAAACCTGTTGAAAAACATCTAAGTTATTCCATCTTTCGAACCTAGAACTTTCTGTTATGTTTTGTGCCAGACTAGAATCAATTGTAATAATAAAGACCCCAACTTCTGATTGACATAAGACTAAGAAAATTAAGTAAAGTGATTGATCTATGATCTTATAGGAAGTTGGAAAAATCTTAGTAATTTTAAATGTTCATCAACATCATTGTTGCTCCAATTTTCTAGCACAGTGGTTACCGATCTTGTACTGATAATTTTATTCAAATTGGAGCAAAATAGTTCTTGGAACAATTATGAGGGAATGTGGTGGGAAAAAATATGAAAGTATACTGTACAAACTCAATTACATAAGATAGATAGATACTTTATTGATCCCAAAGAAAATAGTAGCAATCTAAGTGCACAGTAGCAATCTAAGTGCACAGATATACAAATATTAGAAGAGAAGTAAGAAAGAATTTAAAAAAAGGTTACCTCTAACAGTCTAATAGGAGGGATCATCACTTCCCCAGCTATAGGGTGATGCATTATAGACCCTAATGGCCAAAGGTAAGAATGACCTCATATAGCACTCTTTGGAGCAGCACGGTTTTAATCTATTACTAAAAGTGCTCTTCTGTTCAGCCAAGGTAACATGCAGATGGTGAGAAACATTGTCCAGAATTGCCAGGATTTTCTGTAGGGTCGTGACATAAGCCTGAGGTTGGTCTAACATCATTCACGGACAAGAATTGTGAATGGCCCTGCGGTTTCTCTGTATTGAAATATGACGGTTTGATTTCCCACTAAGATTCCCGTGAATATCAGTAACATTTATAAGATGGAAGCAAAAAGGGATTTAAGACTATGATTTAGATACTTCAATGGAATCTATCTTATTCTCACTTTTATATCTTAGAGATCTTCTGAATTTCAGTGGATGGGACTAATACATTTCAAATGTAAACAGAAATCTCTGGGAATAGCTAAGCATCAGAAAAGAGTAGAACAATTCAGGTCTGACTGCATGAACAAAAAGGGAATTAGGCCAAATCAAGTAGCATAAATAGAGAGAATAGTGCAGGACAGGCTATGTGAGAGGAGAAAGAAACAATGCAGGGGAGGCTGTATCAGTGAAGGGAGAATCAATACAGGACGGTTCAAAGTAAAATTTATTATCAGAGTTGATGCATGTCACAATCGTACAACCCTGAGATTCTTTATCCTAGGCATACTTGACAAATCTATAGAACAGTAATTGTAAACAGGATCAATGAACAACAAACTGCAAATGCAGGCCACATGAGTGGAGAAAAGCAATGCAGGGCAGGCTGCATCAGTGAAACGAGAAACAATGCGGGACAAACTGAATGAGTGGAGAATGAAACACTGTGACACAGGCTGCATAAGAGGAAAAGCAAGGTACTACATTTTATTTTCAAGCACCAATCTTTAAACACTCATCAGAATCTCATTTCTAATTTTGTGGTGTTTGTTAATGTTTGGATCCTGGCAAGTTCCTTATTTCACAAGTTCTTTTCCATCCATATGGTAGTTTCTTTAACTCTGGCAGTAAAAAGGCAACACAGCCTGCTATAAAACCATTTTGGATCTATCCTTTTGTTTAGACATATTCTATCAATTCAGGTCTGACTGCATGAACAAAAAGGGAATTAGGCCAAATCAAGTGATAGGTGGTCCTCACCTATCACCCTACCAGCCTACAGATCCAACGCATAATCCTCCATAACTTCCGCCACCTCCTACATGATCCCACTACCAACCACATCTTCCCCTCCGCCCACTCTCGGCTTTCCGCAGGAATCGCTCCCTACGCGACTCCCTTGTCCATTCATCCCCCCCATCCCTCCCCACGGACCTCCCTCTGGTAACTCATCCCTGCAAACGGAAGAAGTGCTGCACCTGCCCCCACACTTCCCTCACCACCATCCCAGGCCACAGAGTCCTTTCAGGTGAGGCACCACTTCACCTGCGAGTCAACTGGGGTGATATACTGTATCCAGTGCTCCTGATGTGGCCATTTATACATTGGGGAGACCCGCCGCAGACTGGGAGACCATTTCGCCAAACACCGGCACTCGGTCCTCCAGTAGTGGCGGGATCTCCCTGTGGCCACACACTTCAATTCCAAAGACCACTTCCACTCCAACATGTCTGTCCATGGCCTCCTCTACCATCAAGATGAGGCCACACGCAGGTCAATGGAGCAATACCTTATCTCCCACCTAGGTAGCCTCCTTCCTGCCAGCATGAACATCCAACTCACTGACCTCCGTTGATACCCCTGCCCCCCACCCTTACCCCCATCCCTATCTATTATTTTAGTCTGGTTCTCCTTCTCTCTCTTTTTCCCCCCTCACTATAATCTCTCCCCCCAGCCCTACCTTTCTTACTCTTTTATTTCCCATAATTCTCCACCTTCCCCCTAGCCCATTTCCCTCCAGCCTATCACTTCCCAGCTCTCTACTTTATCCCTCCCCGCACTTCTTATCCCCCCTCGACCGTCCCATGATACTTCACTCCTGATGAAGGGTTTCGGCCTGAAACGTCGTTATTACCTCCTCCCATAGATGCTGTCTGGCCTGCTGAGTTCTGCCAGCATTTCGTGTTTTTTTAATTTATTTCCAGCATCTGCAGATTCACTCGTGTTGCCTTCTATCAATTATTATTTACTTTTTTCATTCACCCTCTATCCTTTGTCCCAGTTCAATACACGGCACACACAACACACACATGTGCAAATGGTTTCTTTTAGCACATTGCTATCATCTGCATAATCAATGTTCCTCTCCCTACAGACAGCAAGGACCACATATATATTGGATGCTAAAAACTAAAGCTGCATAATTTCATTCTAGATCTCTATTTCTACCTGACTCACATTCCTGTTAATGATAAGCCTCTTAGATCAAGATGTCTTGTTAACTCCTCCCCTCTGTTTTATGACAGTGCCAAAAGCTAGTTATTCAGTTGAGCATTATTGATTCAAGTTTATAGAGATGCGGATGCAGACAGTAGACGTGATTGTTTGGGATCACATTGGTCTCCTGTGATAGCCACATACTGCACTACCAGTTGTGCCAATCCTTTCAATTTTTTTTCATTTGTACATTTTATTTGAACTTTTTAATAAAATTCTTGGACGTTTGATATTTGTTTTGTTTTAACTTGTTTCTCTAGAATATATGCACTCTGTAGTTACTTTATTAAGTATACCTGTACACCTGTTCTTAAATGCAAATATCTAATCAGCCTATCATGTGGCAGCAACTCCAATGCATAAAAGCATGCAGATATGTCATGAGGTTCAGTTATTCTTCAGACCAAACATCAGAATGGGAAAAACGTGATCTAAGTGACTTTGACTGTGGAATAATCATTGGTGCCAGACGGAATACTGGTGCTTTGAGTGTTTCAGGAACTGCTGATCTCCTGAGATTTTCATTCACAGCAATCGCTAAAGTTTATAGAGAATGGTTCAAAAAGTAAAAAAACAAGTCAGTCAGTGGCAGATCTGTGGGTGAAAATGCCTTGTTAATGAGAGAAATCAGAGGAGGCTGGCCAAACTGGTCAAGCTGATAGGAAAGTGGCAGTAACGCAAACAACCACATGATATAAAGTATACTAACTGTTTCCTGTTATTTGGCTAAACTGATATATTATTTTCTGTCAAACTTTTTTTTCAATTTTCAATCAAATATTTTTTAACCTAAACCGTCCTTCTTGCTATTGCTGCCTTGTCCTTTTTCCAAGTCTTTCCTTTTATCCCTTCACATTTTTTGTATTTTATGGCTAAATCTTTCAACACAAACTTCACTGTCTGATCTCTCTCTCCCTCTGTCTCACCCTCTTCTCTTTCAACCTCTCCCTCTTAATCCTTGTACAATTCCATTTAACCCAAACTCTCCCTGTTTCCCACTGTCTCAGTGCCATCTATCATTTTGTTGTTCTGCTCTTGCTGTCTCCTGCCTCCTGCTCTTTCAAGCCACCTTTTTATCTGCTCTGTGCTCTCAGTACTGGCCATCTGCATCTCTCTCCCTCATTGACGAAGAGTCTTGGAACTGAAACATTAGCTGTTTCTCTTTTCACAGATCTTACCTGACCAGCAGTGTGGTTCCAGAATTTTGTTTTTATATTTTCCATAATAGACATAGTAGATCATTTGGCCCTTCGAGCCTGCACTGCCATTCTGAGATCATGGCTGATCATCTACTATCAATACCCAGTTCCTGCCTTGTCCCCATTTGACCCCATTATAACCCCATTTCATTCTCACCAGGGTTTGTTGGCTCTTTAGCTGCTCCTTATACCCACTCTCTCAGTTGCTCTTTTTAAGCCAAGGTTTGCTGAAGTTCCTGTAATATCCATGAGGTGCCACAGAATGTTTATGGTATAATTTGAAATCAACCAAACAGAAGATTAAACTTTAAGTCTTCCCTGGATTAGATTTGTGCCTGTGGGTCTTTTTAGGTAATGTTTATGATGGAGTATTTTTGATGTGTTTACTATATTTACCTCTGCTATTTGATGTAAAAACAAAAATGGCACTCTATAGTTCTGATCGTTTCAATGACGTATTTGATGTAATTGAATGGTTGGCAATATATGAGATGTTGATGTGAGACTGGCTACAGTGAAAAGTGACAATGTAGTGGAGGCTATAAATTTTAGGTACAATTCTGGTTATCTAGTAGTTGGAGATAAGGTGTAGTACATAAGGTTAATTCCATAATTAGAAAATAGATTGAAAGATGCATTCACTGGCCATGAGACACATGAAACCTTTGAATATTATGCAGCACTAAATTTGTGTGTTCAAGCATTGAGTTCCACTACTTTCTGCCCCCTCTGCCTTTGCAATAATTATCAGGGGGACCTCCTAACTCACTGGGGGGGGGGGGAATCAGGTGTTTCACCTACTCTGTACCTCCTCCACCAAAGCTTCCAGTATCGTGCGAGAAATGTATTGAATCATCTTGAAAAATCCCACAGGTTTGAATGAATTCCAGATTGTCTATCAACACCACTGTAGCCACCATACAGGCTGTTGTTAATTAGTGGTGGTGAGCTTCAAGTGATGCCAGCCACCCACAAAATTAGGTCCTTATTAAGACAACAAGTCATTGAATAGTGCAATTTGACTGGTTGCAAGTAACAATAATGTGCATGACTAAGAAGCTTGTTGCTTGCTTTGGAAATAACAAGTGATGGTGTCACAAGCTTTATGCCTGTTTTTGGGCCTATGTAAATTTTTGCTTTTCAATAGTAGTACACTGAACTGAACATATGATTATTAAGCATGATTTAAATTCATTTAACAAAAAATTGAGTAACACATTCTAGGTAACAGTTATGATGACTAGGGAGACATTTTGATATTTACCTAAGTTCTAAGTAATAAATTTTTAGCTTGTTGCTATTGGGCATGTAAGCTAAAATAATGTGTTGATTTGATGTGCTAATTAATTAGTCTCCATTATAATAAGGCCCTCCTGATCTTGTATCCATAATTCTTCAATGTCCTACAATACCTCCCATGAATTCCATGCTGCAATTAATTCCTTTATCTTGACTCCATATTCTCAAGTATCATTGTTTTCCTGGGTGTTCAGCCTTTTTTATTCCTGCTCCAAACTGAACCCTCTTTTATCTTAAACTTTAATCCCTTTTCAGTATGTCAACTTCACTCATTTCTCACTGGTACTCTGTGCATTGTTCTGTGTTTCCCATTCTAGGTTCTCTGGAAAACATAATTGTAATAGTCTCAGCCCATGCTTCCAAGGATTATTTTATGGAATATGCTGCCCTGTTTAAAATCCTATCTCCTCCCTGTCTTAACAAACAATCTGCAAGAGGAGCACAGCAGGTCATGTCAAATCTTGAATGGGATGAAGGAAAAAATTGTCTCTTGCTTCTCCTTCCTGATACAGCATTACTGAGTAACCAGAATGGGAACAGGTGGTTTCAGGTTTCTCAGTGTTCAACTGTAAAAATTCTGGTACATCCACATCTTAATGTCTTATCGTCAGCAAGGAATTAAGCAGGAATGACTGCCATATTAGGGCAGTTCATCATGGGTGAAGGAAGACAATGTGATTAAAAATGTTTTTTATATGAAGTGAGTTGTGGCAGATAGTGCTGCCCACACACAAATGTAAGGACTATTTTTTTTAAAGTTGAATTTTCTGAAACTTGATAGGAATCATGAGGTTATAAATGTACCAATGTGGATAAAGATTTAGAACCACAAACAATCTGCTAAAAGAGTGGAGCAGCATATGTAGGGAAACAGAATTGTTCAGATTTAGGTTGGAACCCTGCATCAGATTCTAAAACATCAACAATTACACTCCCCACAGATACTGCTTGACCATCTGAGTTGGTCCAGCATATTAGGTGTTACTTAAGATTCAAGCGTCTGCAATCTCTTGTCTCCTCTGGATAGGTATTTGGGTGTTTAACAGCGAATTTTCTCTAGGGACGCTAATGAAATGTGTTATTCAATTACTCACAAAAGGTCAATATACAAGTTTATTACAGTAGATTTCAGATGTTATTTTCAAAAGAAAGTTAATAAATTTGAGAAATTGAGCCATTTAAATCCCCATGACAAGTTAATCAGAAATGCAGTTTGAGGGGCAAAGATCATTAACTCTTTTGCTTCCTTTGATCTATATTAATTTCTTTCTTCCATTTTGCTTTAGCATGGATAATTCACTAGTCATGTGCATAAGAGCAACAATAAACAATTTCCTGCTTCTTAAAAGTTTCACCTCACCTAACTCTCTTTGACACCTTTCCTAGATATCTGGAATTTACCATGCACAACGTAAAGTGAGTAGATAGATTCGTTACACCACAGGCTGAGATGTTAGTATGTTACTAATTATGGTTTGTAATTCTTACAGACATTGTGCAACATGAGTTGGGTTTGTGTAATACAAAATATGAGGATGGTTTGTACAACCTCAGTTGAAATCTGATTTCTTAAACACAAGACGTATTTGCTCTTTCTTAATGAACACCTTTAAATAAATGTTCAAATTTCCACTGTGTATGACGTGCAACACAGTCAAACTTACTTATTTCATTCCTCTCAAATGAACTAGACAACCAGCACAGTTACAAAACAAAGAAGAGAGCATCTTGCCCTGTATTTTCAAACAAAGGTTCAGCTCTTACAGGTACAATTTACACATATTTGGGAAAAAAGTGCAGCTTTTTATCTTAAATATAGCAGAGTTACTTTAAACATATTAATCACTCCTATTTTCACTCTCCATTTTGAAAAGGCTCTTCTCTTTCATTCCCTCAAGGACATTTCATTTGCTTCCTTTCCAGTATCAAGGATATGCTTAAAGTTATGAACAAAAGCACAATATGCTACATGATGGCATTATCGGCCATTGAGTTTCATTCCTTTCCTTTAATTTTTTTGGCTTTGGGGCTAAAATGGGCTTTTGTACTGTAGTTCATTTTAATTTTTAATCTTTTGAAGAATTAGAACTTTGGCTGCTGTATGGCACCTGCAGTCTTTTTCTGGATGTCCCCTTGTGGTGGTGGGTATATGCATATTATAGAATGAAAATCCTTGTGAAATTTACAAATTCAAATTTAAACTTCTAAAGCATGATAGCAAAGAAGTTGTGCCTTGCTGATGTCCTCGTTAAACATCCATTTTATAATTCCACTGTATATTTTCATTCTGCTTTTATTTATGAGGATTTCATAATATTTTCACAGTATGGAGACAAGCATTCAACCAAGCTGCATAGTAGTGTTAATGCTCTTCATGAGCTTTCACCTAATGTTGTTTTCTTTTCACCCCATGCACAATTCTTTCTTCTCCTCATTTATGTACTTTGGTTTCTTTCCTTTAAATATACCTATTCATCATGGACATTCCATGTTAAAATACATTTCACAATTGCACCTCCATGAGTAAGAAGGTTCAACTAAATTCCTGATTGAATTTGTTAATACTGTATTTATTTTGGAATAATAGTCAATGGATTTGGCACCACCACAATGGAAACAAAGAGTTCCTCCTACAGTTCAGTGTGAAAGTGAATTACAAGTGGAGAGCAATTTGTCTGCAAAGAAGTATATCTACTCCAAGTTTAATCTTAAGAATCTCATTTGAAACTTCATATCTATTTTTGAATTTGTGCATTTTGTAAAAGCACTTTTCTGCAGCTAATTAACTGCTATTACCAACTAATAATTCATAGTCTATTTTTCTATAGTTATTATTATATCTGTGGCTGAAAACTTTTTGCCTTCAGTATGGTACATCTTTTTTGTGTGTGCAGGAATGAATTGATTTGACTTCACCAAGATGATGAATGCTGGTGATTTCCTTTAGGCACACATTGCTAACATCCTTGGTTTGTGCAGCATAGTTAGGTACAAAATAAATCTCATATTATTCTTTCTAAACACATATGACACACCAACTATCAGTTTCAAAGTTGGGTATTTTGATTTTGTATGCCTAATTGTGCACAGCTTTGAGGGACTTCGAAGATTTATGGCAGAGTTCCATTAGTGTAGGTTGGAACCCAGCATTTAATAGATTTATTTGGTTTCAGTTTGAACTATTATATAAGCCTGATCTTAATGATATACTTCTTTAATATTTTTCTGTTTTGCATTAAATCAGAAAATGCTGGAAACATTCGGACACAAGTCTATATGTGCATTTTGGCTCTGCATGCTTTTTTGCTTGTACTTTTTGCTAACACTACACATTTGCCATGACTTACATCTTCAGGGAGAACAGACAAATTGATACTTCGAGCTTGCACTTTTTGTCAAATAAACTGAATTTAACAAGAGAAATAGAAAGTTGGTTAGAATATTGGACAATTAAAGTGTCAAGCTGATATCAAATTTAGATTTTTTTTTAAGAATAATGTTTTTAATCCCAAAAGACCAAAGAAGTGGTAGAAGAGGATGTTTCTGTAATGGTCTTGGTTATGCTAATGGATTTGTTGATTAGCATTTTTAGGGCATGCTATCTTCCCCATATTTTGTTCCTGTTTAACATCTCATCACTGATGACATTTTCCTGCTTTCAATTTGTCTGTTCTCTCCACAGATGCACCCTGACTTGCTGACTGTTTCCACTTTTTTCTGTTTGTGTTTCAGATCCTCTGTAATCACAGTATTTTGTCTTTTTCAGATGAGCAATCTTTTCACTTTGTGTATATAAAATAAGGTTTACTGAGTGGAAAGTGAATATTAAATTTGTTGAGGATAGCAAATGATGGTGGGGGAGTATAGCTCTTTGCAATCAAAAGCTTAATTCGATATCAATTTTCGATATTTTTGTTTTTTTTTTCTAATTTTAGGCCACAAAAGAAGTGATCGAAAGAGAGGCTCCTGGAATGGCGTTAGCTATGCTGATGGGTTCTTTGAATGTGACTCCTCTGGGGATGCTGTCTCGGTAAGATAGCATATACCATACTGAATTTGACTATAGTTCTCTGTATAATACACAAATGTGAATAACAACAGATCAGGCAAGGATGGAAAATTCCAAAGACTTCATATGTTATGGACTCAAGTTTGTATTTGGGCTTTTATACCCTTTCCTAATAAAGCAAATGAAAAAACAGTTATTTCCTCTGGGAAATTTGACTGAGCAACCCAATTGATTAATTGAGAAATTAAATGATGTCTCAAGGTTTAGTGACTAACCTAGATGACTTCACTTTGTTTCCACAATATCTTTGCTTCTGCTTAATATCATTAAAAACTTGTCAGAAGATTAAGCACCCAAGCTTCCACCTGATTAAAGTAGCAGCTTGAAGGTGATTGAAAGAGCTCAAGGTTTAAGATACTCTCTCATTTCCTTTATTTGAGCATAATGTCCATCATGATATATATCCACAGTTAAGACTAAGGACATGGAGAGTATCTTGTATCCTTTGTTCTGTGACACTCTGGGGAGGGGCGTGGTCTCATGACCAGTACTGTTTATTGTTCTTGTGTTAAAATGCTTTTGTGGGATTATGATGGGAAGTTCCAGTTCATTTACTGTTATATTTTAGCTTGGGTTATACAGTTACTTGCTTGCGTATTTGTGGGTCACCCTGACTGTAACCGGGGTGTGTGATGGTCACCTCCCCCATCTGGTGAGACTGGTTGGGTTCACTCTCTGGGTCATAGTGCCTGGTCTGTTTTGTGTTTATCACAATAAAACAGTTGTTGAGTTCAACGAGCTTCGTCATCTGTTATCGTGAACCAAATGCTCACCACAGTTCAATGATGCAATGTATTGGGATTCAGTACTCTGTGCTATTCTTCACATTTGGCAAAGTTCATTACTAGATTAGAAACCAGATGTTAGTACTATTGATTCAGAGACATAGGTTTTGATAGCTGGGGAATTTAAAATAATTAATTAAATACAGATTTTTTTTTTTTTTTAAGCTGGTATTTTAGTCAGGACATTTACAAAAACAGGTGTGTAAAAAGGGCCCAGAGGATCATTGGGGACTCGAGTCACCCCAACCACAAATTGTTCCAGCTGCTACCATCTAGGAAGCAGTACTGCAGCATAAAAGCCAGGACCAACAGGCTCCAGGACCAGGCCACCAGGCCATCAGACTGATTAATTCATGCCAACACAACTGTATTTCTATGTTATATTGACTGTCCTTTTGTACGTCCTATTTACTATAAATTGCACATTGCACATTTAGACGGAGACGTAATGTAAAGATTTTTACTCTTCATGTATATGAAGGATGTAAGTAATAAAGTCAATTCAATTCAATGTAATGCTAACTCTGAAGCCACCAGATCATTGTTTAAATTCATGTGCCCTTCAGGAAGGAAAATTTCACATCCTTGCCCAATTTGGTCTCTATGTGAGATCTACGAATGTGCTTGATACTTCCTCAGGTTAGGAACAATTAGGGATGGCAGTATTTACAAGAACACCCTCATATGGCAGAAGAATACTTCAAAATATTGCTGCAGAATTATTTTTTTTCACATTTCCATTTTGTAACCAGTTCCATTAATACAAGTTATTTGTTTTTGATCACATTTTTGCATATAGGATCCTGATGTATGCATATTGACTGCCCCCATTGAATTAGTTCACTGGCTACAGAGAACATTGTAAGATTGCAAAACTCACTGCAAAAGTTAAAAATCTTTCTTCTTGCCTATTTAAACCATGATAATCTGCCGTATGATTATTCAGAAATCTGGGCGTTTTGGCATTTGACTCATTGAATGATGTTTTCCATGCTCTCTTTAAACTTGGGCCCCCTTCATACATGCTCCTAATCAACCCTATATCAAGCACTTATTATTAACTTACTGGGGGCTCTGTTACTACACACCTCTTAAACTCGCCAATGCTTCATTTTCACAATCCTTAAAAACTCACTCAATCCTTGTTCCCACTCACCTTTTATGCTCATTGAGCTCATATTCCTATTTTTCATATAAACCCGCCTGGGCCTTGTTTCCATGCCTCTTTAAAGTTCATTGGGGCACTTCCTCACATTTATTTTAAACTCATTCCAATATTATCTCCACGTTCCTTTAAAATCACATGGCTCTGTTTCCACACTACTTTTAAATTCATCAGGTTTTCTTTTCTGTGCTGCTCCTTTTGTACACATCTTCTTCACTGAAAGACTTAGTATACTGAAGCATGGCATATACTTTTTGAAAAAAAATTAAAAGTAGTTGAAGTATTAATAGAAATAACGCTTATAGTATATAAAATCTACCATCCCAACATCACCAAAGTCTCAAAGATGACTGATTATTGGAGCTTTACTCAGTTAAATTAAGCAATAATCTGTATTTCTACAAATATTTTAGTAATGAACATTTTAACATATTGCATAGAAGGGATCTAATTCTTTTGAGTCTGAGTTCCAGATAATATTTTTTTTGTTACATGTAAGATGTGCAACCTCTTGTGATGGTTATATTTCTTTTGTCAGACCTGTATGTGGAATAAGGGGCAAAACTCTGATTATTAATCTACCTGGTAGCAAGAAAGGTTCACAGGTAGGAGTTACCATTTTTTTCATTGTTACTGCATTTTGGAAGTTATGGCCTATGTCTGTTATATGTCTGCAATAGTATAAACAAGTACTTGATACAGAAGTTGATCAAAAATCATTTTAATTAGTTAATTTAGTAATTAATTAACTGTTGCTCTGCTTTCTTTTCTGACTACCCACTTTCCCGTGCCAGGAAAAATGCAGTATCTTTGTATGTGTGTAATTGTAATATAGCTGATTCTGTATTTTTTATAAGTTTCTCTGCAACCAGCGTCACAACACCGAACCTATTTTGTAGTTATTTCTTATCAGTATTTCTTGTTATCTCTCTAGTCTGAGTTACCTTTTAGTAAAGAATGACAACAACTTTGTTCTTTGAATAGAAAAAGATTAAAAGAACATTCTTTGATCTTGTAATACCAAATAAACGGCCAAAACCACCAAGTTTATGCCTTATTCTTGACTTCCAAAGAACCTCGAGATCACAATTTCACCATGTCCAACATTATGTCAAGATGACTTAAGAAGCTATATTTTCATTGGATCATATTGTTCAGAACAGGATGTACAGAATAGATACCAAAAGTTTATAGAGAAAAATGTTTGCTTTCATGCGTCCAGCACAAGTAATTAAGCAAAAATTAAATCTACAGAGTACCCTTTACAAAAAAATTGCAACCATTATTTGAGTAGTGTAACTACAAACAATGAGGAGAAAATCCTTGAAACAGTCCCTGTGGTTTGATTAATTGATTGATTCTTGCTGTGTTTATGAAGTCATCCAGTTTGTAGAAAAAGTAATCCCTCTTGAATGGTTTACTTTGTATTTATTACTTTATTGAATTTGGTTGGCATAATATTAAATGCTGTCTGCAATTGGAATATTATCTGACAACTATATATTTCTTAAATGTTTTTAATTTGACTTTTGAATTGTACCCAGGAATGCTTCCAGTTTATATTACCTGCCCTACCTCATGCTATCGACTTGTTGCGGGATGCAGTTGTGAAAGTGAAAGAAGTTCATGATGAATTGGAAGACCTTCCATCACCTCCACCACCATTGTCTCCTCCTCCTACCACCAGCCCACACAAACAGACAGAAGACAAAGGTGTTCAGTGTGAAGATGAGGAGGAAGAGAAGAAAGACAGTGGAGTGGCTTCAACTGAAGAGAGCTCGTCCTCACATATCACTGCAGCAGCCATAGCAGCCAAGGTAAGAAACTTCCCACACAATAGGGATTTCATACATGTAGAATCAAACCTACCTATTTCATTGTTACCCATCAAATCATTTTTGCTTGTTTTTCTCCAGTTGCCTGTGTTTTCCTGTCATAGTGCTGATAGTTGTGTTGTACATCAGAACTTCCAACTTGTACACAGTCCCGCTCCTGTCATGGCTAAAGGTGGTAAACCTGTCCCTGGTTTCATTGGTCATCACTCTCATACTGCCATCAGTGCAGGAGAGCCGGTAAGAGACAGCAAAGAGGCATTAAAAGTAAACACCTGGCACTATGTTGTCCTTCATGAGGAAATGAACCACTTGCACTGATTTTATTCTTTCAATTAAATTTTAGCCATTTAGGTTATCCCTTTCAACATGTTCATCCTGTTAAATTCTCACTAAATTATGTATCTTCATAATTGTGTTTGTTTTTTTTCATTTATGTCATTGACTTCATGTGACTCATTCATTAATCATTTCATTCATTTGTCATGAAGCACTAGATAATGTCCTTGTACTTTTTTATCTGTTTGATTAAATGACTAAATACCTTCCCTTTAGAACAATTTGTGGAGTTAAATATTGAGAACTAATATTATTAAATTAGAATAAGGCAGATGTAGCCTTAAGAATATTTCAGTGACAAGCAGCATAATTGGTGCAGTTGTTGTTACTGACAGATACCACTAATGTTCTTACAGAAACATCTGCATGATGCTAAGCTAGGGCACATCATCAGTGATGTTACCTGGGGTTGTCAGGTGTTTCGGGTCTTTCAACAATGTTACTTGAGTTGTCAGGTGTTTCAGGTCTTTCAACATTATACACTCTTAACCCAGGCGACCCGACCGGGGTTGATCAGACCCCAGCCTATGCCCTAGCAGCAACCCACGGATCTGCCCTCTTTATCCAGAGCCATCTTGATGCTTTCTCTGCTGCATCTATAGATTGAAAATTATATCCGTTTTTGATTATAATAAGTATATCTGGATTTACATTGAAAATCATTGTAGACTCTTAAAAACAAAACAAACGTTCAAATAAACCTGTAGGATGTTTAGGTACTTAACTAGCGTTACTGTGTACTTTGCATAGCAGGTGATAAGGATATGAGTTATGTTTGTTTCATTTTAAAATTGGCTATCAAGATTCCCAGAACTGTTTTCTAAAATGTACATAAGCTTTACTTCAAAAGCTGGACTACGATCATGGAAAATGGAGAAGGGAGCAGATTCCCCGTCAGCAAGGGCTCACTAAATCAATGGGTTAAAAACATGAACACAATAAACAAAAAAAAGGCATTAGAGGTTAGTTCAAGGGGATTATTCTTGCTGCTGTAGAATCTAGCCTACCTAGACAAATTGAAGTAAGCTAAATTAATCACAGAATTTTTTAATAGCTGTATCATTCCTGCATTGACCGTTGTCACATTTATAAACTTGCAGACTCCTAGTGGATACCCAATTTTAGAAGTTTCTTTAAAAAAATACAGTTTGCACTACATTTTTTATTTTTCCTTTATAATTTATACAAAAGATTTTTAATTAGTAGATCCAACTTAAGATTGATACACACCTTTCTTAAAAAAACTAACATTGGGAAACCATACTTTGCAGAAGTGATCGCTCCTGCCATATTAGTGCAAGTGATCAATTTCCATAAGTGTAATAATTGTAAATGAAATGTTTGGTGCATTTTCTTACATTTAAGTAATATAATTCATGATTAATGTAATGTATAAAATTATTAAGATTGTCGCTTGTTAATGTTAGTCCTGGAATAAATGTTTTGGTAAAACATATTAAGCTTGTTGATAAAACTAAGAAATCTTCAAATCTGTAATACTGGTACTACAGGTTATTAGCATTTTGCCCAGTCATGTAGATCTGTAATTTCATAATTGTAACAAAGAATTGCTTTAAAAATGTATTGCCATTTTATGGCTTATATTACTTTCACTTTTGTAAGTTTAGAATTGGCAAACAACAGAAATGTAACAAGTCTAGGAAGAATAAAGAATGATAAATTAAGAAATATTTCACCTTTAGATTCAAATTTGCTATTTGAACATTTTATGAAGTGAAGTGAAGTGAAATCAAACCTGAAAGGGAAATGATTTTAAAGTATTTAGTTTTCAGATAGTTATATGTAAAGTTGAATTGAGCAGTAAAAGAATAGTTGTTGTAATTTATTATCTTCAGCATTTATTATACTTTCAGATCCCAGATTCGATTATTTCTCGTGGTGTTCAAGTCCTTCCACGAGACAATGCATCGCTGAGCACAACTCCATCCGAATCACCACGAGCTCAAGCTACATCACGACTATCCACAGCTTCTTGCCCCACACCAAAAGTAAGTTGTTACTAGAAGCATTCATAGAAATCTTCAGTTTGGTTAGTTAATTGATAAGAGATCATCTGCTCCTCAAATTTGAGAGTGGTGAGGATTACCTCAATAGTAGGGATATAATGCATGAAACTTAAATTGAAACTTTTGTTTTAAAAATTACATAATGTTGTTGACCAATTTTTAAGGGTGCAGAAATTAATCTGTATTTTTAATTAAAATATGTTGTACTTGATATTTTCATGATCGTGATGGTAGTGAGTCATAAGCAAGCTTTTCTAACTATGATCCTAGATGTTTTACTTGACAAAATGTAGTCCATAATCATTTAAAGTAAATCAGTGTCTCTGAATTCCAAGTTTAGAATAAATGTTTTGAGATTATACAAAAGTTTTCTTTACTTCAACTTATCAGGTGCCATATATATTTGATTCAGCTGTAGTGTACAACAAAATTATTTACAATAAATCCCTAAGCATTTGGTTGGTAAAGACTGATTTAAAAAAACCTAACAAACTAGGACGCAGGACATATGTGGTTCATGTATGCAATTCTGCATTATTAATGAGGAGGTTGAGAAAATCCTGCCTGCCTGAACAGTTCTGGCAACTGTTGGGGGGAGGTGTTGAGGGACGTCTTTCCTTTACGAACTTTTCCAATATTGTGATAAATCATTGCAGTTGGTCACCCTCTCATTTGCCTAAGTGTGTTTCACTGGAGTAAATTGGGAGGCCAGAGATTGTACCACTGCCTGCTTTTCTTTTAAAAATATATCAGTGGATAATCTTAATTACATTCTTATAGTTGACCAAGGACATCATTTGAAATTGACTCACTTGGCTGAATAAGTGCAATCCAGATTACCTAATTGCCGATTGTGTTCTCTGTGTAGATTTAAAACTCTTTAGAGATTTTCAGAACAAGGCCTAATAATGACTCATTAAATCATAGTCTAATTATTCTATCAAAATTCTGTTAGTTTTACAAATTGTTAACTTCATTGTTTTAATTTAACTACCTTGATTTTCCATTTGCAATAATCTGAGTAACAAACTCCCCTGCTTTAAATTTTACTTGAAGCATTGTCTTGTTTAGCTGGCTGTGTTGTTGTTGAACTTTAGTTATTGTGTGTCATTTATATTTTCAGTTTCTGTGAAAGGAGAATTAATTTAGAGGTACAATTCTTTAGGCAAATTGCACTAATATTAAGCTAACCTTACAGGAGTTCTCAATAACATTTAATTAATTGTGTCACCCTTCATTGAGTTACAAATGGATTCCATTGTGTAACTAACCATGATATGAACATAAAATATGATTCTTTGAACACTGATCCAAGAGAAATATAGACTCTTATGTAATATACAGTATGAATATAAAGATTATGAAAAACACTTTATGCCTAAATGGCTATTAAATATATGATGGTGTGCCAATTCCTTATATTCAAAAAATTAGTAGGTATAGGCTTTGTTCATACTTATGTTAAATCATACTGTAGTTATGGTTATCATTTCAAAATATGCCTTCAGTTTCATCTTTGTGCAAGGGGTAAGAAGTTAATAGAAAAATCTGCAGGAATGTGTGAATTGAATGGATTTCTATTGCAACTTTTTTTAATCTCCTCTACAAAAAAAAATGACAGTCTTTTGCTTCTTAAAGGTGCATTTGCTGATGTAAACATGAATATGAATCCTTGCAGGTGGCTCAGGAAATACTGAATCAAATTTTGAAGCATTTGTCAATGAGATTTGCTGGTGCCTTGAACTTAACCTGTTCTGGTTTTGCATCGTAATGTCTTCATGTGCCCAAAGTTCAATTAATTTAATGAAGCTAGCTGCCAATCTATGAACTAAACTTTAAATTAGAACAGGTGTTTATGCAAACTCCGAAAACAGCTGTGTTAGAACATAGAACAGTATAGCACAGTGCAGGCCGTTCAACCCATAATGTTGTAGCAGTCTTTTAATCTACTCCAAAATCAATTAATCCTCCCCTCCATTTTTCTTTCATATATGTGTCTATTTAATAGTCTCTTAAACATCTCTAATATATCTACCTCTACCACCATCCCTCGCAATGTCTTCCACGCACTTTCCTATCTGTATAAAAAGCTGCATTTCACATATCACCCCTAACTTTCCTCCAATCATCTTAAAGTTATGCCCTCTCGTATTAGCTTTTGCTGCCCTGGCAAAAAGGCACTACCTATCCATTCTATCAATGCTTCTTATCATCTTATACATCTCTATCAGGTCTATTATTTATACACAATGTTAAGAACTTGAATTGGGTTGTTTTTAAGAATTCTTCTAATTTGCAATCGTGTATCAGTAGTGTTACTCCATCATATTAAAAAACACTGATAATAGTTACTATCGCTACTGTAGTCAATCTTTTCTTTCAGCTAAGTTAGCTGATGATGTATTAGGTTTAATATAGCTCTTTGTAAGTTATGCTGATAATTGTATATTGAGTAGGAGTGTTTTCTTGAAATCTTAGAAGTTGTTTTCATACTGTAATTACAAAATTCTCAAACTTCCTGACAGAATTGGTTTTGAAGCGATAAAAGGAAACAATATTTTAAAAACTATGAAATGTGCATCATAATCTGTGCATCAGCAGCAGACTTTCACCTTCAATCTAACCCTTAAACACCTGCCCAGTTGCCATCTTTGTGTTAGTTTGCAAAAGATTTGGAAGCACTTTAAAGCTGTTTGAGCATGAAAGCATTGAAAAAGGCTACTAATTGATTAGTGAACTTTGAAAATTAAGAGGAGGTCTAGAATTTTGCTGTCTTGGAGTTATTTCTTTAGTGACTCCAGTCAGATCACTTCCTCGGGTCTTATCTTCAGCAACTGGGATTATGCTGACTAAAATATTGCAATATTTCTGAGTCTAAAATGTGATAGGGAGTGAAATGAAATGGATAATGAAAGGAAAGTTATTGGAGGAAGTAGCAACAAATGGAGTACAGGTGAGTAAAGGCAAAAGTGAACCATCTAAGAAAGATGGAACAAGCATTACAAATAGTTTAACCCCTCAAGCCAGGCGTCTTATAAACTAGACACTCTGGCAAATGAACCACTGTGGTTCACTAATACTCAAAACTGAAGGATGTAATCCACATAGACAGAATTTTGTATCCAGCATTATGCCGCCTGAGTCAATCATGCCATTTGTGGAGAGGCCAAGGGGGAGTTAGAATCTTTCACACAGGGCAAGTCAGAAGCATTTCTTGTGCATTTAAATGCATCGGCTGTGGGTTTGCCAGCCTTCCAAGACTGGAATTGACTTCAAAATAATATTTGGTCTTCAGATCATTGCTGAAGTAATAAGGACAAAGCAGATGAGAATTAAAACATGGCATTTTCTTTGAACAGTTTTCTCATTCCTAGCTATTAAAATATTGCAGAAGGGAGTGTCATGAGGATGGACAGCAAGGGCAATCAAATTCAGAAATGGATTTATGAGGAAATCCACAGGAATACTCAACCAGGGTTGGCACTCCTGAGCAACTAGTTTTATGAAAGAGGGCCCATTAGTCTTTCAGCCCTTGATGGTGGATGCCATGAAGAGAGGAAAATAATAACTATGGACCATTGTTTAAAGTACCCTGTTATTCTGTAAAAGAATTTTGGTTAATTAAGCCAAATAGAAATCTCTTGTAAATTATTTTATTCATTTTTGAAAGTAGAGTGACACTGGCAAGGCCAGAATTTACTACCCATCCTTAATTATTCTTGAAAACATAATGGTGCTGCTTTCTTAAATTGCAGATGTCCTTCTGTTGAAACCATTCCCACAGTGCTGTAAGGTAGGAAACTCTAGGATTTAGAAGCAGAGTTGTAGTAAACTTGTTATATAATTCCAAAAAAGAATGATTAGATAAATCTCTAAGTCATGGTGTTTCCATTCATCAGCTGCCTTTGTCCTTGGTGACAAAAGTTGCAGGTTTGAAGTAGTCGAGGGAGAAACTGCCATGCATTCTGACTGAGAAATATTTGTAGTACTTTAATGATTTTCCGTAAATCATTAAAGTAGTCTGAAAGTCATGGGCTTTTTTTAAAAATCCTAAGATTTACTAAATGCACAAGGTTGAGTTTAACAGTGCCACCCCACCAAAAAAATGGGAACATAAATCATGGTACAGATTTAAGATATGGCCATTGAACAGAGTGCAGACAGCAAACCAGTTTCCATGACATGTTTCCCTGCCACAGGCACATTTCTCTTTCACTAATACATCTCACTCTCACTGATACACTTCTCTCTCTTTCAAGACATGGCAACAGCAACTAATTGGAGAAGCACTTACATGTCCCTTATTTTTTTTCCCGAGAGGTGAGGTGATGGTGCATCCATCATTGGAAAGACTGCTGCTGGGACTGTGGTCACTGACAGAACTGAACCCTTTTCCATATATCTAACCATGCTTACTACATCCTCCCTGCACTCAGCCCCATTCTGTTGTAATCTCTGGGCTGCAGGTGACGAAAGGTAACTGCTCCCCCTTCCATATACACCTCATCCCTAACATTTTCCCTTTTTCATTTCAAATACTTGTGAACTGGCCAGAAAGTACAGGAAGAGGAAGAAGACAGTGAACACAAAAGTACATTACCATTCAGTTTCAAACCTTCACCCACAAGCTGAGACATGAAAAAGATGTGTAGTTTTCAAGAAAATAATGTAGTTAATTGTTGCAGTTGGAGCTTACTCAAGAGCCAGATCTGAAGAGCATGAGGCCATATGTAAGTCTCAGTGTGGAGGACACAGATGAGGTCTTCAAAAGGATGAGATATCAGAAAAATCACTAATGAGTGTGCACAATAAAATATTGGGTGTTTTGAAATTCAAGAAGCAAGGAAGGAGCCATTCATGAACTTGGTTAAGGACAATATGCAGAACTTTGATCCTGTCCTGACCAGTACAGAAATGATGGCCAACGCTACAGTGGTTCTGGAACCACCAATGAAATTTGGCTGCCTCTAGCAGTCATATTGTTGCCAATAAAGTGGCTCCGGCAGAGTAAAAGCCACTAAAGATAATGTCGAAGAAGAAGAAGAAAGCCCTTAACACCAAGTGGAGTCATGGGATGCCGTCATGACGGAGTTTTTTTTAGCAGGCTTTCTTGTTTTTATGAGACCAAGTTGCTAGTTCGACGCTCAACCCATCACAGATGGGAAGCGTGCAAGGGAGCCGGCTGAATTCGAACTCAGGAGCCTTTGCTCCAAGGTCCAGCGCTGATGCTACTATGCCACCAGCCGGCAAAATGTCTAAGGAAATGAGAAATTAATATTTGTTTAGATTATCGATTATTTTCATTTTGATTTTGCGTGAAGATGTTTATTTTAGGTGAAGTGAAGGGGTTTAATATTTTGTTGCTTGTTGGAATTTGGTTATCATTGTAAGTGGCATTCCACTTAAGAGGTAGCCTCTTCTATAATCATTTTGTTCCCTGAACAGTTCTGTAATTACAGTCACCTATTGAAAGCCCATCTTCCCATCCTTCTTGCTTATTAGCTTGTCTTTTCAAGCCAAGTGTTTTAACATGGTCATGTTTTACTGTAAGTGGTAGGCCTGCTAATAATCTATATCAGATAACCACATTTACTGTGACACAACATAATGCAAGCTGAATCAACTCAAGCATGCATCAAATATAAGAAAAAATCAGGGAAAATAACTAGTAAATAGTCAATAGTCCCTTTAAATAATACTGATGAATGGAACTTCTTGTTATTTATATTGCATGTTCTAACATGCAGGATTAAGGTAGTTTGTTAGCTGGAGCCTCGAGCTGCAAAATAACACTTGACATCCAGTCACCACCTATTACTGGCCAATGTTATATCAGATGTGATTGGTAGCACAGGTATTTATACTCATCTTCAACCTTGCACAAACTCTCGTCATTGTAATAAAATCAATGCAATCAATTCTAATTTCCCCTTCTGTGAACATAAGTTTTAAATGCACAGATTGGAAAGATGTGCTAAGATGTAGCTTTTGGAAAGAGGCAAAAGCAGCAGGTGATATTTTTTCGGTGATGGTGTTTGACACCGCTAATTGTGGAATTACATCAGTTGTAAGCAAACGAACAATTGGCAGTGTGTTTCCGTTACCAGGGCACAACTGACTGTAAAATAACAGCAAAGCTGCAAAATGATTGAACAACGTGAGATCTGATATATGTGGAAAAGTTCAGCAAGACGTTTTCTATGTTAGCTAGAATAATCTTTCAGCTGTACAGATGGAAATTTAGAAAAAACAAAGACAGCAATTGAATCAAGAGGCATCTGAAAATGCATTTACTGACCTGAAGGACCTAACACGACTCATTGCTTTAGAGTATTTGTTAGAAACATGACAGCTAATTTGCATATGCTCCCACTAACAGAGATCTGATAACAACCAAATTATGTTCACTTTTTTATGGATGAAGGTTGGCGGATGAGTATTAGTCAAGATACTGTATAATTCTGCTGTTCTACTTCACCTTTTCAGTTAACCTTAGAATAATAGTATTTCTTATTAACATCTGATCAGAATGTTACCATCATTCTAGATTTTGTGTTTGTCTCTGAAATGAGAACTTCCCCTTCTTCCCCAGACAGGATTTCTGCCAAATGTGATGCAGTTAACAGATAAGATGGGTAATAGAAGAGAAAATGCAAGGAATACTTGACAGGTTTGGCAGCGTCTATAGAGTGAGAATCAGAAATAATAACTTATATCAATGCCCTTTTATCAGAATTAATGGAAAATGATCAACCTGGAATCTTAACAATTTTGTTTTAATTTCAGATTTTCAATAGCCATGGCATATTACCTTTAGAATCATACACCTTAGAAACAGGCTGTCTAACTTAATGAAACACACTGATCATCAAGCATCCATTTATATTAACGCTGTTTTATTTTCCCACATTTCCATCAACCTCTCTAGATCTTACCACTCACCTACATAGTTATAGAAGCAGAATTAGTCCATTCTGCTGATTCAGTCTGCTGAGCCATTCAATCATAACTGCTTTTTTTTTCAACTCCGTTCTCCCACCTACTCTCTTTAACCCTCTTACCAATCAAAAACCCATTGATCTCTGCCCTAAGTACACTGAACAACTTCCACAGCTCTCCATGGCAACAGATTTCATGGATTCACCACCATCTAGGTGAAGAAGTTGCTGTGCCCTCTGATCTTGGACTCTCCTACAAATGGAACCAAAAAGGCAGTAAGAGAACTGTGAGAATGTAAGAGTGATTTTTGACAGAGAATTATTTACCTTTGAAAATCTCTGAAAAAAAAATCACTTTTTTTTCCAAGGCTAGAGAAGTAAAAATTTCAAAATTCTGAAAGCACTTTTTGAGAAAGAAATCTTTTCTCTGCTTTTAATAAAACCTTGTTTTTTTTAATTTAACTGCATGGTCATCATGTTTTCAGTGTATCAGAAATAACCTTTCCCCATCTTCTAAACAGCTTTGTAAGGTTCTTTTGTCTTCTTTTCCATTGTGATGAAGGGTCTCCTATGTGAAGCATGGACTCTGTTTCTCTCCCTACAGCTGCCGCTTGACCTGCTGAGTGTTTTCAGCATTTTCTGGTTTTTTTTCCTGTTGTTCTGCATTTAATAAAGTCTAGTTTGTGAACTCCACCTTCTTTATTGGTCAAAGAGATTCATTTGGCCTTGCAAAATTCTGTTGTTATTTGATTGTGGGCATAAGGCTCTAGGCATGTATCTCAAAAATGTTAAAAGTTCAAAAACATTAGTTATGTTAGATATAGAACAATTCAGACATTTCAGATTTTTTGCTAGTCTTGTACATCTTTTTGTTTCTCCAAAGTACTTTAACACCTTTGCTTTTTAAATGTATTCATAGATCTATTTCACATTTTGTAGCTTCAGGCAATATTGTTTTGAAATCTGTTACTGTAATCATGCAGAAATGAACCTCGCATCAGTGAATTCTCTTCCTTCTACAAAAAAAACATGATTTACTTTTAAGGGTGCAAGCATCTACCACTTACATCTGTGTCAGAAAAAAACAAGTGAGTGCTATATGTTTTAACAATTTTAGGTTCAAATTTGTTTAAGTAATCTTGTCAATATTATGCATTTGTGCCTCACGTGTTAAATAAGGTTTTCGGGTCTGTTTTGTCTCACATGCTTCGTAAATCTCGCAGTGTAACAGATGCATAGCACATTCTTAATTCTGTTGTAGCCTTGACACTGAAAATTTAAATTATTTAATCATGTTGTTGTAGGTATTTAAATGTAGACAGTTAACATCTGGTTCTTAATATTTTTCTAAATGCCAAGTTTTCTGATATTTTGATTGTATTGCAGTTGAAAGCAGATTGCTGTTGCTTTCACTTGTATTGTTAAAATATGTACAGTTCCTGATAAAGGATCTAGTGCTTTCCTGGTGTACATAATAAATAAATTCTTCTCAGGCTTCCAGCTGAGTGCAGGTATCAGTTTTAACCACCATTTTGATGACAAATTCTGCCATCTTC
Source organism: Hypanus sabinus (assembly GCF_030144855.1). Taxonomy (NCBI): domain Eukaryota; kingdom Metazoa; phylum Chordata; class Chondrichthyes; order Myliobatiformes; family Dasyatidae; genus Hypanus; species Hypanus sabinus. Next base: position 133,562,578 of record NC_082707.1, read on the forward strand.
ATCAGGGATGATGCCTGGGCATGTCTAGTCCAGTGGAATTTATACCCCCATTGTCCATCCCAAATGAGGAAATGAAGATTAGTTAGTCCTCATCCAATCAGGTTTCTGGAAAGAATAGTTTTCAGAATTAGAATCAGGTTTAATATCACCAGCATATGTTGTGAAATTCGTTGTTTTGCAACAGCAGTACATTGCAATATATAGTAATAAAAACTATAAGTAACAACAAGAAGTATATATTAAAAATAGATTAAATTAAGTAGTGCAAAAAGAAAACAGAAAATAGATGTAGTGTTCATGGGTTCATTGTCAGAATCTTATGGTGGAGGAGAAGAAGCTGTCCTGAAACTTTTTGAGTGTGTGTTTTCAAGTTCCTGCACCTTCTCCTTGATGGTAGCAATGAGAAGACATGTCCTGGGTGTTGGGGGTCCTTCATGAAGGATGCTACCATTTTTTGAGGCATTGCCTTCTGAAGGTGACTTGGATGCTGGGGAGGCTAGTGCCCATCTTAGAGTTGACTGAATTAAAAAATTTCTGCAGTTTTCACTGATCAAGTGCAGTGGCTCCTTCCTACCAGTTCGCCTATCAGCCCTGACTAGGAGTTGAGGATGCCGTTGTCTACCTGCTGAACCGTGTCTACGCGCACCTGGGCAAGCCGGGAAACACTGTGAGGGTCATGTTTTTTGACTTCTCGAGTGCATTCAACACCATCCGCCCTGCTATGCTGGGTGAGAAGCTGACAGTGATGCAGGTGGATGCTTCCCTGGTGTCATGGATTATTGATTACCTGACTGGCAGACCACAGTACGTGCACTTGCAACACTCCACAGGGGACTGTCCTGTCTCCCTTTCTCTTCACCATCTACACCTCGGACTTCAACTACTGCGCAGAGTCTTGCCATCTTCAGAAGTTTTCTGATGACTCTGCCATAGTTGGATGCATCAGCAAGGGAGATGAGGCTGAGTACAGGGCTATGGAGGGAAACTTTGTCACACAGTGCAAGCAGAATCATCTGCAGCTTAATGTGAAAAAGACTAAGGAGCTGGTGGTGGACCTGAGGAGGGCTAAGGCACCGGTGACCCCTGTTTCCATCCAAGGAGTCAGTGTGGACATGGTGGAGGATTACAAATACCTGGGGATACGAATTGACCATAAACTGGACTGGTCAAAGAACATTGAGGCTGTCTACAAGAAGGGTCAGAGCCGTCTCTACTTCCTGAGGAGACTGAAGTCCTTTAACATCTGCCGGACGATGCTGAGGATGTTCTACGAGTCTGTGATGGCCAGTGCTATTATGCTTGCTGTTGTATGCTGGGGCAGCAGGCTGAGGGTAGCAGACACCAACAGAATCAACAAACTCATTCATAAGGCCAATGATGTTGTTGGAGTGGAAATGGACTCTCTGACGGTGGTGTCTGAAAAGAGGATGCTGTCCAAGTTGCATACCATTTTGGACAATGACTCCCATCCACTCCATAATATACTGGTTAGGCACAGGAGTACGTTCAGCCAGAGATTCATTCCACCGAGATGCAACACTGAGCGTCATAGGAAGTCATTCCTGCCTGTGGCCATCAAACTTTACAACTCCTCCCTCAGAGTGTCAGACACCCTGAGCCAATAGGCTGGTCTTGGACTTATTTCCACTTGGCATGATTAACTTATTATTATTTAATTATTTATGGTTTTATATTGCTATATTTCTTCACTATTCTTGGTTGGTGCGACTATAACAAAACCCAGTTTCCCTCAGGATCAATAAAGTATGTCTGTCTGTCTGTCTACCAGATGGTGATTCAACCAGTGAAAAGGAGGAAGCATTTTGATGATTTTGTTATTTGTTTACATAGTACATTTGGAGCAGAGTATTTGATAAAAGGGAAATACTTTATCACCTGATATTTTTATAGCAAATATGTATCTGAATACTGAAGCTGCTGTTACCTTTTATTGATCAGTACCAGCATTTACATTCAGGATATTTTTGACTATTAAGAGAAACAGAGCAGGAATTAAAGCTAAATTAAAATAAGTGAGAAATATCTATTATTGAGTGGCTGTTTCTGTCAAATTGTAATTTTAATCTTTGCTACAGGCATTGTGAGACTGTAACTGTGCTAAAGAAAGGAATCTCTGTTTACTTCAATGGTCACTATAATCAATTGTCATTATTACCAGTCACCAATTTGTGAAGTACTGCTCTGCAATTATTACTTGAAATCAGATCTTAATTAGCTTCTTTCTAGCTTTCCTAGAAGTACCTAGCAGAATGCAGATTTGTGTTTATCACACCTTCAAACACTTGAAATGTGGGTATTTTAAATGTAATCATATGATATTGGAAAAGAAACTGTGCAGTTGATGAACTGCTTAATTATTTACTGGATTGCAAAAGCTGAGGATGTCCTCCTTGGAAAAGAGGAAACAGGAGAGAATCTGACAGTGGTGTGTAAACTATTTTTCACTACAGTGAGATGTGTGAGCATTTAAAAAATATTTATTGTCTGTAGATATAATAATAAAAATAAATTCTGAGGAAATTCTATATTGCCATTTTTTGGGAATATAATATGAAATGATAGAGCATGATTTCAGATGACACCCTCCAGAAGCGCAGCAGTCCACATATTGGAATACCTATTTTAAAATAACCACTTGAACCAGGATTTACGTATCCAAATTAAGATAATCAATTTTACATATGGCCAAAACCAGTTCTGCACATAGCAAGCTCTCACACATTTCGATGTGATGGTTAATTAATCTGCTCTTGGCTAGTTGGTTGAAAAATAAGTAATGCAGAAGTCAGTAGGAAAAAAAAATTATTTTGTTCCAAACTAATGTTTTAGTATCCTTTTTATTAACTGTGAGCAGCTTCAAATTAACAGCTAATACAAACCTCAATTGATGGGCACTTTTAATATAAGTATCTACAAATATAAACTTCTCATAAATACATTGTGACCTATTTCTTACCCAATTCCCCTTCTGTCTTGTACAATATCTGAGCAGGACAGAAATCAAAACCAGCTGAAACATTGAATTGTCTTGATTATTTGATGTTCACCAGCAACCAGTTTCATTCACAATGCCCATTGTTGAATTTGAACATTATTTCAATCCATGAAAAGCTGCCTTGGTAAATCCTGGTATTTTAGATCAAATTCTAAATTTAAACTATGGCAGGCAGACTTTTTACTGAGTTCTGAGAAACTAGAGCACCTAGAGGAAATCCATGCAGTAACAGGGAGACCATGTAAACTCCAGTTTGCATCAAAGGTCATATTGAAAGCCATGTTGCTAAATTTGTAACACAGCTGCATTACCTGCACAGTATGTTCAAATATGCACTTAATATAAGTATCTGGCAGATGTGGTTAACATGCGGTCTCAACATTTATTTATTTTGTTTCAGCATTTTTGATGTTATTTTGAATTCTTTTTTGCTGTTGTTTTGCTTTGGTACGTGAGTTGGAATAGCTGCATTTCAATTGCAGATGTTTCTTTTATGGAGGTACGGAGTGGAATAGACCCACAACCCCCAGCAACCCACAATTTAATCACAGACAATTTACAGTGACCAATTAACCTACCAACGAGTACATCTTTGGACTGTGGGTGGAAACCGAAGCACCTGGAAAAACCAACGCAGTCACAGAGAGAACATACAAACTCCTTACAGTTTGCGGAAGTGGGAATTGAATCCAGAACACCTGTACTGTAAAGCATTGTTCTAACTACTACAAACCTGTGCAGCACATAGCATTTAAGTTATTCCAAAGAATATAAATGGATTTAACTGAAGTATCCTTCACTGAAAGCCTCACTATATATGGAAATCTCTGATCTATTCCTTATTTACCATTGCACCTCTCTGCTCATTCAATACCATTTAATTCTGAGCCCATGCCAGAGACAAATATCTCTGTTTCTTTTTAGAAACTATCTAATTGGTGCCTAAATCAGCAGTGATTTACATGTTGCTGCCAATGTTGCTTGATTTACATTGACAAATCTTGAAAGGTGTCAGGTTAAGTTGCAGAAAATGTGTATTTAATATTTCAGTAATATGTGATTAATAGTGTGAATACTGTATATTTGATTAAGCATTCCTTGTTTACATAATTCATCACAAGTTATGTGTAAAATTACATGAATGGCATACATCATTACATCACCACATCGTAAGTTCATGCCTCACTAAAGTAAAAACTAAATGTGGAGTTATCCCTGGCTCCGTGTTTTTTTTAATTAGTTTTATGTTTTGAAGTTACAAAGCATAACAGTGGTGACGAGGAAATTTTAAAACGAACCTCAGACAATTGCCTGTCTGTTAAAGGGCAGTGAAGCATTCAAGATTTTTTTTTAAAGTGCAAGACATTTTTTTATCTTTGCAAGTGGAGAAAGATGGTTGAGTTTTTTTAAAAAGGCAGAAAATGGACAAAATTTGTAAGCTCATCATAAACAGTGAGTACCGGGTGATAAGAATCAGAAATCAGAAATGGCTGGCTACATCAGAAAGATTGACATATTTGATTGCACCACGGGTAACTATATAATGTATACTGAATGAATTGAGCAGTATTTTGAAGCAAAAGAGCTAGCCAATGAAAAACGAGTGTCAGTTTTGCTAAGTGCAATCGGTGTAAAAGTATACATTTTGCTTGGAAACTTAATTGCTGCAATGAAACTAGCCGAAGTGAACATTGCTGATATCATGAAAGTAATGCAGAAATGTTTAGAGTGTTACAAATGTGGAGCAACTCTGGTGCAAAGTCGCCCCCTCCTTTTTGAGAATCGCAAGATCGCTAGTATGAGACCCAGGAGATGAGAGAGATACACAGCATGTCAGGAAATGAGAGAGACAGACGCAGAATACACAACCAGATGGAATGTCTCCTGAGATAAGCGGAACGGAACCACTGATTACTGCTATTGTCTCTTGGAGAAGGAATTGTGTATTGAGTACTGTACTATTCATTGTAACCCCTCAGGGGACAACCAGTGGTCTGGTTGAGGGATTGCATCATCCCAACCTGATTGACATCTGAGACCCCGTGAGTGAGGATAAAAGACGGGTCTGGGGAACACCCCTTTAGACGCACCAGGAGAAATGCTAGAAATCCAGTGACAGCGTTTTATAGCGAAAGCCAGTGGGAGCTCGTGTGCGTCCTCCCTTGCCTGGGTGGCGGGCTCATCACGGAAAGGTCTAGCTAAAGGACGGATACAGATCAAGACCGTACCAAGGTCTTTCTCTCTCTCTCTCCAACAATTACAACACAGCAACGACCAAACGGCTGCAGCCTGTATGAACTAAAATGACCTTTAGATTTCCATCGGACAATTCATTATCCCCTAGACAACGATAGAGCTTGTTTCTTATTGATTATTATTATATCCTCATTTTTAGGTTTAGTATTGATGACGTATATTATCTGTATATTTGCATTGATATTATTTTTGTGTATTTTTGCTAATAAATACTGTTAAAAATAGTATCATCAGACTCCAACGGACGTCTCTATCTTTGCTGGTAAGTAACCCAGTTACGGGGTTCATAACAAGAGCCAAAACCATTGTTGATTGCAGAGCTCTTTAGGTTTCATTAGTGAAATCAAAAGGAAGGGGCATCAATGTCAGCTTTTGTGGCTGACTTGAAGAAATTGTCTGAGCATTTCCAGTTCAGTGATGGGCTTAATGATGCACTGAGAGATTACTTAGTTTGTGAAATCTTACAAGAAAACGGTCGAAATCGCCTTCTAACAGAAGCACAATTCACATTTAAAAGAGCAGTCGTAATTGCTGTATCAATGGAAACAGCACCTAGAGATGCAGTCAGGAATGAAAGTGAGATTGAACAATTTCTAAATAGTAATCTGCTTGGCCAAATAAAAGTGTGTTACCATTGTGGCAGGAGCTCATATACACCAGACCAGTGCAGGCTTAAAGGTGAAACTTGCAGAAAATGCAACAAAGTAGGACATATACAAAGAGCTTGTTGAACAGACTGCACAGAAAAGAGAAAAAGATAAAAAGTCAAGTCGCATTTTCGAGATGCAATAATCTGCATGCTGTTGATGAAAAATCTGATAATGATGAGACTGACACAGGACTGTGTGAACTTGAGATTTACAATTTAAAAACTAACATGAAACAAGTGATATGGCTTACACCAGACATGAAAGGCAAATGAATTAAAATGTAATTGAACACTGTTTTGGCTGTTCAGTCATTCCACAAAATGAATTTTAATGGCATTTCAAAGATACTGTACTGAAGGCTGCAGATATCCACTAAGAGCTTAGACTGGAGAAAAGATAATTCCGGTAGGAATGACATTATAAGCATTTCTGTACAGCAACCAATAAGCCAGATTGGGTCTCAATGTGGTAAAACAGGAGGGCCAGCATTATAGAACTGTGATTGGCGGAACAACTACAACTTGATTGGAATTCCACCCGCTGTTTGTATGCCACATCCACTGCAATAGAGTCAACTGAAAGCAAATTAAGAAAGGCATTAGATGATGCTGCTGCTGTGTTCAAGAATGGCATTGGAGAACTCAAGCATACCATGGGTAAAATAGTTTTAAATGAAACTGCCATAAGCAAGTTTTACAAAGTCCTTCTATTTCCTTATACCATCCATGATAAAGTAGCCAGTGAGCTGGATCGTATGGAAGCTGAAAGAATTCTTCTCAAAGTTGAGTGGAGACTATTGGCAATGCCAATGGTCCCAGTAGCCAAGAAGAATGGATCTGCCAGGAACTGTAGTGCCTTTAAGGTCACCATCAACCCTATTCTGAAAGTAGATCAATACCCTCTGCCCAGTAAAGAAGGGTATTTTTGTAAACCTTCTGGAGGGAAACATTTCAGCAAAGTGGACCTAACAAAGGGCTTTATCGTTATAATAGACTTGTTTCTGGTGTAGCACCTGCATCTTCATTCTGACAGAATGCAATGGACCATGTGCAGCAAGGCTTCCCAGGTACTTAGTGTTACCGGAATGACATTAAATTGTTACCAGTGAGGATGACAAGGAACATCTCCAAAATCTCAGAACAGTGTTAAAAAGATTAGGTGATTACGGGCACAGTGCACCAAGAATGAATTCTTTAAACCCAGCATCAGTTACTATGGTCACACCATTGACTCATTGAAGCATAAGTATGCTGAGAAAATTCAAGCTGTGGTGGTTGCCCCAAGGCTAAAGGATGTCTCACAGTTGTGGTTCTTTTTAGGATTTGTCACTTACTATAACTGTTTCCTGCCAGACCTGGCTTCTGTGCTCCACACCTTGAACTCATTTCTACAGATTGGGAAGAAATGACAATGGAGAAAGCAGTATGAGATGACTTTCAAAAAGACAGAACATGATGACGTTAGACACTGTACTCACTAGTATGATCCACATTGCCCAATGAAGCTTGCCTGTGACGCTTTGCCCTATTATATAGGTGCAGTCAAGTCACATGTGATGACTGATGGAAGTGTGCACCCAATAGCCTTGCATCACATTCCCTTACTGCTGCAAAGAAAAATTATGCACAGATTGACAGAGAATCCTTGAGTCTGGTTTGGGGTGTAAAATGCTTCAACTAGTACTTGTATGAGAGAGAGTTTACGCTCCTTACTAATCCTCAACTGCAAGTGTCCGTTTTCAATCTACAGAAGGCTGTTCCACTAACAGCTGAAGAGATGGGCTTTGTTTCTTAGAGGACTGAATTACAAGGTTGAATTCAAGAGAACATCTAATCATGGAAATGCTAATGGAATGGCCTGTTTACTCTTGGAAAACAAAATACCTAAAAATTTTATAAAAGGGGACACTTCTTGATGTATTCCAGTCATCTAGGTGTGGTAAAAATGAAAGCGTTGGCTCAAAGCTTTGTCTGGTGGCCTGGGATGGATCAACAGATTGAACAGTTTGCCATGCACTTTTTGGGATGCTAACACATCTAGAAGGTGCCAAGAGCAGCACCTCACCATCCCTGGGGAATGGTATGCATTGCCTTGCAGAGGGTTCATGTGGATTTTGCCAGACCATTCATGGACACAAATTTTTGGCAGTAGTGGATGCAGCTACAAAGTGGCCAGGAGTGTTCCCAATAGCCTCTACTACAACCTAACACACTGAGCACACTGTTGATGTGTTGAGAAGCTTATTTTCAAAGCCTGGTGCTGAAGTACATTTAGTCAGTGACGATGGACCACTGTTTGTTGTGGAACAGTTTCATCCTTAAAAATGAATCCAATAAGAAATATTACATCTGCACCACACCACCACACTACAAATGGGTTGGTGGAAAGGTTTGTCCAGAGTCTAAAGAATGCACTGCCAGCAATGTAAGCAGAACACACTGCACTGACATTGAATGAGAAGCTTGTGAATTTCTTCCTTGGATATCACAATGCAGCACAGTCCACAACCAACAACTCACCAGCTATGCTGTTCCTGGGCCATGCCTTGCAATCACATTTGGATCTGCTCAAACCCAATTTACAGGACAAACAGCTGAGACAAATTGAGGGCTCCTCAAACAAGGAGGTTCAGTGTTTCATTCCAGGACAAGTAATCCTGTCAAGGGAATACAGGAGTGACCAAAAGTGAGTACTTGCCAAGGTTAAAGACAGAACTGAACCACTCTCCTTCACAGTGGAGATTTCATCTGATATCATCTGGAGACAACACATCGATCATTTGAGGAAGGCAGAATCAATGGTTAGAGAAGAAAAGTGTCCAAAGGAGTTGGACCCACTTTCTGCAGTTCCAGGGTCAACTCTTCCAGCTAAAACAGATGAGGCCCCAGAACCTGTGATTATTTCACAGCCACAAGTATCACCAGCCAAGCAGAGTGACATCCTCCACAGTGATTAAGTAGGCTTTACTGAGACAAATTAAAATTTACTATACTGTGAATGTCTATATAGTAGTTGTATTATGTAGTATACTGTATATACTGTGTGTATGTGTTGAGATACATTCTATATTGAGTTGGAGTTTACAGCTAAGCAGGGAAAGGTGTTGTGTATTTAATATTTCAGTAATATTTGAATGATATTGCAAATATATTTGATTAAGCATTCTTCATTGTTTACGTAATTCTTTATGGATTATATGTAAAAGTACATGAACGATTTTCATCGTTACACCACCATGCCATAAGTTCACGGGTCACTAAAGTAAAAACAAATACACAAGTTATCCCAGTCTCCATGATTTTCATTCAATTAATTTTAATTTTTGAAGGTACGAAACATAGCAGTAAGGTTCTAAAAAATGTAGGTTTTTTTAGTATAGAGGAAGCACATGCTAAAACAAGAAGTTATACCAAATATTTTTAATCATTGCATCAAGCTCAGCAGAAATATTGTGTCCAGTTTTAGCCAACATATTTTTGGAAGAATGTTAATCTAATGAAGGAAGTACAGAAATTGGCTGAAAATCAGTTGTGATGGAGAAAGAATTGAGATAGTTCTCTTTAAATTGAAAAGGGTGAAAATTAGATGATAGTTTCTGGTTATTGTTTGAAATTAAACAATAAACAGAAACTACTCTAGTGACAGAGATGTTAGAAATCAGAAGGTACTGATGAAATCAGATCAAGTCAAGTTTATTGTCATTTAGTTATATACATGTATATAGTGTCTGTAACCATCTAATGTATATAGAAATGAGACATTTCTTCGAACCAGGGTGTAAAGCAAAGCAGTACACACAGTACACAATAAATTATTAAGGTAAGGATAAAATCTACAGATGAATCACACATAAATAATAAACACAAGTGCTTTAGTATTAAATATTGCAAGGTAGGGAACAGATTAACCAGTGACAATTTGACTACAATAGGGTAGGGAGTTCAGAAGCCTAATAGCCTGTGGAAAGAAACTGTTGCTCATCATGACCATTCATGTTTTCATGTACCGTAGTCTCCTGCCTGATGGTAGAAAGTCAAAGAGGATGGATAGGTGGGATCCTTAATAATACTAAGGGCCCTGCATATGCAGCACTCATGATAAATGTCCCCAATGGATGGTCGGGAGAGCCCTATTGTCCTCTCAGTTGTTCTTACTGTCCTTTGTAGAGACTTCTAGTCCAATAATCAACTGTTCATATACCATTTAGAGATGTTGTCAATGGTGCTCCTATAAAATGCAGTTAAGATGGGTGGGGGGGCACCTTGCTTGCCTCAATCTTCTTAGGAAGAGGAGACACTACTGTGCCCCCTTGTTCAGGGTGATGATATTAAGGGACTAGCTGAGGTCATCCGTGATGTGAGCTTGAAACAGTACACTTAACCCTCTCTATGGAGGAGCCGTTATTCGCAGAAGGGGATGGTTCATCTGCATCTTTCTGAAGTCCACAATAATGTTCTTTGTCTTCTCCACATTCAGGCTTAGGTTGTTCTTCTCACACCAATCCACCAGCTGCTCGACCTCCTCTCTATACTCTGTCTCATCATCATTCTTGATAAGGTCAACCACTGTTGTGTCATCGCAAACTCAATGACACGGTTTGAGCTGGATCCTGCGACACTGTCATGCATTAGCAGTGTGAGCAGCAGCGGGCTGAGCACACAGCCCTGGGGAGTGCCAATGCTCAGCGTAATGGGATGAGACTCGTTGCTGCCCACACAGATTGACTGTGGTCTTACTGTTAAGAAGTCCAGTATCCAATTGCAGGAGGAGGGGTTGAGACCCAGTGAAGACAGTTTCCTCACCAGCTTTTAGGGTATTGCATCATCAGTGAATCAACTTGAATAATAAGCAAACTGGAAAGGTTCCAATAAAGCCAGGAGAAAGGCTTTAATGTGCTCTGTGACCAGCCACTCGAAGCTTTTCATTATGATTGATGTTAATGCCACTGGATTAGTGCAGATTTGTACTAATTGGAAAAAGAGCCTGTACTGTGCTGTACTATACTAGTTTCATATTCTAAAATTCCAGATCTAAAGGGGGATCTACTTCAAACTCCTACCCAACATCTTACCACTCCTCTTCCACATGCCTCAGTTTTAGTGTTTTCTCCTCTTGCTTCTGTCTGCTTTCCTTTCTTGTCTCCTTTAAGCCTTTGCTCATTTGCTGGCTTCCTTACATAGCCTTCGCCATCTGCTTATTCTCAAATTCTCTCACTAAGATTAATGTAATCGTGCTTAATCATTATGTATGCAATACCATAAGATAATTTAATATTTTATTCTTAAACAAATTAACTTGATATTTTATTTTTCCTTTAAGGAATATCTTGAATATGACCATGTGTACATTTACATCTTGTTTTATCACTGTCTGGCTATTGATGTTTTTGTGCCAGAGATGTTTTTCCCTAGAAAATGTATCAATTGTATATAAAGGGAATTAAAATCACTGCATAATGTTTTCATCACTTTGCATCTTCCTTCAGTCTTCAGTTTATACTCCATTGTATTTCCTGGATTGTCTTTAGTATTTGGAAATACAAGTAGCCAATCCAGTTGTCTGTACGTTCTTACAATTCAAGTTCAGGGATGCTGTACTCCAGCAGCTAGCCACTTCAAAGAAAAATTGGGGTTAGCTAGGCCATTGTTTGCAATGGTCATTTACCAGAAAAAGAGTGAGTGACAAAATATTTGGTTGTTTTCTTTGTTTCATTGACCGTCATCCAGAAGTCACTGAGTTTCACCTGCTCCATCTTAAACCAGAAGCCTCAGTGTTGCTCTCACTGGAAAGGGCAGCAACTACATTGGCTCTATGAGAAAACCAAAGTCATAACAGACTGTCTTCTCTCCAATGTAACTGACACAGATGCATCTTTCCAGGAGTTCTCTAATTAACTCAGGCGGGCATCAGTGACATTGTGGATCATTAGAAGAAGTAAAATTGTATTCCAGTGCAGTGTGTAATCCTTTATATGCTGCCATACCAATAATCCAGTTGACTCTTAAAGTTTTTTTGGAAGTTTAAAGCATCTGTCAGGAGCAGTAGCAACTGTACTGGAAATGATAAAGATAAATCACAAGAGCAAACACAAGGAAATCTGCAGATGCAAATAACACACACAAAATGCTGGTGGAACACAGCAGGCCAGGCAGGGCGAAGGGTCTCGGCCCGAAACGTCGACAGTGCTTCTCCTTATAGATGCTGCCTGGCCTGCTGTGTTCCACCAGCATTTTGTGTGTGTTGAAGATAAATCACAGATTGTGTGCATGCTGCTCAGTTAAAACAGCACTGTATGGGTAAAAGCAAGTGCTCCGAAGGTGGAGGAATCAGATCTGTATTGTTCTGATGAATCAAGAATCAGAGCATAGAGTGAAGAAAACTTTTTCAGCCAGCCGATAATTATGACAGAAATATCTATTAAAATCTGACATGCAGAGTGTTTAACTTTCTTTTAAAAGCAGCTGTTTAGGTTCATTTTCTTGTCCCAGAATGGAAGTCCAGCATTAGATGATAATGCTAAAAATACCTGTGAGGTTGGTTACAAACTTCAGGAGTAACTCTATAGTGTTTATTGAAACTGATATGTGGAGGTGAGTGCAGCAGGTAGCCAAGACACTCAAACATTGGCACTAATGATGAAAAATGAATTTCTAAAATATACCACATCAACCATTTCTTAAGATGATGGAAGAGATGAAAACTCTCTTTCACCTTGGTCAAATTCAGAATGAGTTAATTTCATTATACGCCATTTACAATGTTTTGTAAAATTAAACAACATTTAATGTTATGTAAAGATGGAGGCAGATTAATGAAGTGCTTTTTTCATAACTTGCCTAAATTTATTTTCTTTAAACCTCAAAATGGAGAAACCAAGCATGTCTCCCTTCACACTGTGATAAGGAGACATCTCTTTCTCCCTAATTAGGGAGAGACAGAGAGAGAGAGAGAGAGAGAGAGAGAGAGAGAGAGAGAGCCTGTGGTATGTCGAATACCGGGTGAACCCATAGTCTTTGGAGTACTGCAAGTCTGTGTTTTTATTGTTGCTTTTGCTGCACGCTTGAGTGCTCGGTGGTGGGTGCCAATGCTGGTGGGGGGAGGGGGGGATCATTGCTTGCTGCCACTTATACACAGGACAGAGGGGAGCTGGGGGAGACTTTGGGGTTCTTAACATTTAACTAACTTCATTCTTTGGGGCACTCTGCTTTTGTGGATGGTTGCGAAGAAAAAGCATTTCAGGATGTATATTGTACACATTTCTCTGACATTAAATGTACCTTTGAAACTGGGAGACTGCTTTGTAGACCATCTGGGGTCCATTCTCAATGGACATCGTAAACTTCTATCTGTATGTCATTTTCACTCTTCTTCCAATTCCCAAACCAACCTGTTGTCCGCCACAGTGAGGCCAAATACAAATTGGAATGATATCTCCTATTTCTCTTTGGTAGCATGCATAACAATGATATGAATGCTGAATGTTCAACTTTTAGGTAACCCATGATTCTTCCACTCACAGTCACTTGTTTACCTAGGTTACTGCTCACTTTGTTCACTTCCCCTTCCCCACCAAGCTGCATCTAGTCATCTTCAACCCCCTGCACCCACACCATTTAGTTACTCCTATCACTTACCAGCCTAAGTCATATTCTTACCTTGTACGACTATATATTTGCTATCTTTTTTTCTACCCTCTTAGTCCTGATTGACTTACATCTTTTCCCTCCTCAGATGCAAATTGACGCACTAAGTTCTTCTAGCATTCTGCTTTTTGTTTGATTGTAATACGTTCTTGTTGGTAACAGGAAAAATCACCTGCTTTAACATTTTAACACCTGCTTTTATTTACAAAAATTATCCCCCACTCCATAGCTATTAAATCACAAGTGCAAAGAGTTAAATTGCACCACAGATGCAAATTTCAAAAGAACAAAGCATACAGTACTGAAGGTGTGGCATTTAAATGCTTGTTGTATTTGGAATAAGGTGGATGAATTCGTGGCGCAATTAGAGATTGGTCAGTATGACATTGTGGGCAACACTGAGTTTTGGCTGAAAGAAGGTCATAGTTGGGAGCTTAATATCAAAAGATATACTTCGTATCAAAAGGGCAGGCAGGAAGGCATAGGCGATGGGGTGCTCTGTTGGTAAGAGATGGAATTACATCTTTAGAAAGAGGTGACATTGGGTCAGAGAATGTTGAATCTTTGTGGGTAGAGTTAAGAAACTGCAAGGGTGCAACCTATTGTGGGAATCATATATAGGCCTCCAAGTAGTAGCCAAGATGGGAGGTTGAGATTGTAAAACAAGCTGGAAATGGTATGTAGTAAGGGTAATGTCACATTTATAATGGAGGATTGGGAAAGTCAGATTGGTGTCAGATTGCAGGAGTGGAAATTTATTGAATGCCTACGAGATTGCTTTTTAGAGCAGCTTGTGCTTGAGCCTGCTCAGGGAAAGTCTTAGATTGGATATTGTGTAATAATCCAGATTTTATTAGGGAGTTGAAGGTAAGTGAACCCTTAGAAAGCAATGATGACAATATGATTGAATTCATACTGCAATTTGAGAAGGAGAAGCAGAAGTCACATGTATCAATATCACATTGGAATAAAGGGAATTACAGAGACATGAGAGAGGAGCTTTCCCAGCGGGATTGGAGGGGATACTGGCGGGGATGACACCAGAGCAGAGGTGGCTGAACTTTCTGGGAATAGTTCACAAGGCACAGGGTAGAAATGTCCCACAGAAGAAGTTGTTCTCAAATAGCAGGGGTAGGCAACCCTGGCTGACAAGGGAGGTTAAGGGCTGTGTAAAAGTCAAGGAAAGGGCATATAAGGTAGCAAAAGTGAGTGGGAAGTTGGTTGGTTGAGAAGGTTTTAGAATCCAACAAAAAGCAACTAAAAAGCCATAAGAAAGGAAAAGAAGAAATATGAGGGCAAATTAGCCAATAATATAAAGCAGGATACTAGAAGTTTTTTTCAGTTATATAAAGAGTAAAAGGGAGGTGAGAGTTGTTATTGGACCTCTGGAAAATGATGCTGGTGAGGTAGTAATGGGGGACAAATAAATGGCAGATGAACTTAATTGGTACTTTCCATCAGTCTTCACTGTGGAAGATACTAGCAGTGTGCCAGAGGTCCATGGGTGTCAGGAGCAGGAGTGAGTACCATTGCTATGACAAAGAAAAAAGTGCTAGGCAAGCTGAAAGGTCTTAAGGTGGATCAGCGACCTGGACAAGTTGAACTACATCCCAGGGTTCTGAAAGAGGTTGCTGAAGAGGTATTAGATGCATTGGTTAATCACTTGATTCTGGCATGCTTCCAGAGAACTGGAAAATTGCAAGAGTCACTCCACTCTTTAAGAAGGGAGAAAGGCAAAAGAAAGGAAATTATAGGCCAGTTAGCCTAACATCAGTGGTTGGGAAAATGTTGGAGTCTATTATTAAGGATGAGGTTTCGAGGTACTTGGTGACTAATGATAAAATAAGCCAAAGTCAGCATGGTTTCTGTCAAGGGAAACCTTGCCTGATAAATCTTTTAGGGTTCTTCAAGGAAGTAACAAGCAGGATGGACAAAGGAGAAGCAGTGGACATAATTTACTTGGAATTTCAGAAGGCATTTGATAAGGTGCCACATATGAGTCTGTTTAACAAGATGAAATCCCATGGCATTACAAGAAAGATACTGGCATGGTTAGAGGAATAACTGACAGGCAGGATGCAGCAAGTGGGAATAAAGGAGGTCTTTTTTGGTTGGCTGCCAGTGACTAGTGGTGTTCCTCAGGCTTCAGTATTAGGATCGCTACTTTTCATATTGTTTTGTCAGTGGTTTAGATAATGGAATTGATGGCTTTGTGGCAAAGTTTGCAGATGATACAAAGACAGATGGAGGGGTAGGTAGGGCTGAGGAAGCAATGCAATAGTAGCAGGACTTAGACAAATTGAAAGAATGGGCAAAAAAGTGGCAGATGGAATACTGGGAAATGTAGGATAATGCATTTTGGTAAAAGGAACAAAAGTGCAAACTATTATCTAAATGGGGAGCAAATTCAAACATCAGAGGTCGAAAGGGACTTAGGAGTCCTTGTGTAAGACTCACAGAATGTTAATTTACAGCTTAAGTCTGTGGTAAAGAATCAAGTACAAAGTTGGCATTCATTTCAAGGTGAATAGAATATAAAAGCAAGGAGATAATGCTGAGATTTTATAAGAGACTAATCAGGCTACATTTGGAGTATTGTCAACAGTTTTGGGCATTGTGTCATAGAAATTATGTGCTGTCATTGGAGAGAGACCAGAGGAGGTTCACGAGGATGATTCTGGGAATTAAGGTGTTAACATTTGAGAAGCAATTGGCAGCTTTGGGCCTGTACTCACTAGAAATTAGAAGGATGCGGGGGAATCTAATAGAAACCTATTGAATGTTGAAAGAACTAGACAAGGTGGATGTAGAGAGGATACTTCCTATGGTGGAGGTGTCCAGAACTGGAAGGCACAGCCTCAAAATTGAGGGGCAGCCCTTTAGAACAGAAGTAAGAAGGAATTTTTTAGCCAGAGAGTAGTGAATCTGTGGAAAGCTCTGCCACAGACAGCTGTGAAGGCCAAGACCATGGGTATATTTAATGTGAAAATTGATAGTTTCCTGATTGGTCAGGGTATCAAGGGTTATGGAGAGAAGACAGGTGCATGGGTCGAGTGGAACCTGGGATCAGCCATGATGGAATGGCAGAGCTTAATGGCCTAATTCTGCTCCTATGTCTTATAGTCTAAGCTTCATTTTCTTGTGGGTATTCACAGTTAATACAAAGAAACAGTAGAATCAAAGAAAATCTGCACAAAGCAAGACAAACAACCAAAGTACAAAAGGCAACAAATTGTACAAATATCAAAAAAGTGGGGAAATTAATTAATTCTGCTGTTGATGTGAATTGTAGTGACCTTGAAGGTCAGTCCATAGGTTGTGGAGTCAATCCAATGTTGGGGTGAGTGAAGTTGTCCAGTCTGGTTTAAGACCCTGATATCTGAGTTGTAATAACTGTTCCTGAACCTGGTGGTGTGGGACCTAAGACTTTTGTGCCTCTTTCCTAATGGCAACAGCGAGAAGAGAGCGTAGCCTGGATGTTGAGTTTGTGGGTCCTTGGTGATGGATATTGCTTTCCTGTTACAGTGCTCCATGTGCTAAATGGTGTGGAGGGCTTTACCCATAATCAGACTAGGCTGTATCCACTGCTTTTTGTAGGCTTTTCCATTCAATGGCATTGTTGTTTCCATACCAGGCCATGATGCAACCAATTAGTATATTCTCCACGGCACATCTACAGAAGTCTGTCAAAGTTGTAGATGACATGCCAAATCTGTGCAAACTTCTAAGAAAGTTGCCATGCCTTCTTTATATTGGCACTTACGTTCTGCACCCAGGAGAGATCCTTTGAATTGATAATGCCAAGGAATCTAAAGTTGCTAACCCTCTCCACCTCTGATCCCCTGGTGAGGACTGGCTCATGGACCTCCAGTTTCCTCCTCTTATGGACAATAATCAACTCTTTCATGTTGCTGACATTGAGTGAGAGGTTGTTGTTGTGGCACCATTAAGCTAGATTTTCAATCTCCCTCCTATTTGCTGATTCATCACCACCTTTGATCCAGCCAACAACAGTGGTGTCATCATCAAACTTAACTATGGCATTGGAGCTGTACTTAGTCACACAGTCATGAGTGTGAAGTGAGTAGAGCAGCGGGCTAAGCACACCTTTGCCTAGTGGTGATTGTGGAGGAGATGTTGTTGCCAATCTAAACTGATTGGCAGTCTGCAAGTGAGAATGTTGAGGATCCAGTTGCAAAAAGGAAATATTGAGGCCTAAGTCTTGGAGAATATTGAGTTAATTTTGAGGACATGATAGTGTTGAATGCCGAGCTGTAGTCAATAAAGAGCATTCTGATATATACTTTCACTGTACAGATCTTCCAGAGTTAAATGAAAAGCCAATAAAATGGCATTAGCTGTTGACCTGTTTTGACAGTAGGCAAGCTGGAGTGGTCCAAGTCATTCTTCAGACTCCAGTCTCTCACAGCATTTCATCACTGTGGATTTAAGTGCTCCTGGACAGGTTACTGTGTACTTCTTGGGCAACAATATAATTGACCCTGCTGAAGCAGATGGGTATCTCAGACTGCTAACGTGAGAGGTTAAAAATATCAGTGACACTCCAGCCAGTTAATAACACAGGTCTTCAGGCCAAGTACACAGTCTGGACAAGATGCTTTCTGTGGGTTCACCCTCCTGAAGGATGCTGTTATGTCAGTCTCAGATACTAAAATCACAGGACCACTGCAGGCAATGGGAGTTTGTGAAGGTGCTTCCATGTTTTGTAAGTCAAAGTGAGCATAAAAGGCATTGTGCTCACCTGGGAGAGAAACCTTGTCACATATGTCGCTCTTGTTTTACTTTGTAGGAGGTGATAGCATTCAAGCCCTGCCACAGTTGTCGAACATCCTTCTGTGATTCAAATTTGGCTTTCCAAAGGTCATACCTGGACCTCCTTATTTTACTTGGTTACCAGAGCTGAATGCCACCATTCTAGCCTCAGCAGATTGTGGATCTTTTGGTTCATCCTAGGCTTCTGGTTGGGGAAGACTGAATGAGTTTGTGAGGGAATATTCATCCACAAATGTTGTTGGCAGTGGAAGTATGGCAACATTTGCGTGCTGCTCAGCATATCAATGTAAATGACACATTTCACAGTATGTTTCAATGTACTTGTGACATATAAAGCTAATCTGTAATCTTCTTTAGTTCTATAATTTCAATTAAATTTTCTTAATAAATTCTAAGTAGTCACTCAAAGTAACAGCCATAGACCCAGAATTAAGTGCTGTTAATGAACAGAAATATTGATGTTTGATTCTGACATATCCATTTTCTCATATATTATTAGAAGGTCTTTAACTGAACTAACATATTAAAAATAAAATAAATTCATTTTTCCTAAGATACACTGCTTAAAAGTAATACAATTTGATTTAGTCTAATAAGGTTATGTATTCATTTTTTAATATGAAGACCACAAAAAAAATCTCAAATTTCCTTTTTGGTGGTGGGGTTTTCCATAAACTCGACCAACCAGCCTTGTTTCACAGTTAATGAATTCTGCTTTGGGCCCTGTAATTTCTGATTATAGATGCAATTGTTAGTTTTAATTGTTTTGTCAAGAGATACAAAGTGTTTCAAAGTTGTATTTAGCTTTCTGTATTGCAAAGTTTATTTTTGAAACAACTCCTACAAAAAAAAAGGAATTCCGACCTTCAACCTCTTGGTCAAATTGGTTCAGATGTAATCATAATTAACAAGTAGTTTAAAATTTATTGGTATATTTAATCTTTATAAACACAATGTTGCCAATTCTCACCAAGATTGTTCACAAAGCAATCATACCACAAATTTTACTTAATATATTTCAGCAGGATAAATACTTATTTTGACAAATAACAATATACCAATGGCCATCTTAGAAAATAGAAACATCTAATAGGTTTCTTATTCAAAATTACCTTGTCTGCTGTAACAAAGAGTATGAGCAGTTGGCAACTTCTCTGGTTATGTTTGGTGCAACAGCTGTAATTTTGAAATATTGCATGAGATGTTTTGCATATTGTGATTAGTCACCTAATTTGTTTTTTAAGTTCACATTTCTTCGTTCTTCTGTCTTTAACACTTACCCCCACCCATTGTAGCAACTTCGAAGGGCGGATGAAGCGAAAGGAGTTGCTAGTAGAGGCGGATCCCTCAAAGTAAATATGTTCACAAACTTTCTGCAAGTTTGTTTACACGGTTCTCTCATTATGTTTTAGCATTTTGTACTTGCTTTCTCTACTGCATTCTCTACATTTTCCCTAAACTTGCGATTTTCAGCTCCATTTGCTTTTATTATATTTTGCAGTTGTACCCAATGTATTTTTTCACGTTGAGTTTAGTTTTTTTATGTTTGGAAATTGAAGAAGATGTGATGCTTCTACTTCTATGTTTTATGTCTTCTCTACCTTTTCATCTTAGTTGCTGTTTGATGGCTTGTAGAACACTCTTTTCCTTCACTTTACTGGAGTTATGCTGCAGCTTCTTTACTAAATGAATGTAAATTTAGTTACTTAAAGGTACAAATTTAAAATATAACAGTCAGTAAGAGTTTCTTCAATGTCAGAAAAGATAGCTACTATGTGGCTATTTTCAGTACTGGTTTCAGCAGCCTGACATAATATTCCTCAATTCCAAAGCTTTAATATTATAATAGCTTGAAGCTGCAACTTATTATAGATATATTGACTTTTCTCCTGTGAAACTATTTTGGTAACAAAATAAATTGATGGTTTGATATTAATGATTTCCATATTAGCCCTATATTCACTTTATGATTATATTGAAATGAAAATGCCCATATCCATTTTTGTGAGTTTTGATCCACAGATATATATTTGTCAAAAATGAGAATGGAGAAGCCTTTGATTATTTTAGTTCACCTGGATGGAATACGTCTAATCCTGTTAACCTGGAAGGATAATTTAATACATATTCCTTCAATGGCTTCTCCAGTTCTCTTGTCAGGAATTTGGGTTGAAGACTTAACAACTTATGTCCCAAGCAGTTGGTATAGCTATATATAGCATAGTATAGCTTTATGGCATAGAAAGCTTTATATACCAAAGAGCCCAAATTTCCACATAAAAGTACAAGGATATTTCAGGTCATTCACTGGTAGAGATCAACTAGGGGCAGTTATTGGTATAAGTTTACCAAACCCACTTTGAGGTGACTTTTGCTAAATCAACAGTTACATTAGCCTCATATCCAGTAAGTCCAAATTACCCATAGTGCACAATAACAGGTTGCTTTCACTCATTATAAAATATCCTGAATTTAAGTTATTTTGATAACCTCACCACACTCAGCTCTTCATGTTTCATAGCTCATTGAGTCATTGCACCACTTTGCGTGGAAATTGAGTCATGCAAACATAGAGGTTTCCAGTTGTTGGCCTCATTTTTTTCACTAGCCTCAGCATAGGAAGTTGTGTTGGTGTTCAGTGTGTCCTAAGTACATTGAAGCATGGGAGATTGGGAAAACATACCATGCATAATTGTTACTTTGGTTATTGTTTTAAATGTTACTTTACAAAACAAGTTTAATACAGTATATGGGTGGTTATTAGGGATCTGTTAACTACAATAATTTTCCAAGGGTATGAATTGTGCTGAGATAACATGCAAACATGTTTTATGTGACATATAGGTGGTTTGATACTGAAATACTAGAATAAGATTTTTTAAATGTTAGGAATCAATGAAAATAACCAAGTCCCACATTGAAGGTGATGCCCGTGTGAGGCATCAAAACAAATCGTGAGGTGGTGGTGTATGAGAATACAAGGTGCATACCTAATTTATTAGTTTACATTCCTTGATAGCAGAATTGCTTGAAAAATAGGTGTCTCATTCAAAGCTTACTGCAGAATTAAGCTGATGGAAACATTGCTGCTTATTTGCAAGATGTATATCTATCCATTTAAGAAGTGGCTATCAGCAAACATCAAGAAAGTTGGAATAATTGGAGAGTTCTGTCAATAGCCGAGCACAGGTTTCTTTAGATGTTGTTCTATGATCCTAATAAATTCTACAAAGTTATAATACGAATAAGGTTGTACACAGTTAAATTCAACTTTTTCACCATAACCTTTCTTATATTTGTATAATGTAGTAGTTTTAGCAACGTTGGCATGATACTAATCAGAAAGATTTTGTTATGAGCTTGTTACTCTGCCATTCACATTTGAGATAACATTGAAAACTAAGTACATTATAAAAATAACAAGGCATCATAAAGAAAAATGATTTGTTTTACTCATTTAAATAAAGGATCTGCATCTATCTATTCAGAGTAAGTGTAGAATGTTATAGCCGCTGTGTCGGTGTCGTAAAAAATGCATAAAGCTTTGACAAATTGGTGTAATTTGAAGGCATTAATTCAAACAAGTGATCAGATGATTAACTTTGTGACACCATCTCATTGAAATGTATAGTACAGAAGTAATAGTTCTTGAGCTATTAACCTTTCCATGATGGGAAGTGTGTTTCCCGTAAAAGCAAATGATTGAAACTGAAAAATAGCAAAAAATTGCCAGAAATAGTCAGTGTCAATGTTTCAGGTAGTGAGCATTCATCACAAATTTTCATCAAACGGCTAGTCTCAATTTTCTCTCTCTCTTTCTCTCAATACCTCTATCTCTATCTATCTATCTAACTACCCCTTTTTCTATCTCTAGCTCTATCTATCTACCCATCCCTCTCTATCCCTCCTGGAGGTACTACTTGACCTTCTGAGTACTTCAAGATTTTTTGAAATTTTTGTAATAGATCATTTTTACTCACTTTGTTTAGATCACTCATAATTTTATATCTGTTAATTATGTCTTCCTTCAGTCTCCTCTGTTTCAAGCACTAGTCAATCATGTCTTGCAGCTAAAATTCCCAGCCCTGACAATACACTTGCTAATCTCCTCCACACTCATAGGTAGGATGTGAGGAGACTGTGGAGAAGGTACAGAAAATTTTACCATAATGCAGTCTGGATTAAACCGTATGAGCTAGAAGGAAAAGTTGGACAAACTAGGGTTGTTCTCCCCAGAGCATCGGAGGCTAAGGGGAGACCTGATAAATACTTTTTAAAATGATTGCATAGATAGGATAGTTAATCAGAATATTTCTTCAGGATAAAAACAACAAATACCGGAGAACATGCTTTTAAGGTTGAAGGGGTGAGGTTTAATCAACATGTAAGAGGCGGGTTTTTTGGGCAGAGAATGGTAAATGCCTGTAATGAGTTACCGGGGTAGTAACAGAAACAGACAACTTGGTGGAGTTTAAGAGACTTTTAAATAGAAACGTAAATGTGAAGGAAATGGAGGGTTATAAATGATGCACAGGAGGAAGATATTTAATATAAATTAATGTCAACATTGTGGGCCAGAAGGCTTATCCAGTGCTGTACTGTTCTATGTTCAGGAATTTTGAATTATCTGATTTAATCACTGTACCTTTGTCAGCCATGCTTTCAACTACCAGGATATCCTTCGTGTCGCTGCTTCTTTTTCTTAAGCAATCTTTAAAAACCTCTATTATTATCAAGCTTTTGGAGATCTTTGAATATTATTTATGTAAAAGCTTTGTTAAATGCTGAGCTCATGAATTACTTTTGAATATTGTTTTATGCTAAAGGCATTACATAAATGGGAAATGGTGTTGTAGCCTTTCTTCTGGTATTACATCCTTTGTGCAATTACATTGTAATCCAGGTATAGCCCGAACTAATCCAACATGACCTGCTAGCTTTAATATGCATTGGCAGACAGGCAAAGTAACCTATATTTAACTACCTAATGGTCCTATACTTTTACTTTCAGGACTCTGAATATGTACTGCAGGGTTTCTCTCAATGTTCACTCATTCATCTGCAGTTTTTAATATCCTGCACTTTACTTTCTCTTGCCTTATTAACCATCCACCTCAGACTTCCTTCAATCAAATTTGACTTGCCACATTTCTGCTGACCTAACTGATCCATCAGTATTCTCCTACAGAATACAACCATCCTCTTCTCTTCCAATTTTAGTTCCAGCTATTAAGATACTGTGCTGCCTTGCAATCAATCATAGATGCTTGCTCCCTTATATTTTATTCATATGACTGTTAAGATATACTTGAAAATTAATTTTGCTTAACACCCAGCTCACCTATTGTTTCAGTGCTCATAAATTTACAGAGTAATTCAGCTTAATTTAGTTATTTTGCTGATATATATATATATCTTAACATTGTTTGGATGATTGTATCACAACTTCCCAAAATGTTGCAAGGTGATGCTGTGTGCTTGGTTTGTTAAAAATGCCAAAGA
Source organism: Hypanus sabinus (assembly GCF_030144855.1). Taxonomy (NCBI): domain Eukaryota; kingdom Metazoa; phylum Chordata; class Chondrichthyes; order Myliobatiformes; family Dasyatidae; genus Hypanus; species Hypanus sabinus. Next base: position 133,586,439 of record NC_082707.1, read on the forward strand.
TCAACAGTCAACTCACTGGTGGCACCATTTCAAGTATAATTATCCTGAACATATTTGTGCATTAATATCTGTTTGGATATTAATATCAGTGTAATTGTCATTGCATATACCTTGGAATTAAGCAAGAGAGATTTGGTCAGGGCTACAAAATAATTTTACCATTGCACTCTTCAATAATTGTATTACCTCACTAAAATTTTCAGTAGTATATAAACAGACATTAACTGCCCTCAGCTGTACTGACTTTTAAGCAACTAATCATAATCACTCTTAAGAGACATGAAGCATTATGAGCCATTGAGAAAATGAAGAAAGAAACTGCAAATTAAAGGGCATCGCAGTGTCTGATTGTGAGGCTGAAACTTAACTTGATCTATGGTTTGATCTTGGTATGATCAAACATAGCTTGATCTAGGTGGTCATTTTAGCCACAGGAGAGAATGACTTATGCACATATCTTTCCAATTAAATTTTCATAATTTTATGCATGGTATATTGTAATTCTAAAATTTGACAACTTCAGTGTATACCTCTAAAGTTATGATTTCTGCAAGGGAACCTTAACCATCCTTTCAGTTCATGAGGAATTCAACTTTGAGAAAACTTAAATGAAACCTCTACCCTATCATCATCAATGCAAAAAAAAAGCACCTTTCCTTAATTTATATCCTGTTTTTTAAAGTACCCTCTCTTGGCTGAGTTAAATGATAAAACTGTACCAAGTGTGCACTCTAATTCCTTGTAGCTTTAAGCTTTGGTCCAGAAAACTCCTATATGAAAGACATGTTGAAATACAAATAATACTGGTTTTGAAATAATATTTTAAATGGTGTTGAGGAGTGTAGTATTAAGTGAAAGGACAGACTGTTCAAATTATTTTTTGATGTTTACATGTAGCTCCATAGAAAGCTGGAGGAGCTCAGAAATCAGAAGGAAATGTGAAAAGAGGCTCTCTCAAAGTAAATATTTAATTTTACTTGGTAATTTTATTATTCTGTTGGCCAACAATAGCAGCTCAATTATTTGCTTTCATTCTTCTTCTCCCCTCCTTTTCCACCCCAACAGGGGTTTCATTAGATTGAGGCTGGAGATTGAAAATTACCTTACAATGCTCTATAAATAATTGTTGCCATTACTGGTATCATTTTGTTGCTTTGTACTCTAAAATTGTAGAACTTACTATGAAGCAGTCTGTTTTATAGATGTCAAACAACAAATGCCAATTTCAGTAAAACTTTTTAATTCCACTTTTCCAGTGATCCATGTTCAAGTATTTACATTGGTTATCCTTTTCAGGACTATAAAGATTACTCTAGATCTTTTCATGGTAAAGCAAAGCAACTGTAATGCAGATTTAATTGTTGATACACCTGGCAGTGTTAAGTTTATCTTGAGCTTTGTCAAATATAACATAATTTCAACATCTTAAATTGATTAGAATCCAACCCAGTGTTTTTTAATTGATTTTGTAAGAATTCAGAAATAAGATCTTGACAAAACTTCAATAATGTATAATCAGCTTCATGCTGTAAATGGTGTCAAAATGGTGAAAGAACTATCTGGAATAAATGCCAACAAAAAAGACTAGGCTGTTTTATGTTGGCATCAGCTCATGGCGTTTAAAGGTCAGATTTTATATAATCTACCAAAACTATTCCACCTACAAATGAAGAAAATATTAATGAAACCCCTGCCTTCTACCCAGAGCTGGAACTATCTTTGCAGAGAAGCTCTTCAGACCTTTTTCTGGCACACCCTTCTGATTAACAGTGTTTTCTTTTCCCTTGCTGCACAACCAGGCTGAGCTCTCTTCATGCACACCTTCTTATTGTGCTACAGAGGTACACTGCACGTGTTCTTGCATCATTAGCACTACTATGTTGCTTTGCGCCCTGCTCTTGTGAACACAGTTTTTACAATTCTGCATGTTACTTTTGATGGTGTGGTTCTGATCTGAAATAAAATTAGCAATGTGGTAAAAGGGTATTGGGATAGAAAGAAGAAACAAAGTGCAGGACTTTTTTCACTCCAAGCATATGATGTGTTTGGGCATAACTATTTTTTTCTTAAATGACAGCAATAATTATTAAAAATTTAGGGAACAAATGAACACTGCAAATTAAGACCAACTGAACGCAAGTTTGGTAAGTACACAAAGTATAAGGAGGGATTTTATTTACTTCTGACTTTGCACTGACTTCATTATTGACTTTCTGTTTCTACTTTTGGAAGATTGCAGGGAAAATGTATATGTAAAGATCAGATGTTAGAATTTCATTATCTATTCAAGGCACTTGGAAGGAGCATGGGTAGAAGAGTTCCTCTCACTTTCTTATTGTTATAGGTTTTTTTTTTCAAAATTGATGTTCCAAATTCTAAAGGTACAGAATTCAAAAACTAGTAGTAGAAATGAAATTCAAAACTATTCATCTTGGTGTATTCTGTTATACAGTAAATGCACTCGCAACACCTGATCGACTTAAAAATAGGAATGCTTATATACTTAATGCTGAATCCAAGTCACTTTCTGCAGGTTCTCATGATTTTTGCAAACTTGTAATTGCAATTTTCTGCATAAATAAAGATTTAAGTCCTATCCTAGATGTTTGTTTCTAATGGTAGAATAGAGAAATGCAGAACTCAGCAAGTCCTCGTACCAAACTATGCTGATTAGTGAGAGAAGAGTTGAATAGTATTCTGAGAATTCATTAAATTCCTAGAGATGTTTTGGTTTAAGGTTTTATCACAATCTTCAGTAAGTAAACTAATAATTAACCAAGCAAAAGCTTACCAAACAATGTGCATAGTGAGCTTGAAGGAACTGCTAGCTGCATTGTTTTTATTACCATATACATGTGATGAACATGATTGAGTTGTCATTATCTAATTAACAGAGGAACACAATTTGGACTTGATTTGGTGCAAAACAGACATGATTTAATACTACTTTGATATGGACAATGGGTGGCTAATATTGAGTCTGCAAGAATATCACAACAATATTTGTTCCTCTGTAGATGCATGAAGCTAGTATCCATTAATTTCTCACACTTTGCCAATGACCAGCTATCTTCAATTCTCTATTTATACTAATAATGTTGCAAAAGTATTCAATTAGACCCCATTCCAGCACTATAGTATACATTTATTATCCAGAAATTTATATTTAACATTGTACATTTTCAGTGAGTAAGTAAGTTTTCTGAGGAAGAATGTTCATAAACTTGTGCCTCAGAATACTATCAAAGGAAGACTTTCTCTGGGATATGAAGTTACTGTTAGCTCCCATTGTCTCATCTATATTTCTATACTCCTTAAAGCAATCACATAGATATAGCAGATTCAATCTCTCAGTTACCTAACCTGTAGTTATTGAATTAAACTATATTGAGTTCAACCATCTCCATTTCAGAATAATAAACTTAAATGGTATATAAATGGTGGAAAACAGCTGCCCTCTGGTGCTAGCCAACAGCTTAAGCCATTCTATTCTTCCTCAGTGCTCAATGGCATCCAAAAAATATGGGATTTTCTTTTTTTGTTGTTTTTTTGTCCTTGAAGTTGTCCTATATTGCTCATTATGAGCATATCCCTTGTCTCTAAGCAAGCATGTTTGAAATTTTAAGAGACCATGGAATTGTACCATTTTCACAGAAGAACTAAGAAAATAATTTATTCCATGCAATGAATAATACATTCTTTTATTGTATGTTTTTAAATATCTGTTTGAGTGATTTTCCTTCTGCTCCTTTATCATAATTATACAGTGCTTAAGTGGCTTCTGGTGAGTTCTCTGCTGAAAATATGATGTATTCAGAAGTTAATGGAGTAAAAGTAGAAGATCATTTTATTTCAGCCCAAAACTCCACCAAAGACTTTTTTTGATTTTTTTTTGACAATAGTAGAATGTAACAATGATTATTGCTCTTTAAAGTTAACCTTGTAATCAACATTAATGCACAGCTTCTTATTTGAGAATCTCGTTTCTAATATTTACATGTCCATGCAGATTAATTAAAAACTGTTTTGGTGTTTTCTGTAAAAAGACCTTGAAACAAGGAAGTAGTATAATTGTGTCTGATGAAACAATAAATAGATCCCTAAAGAAGCTTAAAAATGATTTTTAAAATTAAAAAAATAAATGTTAACTAATACATTACTGCATAATTAATTAATTTATGCATGTCTATTGGATGATTAAATTACCAGGTTAAAACATTACATACCTTATAGCTAAGGCTGGCTTTCCTAACTGCACATAGTTAACATTATTGTATTCATTGCAAATTCCATTGTGTTAAAAGAGAAAAGCCGAAAATACTCAGTAGGTTAGGTACTGCATGTGGAAAACAGAACAACAGTTGTATTTGCAAACAATTTTATTAACAGAGTGAAATTACCCCAAACATCTCTCATGAGCTTGTGTGGAGAGTTTTAAAGAAAGAATTCCAGAGCTGAATTTACAGCCAGCTATGATGAAGTAATTAAAATCTGGTTTGCGGAAATCACAGTTCAAGGAATGCAGAGATATTGGAGCACTGGTGGAGACTATGGAGGTAAATATAGATGTTTTAGAGAAATTTAAAAGCAAGAATGGGAGAAACTGAAGCAATGCTAGATTTGCAACCATTTTAAGTGAAAAACTTGTCAACAGTGTTCTGACTGAATGGGACCAGACAGTGCCTCACTAGCACAGCTACTACAGCACACGTCTAGTAACCTGGTTTTGATCCAAGCCTCTGGAATAGTCTTTGTTGAGTCTGCCCATTCCCAATGTGACTGCATGCTTTCTCCAGGTACACATTTCTTTAAACCAAAGAAGGCACGCTAGTTGGTAGATTAATTAACCACAGTAGATTATAGAGTGTTCTTTGTGTATATGAATGGTGGAACTGATGGGTATGTGAGAGGAATAGGTTATAGAGTATTAGCAGGGAAATAGGATTTAGGAATGAGCCAACATAGACTCAGTGGGCTGTATGGCTTCATTTTCTGTTATATGGAAAGATCAAAACCCCAGGCAGGAAAAGATTGCAATAGTCAGGTGAATAAAAGAATCAGATAAAATTATGACTGGTTTCTAAGAGTCTTAGACTTGCAGTGAGGAAGGAATGGCATTGATGACTTAAGAACAGAGTTACAATCAAAACTGAACGTAGTGTTTTTTTATTTCTCCAATTGTTTTAGATACATTTTTGGAATTTGTCAATCACTGACTGCTGCATTTATTATCCATCTCTAAATACCTTTGGAAAAAAGGTGCTGAGCTTCCTTTTTGAACATTGATTTAATTCTGGTGAAAGTACACCTTATTAGACAGGCGTTTTCAGGATTTATACCCTGTGATAATAAAGGAGTGACAATATATTTCCAACTCAGGATGGTGGCTAACTTGGAGAACCAGCAGATGGTAGTCTTTGTATGCACTTACTCCCTGGTCTTTGCTGTAAAGGTTGAAGATTTAATAGGGCGACATCGTATTAGCCTTTGTAATTGTGAGCAATTGTAATGCATTTTGCAGCAGATACACAATGCAACCACTAAATGCCAGGAGGGAAGTTCATATTTAGTGTGGTTCATGGGGTCCCAGTAGTTGCTTTGTCCTGAATGGTGTAGAGCTTCTTGAGAATTGTGAGGATTGACTCATCTAGGCAGGTGGAGAACATTCTATCATGCTTCAGACTTGGCTTTTGTTGGCATTGGAATATCAGTGAGTCATTCATGGCAGAATACTTGGCCTCAAGTTTGCTCTTACAAGTTTTTATGTGTCTGTTCAGTTGACTTTGTGGTCAGTAGTAATCCATGGAATAGTCACTTGGGGTGGTGATGTCTTTAAGTGTCAGTGGTAGATAGTAAGATTCTTTCTTGTTGCAGATGGTCAGTCTCATGGTATGAATGTTATCTGCCACTTAGCCTCTGCTCAAATGTTTGCAAGCTTGACTAGTTAATTAGATGAGGACTTGGAAATAGAATTGAACATTGTACAATCATCAGCAGGTATCCCTATTTCTAATATTATTGAAAGGAAGGTCACTGATGAAGCAGCTGAAGATGAGTCGAAGACATTTCCCTGGGAACCCTGCAGTGCTGCTCTTAGGCTGGGATATTTGACTTTCAACAATAACACTCACCTTTCTTTATATAAGGTATGACTCCAACTTTATTGTGCTTTCCCATTGACCAGTTTTACAAAGATTCCAAGCTTCACCCTGAAACAAATCCTGACTTGATGTCAAAGCCATTCACTGTCACCATACTGTACTTCTGGAATTGAGTTCTTTGGTTCACATTTGGGCTGCAGTTATGAGGAAGTCCAATCCAAACACAAATTGATTGTCAGCGAGTAGGTTGATGGTAAGTGAGTACTGCTTTGTAGTATTATCAATGATGGCTTCTGTCACTGCTCATAATTGAGAGTAGATTGATTGAGAAGCAATTATTAGAACTTGGATTTGTTTTGCTCTTTGTAAACAGGACACACTTGGGCAATTTTCCACAATGTAAGGTAGATTCTATCATTGTAACTGCACCACCAGTCCAAGTCTGCAAATCTGCAGTACTACAGATAGCTATCATATTTTCCCATAATCTTTGCTATATCCAGTGCTCTTCCTATTTCCTGATATCACAAGAAAGCAAGCAGCTGTTTCAGACCAGGACCATCAAGCTACAGGACAGCTTTTTTCACAGCTCCTTCAGGTTTATCAGTACACATTGATCTGATTGCATATCTGACTGAACATACATGTATACAAAACAATTATGTATACAATCTTTGTGTTTGGCCAATATCCTCCCATATTTCCCTTCAATATTGCTTGTACATAGTGACAGAGATGCAACATAATGATTTTTGCTCCCTCATGTTGTGAGATGGATGTAAGAAATAAAAATTCTAATTTTAACATGGAGTGAATCATTTTGGCTGAAGGCTGATCTTTGCAGAGGTGGAGATTCAAAAGGAAATATTGTGGATTACCTTTTCAAATTTTGTTCAGAATATTTCTGAATTTCCTACAGCACTCATGCTGGGGCCCATTATTATTAAGGACAGGATATCTAGAGCCTGCACCACTTCCCGTATGCTATTGATTGCCTCCCTTAACAACTAGGTGTAATAGGACTGCAATGCTTTGATCTGATCCATGGACTATGAAGTCTTTTCCATGCTGTTTAGCATACTTCTTGACATGTTCTGTCACCTCATGTCACTCCCTGCTTGACCTTCTGCAGTTTTCATTGAAAAGGATTTATCCTTTTGTTAACGATAGAGTGAAGATATACCAAACCATAAGATTACATATTATGATGGTATATATTTTTAATGTTGCTGAATAAAACACAAACATCTGCTAATCCAGAACTGATGAGAAGTATGACAAAATTACACAGAGGTGCTGTGTGAGATGCATCCAACTGTCATCATCATACCCAAGGAACCCAAAGATGTGTTTTTGGACTATGTCAAAGAGAGGCAGTGTGTGAACAAGAACAACACATTTCACTGTATGTTTCAATGTACGTGTAACAAATAAAGCTAATCTTTGAAATATACCCTCTGTGCCATCCATTTGTTTCTCATTTCCTTTGAGAGTTTGATTAATGATTAACATAGTTGTGACATGATTTATTCAGAAACTTGATTATGAGACTTTGTAACAGAAGATTTTCAGAGATTAGTTTGAGGTTATTCTTGTCAAGGTGGTGAGAAATACTTTTTTTCTGTGATTTCAATGCCTTGTATTAGTCCAGGGCTGCTTGATATTGATTCTGGATGCAATTGCGTTCTGCTGCAAATTACACCATGTTGAAATGACTTGCTGCAAATAAAAATATGAGCATACCCTTTCATGGATAGTCTGCTTCTTGCTAAAACCTTCCATGTTTTGTTATGCAGTTAATACTCTGGATCTTTAAATCAATTTCTTTGTCACTTTCATGTATTTTTTGTCTGTACCTGCTCATTTTAATGTTGTTCCTTTTAAAATTGTTGTTGAAATTTAAATGCCTATATCAAGATGAAAGGGTTCATCCTAGTCGAGGGAAGGATTCAAACCTGGGCCTCCTAATTAATAGTCATTTGCTGTACTGCTTGCAATGGTGAAGTCTGGATCCAAGGTGACATTCAAAATGAATAAATCATCTTGACATGCTGTTCATATTAAAGAGGTTGTACACAGTTTATTCATATTCAATGGCTATCTCTTAAAAGTTTTGTAAACCTAATGAAAATTTTGTTGCACTTGTGTGTAAGTTGCTATTTAAACGTTTTCAGTCAAAACCAGAGGTTTTGCAAAATTTGTTTTAAAGAATCTGGTATATTATCTCCTATATATTAAAGTATATTACATGCATCAACATTTTCATTATCAATAACCACTAACTTTGTGGCTTACCAAATTCAACCTGTTTCCTTCAACAAATTTATCACAAAGTTTACATTGAACAATTTTATTTTGTAACACATCTACAGTACAGCAAAATGTTGTACTTATAGAGATGAGATAATCATCTTGATTAAAATATGCAGAACATTTTGAAATGGTGTGCTGAGATTGTTCAATACCTTGTAGTTTAAAGAAAATGATTATTTAACAGGCAAGCTCCAAGCTAAACTGCATACTCCCAACAAATTATCTGCCTTAAGCAACCCTACTACACATATTTTACTTTAAAATATTCAGACAGTATAGTAGTTAATGAGTTAGTAACTTAAATTTCAAAGTCAGATCCTATTGGTGCAAAATACAAAATCAATTAAATATTGAATCCGGTAAGTTGTGACTTAGTGACAAGAAAAAATTACCATGAGCCATTTTTCCATTGTAGGACTTCAACTGGTTTCCTAATATCTTCAGCACTGCCAGTATGTAGCTTCTTAGTGTGCACTGCCAGGTGACCCACAATACTGTCAGAGAAACTATGCCTAATTAATTATTTATGCATAATTAAAACTCCATAAATAAAAAGAAATGAAAATTGAATGATAGTAAAATGTGAGATTTAATATAATTTAAAAGAATTTTTAAGAGGTGAAAATGGATATAGAAAAATTTATGTATATTAAAAGCCCTACAAAGCAGTGGATTTCAACATCATCCAAAGCCACAATTGCCAATCATGTTACTTCCAATGTTAATTCTCCACTGCTGCTTTTGGACTGGCCTTCCACCTGTATTAGATTGCTTTCCTTCCAAAAAGAAGCAACTGCTGAGCACAAGTCCACAGTCATTAACAGGCATCCAAAATCTGACATGGCTAGGAATTAAGCTTCACTCTGAATGATAAGAATCTTCTCAAGAGAATTCTGAGTTTGGGTTTGGCTTGGAAGACCTTAGGGTCAGACCTAACATAATCTATGACTAATAACAGTTTTGGTGCACTGCAAGAGAACCTTAAATTTAGGGATCTAATACTATTCCCATTATTGAATTAGTAGTGTTTATAATGGGATGTCTAACTTATCTGCCCATTTGATAAAATGCACTCCTCTCCAAGAGACTGATAATTGAAATTACAATTATTCACCTGATGGTCACACTAACTATGCTCTATATGGATCCTTCTGACTCCTATCCATTGTCTTTGAGTGAGGTTAAATCGCAGGACTTCTGCTGTTGGGTCACTAATGAGATGATGGTTCTTTAAGGTATATGCATCCCATGATTGTATACAAGTCACTGAAAACTGGCTACTGTATACAGGGGAGAAGTGTTAAATAATTGTTTCAGTAATTCACATTATGAAATTGTTTTATTTTATTCTCAAAAATACAGCTTTATTTTTCAGGTTTTGGAATTGTACAATAGCTTTGGAATCTATATGGGTATACCACAATTTGGTTACAGTCATATTATAATAGGGAGAATGACTATTTTGTTATATAATAGATCTGTTCTCAAATTTTTGCTAAGTAACTAAGTAAGATATCAAAGTTCTGATATGCAAGAGCACAACCCAAAAGTCAGTAAATTGTCAGAATCAGAATCAGATATATTATCACTGACTTATAATGACATTTATTATTTTGTGACCCTAGTACAATGCAAGACATAAAAAATTACTATAGGTTACAACAAAAATGTAAATAGTGCAAAAGAAGAATAGCAAGGTAGTGTTCATGAATTCGTAGACTGTTCAGAAATCTGTTGGCAGAGGGGAAGAAGCTGTTTCTAAAATGTTAAGTGTAAGTCTTCCTCCTTCCTGCTGTTAGTAATGCAAAGATGGTATGTCCTTCCCCATGAAAGATCTTAATAGTACTTGTTTAACTATTAAATATTGCATATTACACCAACTGTTATATCGAAGTTGAGTCTATAATTCATTGAAATAATAGACAAGTCTCTGAGGAAACTATATGCAAAGTGTGAAGCAAGAGAGTAACCTTAGTGAGTAAATTAATATCTAATTGACAAAACTGAATGCAAATCTCTTTTTAAAAGTTGTTGGCAGTTATAATGTGATAACATTTTAAATCTTCCTGTGCTGACACAAAATATTTGATTCTATCCATATTCTTGGGGCGCTCCACTAGATTTATCTTTTCAGCCTGAAAAAAAAACATATTCCATTCATAATCAATCTACAATCCTTCCGGAAACACTTCCCTCAATACCATCAGCTTTTATCTTGTGTACCAGTCTTTTATGTTTCACCTTATTAAATTCTTTCTGAAAATTCAAACACAATACACTTTGCTTCATTAACAAAGCTACCACAGTTCTTTTCCTTTTTTGACAGTCTTTTGGAATTTTGAATAACCTGGAATAGTGAGTTCCCAATCCTGATTATCCTGAAACCATAGCTCTGTAATAGCTTTTACTGCCCTCTCATTGAAAAGGACACATCTGTCTTTTTAAAAATTACACCTTTGACTTAAGGCAGTTCACCACCCTAATCAGAGAGTTGACTCGCTGATTGAGTGCTAGGAAACAAGTGATGCACCTTATCTTGTGAACATTGGGAAGCCAAACAACAAAGGCGCACAACAAGATGCGTAATTGAGTAAGTCATCGGTATGCTGAAAATGGATATCAGGTACTTAAAATGATGTTGGGGTATCTGATATGCAACTCAATATGTACCAGCCATGGTCTCCAGAATGAGATTGGCCTCCTTAACACACTGTGGCAATGTGAGTTGAATCTGCAGTAAGCAATTTGTGTGTCATAAATAAACACTGTAGACAGTGACTATAATGAAGAAGAAGAAGAAGAAGAATGTGATGAAACAAATGAAATAATAGTAGCACACATTTCTGGCCAGGAACCCCTCACCTTTGTGAGCTTCACTTGGACTTGAACAATATATCCTTTTGATGTCCAAAAGTAAAATTGAACTTTCCCTTTCACTCTGAAGTCAGTCTTGTAAACAACTTTTCACAGCTCCCATTGCTCACTGCCTGACATTAATATCTTAATACACAAGTGAAAAGCCATTTGCCAGATGGTAGCCAAAATTCCAAGATGAAATGGTGGTGCATGTAGGATTAAAATATAACCAGATCTTTACACATTAAACAACAATATTTGAAACAGCCAGATGCATACAAATATACAACTAACAGTATTTATTTACTCTCTTCCTTGTATGTTATACAACATCTACATGTCCCACAGATTGGAGCCAAACCAGATGCATGATTACCTTAATACTGAGATGCTCTGCTCTGTGTCCTCTGGCAGTTTAGAGCCTGTGAGATGCAGCCTCAGCCACTGACATTGACTGATATAGCTATATTGGTTAAGAAAAATAAGCGTACTAAGCAATAAGCCATTTCACATACTTGCTCTCCATTAATCCCTCTATTGCAATACTAATGAAGTGATAGTCAAGGCAAAATTTCTGTGTATTTATTTAAAGTGACATTTATAATCTACAAGCCCTCAGTCAAGTTCTGCAAGCACTTTTTGATTGCTGCATGTGATATTTCATGCATTTAGTCAATCTTTGCATTGATAACAATTGCAAGGAATTGTGACATCGAAATGTTAGCATTCAAGACTCGCCTACGTCTCTGCATGTGTACACAGTCCAGTTGGGACACTAGTCATCGCAATTTTTACAACTGCTTCACAATTATCCTGTTCATTAAGAGTGCTCTGAGGATGCAACATCCATATTCATCTGTGCATTATTTGGATGGTTTTGTTTTCTGAAATATGAGATTTTTATTGCTTTCCTTGTTCGCACCATCTGCTTTTGTTCACTTATGACATGTGTACCAGCAGGTGAAAATACAACCAGCTTTCTTAAAAGTTGTACATAAAATGCTGGTGGAACATGCAGGCCAAGCAGCATCTATAAGGAGGAGCACTGTCGACGTTTCGGGCCAAGACCCTTCGTCAGGACTAACTGAAAGGAAAGATAGTAAGAGATTTGAAAGTAGTGGGGGGAGGGGGAAATGTGAAATGATAGGAGAAGACCGGAGGGGGTGGGATGAAGCTAAGAGCTGGAAAGGTGATTGGCGAAAGTGTTACGAGCTGGTGAAGGGAAAGGATCATGGGACGGGAGGCCTCGACAGAAAGAAAGGGGGAGGGGGGAGGCACCAGAGGGAGATGGAGAACAGGCAAACAACTAAATATGTCAGGGATGGGGTAAGAAGGGGAGGAGGGGCATTAACGGAAGTTAGAGAAGTCAATACATGCCATCAGGTTGGAGGCTACCCAGCTGGTATATAAGGTGTTGTTCCTCCAACCTGAGTTTGGATTCATTTTGACAGTAGAGGAGGCCATGGATAGACATATCAGAATGGGAATGGGATATGGAATTAAAATGTGTGGCCACTGGGAGATCCTGCTTTCTCTGGCGGACCGAGCATAGGTGTTCAGCAAAACGGTCTCCCAGTCTGCGTCAGGTCTCACCAATATATAAAAGGCCACACCGGGAGCACCAGGCACAGCATACCACACCAGCCGACTCACAGGTGAAGTGTCTCTTCACCTGGAAGGACTGTCTGGGGCCCTGAATGGTGGTGAAGAAGGAAGTGTAAGGGCAGATGTAGCACTTGTTCCGCTTACAAGGATAAGTGCCAGGAGGGAGTACAACTTAAAAGTTGTACTGAAACCAATTATCTGAGCTAGTGCTTGCCTTGTGTAAGTCCTGTAATGTACATTCTTAGTGAGTGACTTTATTATCTTCCTTATTGAGTGACCTTATTGTTACTGGAGTAAGTCCACAAAAAAAGAGAAGGCCTATGAACGAGGGTGTGCTTAATACAAAAGAATGGATAAAGAGCATTTGCTGATAGCACTAAAGGAAAGCTATATTCATAAAGTTGATACTGAACAGATGGAAGTGCATGTCTATTTATATTATTGAGAAGGATGGAGTATCCTTCCAAAATGAGTTGGTATGAGATGTCATGTCCTAGAGGAGGCAGATTGGGGACCTTCTGATAAAACGTACATTGACATATAGATGAATATCTATGTTTACTCATTATTCCTGATCTTTTAAGGTCATTACACCACCTCAGGTACTGAATGCAGTGGTACAGTGCTACTACTTTGTGAGGCAACCACCAGCCACATCAGGCTGTATACTCTTAATAAGAAACTAGATTATCAGTTTATCTCTAGATTCTGTATGCCTGTGTAATCTCCAGCATGACATCACCAATTTCACCATTTCAGAATTCCAGCATCTGTAGATGCTTTCAGACTCTGCATTAAAGTAAGTAACTGTTTTGATATTGAGAAGATTGTGGGGTTTTTTTTGGTAAGACATCCATGACTTTCATGCATGTTGTCTTCAAATGCACCCACTTTAAGACAGCCTTGGAAAGATAATGGCATCCCTGCTCCCACACCAAGATGTGATAACTCTTAGAGCACATTTGAGTTTTGTAGTAGGTTTTCCATTTGTGGAGGTTGTTCATAACTGATTGATTAAGTGGATTTAAGATTGGCCAAAATATGTAGAATTTCTGTTACTGTTATTGGCTACACTTTCCAATACAAGGTATGTGTTCTAATATGGACACAGACTCAAATTAATGTACCGTAGTTCTCAGCTATTCTTTGGACAAATGAGCTTTGATTGTACCTCAGCAACAACTAAGATAATGCAGAGAGATTTCGGACACATTAGTGAAACAGCAAGAAGAGTTATATCAAAAGCAACATTAAAAACTGTACTACCAGCTATGCAGCACACCATGTACAAAATCCTTTTGCTAGAATATGAAGGACAAATAACTTTCAGATATACTTATTGCAGCAGGACCATCTTTTCTTGCATTGCATTAATGCTTCTCTGTAGTCTCATGTTACAATACAGATGACCCAAAAACTCCATTCAGCAGGGCAGATGTTTCTTTCAGCCCATCCAGGAGACTCTGGTACAACCAGGAGGTTTAGGTAGTTACTACCCTTTTCTTCTGGGAGTTGTCTGAGTTCTGTGTGTCATAGTTTAATGTAAAGTGAAGAATTACGTCTTCAACTTTGACAGGCATGGATTTCACTTTGTAGAGTGGTAACCATGTACTGTGGAATCTCCACACCTGTTACCTCAATCACTGATTAAATTCTCCACGTCTCTCCATTTCTTACACTACCACTGTCAAAACATTCAAATTTCAAATTTCATTTCCAGGATGCTTATTTGTTAGATAGAGCAGTCAGTGACAACTTACCTAGCCACCATCTGGAAATTGGTCAGTTGCATGTGAGGACACTATCCTGTTTGCTCTGAAGTTTATCAAGGTCATCATACCTTTAAGATATGACATTTTAACTTTTTTTTTGCCTGTGCCTGCAAACAGAGATGAGATTTTTTAACCAGTCATTAGCATTTGTGCTGGCTGAGCTTTGAAATCATGATTAAAATCTGATCTGATAGGTCGACAGAAGGAAGAAGCTGGAGGTCCATAAGCCATTCCTCATTAGGGGATTGAAAATGGAGAGGGTCAGTAACTTTAATTTCCTCGGATATATCATACCTGGTCTGGGACCAGCACATAAGGGCCATCATAGAGAAGCATAACAGCACCTCTACTTTGTTAAAGTTTGTGTAAATTCAGCATGTCACCTGAAACTTTGACAAACTTTTATAGTTGTGTAGTGGAGAGTATATTGATCGGCTGCATCACAGCCTGGTATGGAAACACCAATGCCCTTAAATGGAAAATCTTACTAAAAAGTAATGGATACAGCCCAGTCCATTATACATAAAGCCCTTCCCACTCTTGAGCATATCTATACGAAACGTTGTTTTAGGAAAGCAGCATCTATCATCAGGAACCCCCACCACCCAGGACATTTTCCCTTCTTGCTGCTTCCATCTGGAAGAAGGCACAGGAGCCTCAGGACTTACACCACTAGATTCAGAAACAATTATTCCCCCTTAATCATCAGGCTCCTGAGCCAAAGGGGAAAACTTCACTCAACTTCACTTGCCCCATCATTGAAGGACTCACTTTCAAGGAATCTTCGTCTCACGTTCTCAATATTTGTTTCTTATTTATTTATTTCTTATTATTATTATTTGTTTCTTTCTTTCTGTATTTGTACAGTTTGTTGTCTTTTACACACTGGTTGAATGCCCAAGTTGGTGCAGTCTTTCATTGATTCTGTTATAGGTATTATTCAATGGCTTTATTGAATATGCCCACAAGAAATTGAGTCTCGGAGTTGTATAAGATGGCATATATGTACTTTGATAATAAATTTACTTTGAACTTTAAGATGCAAAGTTACCTGATGACCACATCTGTGCCAGGTGCATCAAGCTGCAGTTTGATGACCTTTAGCTTGTTAGGGAAAGTGAGGAAGTGATCAATAGGAGCTACAGGCAGGTTAGTCACACCAGGGTCACAGGAGACAGATTAAGTGGGTGACTGTCAGGAGAGAGAAGGGAGAGCTTCACGTAGTGGAGAGGGATGTGTCCATCCCTCTTAACAATACATACTCCATTTTGTGTATTGTTAGGGGCAGCGACCTACCTGGGGCAAGCAACAGCAGCCGTGCCTCTGGCACTGAGTCTGGCCCTGTGACTCAGAAGGGTCAGGAACGGAAGAGGGTGGCAGCAGTAATAGGGGACTCTATAGTTAGGGGGACAGACAGGTGATTCTGTGGGTGCGAAAACAAAACACGGATGGTAGTTTGCCTCCCATGTGCTAGGGTTCGTGATGTTTCTGAATGTGTTCACAATATCCTGAAATGAGAGGGTGAGCAGCCAGAGGTCGTGGTATATTTTGGTACCAACGACATAGGTGGAAAGAAGGAGGAGGTCCTGAAAGCAGATTGCAAGGAGTTAGGAAGGGAGCTGAGAATCTGGACTTCAAGGGTAGTAATCTCAAGATTGCTGCCTGTGCCATGTGACAGTGAGTATAGGAATAGAATGATATGGCAGATAAACGCTTAGCTGAAGGATTGGAGCAGGGGACAGGGATTTGGATTTATGCGGCATGTATTGCCTGTACAAAAAGGATGGGTTGCACTTGAATCCAAGAGGGACTGATATCCTGGCAGGGAGTTTTGCTAATGCTATTGGGAAGGATTTAAACTAGATTTGCAGGGGAGTGGGAACCGAAGTGAAGAGTTAGAGGATGAAGTGGTTGGAGCACAAGTAGAGACAGCTTGTAGGGAGTTTGTGAGGAAGGATAGACAGATGTTAGAGCAAAGATGCACTCAGCCTGAAGGTTTGAGATATGTTTATTTTAATGCAAGGAAAATCATAAACAAGGCAGGTGAACTTAGAGCGTGGATCAATACGTTGCAGCCGTTACAGAGACTTAGGTGTCTCAGGGACAGGAATGGCTGCTGAGTGTGCCAGGCTTTAGATATTTCAAACAGGACAGGAAAGGAGGCAAAAAAGATGGAAGTGTGGCATTACTAATCAGGGATGGTGCTACTGCTGCAGAAAAGGAGGAAGTCATGTAGGGATTATCTACTGAGGCAGTGTGGGCAGAAGTCAGAAACAGGAAAGGGGCTGTACTCCACTGGGTGCACTCTACTGTGCACTCTACTGGGTGCTTTTTATAGACCCTCCCATAGTAACAGGGACATCAAGGAGCAGATAGGGAGGCAGATTCTGGAATGGTGCAATAATAATAGGGTTGTTGTTTCTTTACTAACATGGACTGGCATCTCCTTAGAGCAAGTGGTTTCGATAGGGTAGAGTTTATTAGGTGGGTTCAGGAAGGTTTTCTGATGCAATATATAGGTAGGACAACCAGAGGAGAGGCTGTACTTGACCTGGTATTGGGAAATGAACGTGGTCAGGTGTCAGATCTCTTGGTGGGAGAGCATTTTGGAGGTAGTGATCACAACTCTTATCTCCTTTACCATTGTGCTGGAAAGGAATAGGAGCAGACAAATTGGGAAATTATTTAACTAGGGTAGGGTAAATATGATGCTATTAGGCAGGAACATGAGAGCATAAATTGGGAGCAGATGTTCTCAGGGAAATGCACATCAGAAATGTGACAGATGTTCAGAGAACATTTGTATGGCATTCTGCATAGGTATCTTCCATTGAGGCAGGGAAAGCATGGTAGGGTAAAAGAATCATGGTATACAAAGAATGTGGAAAATCTAGTTAAGAAAAAAAGAAAAGCTTACAAAAGATTCAAGAAACTAGGTAATGTTAGAGTTCTAGAAAATTACAAGGTTGCCAAGAAGGAACTAAGAATGAAATTAGGAGAGCTAGAAAGAACCATGAGAAGGCCTTGACGAGCAGGATTAAGGAAAACCCCAAGGCAATCTACAAGTATGTGATGAGCCATGTGAGAATAGGACCAATCAGGTGCAATAGTGGAAACATGTGCATGGAGTCAGAGGATGTAGTGGAGGAACTTAATGAATATTTTCCTTCAGTATTCATCAGGGAAAAGGACTTTGGCAGTTGTGGGGATATCTTACAACGGACTGAAACACTTGAGCATATAGACATTAAGAAAGAGGATGTGCTGGAGCTTTTGAAAAGCATTGTTAGATATGTCACCGGGACCGGGCAAGATAAACACCAGTTTACTGTGGGAAGGGAGGGAGGAGATTGCTGAGCGATGACCTTTGCATCCTCAATATGGACAGGAGAGGTAGTGGAGGATTGAAGGGTTGCAAATGTTTTTCCCTTATACAAGAAAGGGAGCAGAGATAACCCAGGAAATTATAGACCAATGAGTCTTACTTCAGTGGTGGGTAATCCTGAGAAGCAGGATTCATGAGCCTTTGGAGAGACATAATCTGATTAGGGAATAGTCAGCATGGCTTTGTCAAGGGCAGGTCATGCCTTACAAGCCTGATTGAATACTTCGAGGGTGTAACAAAACACATTGATGAAGGTAGAGCAGTGGGTGTAGCATATATGGATTTCAGTAAGACATTTGATAAGGTTCCCCATGCAAGGTTCATTCAGAAAGTAAGGAGACATGGGATTCAGGAGACCTTGTTTTGTGGATCCTGAATTAGCTTGCCCAGGGAAGACAAAGAGTGATTGTAGAGGGTTCATATTCTGCATGGAGTTTGGTGACCAGTGGTATTCCACAGGGATTTGTTCTGGGACCCCTCCTTTTTGTGATTTTTATAAATGACATGGATGAGGAAGTAGAAGCGTGGGTTAGTAGGTTTGCTGATGATACAAAAGATGGGGTATTGTAGATAGTCTAGAGGGTTGTTAGAGTTTACAGTGGGGCATCGATAGGATGCAAAACTGGGCTGAGAAGTGGCAGATGGAGTTCAACCCAGATAAGTGGAAGTGGTTCATTTTGGTGGGTCAAATTTAAAGACAGAATATAATATTAATGAGAAGACTCTTGGCAGTGTGGAGGATCAGAGAGATCTTGGGGTACATATCCATAAGACATTCAAAGCCACTGCATAAGTTGACAGTGTTGTTAAGAAGGTGTATGGTGTGTTGGCATTCACCATTCGAGGGATTGAGTTCAAGAGCCATGAGGAAATGTTACAGCTATATAAGACCCTGGTCAGATTCCACTTGGAGTACTGTGAGTTCTGGTCATCTCACTACAGGAAGGATGTGGATACTATAGAAAGAGTTCAGAGGAGATTTAAAAGGATGTTGCCTGGATTGGAGAGCATGCCTTATGAACTTAGGTTGAGTGAACTCGGCCTTTTCTCCTTGGACCGACAGAGGATGAGAGGTGACCTGACAGAGGTATATAAGATGATGAGAGGCATTGATCGTATAGATAGCCAAAGGCTTTTTCCCAGGACTGAAATGGCTAACATGAGGGGCTATAGTTTTAAGGTGCTTGGAAGTAGGTACAGAGGGGATGTCAGGGGTATGTTTTTCACACAGAGAATGATGGGTGCATGGAATGCACTGCTAGCAACAGTGATGGATACAATAGGGTGTTTTAAGAGACTCTTAGGCAGATACATGGAGCTTAGAAAAAAATAGAGGGCTGTGCAGTAGGGTAATTCTATCCAGTTTCTAGAGTAGGTTACATGGTCAGCACAACATTGTGGGCCAAAGGGCCTGTAATGTGTTGTAGATTTCTATGTTCTGTGCGCAGTGGAGAGTATCCGAACTGGCTGCATTGTGGCCAGGTATGGAAACACCAATTTCCAGGAATAGAAAAGACTGCAGAAAGTGGGGGATACAGCCCATTTCATCATAGGTAAAGCCCTCCCCGTGACTGAATACATTCACATGGAGCATTGGCACAAAAAAAAACAGCAAACATCATCAAAGACCCCTATTACCCAGCCCATGCTCTCTTCTCACTGGTACCCTCGGGCAAGAGGTGCAGAAGCTTTAGTCTCACACTACCAGGTTCAGAAACAGTTATTACCCTATAACCAGCAGGATACCAGTGTGGATAACTTCACTCACCACAGCACTGAATGAATTCTACAACCTACAGATTCACCTTCAAGGACTCTTTATAACTCTTGTTCTCAGGAATTTTTTCATTTACACAACCTGTCTTCTTATGTATATTGGTTGCTTCTTGTTTTTTGTTTATGTGTAGTTTTTTGTTATTTCCTTATTTTTCCTGTAAATGCCTGAAAGAAAATAAATCTCAAGGTACCATTTGGTAACATATACATACTTAGTTAATACATTTTACTTTCACTTTGACATTAACTGTTTTACTCTTCACAAAAAACTGCCTGACATGCCTAGTATTTTTTGCACTTTTTTGTATATAGCTGTAATCATGGTAATACGCAACAAAGCTATATTCATGCACATTCTCCACATGGTTGAATAGGAATGAGTTAATCAGGTAGTGTGATTCCAACAAATGTTCTCCTGTGTCTTTTTTTCAATTTAGCTCCCATAATTTTATAATTATGTGAATTTATTTATTATTAAGGTAACAAAGCAGAGGTTATTATTTATAAGATTTGGATGTTAATTTTAAGCTGTCAAACTTGCTCACCAGAACCTTGTTCCTAGTTCTGAATATATCACTGGATCCTCCCAGTTAATTCTTGTTGTTCTCAGGCTGTGAGGCAATGGCTGTGAAGGACACCAATAGAATTCTGCATTGAGACTGCAGAGATCAGTATCTACCTGACTATAATAACCCCTTGCACCACTGAACCTTGATCAATTTGCTAATCCACTTTACATTCTTTGTCTTTATCCAGACAGGCAATAAAAATATCATTCCTGCTGAATAAGGCTGAGGCATTTCTAACACTGCACCTGTCATCTCCTTAGCTCACTAACTTGCAGTGATACCCTCCTAATCTCTGCATTAACATGCCCATAGCGACATTGTCTAACCTAGATCATTATAATTTTCCCCCTCTCAAATACCCTTCAATGTATGACTTCATGCCCTGCATAGCCCTGTAATAATGACTGACTCCCCCATCCCACCCCCAGTCTGCAATGCAGAAGTTTCTGAATCCACCTTGCATGCTTTTGTTATTCCAGACTTGACCCAATCAGCATGTTCCAGGACTGTCTCCCTCTTGCATAACTTCAGCAGCAGAGTACTGAATAATTTCAAACACTAACTTGTATGAAGTGTCAATCGTCCATCAATATTTATTTATTTATGTATTGAGATACAGAGTGGAATGGGCCGTTCGAGCCACATTGCCCAGCAATCTCCCAATTCAATCCTAATTACAGGACAACTTGCAATGCCTAATTAATCTACTAGCCAGTAGGTCTTTGGACTGTCAGAGGAAACCCGCGTAGTCACGGGAAGAACATACAAACTCCTTACAGGCAGCAGCGGGAATTGAACTGAGGGCACCTGTGCTTTAAAGCGTTATGTTAACCACTATGCTACTGTGCTGACCAGCATGAGCTCTTAGTTAGAAAACAGATATTTTGTTTTTGTTTTCAAATGGTTTCTTTGGCCATCTCTGCCATCTTCTCCAATTTCCTCAAAATCTTCATGATTCCTGAATTTAATCGCTTAACCATTAGTGGTTGTGTTTGGTAATTGGTTCATTATTGTCACATGTGCCAAGATAGTGTAGTGATTCCAGGAAATGTTCCCTTTTTACAATGTAGCTACTTATAATCATGCCCATTTGTTTCCATGCTGTCAGACGGGTCATTCCATAAATAAGGTGATAAAAAAGAAAAACAAAACAATGCAGAATATAGAGTTCAAGTTACAGTGAAAGTGTGCTGTACAAAGACAAATAAAGTGCAAGGGCCATGACAATCTACAGTGGCATGCAAACGTTTGGGCACCCCTGGTCAAAATTTCTGTCACTGTGAATAGCTAAGCGAGTAAAAGATGACCTGATTTCCAAAAGGCATAAAGTTAAAGATGATACATTTCTTTAATATTTTAAGCAAGATTACTTTTTTTTATTTCCATCTTTTACAGTTTCAAAATAACAAAAAAGGAAAAGGGCCCGAAGCAAAGGTTTGGGCACCCTGCATGGTCAGTGACACCCCCTTTGGCAAGTATCACAGCTTAAAAACACTTTCTGTAGCCAGCTAAGAGTCTTTCAATTCTGGTTTGGAGGATTTTCGCCCATTCTTCCTTGCCAAAGGCTTCTAGTTCTGTGAGATTCTTGGGCCATCTTGCATGCACTGCTTTATTGAGGTCTATCCACAGAGGGCCATGGCAAAACCTTCAGCTTGCGCTTCTTGAGGTAGTCCATTGTGGATTTTGAGGTGTGTTTAGGATCATTATCCTGTTGTAGAAGCCATCCTCTTTTCATCTTCAGTTTTTTTACAGATGGAATGATGTTTGCTTCCAGATTTTGCTGGTATTTAATTGAATTCATTCTTCCCCCTACTAGTAAAATGTTCCCCGTGCCACTGGCTGCAACATAAGCCCAAAGCATGATCGATCCACCCCTGTGTTTAACAGTTGGAGAGGTGTTCGTTTCATGAAATTCCGCATCCTTTTTTCTCCAAACATACCTTTGCTCATTGTGGCCAAAAAGTTCTATTTTAAATTCATTAGTCCACAGGACTTTTTTCCAAAATGCATCAGGCTTGTTCAGATGTTCATCTGCAAACTTCTGATGCTGAATTTTGTGGTGAGGATGCAGGAAAGGTTTTCATCTTTGACTATTCCATGAAGGTCATATTTGTGCAGGTGTCGCTGCATAGTAGAACAGTGCACCACCACTCCAGAGTCTGCTAAATCTTCCTAAAGTTCTTTTGCAGTTAAGTAAGGGTTTTGATTTGCCTTTCTAGCAGTTCTCTCAGAAAGTTTTCTTGGTCTTCCAGACCTCAACTTGACCGCCACCATTCCTGCTAACTGCTATTTCTTAATTACAAATTGAGGAAACAGCTGCCTGAAAACGCTTTGCTATCTTCTTATAGCCTTCCCCTGCTTTGTGGGCATCATTTATTTTAATTTTCAGATTGCTAGGCAGTTGCTTAGAGGAGCCCATGGCTGCTGATGTTGGGACAAGGTTTGAGGAGTCAGGGTATTTATAAAGCTTTGAAATTTGCATCACCTGGCCTTTCCTAATGATGACTGTGAACAAGCCATAGCCCTAACAAGCTAATTAAGATCTCAACCTTGGTAAAATTTATCTGAAAGCTCAAATCTCTTGGGGTGCCCAAACTTTTGCAAGGTGCTCTTTTCCTTTTGTTCACTCTAAAATTGTACAAAACAAAAATAATACACTAATCTTGCTTAAAATATTGAAAAGAGTGTTTCATCTTTAACTTTATGACTTTTGGAGATCAGTTCATTTACTCACTTAACTATTCACAATAACAGAAATTTTGACCTAGGTGCCCAAACTTTTGCATGCAGCTGTAGGTTAAGGAACAAGAATTCACCTTTATCATATTCAGAAGCATAATAACAGCGAGAAAGAAGTTGTCCTTGAGCCTTGTGGTACAGGTTCTCAAGTTTTTGTATCTTCTGCCAGTGGAATTGAGGGGAATGCTTGGGGTAGGAAGGGACCTTGATTATGTTGGCTGCTTTCTTGGGGCAGCAGAAAGTGCAGGTAGAGTCAATGGGGAGAAGACTGATTTTTGTGATAGACTAGGCTGCAATCACAAATTTCAATTTTCTGTGGTCTTGGGCAGAGCAAATGGTATACCAAACTTAGATGCATTTGGAAAGGATGCTTCCTAATAGAGTTATGGAACACTACAACATGGCAACAAGACCTTTGGCCCAATTAGTCTATGCAAGCTATTTATCTACCTAGTCTCATTTACCTTCAGCCAGATCATATCTGGCCATATCTTTCCTATCCATTTATCTATCCAAATTACTCCTAAATGTTGTATCTGTAAAAATTGGTGAAGGTCTTTGGGGATATGCCAAATTTCCTTGGTCTTCTAAGGAAGTAGAGGTGCTAGTGTGCTCTCCTGGCTAGCTTGAATCTGGCTGGACCTTTCAATAGCCATAAATTTGAATTCTTTTTTTCTAAACAGCTCTTGGTCTTGATCTTGCTAACAGTTGCTATTATTCATCAGGTTTCCATTACACTGGTGCTCCTTGAGACCTTTCTCTTTAATAAAACATTTTACCCTTTACCCTGAATACTGTTTGTTTTTTTAAAATAATACTCTTCTGAGGTCCTTTGGGAAATTTCACTTTGTTATGGAATTTGTTATGACTGTTATGGTTAATTGAAATAAAGCCATTTATTGCAGGCCACATGCTACAGTATATCCATGCTTAGCTCATCTTATCAGTAGTTTAATTAATTACTTACTCATGTTCATTACAGGAGGATTAAATCAAGTATGTCTGTTACTTTAGGCTCAACCGCTCTTCTTGTGCATTGATATTATTTTGTCTCCCCCATGTCTCCCACACAACATGCTTTTCCAGAATTCCTCTTCAGTCCCAATCCTTTCCAAACTCTAGCCTCACCTTTAATCTGAGCATCATTCTTGAACTGTATTTTTTTTTAACTGGTGGTGATTTTATCTTCTGGACTTTACTTTTCACTTTTTGTCAAGCCCTTCAGTGGTCTTGGTTTTGACAGAAGGTTTGCATTCAAAACATTACCTGCAGTTTCAGAAATTTAAGTAATCTATGTATTTTCAGTATGTTCATTTTAACTTTTCAAGGAGGTGTTTTCTCCCTTAACTCCTCCCAATTCTTTCTTTCCTTTTCTTTCTATTTCTTTCCCTCCCTTTTTTCTCACTCTCTCCATATATATTCCTTGCTCTCTTGTTTTCTCTCTCTCTCTCCTCTCTCTCTCTCTCTCTCCCTCCCTCTCCCCCCCTCTCTCTCTCTCTCCCCCTCTCTCTCTCTCTCACCCCTCTCTCTTTCTCTCTCCCCTCTCTCTCTCTCTCTCCCCTCTCTCTCTCTCTCTCCCTCTCTCTCTCTCTCTCCTCTCTCTCTCTCTCTCTCTCTCTCTCTCTCTCTCTCTCTCTCTCTCTCTCTCTCTCTCTCTCTCTCTCTCTCTCTCTCTCTCTCTCTCTCTCTCTCTCTCTCTCTCTCTCTCGCTCGCTCTCATACACAGTTTACAGTATTTGGCCAATTTACTTCACATTTTCAAGTATATTTCCATAGTAAGGTACAGTATCTACTATTTATTTCTGATTAGAATAGTCTCTGCTAAAAATGTGGCAGCATAGTTAGTTTACTAGCTAGTGAAATGAGGATGGAAATATTTTGCTCATGAATATTACTCTGAAGACCGTCATCTATGCCCTTCCAACAGGAAGCAGAAAAATGATTAGTGAGAAGGGCACTGAATGTTTCAAATTAATAAGGTGACAACAAAAAATGCTTTATTCTGTACTTTCTCATGTACCTTATTCTACTTGTTGATTAGAACAGATGAATTAGATGTTTTCAGTTGAATTCTGCTTGCTGCTTAAATAAGAACTGTCCTTTTAAGCAGAACTTAGGTCATGTTAGCAACCTCAAAATCTTAGCTAACAGTAAGTAATTTGTGATCCATTAAACCCAAGAAAATATATATCAGGAGTAGGCCATTAGGCCCCTCGAGTTTACCCCACCTTTCAATATGCCATCCCAGATCTCAATTCAGTCTTAATCCTACAATCTTTCAAAATTTATCTACTTCCATTTTAAATACTTCTAATGATCTGCCTCTACAACTAGCTCTCTGAGATAGAGATTCACTGCCTTCTTTGAAAAGAAATTTCTGCTTACCACAATTTCAAATGACTCATCCCTCAATCTATGCCCCTTTTGAGACTCTCCCACTCGTGAAATCACGCAATGTCTACCCTGTCTAGTCCCCTTTGGATCTTAAATATTTCAGTAAGTTGACATCTCATTTTTCCACACTCCAAAGAACCAACAATTTAGCCATAGATCTCTTTGTAGGGCAGCATTCTAACCCCATGAGATGGCCTGATAAATCTGCTTTGGACTTCCACCAATGCCATTATATCCTTTCCTAGGTGAAAGAACCAAGTATCAGCAACACCATGTACAACTGCAGCAATACACCATGCATTTGTTGTTGAGGGCTTTGAAGTGGCTGAACTTGTAGACAAATCTTCTGATTAAATTTTATAATCTCTTTCATTTGAGTTGGTTCAAGGTGACTCACAAATATGATTTATTTCATTTTCTGGTTAGAAACTGGCTTTTGCAAGATAAAGCACCACTGGAATGTCCTTCATCAACAGTCTATATAAAATATAATTTATATTCAACACTGGATGAATTTTTTAAAACTATAGAGATTAAAAAAGTAATTGATAGATTTTTTAATGTTTTAACATAATCCAGATTAACCAATGTGTTTTATCTTTTAATAGTTGAGTGTGCATTGTTTTATCTTTTTGCATATTTTATAACTGCAAAGTTATAACTCAAACTTTGTAATACATAGAAATTTCAAAGAGCAGTGAAATTGTTTTGTAAAATATCAAGTTTCAAAACATTGGCCTTTGCAACAAACTAATTTCCTTTGGAGTTGTACAAATATGGAACCTCATCAAGACTCTACTGTTGGTATAATTGGTTGTCTTTGCAGTGTTCCAGTTTGCATTGACCATCTGAATTTAGTCATTGTAACAGATTTGCTTGGTGTTTAGTTAATCCAACCACAAAAAAGTCAAATCATTGTAAGTGTATTGGATTGCCCATGGTACATGGAACATTTATGTTTCTACTGCTTGCTTGAACTCTACTGATTTTCATTTCTATGTGCATGACACAAGCAAGCCTTTCTTAAGTAAAATAGTTGCAAAGCAGCATTTTCTTTTGTTTACTTTCTTTTGGGAGCTGGTTCCAAGTTAGAAACTTTTGCTTGCCAGATCATTAAGATCATTGCAATTGTGGCTTACTTCAATACTATTATTTTGGATTTGCTGCTTGCTGAATTCTTCTTGACTGTCCTGAATTATTACAAAACTTCATTCAAGTGAAATGGATAAGAATTTCTAAATAGTATATTTAGATAGCTAAGAGTATTAAAACAAAAGGAATTTAAAATCAGATTGTTGCTATCCACTGTTCACTCATGGTTGATTCTGAAGTTCTTGATCCAAGGTTCTTTTGGAAGTCAAGAAAGTGGAACAGAAGCTTGTTGCTTCACAATCGTTTTAGTAAGCGCTAATAAAACAAAGGAATTGGAAGCAGACAGTAACAGGAGTCTTGAAGGGGGAAGGAAAATGAGGAGTAAAGTGAATAAAAGACTAAAGATAATGGGCGATATAATCGACTCTTTTTATACGATAGATTAAAAACATTCCTTTCAAATATGTAGATAAGAGTTAACCAATGAGTTAGCCCCTATTCAAATAATGTGAAACCAGAGAACTTTCCAGAACTTTCAAAGAACTGTAACAACTTGGGGACACAGAACAATTGTATGTACATACTGTGACCACTAGAAAAGATACTAAACAGTTACATGTATATAGGTAGTTATGTAAAATACAAGCAGGTGATTAATTGTTAAGCTGCACAGAAAATAACAATGGTACAGTTTAATCCAACAATTTCCCCCTTATGACTCTAAATTACACATTTCAACTATTACATCTGAAACTTCAAAGGCAGAGAATTTTATGGTATCTCTGTTAAGTATAAAATAATCAAAAAAAGTCCTAAGTAATGGAAGTATCAAAAGGTACATATTCTTCAAAGAATTTGTAAGATTATGTCTTGTTTAGACAGATAAGTAGACACACCTATGTGAGTTTGAACTACTCTATTAATGATCGCCCTTATACAGGTAAAAAGATGTAAAATATGATAAGGTATATCAGGGCAAATATTAGTACTCATTGTAAGTAGGGAACATTAGCAAAAATATAACAAGAACTAATATTAGAATAAACCATAATGTCCAGTAGTTACTGACTCTGCTCGAAGCCTTCTGGCTGCTTAGTGATTTTCTCACTAAAGCCCAGCGGCATAGGCAGTACGTCAAAGATGACTAGCACATTAACCACAGCGCTTGTTGTCCTTGTCAGGTACCACTTTAATTTGCTTGCAATGGCTAGTGTGTATCTACTTACCTTTACCTCCTACCTTCGCTACCACATTAGTAAGTAACAGCACTCAATAAGGACCATCCCATCAAGCTATCAGTGGATCCTTATGTGATTTCTTAGTCAGGACCCACTTACCAGGAATCAGGGTGTATCTTTCTGTTGAGAAACAGACTGTAGAGACCATAAGATACAGGAGCAGAATTAAGCTATTTGTCCCATTGAGATTGCTCCGCCATTTCAACATGGCTTATCCAATTTTCTTCGTAGCTCCAATCTTCTGCCTTCTCCCTGTATCCCTTCATGGCTTGACCAGTCAAGAATCTGTCAACCTCTGCCATAAACGCTTGGCCTCCACAGCTGCCTGTGGCAAAGAATTCCACAGTCACCATTCTCTGGCTAAAGAAATTCCTCCTCATCTCTGTTCTAAAGGGATGCTACTCTACTCTGAAGCTGTGTCCTCTGGTCTTAGACTTCCCCGCTAGAGGAAACATCCTTTCCACATCCACTCTATCAAGACCTTTCATCATTTGATCAATTTCACTGAGATCACCCCTCATTCCTCTGAATTCCAGCGAATACAGACCCAGAGCATACAGACCCAGAGCCATCAAACGCTCTTCATATGACAAGCCATTCAATCCTGGTATCATTTTCATGAACCACCTTTGAATTCTCTACAGGTTCAGCTCATCTTTACTAAGATAAGAGGCCTAAATCTGCTCATAGTACCCCAAGTGAGCCCTCACCAATGTTTTATAAAGTTTGAACATTATATCCTTGCTTTTATATTCTAGTCCTCATGAAATGAATGCTAACATTGCATTTGCCTTGCTCACTACAGACTCAATCTGCAAATTAACCTTTAGGGAATCCTGCAAAAGGACTTATCTACCTTCAGACTTCTCAGTTTCCCAAGAATCTTCTCCCTAGTTACGCTAACTTAACGCACTTCATGGTCCCTGACACCTGGAACTTCCACCATACTACTAGTGTCTTCCACAATGAAGCCTGTTGCAAAAAACTTATTTAGATCATCTGCTATTTCATTGACCCGCATTACTACTTGTCTAGCATCGTTTTCCAGTAGTCTGATCACTCTCATCTCTCTTATACATTTTGTGTATCTGAATAAACTTCTGGTATCCTCTTTAATATTATTGGCCAGCTTACATTTTTATCCCATCTGTACCTGCTCAATGGCATTTTTATTTGCCTTCTGGTGGTTTTTAAAAGCTTCCCAATCCTCTAACTTCCCACTAATCTTTGCTTTATTATATGCCCTCTCTTTGGCTTTATGTTGGCTTTGACTTCTCTTTTTAGCCATGGTTGTGTCAGTTTTCCTTTAGATTACTTCTTCCTCTTTGGGATATATATATCCTGTGCCTTCTGAATTGCGTCCCGAAATTCCAGCCATTGCTGCTCTGCCATTATCCCTGCCAAGAATTCTTTTCCAATCAGTTCTGGCAAAACCCTCATTCATGCCTCGATAATTCCCTTTACTCCACTATAATGCTGATACATCTGACTTTAGCTTTTCCTTCTCAAATTTCATGGTGAATTCGATCATACTATCACTTTCCCCTAAGAGTTCTTTTACCTTAAGCTATCTAATCAATTCTGGTTCACTGCACAACACCCAAGCCAGAATAGATGACTCCTAGTGGGCTCAACCACAAGCTACTCTAAAAAGACATCTCATAGGCAATCTAGAAATTCCCTCTCCTGTAATCCAGCACCAACCCAGTTTACCTTTATATTGAAGCCCCCCATGACTATTGTAACATTGACATTTGGCATGCATTTTCTATCTCCCGTTGTAATTTGTAGGCCACATCCTTACTACTGTTTGGGGGTCTGTGTACAACTTCCATCAGATTCTTTTTACCCTTACAGTTCCTTAGCTCTATCCACAATGATTCAACATCTTCTGACCCTTTGTCATGTCTGTCTGTTTACTTTCCCACTTAAAAATGCTGAGGACTCAGTCCGCGATATCCTAGACCCTGGCACCCAGGATGCAACATACCATCTGGGAAACTCGTTCTCACCCACAGAACCTCCTGTCCATTCCCCTAACTACTGGATCCTCAATCACCACAGCATGCCACATCTTCCCCCTTCCCTTCTGAGTCACAGAGCCACACTCCGTGCCAGAGACCCAACCACTGTGACATTCCTCTGTTAGGTCATCCCCCTCCCCCCCCACCCTGACAGTATCCAAAACAACATATCTGTTGTTGAGCAGGATGACCACTGGGGTACTCTGCACTGGCTCCTTAACCCCTTTCCCCTTCCTGACTGTCACCTAGTTTCCTGTGTCCTGCTCCTTGTGTGTAACTACCTCTCTATATCCTATCTATCATCTCTCAGCCTTCTGAATAATCCGGAGTTCATCCAGTTTATTACAAGCTGTAGCTGGATGCACTTCTCGCAGTTGCAGTGGTCAGGAATACTGGAAGTCTCCTTGCCTTCCCATATCCTGCAAGAGGATCATTGCACTATCCTGCCTGTCATCCACCTAGCTGAGCAGATATAAAGAAGATGAGGAAAAATCTTGAGCTTTTCTTTCCTTTGATTTCTCTTTGCTGAAGACTTGAAGAGCTAAAGCCTTAAGATCACCACTCTATGTCCACTCATAGAGTGTGTTTGTGCTGCTGTGCTTGCCCCTACCATCCTTTAATTTGTTCTTACTAATTAATCCCAAATACTGATTGGCCACTGGTCAAAGCTCTAGGTAAACTGTCCACCATAATGTATATATCAGTATCTCAGAGGGCTCCCAGCGGGGACATAGTTTACCACCTCATAGTTTTCATGTTTGGGGTTGTTTTGATGCTATGTAAGACCATAGGAATAATCACAGGCCATGGTACACCTTAGTCATTGTCTGATGGGTCTATTCATTCATTCAATTTGTCCTGCTGACTCTGATATGGATATTGAAAGGACTATTCAATGTTCATTGGTAGACATAATTCCCGACAAGCACTCACAGTGAAATGTGTTCCTTGGTCAGAGTCGATGTGATACGGCAATCTCCATGTAGGACTATAGTCCTTGATCAGAGCTTTTGCTGTTTGTATGGCAATAGCTTTCTGTGCTAAAATAGTTTCCACCCATCTTGAAGACTTGTCCACTAATACCAGTATGTCTGAGAATCCTTGACATTTATGGGAAAGTAATACAGTCCACTTGCAAGTGTAAAAATGGACCAGGTGGGGCAAGAACACTTAATTATGGTAGCTTTTACACTGCTTCAGGATTTGTTCTCTGGCATGTCATAGATCTTTCAAATGTTCATTGAGCTTGTACCGTAAACTTTAGATTCGACCACCTTTGAGAGAGTCTGTTGATCATCCATGCAAAGCTTATTGAGAAAGTAAGGAGGCTTGGGATCTAAGGGACATTGCTTTGTGGATCCAGAACTGTCTTGCCCACAGAAGGCAAAGTGGGGTAATAGACAGGTCATATTTGGCATGGAGGTCGATCACCAGTGGAATGCCTCAGGGATCTGTTCTGGGACCCCTGCTCTTTATGATTTTTATAAGTGATCTGGATGAAGAAGTGGTGGGGATGGGTTAGTAAATTTGCTTATAACACAAAGTTTGGGAGTGTTGTGGATAGTGTGGAGGGCTGTCAGAGGTTACAGCAGGACATTGATAGGATGCAAAACTGGGCTGAGAAGTGGCAGATCAAGTTCAACCCAGATAAGTGTGAGGTGGTTCATTTTGGTAGGTCAAATACGATGGCAGAATATAGTATTAATGGTAAGACTCTTGGCAATGTGGAGGATCAGAGGGATCTTGGGGTCCGAGTCCATAGGACAGATTGCGCAGATTGACTCTGTGGTTAAAAAAGCATACAGTGGGCCTTCATCAATTGTGGGTTTGAGTTTAGGAGCCATGAGATAATGTTGCAGCTATATAGGACCCTGGTCAGACCCATTTGGAGTACTGTACTCAGTTCTGGTCGTCTTACCATAGGAAGGATGTGGAAACCATAGAAAGGGTGCAGAGGAGATTTACAAAGATGTTGCCTGGATTGGGGAACATGCCTTATGAGAATAGGTTGAGTGAACTTGGCCTTTTCTCCTTGGAGCAACGGAGGATGAGAGGTGACCTGATAGAGGTGTGTAAGATGATGAGAGGCATTGATCATGTGGATAGTCAGAGGCTTTTTCTTAGGGCTGGAATGGTTAGATTGACAGGGCACAGTTTTAAGGTGCTTGGAAGTAGGTACAGAGGAGATGTTAGGGGTAAGTTTTTTACGCAGAGAGTGGTGTGTGCATGGAATGGGTTGCTGCTGATGGTGGAGGCGGATACGATAAGGTCTTTTAAGAGACTCCTGGACAAGTACATGGAGGTCAGAAAAATAGAGGGCTATGGGTAACCTTAGGTAATTTCTAAAGTAAGGACATGTTTGGCACAGCTTTGTGGGCCAAAAGGCCTGTATCGTGCTGTAGGTTTTCTTTGTTTCCAACCCAGACTCTGTTGTAGTTACACAAACCCAAAATGATCAGAGTTGCTTGACTATTGTAGGTGGCTTTTCTGACTTAACAGCTTTTACATGACCCTCAGTGATTTCCATGGGAAATTTCCTGTCCCTAGTAAATTACTTTTCTTTGGTGCAATTGTGGCTTGTCTAGATTTGTTTTGTGATCTTTAGAAGATAGATAAATGAGCGAATAAAGTACATCATGTTCTTGTTGGTCAGCATCTTTGGCTGCACTCAGGATATCATCCACATATGGTAGATAGTCAAATCAATAGCTGGCAAGTTCCTCAGATGTTATCTCAAAGCCATCTGGTCAACACTGGGACTGTTGTGGAGTCCTTGTGGTAACCTTGTCCACTGGCATTGTTGACGATCAACTGTGAAAGCCAAGCACAGTTAACATTCAGACACCAGTTGTACAGACCAGAATCCATTGGCCATATCAATAACTGTTAATCATGTGTGATGGCTTCAGGGCATTGGAAGTTGTTGATGAATCTGCCACCAGAAAGGTTAGCTTCTCAATAAATTGATTAGCAAACCAGAAATCCACTGTCAGTCTCCTTTCATAGGTTCCATCTTCAGTACGACATGTCTTCACTCCCTTGGTCTTTATTGGAACAAGCTATGGCATAGCTAATAATCCTATCATTGCCTCGCTGTCAACCTCATTTGAGTCGCTGGAGGCCATGTAGAGTCCATGTCATGTCCATCCTGTAGCTTCTCGGAGTTCAGATACTGCTGCTGTCTTAGAGGACTGTCCAACATAGGCTGTAATTCCTCAGAATTCAGATGATGTCGCTAATTCAGAGGACTATCTGATGTATTAGGTTTTTCCCAAGGAGAAGCATCAATGGCAGGACCACTCACTTGAAGTTGCAGTTGCGCATCCTCATATTGACTTGGTCTGCTTTAAAGTTCCGTACACTGCATTTTGATTGAATTACAATTAGCTTTTGCTCATTCAGTTAATACAGAGATTTGTTCTTTAGACCTTTTACTGTCCATATTATATTGTTTTTCTAGTTTATCACACATTTCACTTTGTTTCCCAGTCAACTGGTAAATTTCTGTTAGCTGCCTCATTAACTTTTTAATTTGGTCACACATTTGATCAAACCAACCACATGATCTTATCTTTAACCCACTCATTCAAGGTTTTTTCCTTTTGCTTGGACACTCTCTGGATCTTGTTACATACCTTCTTAATTAACTTAAAATGGTTGGTATTTTTCATCTGGGTTTTTTCATTAATTTTATCAAACAAAGGTATTTCACGACTTTAGCTATTGTCTTAATTCAATCTCGTGTAACATTTGATTTGTGCGTACTTTTTATTACTTTGACCACAATCACAAAATACAATTAGATTACAACCAAAATAATGTAGCTTGTGTCTCAATCTTTATCATGCTGCAGTCGAGTTCTTTTTTTTTCTCTTTTTAGTGTGCAATCTTTTCTCCCTCAACCATAGTCTAGATTTTTTTAAGCACTAGATTAAAAACAATTTTTCTTCACACTCCACTGGCTTGTAGGAATTTAATCTGAGCTCCATATTATTCTCACAGCTCATCTACTTTTTTACAGATCTGTTTTTTTCTTAATAGCAATGTATAGTAGTTTCCTCACTCCAACACTTCCATCAGATAATGTATTGAAGCTAGAACTAGTCGGTGTTGTCTCTCAGACAATTTGGGACTAGAGGTAGCTTTTACCTCCTTTGTTTTCACACTAAAAAATTGCACCTCATCTGGGATTCCTCCAAGTCTTTAAATCTTTGCAACCATCCTTTAGTGACTACACCAAAGTTTGTTGGATTCTGATGTTTTTGATTCAAGGTTCTTTTGGAAGTCAAGAAAGTGACACAAACCTTGTTGCTTCACAATTTTATTAAGCGCTAATGGAACAAAGGAATTGGAAATGGACAGTAACAGAAGTCTAGTAGGGGGAAGGGAAATAAGAAGTAGAGGATAAAAGACTAAAGATGGTGAGGCAATGTGGTCAACCCTTAATATACCATAGATTAGAAACATTCCATTCAAATAGGTAGTTAAGACCATAAGACATAGGAGCAGAATTAGGCCATATGGCCCATCGAGTTTGCTCTGCAATTTCATCATGGCTCATCCAATTTTCCTCTTCATGCCCTGACCAATCAAGAATCTTATCAACATCTGCCTTAAAATATATATACAGTGTTGGTCTTCACAGCTGCCTGTGGCAATAAATTCCACAGATTCACCACTCTCTGGCTAAAGGAATTCCTCCTTATTTCCATTCTAAAAGGATGCCCCTCTATTCTGAGACTATGTCCTCTGGTCCTAGACTCTCCCACCAGAGGAAACATCCTCTCCACTCTACCAAGCCTTTTACCATTCTATAGGTTTCAATGAAGTCACCCCTCATTCTTCTGAATTCTGGCAAATACAGGCCCAGAGCCATCAAAAGCCTTTCATATGACAAGCTGTTCAAATCTGGAATGATTTTTGTGAACCTCCTTTGAACCCTATCCCGTTTTGGCACATCCTTCCTGAGGTAAGGGGCCCAAAACGCTTCACAATACTCCAAGTAAGGCCTCACCAGTGCTTTAGAATGACTCAAAATATTAAGTTTCCTTCTGTTTGTTGATATCGAACAGTCTTGCAGCAGTATTTTGTTTGATAAAAGGAGCTAAGAGAGCAATTCTTACACGAGGCAAACATTGTATCTGTATGGTTACAGGATTCCCACTGCATTATTCTAGGTATGATTTTAAGGAATATTTAAGGAATGTTTCTCTTTTGAGCATGAAATATTTGAAGTTGAAACATCTACCCTAGAAAACTGCTCTATCATATAGCAGTAAATGAAATAATTGTGCTTAATGATATGTCCACCATCCCTTTGAATTTCTGTAGCTCACTGCTTAACATGGAAAGGTGTTTGGAGGGATGTAGCTACTCTTCAATAGCCGAATCACTATTGTTCATAGTTTGGATCACTGTATTATCCAGTAAGGTGCAAGCAAGTGAAACTGCAAGCAATGTTTTCAACAAAAGAAAAATTATTTTGGCACAGAAAGGAAATGGGCATAAGGGTCCAACAGACCATTAGCATTCCATAAAGCACTTTGCATCACCTGTTACCTAAATCCAAGATATTCAAGATTTTGGTCGGGTCATCCACATGAGAGTTTAAGGCATCCATCAGACCCTTTCATGAGACTAGATAAATTAAGGACCTATGATGCAATATTGGACTTCTGCACTGTGAATGCATTTCCCTTTGGACTTCTACTTCATTTGCCCTAAATTTCTGATGAAGGGCTGTTGAGGCTCAAGGTAGCTGTTTTAAAGGGGTTTTTATTTTAGCATAAAATATCTCTGGTACCACTCCTATAATATGGGTAAGTATACATGTGCATTGACCTAATAAGTATACCACTGTTTGATGCAAAGTTCTTTGCTTTCTCATTCTCCCTCAGAATTGAAAAGACTATAAATAACAGACACAGCAAACTGCTCTATATTTCAGATTGCTGCAGTTACAATTAGTATTTTAATTCCAGCAGAGTGTTTGCTGAGAACATTGATGCACTTGTAACCAGATTTTTTTGAATGTAGAATAAAGATTAGAGCAGCAGTTTTCAAGAACAGTTAATGAAATATGCCTTGTTGGTATACAACAAGGCTAATATTTTGCCTTGGTCTTATCAGAAGTTATGTGTTCAATTCAATTACTAGGTAATATCTGCTTAAGAGGGATTGACAGTACTTGGTTCTTGCTCAGTATGTTCCAAGCCATGATCTTTTGTTCACCCTAACACAAACACACACACACACACAAAACATACCAGTAAAGCCATCGTTGATTAGGATCTAAATTAGACCAACCATATTTTTTTCAGTTTATTCATTTTTCAGGATGTGTTACTGTCAAGATGAACATTTATTGTTTTTAAGAAGAATTCGCAAACCATCTGCTTGAATTAGCGCACCCTTTGTGATAATTATGTTCCTGCCATGCCTAGGAGTAGGAGTTCCTGGATTTAGATCCACCAATGATGAAGGAAGCACAGAATGAAGTACTGGTGGTATCCCCAATGCTCTGCTATCCTTATTCCTCGTGAGCTACAGGCTGTGGGTATATGAGTTATTGCTACAAGACCTGATCTCTAGTGAATGACAAACCTCCTGAAGCATGTTATGGATGTAATGGAAGAACCCACATTTGCCTAAATGAATACAGCTTTACCAACACCTGAGAAGTTCAATGGAATACAAAGCAAAGCAGTTCCTTTAATAGGCTCTCTGTTATACAATCCTATAACTTCTCTCCTTCCACTACTAGCACTCTGTGGCTACAGTTCTGCCATCAACAAAAAGCTGTGTAAAAGCACTCCAAATGTCTTTGCTTGTCCCTCACAAACCTGTTACCTCTACAAACAAGATCAACGGTGACAACCAAGTTCCTCTACTCCCCCACACCATGAATCAGGTGCCATTTTGATATGGGAATATATTACCATGTCTTTATAGTTATTGAATCATAAACTGGCATTTCCTAACTTACTCTGGTAGTGTCCTCACTGTGCTGATATATAGCAGTTCAAGAAGGTGAATTATCATCATCTTCTTCAAGGTATTATGGACAGTCAATAAATATTGGCCTTGCCTGCAATTTGTAAATACTGTTTTCAAATAAAACATAAATTAGATGGAGCTAGTGGAAGGCAGCATGTAGCTATAAGCCCTGCTGTTTCATGGCAATTCATCTGTTCAACTCATGTTTGGACAAGGTACAAGACTAGAGCAATAGGGTTTTTGCATTGATGTTTCTCCAGTGCTGTGTTGGTTAACATTTTGTCAACTATGGACAAATGTTGACTTCCAGAAGTTATTTTATAAAAATGTAACTAAATATGAAAGAGACAACAGATGGAAGAGTACAAACACAAAAATCAGGCTAATAGTACCAGATGAAGAAAACAATTGACTAAATCCTGTCCACATTTTTAAAATGGAGTTTTTAATTTTACTATGATACTGTTGAGGTTGTCCGACCAGGTAATCTATAAGTTTATGCAGACAATCCCTAATCTTCATTAAAAAGTTTTGCAACTAATCCACTTACTTACCTTCCCTCAGCCTATTCCAAGTAAGCATAGACCAGGTATTGTTACTGTGGTTTAAGCTATGATGTTTAACTGATCAAAATATGAATAATTATCATATACATAGTCTCACCTGTCAATGGACATAGCTATGGTGTTACCTGAAAAACACTGCTCAAGCTTACATTCATATCACTGATATAGATGGCAGTTAACTGAGTGTGAATATGTTGTGAAGTATTTACTTCCAGCACGGCATTGTATTTTAATGCACAAATTGAGACAGATGTTATCTGTTATTTGAGATGAGCTGTACATTTCTCTTTCCTGCAGAACTTCTCTTGTTGCTTTTTTTTTGCATCATTAATCTTCTCTTGTCTAAATTTATCTTTTAATCTTCATTATCAAGCTTTAAGACAGATACACTAAATAATACAATTAAGGGCATTAATGATAGCTAAGGGGGAGAAGAAAAGCAGTTACAACTTCATTATTTTCCATCTTCATCAGTTCATTAAAAAGCTTATGCTTCTTTTGTTGTGTAAATCGGTTGTGCTGATGTTCACATATCCCACCCTAGCTCAGTGTCAGCAACAGATGACAAAGCAATAGATGGCAATTATTTTTCATTCAATGTCAGCATTCTTTTTCTATTCTTTGTTCTACTTTTCATGTAACTGAAAGAATCTTCCATAGTACGTTTATAGCCTTGCAAAAGCATATCGTTCTGGCAACTCAGTTAATCTCAATCATAATTCTTAAAACACTTTATTGTTATCTCTTAAAGGAGACTTCAGCTTTGATTCATTCCAACCTGCGCAGAAGTAACTGTGCAGATCTGTCATTTTCTTTATACTGATAGGTCAGAAGATAGGGCTGTGTAAAAGTAAAAAGAAACACTCTTCTAAAGAAAGTGAGAGGGACACTAACCTACGGGTACCTGGCATGTTCAGGTTTTAATTTTAAAAAGTATTATAATTGTGCAAAAATATATGATGTAGGGTTATAGTGGGGAACGTGGCATGCAGTAAAATTGATACTTGTTTTATGTTTGTTCTTTTAATTTTCTCTCTGTGCTTCATGGCTTTTTGTTTTGCTTGAATTGCCAAGCAGATCCTGCCTGTTCTCCCCGTCTAGTGTGTGGGTTAATGCTGGTGGTTCCACAATTTGCATGTTTTCTCGTGCGTTAGTAGCAAGCGTGTTTGAAAATTGTAAAAAGGCCAAACATATAATAAACCTCTCATTAGTTCTTTTGTTTACGTATTTCATTTCTTAAAAAAATTCCTAGATTTCTGAGCTTCTCTGTTCATTATAAATCTTTTGTTTTTGTTTACACATTAGCTCCACCATAGGTTGGAAGGGCTTAAAGATGAACTCAGAAGGCATAGAGGATACAACTCACGAGTAACTATTACTGATCAAAGGAGCTGCTACCATTCGCAAACTCTGCTTTGCGCTATGAGTTCTAGCTCCTTGCTATTCTATCTATGTGAAGATTCTTGATTGTTTGTTTTCCCACCTTAACACTGTCCACTAGTCTGTGCCTTTAACATTTGTCTTAGAATCTTTCAGTTATCATATCCACATTTTGACCCTCCTAATTCATTTATGGTGTAATTCTTGTTGTTTTGTGTCTAATTTGTGTGTGTGTGTGTGTGTGTGTGTGTGTGCGCGCGCGCGCACGCGCACAAGTGCACAACTGTGTATGCATACATTTATTTCTGAAGACTTTTGCTAGATCAGAACATATAAGCCCTTCTACATGGATTAGTTTACTGCAACATGCCACGTTCATTCACAATCTTTTCTTCCTTCATGCAGTTTTCATGGCTGCTTGTGCTCAGCAGATCTAAAGCAAATTTATTTTGAGCTACTATGTCCTGTCGAATAACTTTTGCCTCCATTTTGATGGGTTTTCCAGATTTCTTCCATTTACATTTTAATATTCTAGGATGAAGAATCATAAGCTTACCCATTGTAGCATTCTTGCACAAACTTGTCATTTCATGGTGGTGATCCAGCTTTGTTCATCATAATCTATTTTGTATAACCCACTGCATGTATGTATGTTTAAATTTCCAGTTCATTATGTAGACTTTAAAGATAATATCCATTCTCTCTGCAGGTCCAGTCTCGCTGCAGCAGCAAGGAAAACATCCTGAGAGCCAGTGAGTACTTAAATCATGTTATTAGCTATGTTACTGTTAATGTAAGTATGCTAACAAAAAATACAAGTGGTATTTCCTGGCATTATCTGCCTCTATGACGTCATTTTGTTCCAAAGTGACCCAGCATTTAGAATAATAATGGAACAGTGCTGCACAAATACAGGCCCTTTGGCCCAAAGAGTTCAATCCAGCCTTTGCGTATGAAATTATAGGAGGAATACTGTGTGGAAGAGGTGAGGGCAATATGCTGTGTGGATATGGTGCTGCAGGGAGCGAGGATGTGGAGGAGTGGGGGAGGTAACGGTAAGGAGATTGTTGAGAGTTCAGAAATGGTTGTGTGTAAGAACTACCTGTATTCCGAAAACCATCCTGTGATGTTTTTGATCATGAAAGTTAAAAGTCATCATTCAGGAAATTTATTATTGGAATTTTGCCAAGACCCTTTAAATGACTTCCTCTCATATAAATCTGTTTCTTTATAGAAGTTAGACAATTGAAATCATACAGATTTCTATTAATATGCTCCAGTTCACATTCAGCATGATTACTGTTTGGAGTAGAGAGCATTGTGGGGTGGATCGTGGTTAATGGCAGAATGTAGCATCTAAGAAACTGGACTATGCTGTTGTCAGTAAATCTGATAATCTTTCTTGTTTATTCATTATACTTAATTTCTTGTCCTCTTATGCTACCATATAAATTAATATTCAGATATTTTCAGAACTGTGTTTGGACAGTAATTATTTTTAAATCGTTAAACTCATTTTCCTCCATGAATCAATTTCTGAACAACCTCCTTCTCACTATTGAACTGTGCCCCCTGAACTGTTAACCATGTCCCTTGACCTCAGTAGTGGTGTTGCTCCACATTTGTGGAACTAAAATTAAGATTTTGTTTGCTTCCTTGCAGAGAAAAAGAAAACTTAAACAAAAGCAAGTGAAGGGTTTACAGTTGATCTGTATTTGACCATTCAGTGAGTCCACAATCAGGACAAGCAGCATTTAAGGATTCATTGTGAAACATTATTTAGAAAACAAATGCTTTTTGAATTGTCAAATCATGCTTAGCTGTTTTAAGGATTTTCATAGAACCACTATTGCTGCTTTCGTCGTGATAAGTGAAGCAAAGCAGAATGTCGCCCTTAAGGAACAGAAAGTGAAGTAGGACTTTGAAACGAAACACAAATTATTGTATTTATGCAGCAAATAGGTCCATTCTTGAGCAGAGAAAAAAGGTTGTGAAAATAATGCCAAGAAGGAGATGATGAGGGCTGACATGTAAATTTCTTCTTGAATCCAGTATGACTATTTCCTTATAATTGGTGTCTACTCTTGTTAATGAGATAAAATCCCATGGCATTACAGGAAGGATACTAGCATGGATTAGAGGAATGGCTGACAGGCAGGAGACAGAGTGTGGGAATTAAAGGGGCCTTTTCTGGTTGGCTGCCAGTGACCAGTGGTGTTCCTCAGTGCATCAGTATTAGGACCGCTACTTTTCACATTGTTTGTCAATGATTTGGATAATGGAATTGATGGCTTTGTAGTAAAGTTTGTTGATGATAGAAAGATAGGTGGAGGGTAGGTAGTGCTATTACAGCAGGACAGGTAAATTGGAAGAATGGGCAAAAGATGTGGCAGATGCAATACAGTGTGGGAAATGTATGATAATGCATTTTGTTAAAAGGAACTCTAGTGTGGACTATTATCTGAATGGCGAGAAGATTCAAACATCAGAGGTGCAGAGGGACTTGGGAGTCCTCGTGCAAGACTCCCAGAAGGTTAATTTACAGGTTGAGTCTGTGGTAAAGAAAGCAAATGCAATGTTGACATTTATTTCAAGGAGAATAGAATATAAAAGCAAGAAGATAATACTGAGTCATTATAAGACACTAGTCAGGCCACACTTGGAGTATTGTCAACAGTTTTGGGCCCCATATCTCAGAAAGGGTGTGTTGTCATTGGAGAGAGTCCAGATGTGGTTCAAGAAGATGATTCCAGGAATTAAGAGGTCAATATATGTGGAACATTTGGCAGCTTTGGGCCTATACTCACTGAAATTTAGAAGAATGCTGAGAGGGGTTCTCATTGAAATCTACTGAATGTTGGAAGAACTAGATAGGGTGGATATGGAGAGGATGTTTCTCATGGTGGGGGTATCCAGAAGTAGAGGGCACAGCCTTAAAATTGGGGGGGGCATCCTTTTAGAACAGAGGTAAGGAGGAATTTTTTTAGCCAGAGAGTAGTGAATCTGTGGAATGCTCTGCTAGAGACTGTGTTGGAGGCCGTCCATGCATATTTAAGGTAGAAGTGGATCATTTCCTGATCAGTCAGGGCTCAAAAGATATGGCAGGAAGGTAGTGTATGAGGTTGAGTGGGATCCAGGATCAGTCATGATGGAATGGTGGAGCAGACCCACTGGGCTGAATGGCCTATTTCTACTCCTATGTCTTATGGTCATATGACATGCATCCGGGAAGGTGGTCTCAGGATTTGAGTGCCAAAGTGCATCTGAATCACTTCAATTCACCTAAGTCCTGTTATCCTTCCAGATGTGTGGCGTCATAATGGGTTAGTACCAACATTAGGAAAATACTACAACAATTTTAATGGACCTGAGACACATCTTGAAGAAGTTCTTCTGTGTCAGTCTTTATTAGTTATTGTGTACCTAATAAATACAAAATGGCTTCTTCCGTTCTGTTAAAAGGCTAATTTATGTGTACAGTTTTATATATTTTAAATACATCTCAGCGTCAGGAATGAAATAAGCTTTCTTGGACTTGGTGCTGGTGGGGAAGAGTGGTAGTGACATAAAAGAATGAAATTAATATATCATAAACTTCATTAGTGAAGTTACAGGAAATCTCCCCTGGAAAAGTGGAAAAAAGGGATGGAGTTTGCCTCAGCATTGCTAAAGAATCTTCTTGCACCAAAACAATAGAAAAGTTGAAGGCCCCCACTCCAATGCCTGAGAAGCCTAAATTGCAAAGCTTTCTTTCAGCAGACAATTATATATGTTCAAAATAAAACTGCATGGATGGAGTTAATGCAATTTTTCTTAGATGATTTATAATATTGTGCTGCAGCAGTGCAAGCTTAAGACCAACTTCTACAATTTATTTCTTATCAATTTGAAGGTAATTAATTTTGATTTTTCAAATTAACATTTAAACTAGGGCTCTTACTGAGATCCCAAGTATCTGCGACACTGTTCTTCAGTTTCATTCCATATAATACCAATATATAACTGAGAGTTACAACTACTGTATAAGAAGGCATTCTGCACAACAATATGGAATGTTGCCAAATACCTTGTCTACACAATATTGGTTATGCCCTGTCAAAAGTTAGAGCAAATTCAATCTGATAATCATCAGAAAAATTATGGAAGATATTGTTAGCAATCTTATCAAATGCTTTCATCAGATTCTAACATGCTGCGGATGCTGGCTAGAAAAGGCATTAGGAAGCTAAAATCTAATAGTGTTTTTGATTCCTATTTTAATTTCTTTTGTTTCTTTTGCCAATTTCCATGAAAGATGAAATTCTGCGTCTCCTCTCCTTGCTTGTGTATAAAAACACCACATAGCATAATTTCATTAATCATGCTTTCTTCAGACCTTTTGTCTTTCTTTACTTAGAAAAGTGAATGATGTAATTGTGTCACATCTGAGTTTTATAAATGAGGATGGGATATAATAGGTAAGTATGTTGTGAGAATATTAAGCTTGGCATATTAGTGATGATTAATGGGCAGCTGCAGAAGAAATTGAGAAGCTTGTCTTCTTTTAGATGTTTTACTTTTCCTTCTTAATGCTGCCCCCTAATGCCTTAAGTTGATAATCCAATTGGTACCCAGGCAACTTGATTCACCATTTTTTCTATTCATAACCATATTCCACTTATTCATGTACATGTGCACAATTTGTTAAGAATTGGGGTGCATAGACAGCATGGAAATATCAGCAGCTATCAGCATTAACAACTGTTTGTCTTAGTTTGGGAACTGAACATATGTGAAAGGTTTTTCTTTTTCACAATGATATAGTTCCACAGCACAGAAATAGGCCCTTTAGCCCAGCTGGTCCATGTATTAGGCTTTACATTAACTT
The DNA here is from genome assembly GCF_030144855.1 of Hypanus sabinus. Lineage (NCBI taxonomy): Eukaryota > Metazoa > Chordata > Chondrichthyes > Myliobatiformes > Dasyatidae > Hypanus > Hypanus sabinus. The sequence continues at coordinate 133,630,112 of NC_082707.1, forward strand.
TATTGTTTGGCAGTGATTTCTAATTGGTATAGCTGAGACATTGGAAAGTAAGCATGTAAGTCTGCTGAAAAATAATTAAGCAAAAGTGGGATGACAATGTGAAACTGTTTTTCTTCTACAATCAAATCAGAGGGTAAAAAGCTTTCAGAGGTAAACTTAACAAAAACAGTTCAATGTAAAATGTGCCATCTGGAAGACCAATCTCAGGAGAAGTTGTAATCGTTCTGACTTATTACAGCTTTGTCAATCAGAAACTAAATTGGGGTTGTTGGCATACTACTAAATTCAGTAATAATCAAGCAGAGGAGCTAATAAATAAATTATGTGGACATTTAGTTTTTAGTTTGTGGAGCACTGCCAACAAGTTCACTTACCTGCATATGGATGAGTCAGCTTACTTGGTGCTTCGTATTTTCACATGTTAATCTTGCTGAGAAATACATTAAGAAATTTGTCTCACCACTAGAAAACTGTAATCAGGTTAGGCCAGGGGTCACCAACCTTTTTTGCATCACGGACCGGTTTAATATTGACAATATTTTTGCAGACCGACCAACGGTGGGGGGGGGGGGGGGTGTTAATCGCGACCGGAATATAGGTGATAAGTCAACTATAAGTTACTTACAAGTGGCTAATACACTCAATTTCATTTCTAAAAGGGTTTATCTAACGAATTAAATATTAAACACACAGTGCATATTTTCCTTGCATGAATATAGTGATAAGTCAATTATAACTCAGTTATAAGTCAATAGCATCATAACCTTTTAACTAATGTTTGGATATTAAACACATAGCACGTGTTTTCCTCGTATGAACATATAAAATCATTGCAACACGCCAGTGAGAGGACAAGGTAAGGGCTGGAGATCCCTATACCGGGGCTGCAGCAGTCGCAGTCCGGAGAGAGCGACTGACTGAGCGAGGAGTGCAACAGGGAGCGTGCCCGTCACCCTTGTGGATAGGTAGGATCTATCGGCCAACAAAAGTTTGGCTCGAGGGATGATTTCCAGTAGATCGCAGTGAGGTAGCTGCTCTGCTACTTACGAAACCCTGAGCCCAAATTAGGTCGTCTACAAATATTTTAGCACTGTGTTCACCACGAAAATTTGGTGTGCCAAACAGGTTTAGAGGCGGCACCCATCTGTCCGCGCTCCAGGCCAGTAGCAACAGCACTTCTCACTGGCCGGTTACCCAAGGCCAACCAGTGATCCCTGGCACAAGGGTATCACTGCGTTTAGGCCAGTGGTCCCCGACCACCGGGCCGCAAAGCATGTGCTTAGGAAATGATATGATTTGACGATATGAAACGATATGAGTCAGCTACACCTTTCGTCATTTCCTGTCATGCCCACTGTTGAACTTGAACGCACGCAAGGTCATCAGTTGCCTAAACGCAGTGATACCCTCGCGCCAGGGATCACTGATTGGCCTCGAGTAATTATCTGCCTCGCACGGCCGGTGAGAAGTGCCGTTGCTACTGGCCTGGAACACGGACAGATGGGTGCCGCCTCTAAACCTGTTTAGCAGGTGCCCAAGGGTGGTGGGCATGCGCCCTGTCGCACTCCTTGCTCGGTCAGTCGCTCTCTCCGGACCGTGACCGCCGTGGCCCCAGTGCAGGGACCTCCAGCCCTGACCTTGTCCTCTCACTGGCGTGTTGCAATGATTTTATATGTTCATGTGAGGAAAACATGCGCTGTGTGTTTAATATTAAATTTGTTAGATAAATGCTTTTAGAAATGAAATTGAGTGTATTAGCCACTTGTATTACCTACATTCCCTTCATGATTAACACCCTCCGACTTTTGGCCAGTCTGCAAGAATATTGTCAATATTAAATCGGTCTGCAGTGCAGAAAAGGTTGGTGACCCCTGGTTTAGGTGACTGATGATCTCGCATAGATAATGACCTCACGTGCATTCAAGTTCAACAGTGGGTGTGACAGGGAATGAGGAAAGGTGCAGCTGACTCATATCATTTCATATCGCCAAATCATGTCGTTTCCCTGTAGCACATGCTTTGCAGCCCAGTGGTTGGGGACCACTGGCCATTTGGCTTCAATGATTACCTCGTGAATGAGTAAAACAAAAGCATTTATTGGAACAGTTTCTGGTCAATTAAAAGCAGATTGTAATCCTTTTGATGCAAAGGTATCTCATGGATGCTAAGGAGCTTTGGCAAATGGGAAGCTTTCTAATTTAAAGGAACAAAGGAAATGCAGAACTTCTATCAAAAATAGCAGAGAAATTGAATGTAAAAGAAGAAAAAGCAAAAGGAGGTGATTTTCCAGCTGTACTAAAGTTTGTGAGTTGAGAAATAGGGGTAGAGTACAGATGATAAAAGAATAGGAACCTGAAACAACTGTAGGAGCCAGTGAGCATCTGTGAGCATACGAGAGAAATAACCATTACCAGGTTATACCATAGTATATCGGGGTGATGTGAGAGAAATTATTAGAGTCAATCAAGTAACTTGTTCAAAAACCTAAAAACTACAAGCTGAAGATTTTTAATTAATTCGGTAAACAAAACTTCAGAATGAAGGTTGGAAGTGAGCACCGCATTCAGAGGTTCAAAGGTCAAGCTTAATGTCAGAAAAATGTATACAATATACATCCTGAAATGCTTTTTCTCCGCAAAACATCCACGAAAACAGAGAAGTACCCCAAAGAATGAACGACAGTTAGAAGTGAGAACCCAAAAGTCCCCCTCAGCTTCCCCCTCCCGCATGTAAATGGCAGCGAGCAACAATCCCCCTCCCCACACCAGCAAAAATAAAAGTGCATTAGTACTATCTCCGAGCCCAAGTGTGTGCTAAGCAATAGCAAATACACAGACCATAGTTATCCCTGTTATGTACCCCCAGGGTTCTTTTTATCTGTGGACTGTCACCTTAAGACACCGAGAGGATGAGACTAACTTTTAGACACTGTTGGATCTCTGCTGACTGCAGAGTTGCTTGGTTACTATGGTGGAGAAAGGTGGAGTTATTTGATGGACGGTCTTCTTCGGTTGTCCATTGGAATCCGATGATGACGTCCACTCCTTTAATGGTGAGATCTTTGATGACTATACAGTCCTATCCTGGACCTAGAAGTTCTATTACAGATGGGACATGTATATGTTGTAGTGATAGCAACCATGGCTGCTTTCCTCCTGGCTCTCTTCTACTGTCTTCTGGTTGTTCTGTCCATCTCCAGAATATGAACCCCGTCCCTACACAGCTGTCGCCAAGTGTTACAATCAGCAACAACATCCTCCAGGTCCTCAGGTCTGATCTTGCACTTCCTTAAAGCATTCTTCATCTGATCCTTATAGCGTTTCTTCAGCCCTCCAGCTGAGCGTCAACCATGATGTAGCTGGCCATATAACACTCTGCGGGGTAGCCGACATGGGAGCATCCTTATCACGTGCCCCAGCCACTGCAGCGGACACTGGGTGATCATGGCCTCAATACTTCTGCAGATGGTCTTTACACGTATTTCAGTGTGAGGCACCCGCTCATGCCAGGTAATTCCCAGGATGTGCTGAAGGCAGCTCATGTGGAAGCGCTCCAAGGACTCGGTGTGATGGCTGTAGGTTACCCAAGCTTCACAGCCATAAAGGAGGGTGGTGACACAGACCACTTGGTATACAGCGACCTTTGTGGAGGGACGAAGGCTCCTGTTCTGAAAGACTCTATGCCGAAGTATCCCAAAGACAGCCGCTGCCTGTTTAATGCGGCTCTGGATGTCATTGTCAATGCCACTATCCTCAGAGAGAATACTTCCCAGATATTTGAAAGATGGCACTACTGGCAGCTTTTCATCACCAACAGTAAAGGCAGGTAGGGTGGGTGGGACACTGGTACTCCATTGGTAAACCACTTCTATCCATGTGGTATTGACAGTCAGCCCCATCCTGCTGTACGCTTTCACCGCCACAGCAAGGACAGTCTGAAGATCCTCCGGAGTATGGGCCACAAGAGCACAGTCATCTGCATATTGCAGGTCCAGGACCCATTTTCTACGGAGTTTGCTAGTTGCGAGGAGCCTCCTGATGTACTTTTTACAAGGACAGTCACAGACACACACAGCTAGAGTCAAGAAGGATTCAGTCAATGAAAGACACCAGTGAGTCAGTCGCTGGTTTAAACTTTCAGTAGCCCGAAAGGGGTGAGTTGAGATTGATCCAGAGTATTGATAAATGACTCTCACGAGTTTCTGCAACTAGAAAAATTTTGCCGAGAAGAGAGGAGAGGAAGGTTTGAAACAGAAGAAACCTGGTGACAAAAAGGTTACTGTTTGAACTCTCTCTCTAAGTAGCCCATGAGGGTGAGTTTGCTTCCATTCGAATACGAAAGTGATCGTCACGTAGTTAATCCACAGGAGTGGGTCCTCTGGTGAGGGGAAACCTTTGTGAATACCATGTGTTTGTTTGCCCTTTTGTCTGGATTTGCTGAAGAAAGGCACCCCTGTGGCAAATCACTGTTGGAGTTATTTTGTACATTGTGGAACTGGATAAATGGCCATTACGTTGTGTGGTTGGAGTAACCTTGTGGAATCTACCAGTGTGTCAACCCTTGCCTGGGTTGTGGTTCCCTTGAAGATTGTCCCCTTTGTGATAAGCTACTGTTGGTGATAATCCATACGTGGATTCTGTTTGAGTATCCTGTGGCCACCACTTTGGGATGTCCCGTAGCTGAATTTGGGTGTGTTACCGCTTATGTTGAAAGGATATTCGTTGAAGATCACAGTTGGTGATGCTTTGTGTGTGGAGTGGAACAACTTCGGAGATAAACCCTACTGCTATTGTTATTTTATATTGCTGTCGTGGAGTCTGTGGAAAATCGACGTAATTGCCATCTCACAACACTCACCTTTGGATTACAAATATCTCGTATTAGTTAACCTGAGGATTGAACTTTTCTTGTATACCATTGTAAGACTGTAACTCTTGCTACCTGAGCTTGACTAAGTTTGGGAACTTTATTTTTACACCTATATATGCATAACACTGCTAACCCTTGGTTTACCTGGCTTAATTTACTATATGAATAGTTATTAATAAAATAGTAATTTGTTAACAACAAAACCAGACTCCAGGTGTGTTCTATTGCTGCTGATACTTTTATAGGGTTGCATGTACGTAACTACGTAACCATGCTACCCCTGTGAGGGGTGGATGGGAAGCCTTGGGTTTTGATTATTGGTATTAGTGAAAATGGAAAGAGGGATGAAGTTGTGAAGGCAATAGGAACAAAATGAATTAGCAGGACCTCAAAGTCAGTCACTATTGGATTACTACAATGTAGAAATAGGAGACTATTAAAGAATTATGCGTAATTGGACAGCACACTAGAGAGAATAGAACAATCAAGTCTGCATAAATGCAAATTGGGTGGTTAATCAAATAGTTTTCTCCCGCTTGAGCTCAGACATATTCATTCCTCATCTCCTGGAATTGTTACCTAAGGTTTAATCCTGCTTTAATGGTGTTGAGAATTCCATCATAGATTTACAAAGTATGGAGGATACAAAGTTCAAGAAGCCCAGAAAGAAAGGGGTCTGTTCCAGTGTTTATCTTCATAAGCTTAACAAAAGAAGGGAATATTCTTGAGTTTATTTTTGGAAATGAATCAGAGCTGGATAGGAACCATATTAAGACAGTTTGATGTAGCATAAATATAGGAAAGAACAATGAAAAGCCATGGATTAATGTTCTAAGAGGAGAAAGACTAGTTTTACTCAGTGAGTTGTCATTTAACAGGTAATCATTGAAAGAAGTTGAATATAAATTCAAAAAAAATGAGTTGCTATGAAAATATTGAATGAAAGGTCACCAGGTTTGCTCAAATTCAAAAGATGTATCAAACGTTCAACTTCTAATTTTTTCCAAGCTTAAGCATGACATAGTGGAGGAGAGCCAGTAAAAAAAAACAGTAGTGGATTAGGATCTTTCCAATACAACAAAATATCTCTCCTAGCCAATAAAGTTGAAAAAGCTATAATACGCTGAGCGGAAGCAGAAACATTTCCTGCTTCCTTTGGAGTGATCCCAAAGATTGCCATAAGTGAATTAGGTTGTAGGTCCAAACCTATGACTTTGGATAATGTTCTAAAAACATCTCTCCAAAAATTATTTAACTTTATACAAGACCAAAGCATATGAGTTAAGGTAGCCACCTCAGCATTACATCTATCACAGGTGGGGTTTATATTAGAAAAAATCTGTGCTAGTTTATCTTTTGATATATGCGCCCTGTGCACTACCTTGAACTGAATCAAGGAGTGACAGATGCAGATGGATGAATTGTTAACTAAATGATAAATTATATTCCATTGATCATCTGAAAGTGACTCCCAAAGTTCCAGTTCCCAAGCACATTTAACCTTATCATTAGACATCATTCATAAATTCATAAGCCGTTTATATATGATGGCTATCAATCTTTTTTGAGATGGTTTAAGCTGAAAAATAACATCATTTTTCACTTTTTTAGGTAATCTTTTTTCTTCTTCTTCGTGATGTTTCAGATTTGACCAGAAGGATTTTCCCCCCTTTTTTTATGTAATTATATCCTCAAATGAAATGCCCAGTCTTTTTTTTTGTTTTAGGTTAGTTTAGTGTTTTTTTTTCTTCTTAATAATAGAAATTTTTAGTCTTTGTTTTGAATTGTTAAGAGGAGTTGTGGTTTCTTTTATATATTAGCTTAGTATTATACTATATATGATTTTGACAGTGTACACTCCTTTTTTTTGTTTGTACTTTTATTGGAATATGTATTTGATATAACTTCCCTGATTTGTATTTGTCTTTATATTTTTTTAAATCAATAAAAAAAGATTAAAAATGAAATGAGTTGCTGAAGAGCATTGACGTGTTGTTTCTTGAATATTTACTGGGATAGAATCAGAACATGTTTAATATGGGTGCTTATTTAGGATTAATACAACTTAATATTAAGAAAGGCACAGCAGGATAGTTGCTGCCTCAAATCTCCAACCAACAAAATTAATCCTAACGTCCACTTTAGTGTTTACACATGTGGTGTTTGCACATCCTCTCTGTCATCATATGGGTTTCCTCCAAATGTTCTAGTTTCCAACAACAGCACAAAGACTGCTGATGGGAATGTAGGGCAAATTTTTTATTGTATTAGAGTAAAGCAAATGGGTGCTTGATGGTCAACACACTCAGTCATTCAAAGGGTTTTTAAGAAGAAGAATTTCATGTTTGCTTATTGAGATATATCCTACTTTATTTCTAGATTATACCTTTGGGAAAGTTACAGACCACAATACAATACTTGTACTTAATTTCAAAGAGTTGTTTCATAGAAGAGATCATATGATGCAATTATGCTGGTGAGAGTGCACTGGTGATTTACTAGGATGTTGCCAAGGCCAGAAACAGTTGAACTAAGTGAAAAGAATAAATTATTTTCATGGTTGCAGAGGAGACTGAAGAGAGATAATTGAGCTGTTTAAAATGATGGTTCCTAGACAGAATAAGTAGAAAAAACTATTCCCTTAGCCAATGTGATTAAACCGGGGGCATATGTTTAAAGGAACTGATAAAAGAGTTAAATGGGAGAAGACCTGGCTGGATGCCCAAGAAGAGTTTATGCATCATATATGCTGAGAAAACACTGGATTGTTTTTCAGATAACTGGTGAGTTGGACATTTGGTCAAATAATTGGAGGTACAACAAAGATGTTGAAAGTGACAAGAAATTAATTTGAAATATGTAATACTTTGTTTAAATTAATGCCTCTAATGAGACAAATATTACCTATTATGTATTAAGAATAAGTTAGAAGGAATTTAGAACTGTAGCTTAAGGAATATTTAAGCTATTACCAGTTTCCTTGTTTATTCCTGAAACTCACTTTTGGTCATCATAAATGGACTCAGCTCTCATTCAGCAGCAAAATGTTAAATTCTATCCTGTGAAGTCTCACATTGCCTTAATATCTTCCTGGAAATTTGTCGTGAGGTATGTTCTGATTCTCAACAGGTTGCAGGACATTTCTACAACAGTGCTGACAAAACCAAGAAATTTAAACATGAAATAAACCTTTTCGTTTGCATTACTTGTGAAATAGCTGTATTTACAGAACTGAGACCAGTTCATCTCACTTATGATGTAGCTAGTAATTTGTGTCCTAAGGATCTGTTAATAGTGTGATTCATGTTCTTAAAGTATCACTCAAATTAAGAAGCCTTGAGTGAGAAGGAATGAAATTCTGGAATCTCTCTCCAACAGGCAGTGACTTGTAATAAATTTATTTTGAACTTTTAGTTTGCCATTACTTTATATCACTCTTGCCATCCGAACTTCTGTTCATAATGGAAGGCCAGAAGGATGCAAATGTGCTTTAATATTCAGAACCACAATTAACAATGTTTATTTCAGACAATAGTTTTGAGTGCAGTGTAACAGTAAAAGGATTTGTACATCACAGAATTTGGAAGATGATTGCCCATCATGTTGGTGCAGGAAGTATGAAAGAACACTCCAGCTAGAGCAGTTCTCCCACTTTTGCCTAGTATTCTTCTTCTTACATAATTCTTCAGGATCAAGGATAACTTGCATCCATTCTGGATATGTGAGTTCTGAAGTGGCCTTTGGTGGAATCACAAATGCTTCTTTCTGATAGGGCAGGTGGGTTGGTAGTTGGCTAGCTCATGCACTTTTCTACCACTTATGCAGAACTTCTTGGTGCTCCTGATGGCTGGACTGAGTTTCACAATACCATTCTGATTGCCTCTTCTCTCTGTGAGCAGTCCATGGCCAGGGTTCCCAGGAGTCAGTAGGGATGATTCTCAATTTTAATGTGATTTTGAACGCATCTTTAAAAAGTTTTCCCCTGTCACAGAGCGAAGAATAGAGGGTCTCTTTTGAGAGTCTGATGCTGGATATGTGAATAAATTAAATAACATTTTTTCCTCAAATTGCTAACATGATTCTATTGTTCCTATTTCCATTCATTTTGTTATCCTCCCTGCCTTTTTCTCTACACTTACAAAGGTGTTTATTGAGTATTGACTTTGACACAATTGCATCTTGATTCACACATCTAGGAATTTACAGCACAGAGATAGAACATGAATGAAATAAGTTTCTTCACTTTCATTTTAGGGCTGTTGTTTTCATAGGAGCTGAATAAATAGTTCAAGTCCCACTATGGAGCAATAATTTCAGCTGATGTTTGAGTGCCATTCTATCTATTGGATGATACTTTAAATTGAAAACCTGCCTATTTGCCAAATTGGTCATCAAAGGTGTGTTGAAAAACAAAAGGAATATTACCTTGATATTTGGCCAATGCTTTTCCCCTCAAATAATCTCACCAAAAATTGGATACCTGGCCAATTATAGTATTATGAATTGTAAGAAATGTTACTGTCACAATTCACCACATTAAAATAGCATCTAAACTTAGCTCTGGATTTCCAGCTTCTGCGGAATTTCTCGTGTTTATAACTGAACTTTAGAATTGCCTCTTTTGTTGTAAAACAATTATGATGTCCTAGGATCAGGAAAAGGGTGATATAAATTCAATTTTGTACATTGGAGTTAGAAGTAGCCTACGTGAAACTGCATGATGTTGAACCGTTTAGCGGAGAAAACAAGTGTAAGTTTGAAGCCACAAGAAGAAGGCATTGTGAATGTTAGTACTGTTAGCTGCAGAAGAGGCAAAATTAGTATTAAGCACAAGAGGGTGTTGGTCCCAAGCCGGCAGGCACTTAATTTATTTTGTAGCTATGCTTTTTTGGAGAGTCCATTATAACAATTCGCCATGAGCCACCACTTATTTGGCAGTTCTCTTCAAAATTGACAGTTTGATCCCATTAATGCAATAAAGCCTCATCTTCTACAGTCAAAATGTTCTATTGATGAAGACAGATATAATATCTCAGAAAATGGTTTCTTAAAATATAGCATCACCAGTGACAACAAGGTCACCAACACGATTTTGAGGCAATCCATAGCAAGGTAAATTGTCTACCTTGTTTTCAAAAACCCTTTACTCTGCTGATCTCCACAAATTAATGCCAAAAGAGCAAGGTCATAGAGGCAATCGGATCCTATTTTCCCTCAATCCCATATAAAGGTTAGGTTAAATAAATCATGTGAAGCTGAGAAAATTTGTATTAGAGAAAATCATTTTGTCCTCCAGAACCACTGTGATGATATGTATTAATAAATTGATGTAGTGTACTATTTACTATGCCCTTCACCAAATTTTAATGTCAGCATTTGTAGCTACTTTTCAATCCAAATATTCTGATTTTGTGACATACATAAGATAGATTTTTATCCAAATGGTGGCATAAAATCACATTAGTTCTTACCTTTTTGTCAGAGATAATTGGTTCATTTGTCTTAATGTGTCAATGTAGCTACTAACTTTAATACTACATTATGTAGATGCAGTTTATTTTCTTAGAATCAATCACAAAACAGGAGCTGTAAATGCAAGTTATTTTTGTTGCTGTATTATTAATTTGCTTACTCATCAGTGACTATCAAATTGTATTTTCTAAATTTTTAAAAATGTTGAAGTTGCTCACTTTTTTAACTTGGTTGATCATACATGTTGTAGATATCTCAGTGATGACTGGGAATGAAACATACTGCAATGTTGCAGATTGTTTTGAATATTGATCAAGTTATTCAATGTTCGCAACATTTCGAGGAATGCAAATATTATATTTAGTGAACAACATGAATTGAACATACTATAAGGAAAGAAATATTTCTAATCGAGGCCATTTTGGATAGTGTGAATTGGGATAGGATATATAAGTAGTCGATAGACCAACTACTAAGTAATCCATTCATAAAAGTTTCACCTTCTGCCTAGGCAAGAATGCCGATTTGGAATACATAATTTTAAAGTTGATGTTGATATAATCCCCAATTTCAAATCCAGTACTGAACAATCACAATTTTTTATGTCTGTTAATTCATCATTTTTAATTTTAAAGCAGGAAATCTACTCAGAAACATTTATCAGCCTTAATTGTATGATCTACAAATGGCAAAAATAACAATCCTACTTTTTTGTTCTGCATAGGCCACAGCGCAGTTGACATCAGCAAGGTTGCACGACGACACCGCATGTCCCCATTTCCCTTAACGTCGATGGACAAGGCCTTCATCACAGTACTGGAGATGACCCCTGTTCTCGGCACTGAAATTATCAACTATCGAGGTAGGATATATAAACGTCCATTTCACTTCCCCTAAAAATATAGGTTTTTTTAAACGTAAAAGTTACCTGAAGTTAAATACATAGTATAACTTGGGGATATTGAAGTGGTAGTTATGGGAAAAAAAGAATAATTTCTTTAGCTAGTATTTGTAAGTTACATAAAGGGTGAGCAGATGCTTGACAATGTGCATCACCAAATGCAAATCAGTAGTTAGAACAAATAGACTATATTTTTTCTTTGTCTTGTTCGTGATCTTCTGTAAATGCTTACATTTGAATTCAGAAACTTCTCCCCTGGAGTTTCAGAACAGAAGTTTGCACAATAACTCACACCATGTTCCAGAAAGAATACTGCTGAATTGCTTTTTTAAATATTTGTACTTGCTGTTTATCTTCAGTGACCATCTGGACCTTATAATTGCCAGAAACATGACAGGATAATCAACTGTTTTCAGTAGTAAATGAATTAGTCGCCAACTGGGTGGCTAGTGATGGTTGTCCATCATATCCAACAATGACAGAAAACCTATACAGGAGAGTTTTTTAAAGTGGAAAAGACTTTGCAGTGGGGCAGTTCCCCTCTCTCAACCTCAGAAGTCTGGATCCAATGGTACGAACAAGCATCACAAACTGGGGTCTTCCTTGGTTACAGTGGATGACCATGATGTCTTCTATTCCTGGTCATGTCCTTCACTCTCTATGGAACATTGCAGTACTTCCTTCCTGGGCATTGGATCTCACTATAGACCTCATCCACCCAGTCTTGGAGTTGACTTCACATGCTAGGACAGGCATGTTCCTAACTCATATTGCTGACTACCCTCATCTGTTTTAGTCTGTCTGTCAAAGCGGTGTAGCATGATGTGGCTGCTGTCACATGTGAATGGCTACTTGGAGAGGTGAGAACTGAGTGTCCAGTGGGAACAAGAAGAGCTGCTCCGGAATGGACATGAAAAGCCCCTTCACCGGAGGTGCTACCCCTCTCTGGGTATCCCATACTATAGTGGTCATCAACCCGTCGATCACGATCAACTGGTCGATTTTTGAGACTTTCCCAGTAGATCCCGAAAAAAGAAATGAAAAATAAATACACAACTACTGTTGAGAGATTGTTTCCTGGTTGCGGGGTTTTAGTTCCGTTCTTTCTGCCCAGTGCGCATGTGTGTAGCTCCCCCGCACTACACAGTGTACTTCAGTGGTCCCCAACCACCAGGCCGCGAGGAAACGATACGAGTCAGCTGCATCTTTCCTCATTCCCTGTCACACCCACTGTTGAACTTGAATGCATGCGAGGTCATCAGTCGCCTAAATGCAGTGACACCCTCAGACCAGAGATCACTGGTTGGCCTCGCACAGCCGGCGTGAAGTGCTGTTGCTACCAACCTGGAGTGCAGACAGATGGGCGCCGCCCTAAACCTGTTCAGCACACCAAATGCTCATGGGGAACCCAGTGCTAAAATATTCGCAGACCACCTAATTCGGGCTCAGGGTTCCATAAGCAGCAGAGCAGCTACTCCACTGCGATCTACTGAAACAAACTTTTGTGGGCCGATAGATCCTACAAGGGGAGTAAACGCGCCCTGTTGCACTCCTCACTTGGTTGGTTGCTCTCTCCGGACTGCGACCGCCACGGCCCTGCCACGGGAACCTCTGGCCCTTACCTTGTCCTCTCACCCCACCCACAACCAGCCACACCTGGCCAAGGCAGTTGGAGACAGGCGGGCAGGAGGCTGCAGTTTGGGCCCAGAGGGTGTCTAATGAGGTAATGAAGCCCTCAAAACTGCTTTGGCACCTTGAGTCCAAGCACCTGCACTTAGAGACAAATCCGTTGAGTTTTTCTCGAGCAGAAAAAAACGTGAGCAGGCGGGACAGAAGCTAAGTGCCAAGAGCCGCAAAAACTAAATTGCAGAATAGACAGGATATAAGGAACCAGCTTCGAGTATCGCTGTATTCCCGTCATGTTTAACACCACCCCCCCCCCCCCCCCCCGTCAGTCGATCCGCAGTGCAAAACAGGCTGGGTACCCCTGGTGTTTATACATTATTTCTACTTCCAGTCTTTTCTGCCCCAGTGTGCATGCGTGTAACTAATCGATCTCAGGTCGATCTTGCCTTTCACTAAGGCTGAGGTAGGGGATCGTGAGCTTAAAAAGGTTGGTGACCACTACCATACTGGGTAGTTAAAATTCATAAAATTAGCGGCATGTCCATGAAGAGATTCTAACTCTTCTTAGAAAGAAAGATATTTGTATCATCAGAATGGGGAGGTGGCAATGGTAAATTGCAACCAGAGAGAATTATTTTCTTTAACGTATTATCCTTGCCACAACTGATATGATTAATGTTGTATGGGGTGCCATGGTAGTGTAGTGTTAGCATGACACTATTACAGCTTGGGGCATTGGGGTGTTAGAGTTCGGACTTCAATCCTCTGTAAGAAGTCTCTATGTCCTCCCCATGGAATGCATGTGTTTTCTCCAGGTGCTCTAGTTTCCTCCCATAGTCCAAAGAGGTACCAGTCATTGTAAATTGTAAGTTGGAGTTAAATTGGGGGTTGCTGGGGACTGTAGGGTAGTGCAGCTCAAATGGGCAGAAGGGACTATTCTGCACTGTGTCTCTAAATAAGTAAGTTTTTACACTTTTTATTTATATGGAAAAAATCAATATTTCTAATGAAATTTCAAAAACAAGCAGCAAATTTCATCAATTGTGATATTTGTGACATGAGAAAAATTCTTTGAAAAGAATTGTTCTTTAATGCATTGTGAAAATACCAGGTGTTGTATAATTTGAAAATGTATAAAAAGGAATTCCATTTTTAAGTAATTGTAGAAGGATTGGATCAAATCAGATCAGCACAAAAATTATTCTAATCTGGAAATCCAGCACTTACATACAAATGCAGATAACTGAGGATGCCAAATCATCAGCTATATTCAAAACAGAAGTTGATAGGTTCTTGATTAATAAGGACATCAAAGGTTATGAGAAAAGGCAGAAGAATGCAGTTGAGAGGGAAAATAAATCAATCATAATCAAATGGCAGAGCAGGCATAATAGGCCAAGGTACCTAATTCAGCTCCTTTGAGTCCTAACACCACCAGCAGTCATTACCACAATTCTAACTATGCAATAAGAACAAGATTCCATTGTCTTTGTCACCAGAAGGAGGTGTGGAATTTGTAGGAATAGATAATATTTTGTACATGTTATCGATATGCATTTATTATTAAAGGCCAAAAGTCAGTAATTTTTGTAGCATTGAACGGTTTTAAAAAATCAATTGTATTTTTCCTTTGATTTTGATTCAAGTTTTCAGAACAAAACAAAACCAAAGTTTTTAGCTAAGTCAAGGATACTCCCTTCTGTTAGGACAAGACAAGATTGTTTAATGTCATTTCCAATACACAAGGGTAAAGGAGAATTAAATATTTTTTTACTCTGGATCTGTTGCAGCATAATTAGACACAATAAGATAAAGAACACAATCATAAAAAACAATAAGTTTGCATACATGAGATAGCTTATATACATAGATTAATTGTATGTCCATAAACTAATGCTCGTCACAGGAGTATCTGTACATGAGTTGACTGACTGGAAATGATAAAGTAGTGGTGGTAGGGGTATGGAGGGGTGGGTTGATGGGTAGAGCTGCTGATCAGCCTTACTGCTTGGGGAAATTAACTGTTTTTGGATCTGGTGGTCCTGGTGTAGATTCTGCGTAGCCTCCTCCCTGGTGCAAGTGGGATTATAGGATTTGTCTGGTTTAGCACTGCCAATGCACTACAGTAAAACTGTAAAATACTGCTTTGTTCTGCATATCCTAAGTGGAAGAAGATGACTGTATTAAATTTTCTGAATCCACACTGCAATCCAGGACTTCATTTTCCTCCAAAATAAGAGAAAGTCTTTATGAAATCGCTTGAAAAAGGTTTAGAATCATTTGTTTCTTGATGCATGCTAGTGGTTGGCAAAATATATAATCATGGATTACAAGAAAGTGTAGTTATATTCTGTAAGTGAATGGAGCAAGTTTGTGGAGGTAAGTTGTCTATTTGTGTTCCTGCAAATGTTTATTAGAAAGATTTTAATTTATTATGAGTCACAGAGTCATTGTACACTACATCATGGAAACTGATCCTTTGACTCATTTTGTCCATGCCAAATTATTAATCTGCTGAGTCCTGTCGACCTCCACATGGACATTAGCCTTCCTTACTCCTCCCATCTGTAGGCCTATCGAAATTTCTTTTCGATTTCTTTTAAAGGCATGACCGCTAAACTGATTCAATGTGCTACGTGCATGATGTGGGAGGTCAGGGACACTGATGGTGCTCCTGGCTGCTACAGCTGTGGAAAGTGTGTCCAGATTCAGCTTCTGAAGGAGCATGTTGCAACACTGAAGAAAGAACTGGATGACCTCAGGTTCATCCGCAAAAACGAGAGTTTTCTGGACAGGACCTACAGTGAGATCGTTACACCAAGGATAGTGGAAGAGAGAAGGGGGCGATGATGAGGAAGGAAAGGATGCTTGAAGTACAGGATGTACCTCTCATAAACAGGTGTACCCTCTTGGAAGCTGTCAGGACAGAAGATACTGCCAGTCTGAGAGGCGGACAGGTCTGCGAGTTGAAAATTGGTGCAGAAGCAGAGCCGAGGAGTCAGACATCAGGAAGAGCCGTGGTAGTAGGGGACTCCATAGTAGGAGGTACAGAAAAGGGTTTCTGCAGATTTAAGAATGGTGTGTTGCCTCCCTGGTGCTAGGATCCAGGGCATCGCAGACCGATTACAGGGAATCCTCAAGGGTGAAGGTGAACAGCCGGAAGTGGTAGTGCATGTCGGCACAAATGACATCGGGAAGAAGAGGAAGGACATTCTGCAGCGGGACTTCAGAGAACTGGGAAGAAAGCTGAAAAGCAGGACTTCCAGGATGGTTATCTCCTGTTTGCTTCCAGTTCCTCACGCTGGAGAGGGCAGGAACAGGGAGATAATGGATCTGAATGTGTGGCTGAGGAACTGTGCAGGAAGCAAGGATTTACATTCTTGGACCACTGGGATCTGTTTTGGGGTAGGGATGAATTGTACAAAAGGGACGGGTTGCACCTTAATAGGCGGGGGACCAGCATTCTGGCAGACAGGTTTGCCACTGCAACACGGATGTATTTAAACTAAGTAGTGGGGGGGAGGGGATGAACTGGAAATATAAGGATGGAGTTAAAGGGAAAGTGAAAATAGGAAAAATTAAAAAGGACAACAGAATCAATGGAATAGAAAGCTCAAGAAGAGATCATATAGTATGGCCAAGTGAAATAGGAATTGATATGAAAGGGGAGGGGAGTAACGAATTAAAAGTATTATATATGAATGCGCGAAGTATAAGGAATAAAGTAGATGAGCTTGAGGGTCAGTTTGAAATTGGCAAGTACAATGTTGTAGGAATAACAGAGACATGGCTTCAAGTGGACAGGGCCTGGGAAATGAATATTCAAGGATATACGTCTTATCGAAAGGACAGACTGACTGGCAAAGTGGCTCTGTTGGTGAGGAATGATATTCAGTCCCTTGCAAGGGGGACATAGAATCAGGGGATGTAGAGTCAGTATGGATAGAACTGAGAAATTCTAAGGGTAGAAAGACCCTAATGGGAGTTATCTACAGGCCCCCAACAGCAGTCTGGATGTAGGGTGTAAGTTGAATGAAGAGCTAAAATTAGCATGTCGCAAAGTTAATGATACAGTTGTCATGGGGGATTTCAACATGAAGGTAAACTGGGAGAATCAGAATGGTACTGGACCCCAAGAAAGGGAGTTTGTGGAGTGCCTCCGAGATGGATTCTTCGAACAGCTTGTACTGGAGCCTTCCAGCGAGAAGGCAATTCTAGATTTAGTGTTGTGCAATGAACTGGATTTGATCAGGGACCTTGAGATAAAGGAGCCATTAGGAGGTAGTGACCATAATATGATATGTTTTAACCTACAATTTGAGAAGGAGAAGAGAAAATCAGATGTGTCAGTACTACAGTTGACCAAAGGGAACTATGGAGCTATGAGGGAGGAGCTGGCCAAAGTTCAATGGAACAATACCCTAGCAGGGAAGACAGTGGAACAACAATGGCAGGTATTTCTGGGAATAATGCAGAAGGTGCAGGATCGGTTCATTCCAAAGAGGAAGAAAGATCCTAAAGGGAGTAAGGGGTGGCCGTGGCTGACGAGGGAAATAAAGGACAATATAAAAATAAAAGAGAAGTATAAGATAGCAAAGATGAGCAGGAAGCCGGAGGACTGGAAAGCTTTTAAAGAACAACAGAAGATAACAAAAAAGGCAATACGCAGAGAAAAAATGAGGTACAAAGGTAAACTAGAAAAGAATATAAAGGAGGATAGTAAAAGCTTCTTTAGGTATGTGAAAAGCAAAAAATTAGTTAAGACCGAAATTGGGCCATTGAAGTCAGAAACGGGTGAATTTGTTATGGGGAACAAGGAAATGGCAGATGAGTTGAGCAGGTATTTTGGATCTGTCTTCATTAGCGAAGACACAAACAATCTCCCAGATGCAATAGTGGCCAAAGGAACTAGGGTAATGGATGAACTGAATGAAATTTATATTAGGTAAGAAATGGTGTTGGATAGACTGTTGGGTCTGAAGGCTGATAAGTCCCTGGGACCTGATGGTCTGCATCCCAGGGTACTTAAGGAGGTGGCTCTAGAAATCGTGGACGCATTGGTAATCATTTTCCAATATTCTATAGATTCAGGATCAGTTCCTGTGGATTGGAGGGTGGCTAATGTTGTCCCACTTTTCAAGAAAGGAGGGAGAGAGAAAACAGGGAATTATAGACCGGTTAGCCTGATGTCAATAGTGGGAAAGATGCTGGAGTCAATTATAAAAGAGGAAATTACGACACATTTGAATAGCAGTAGAAGGATCAGTCTGAGTCAGCATGGATTTATGAAGGGAAAATCATGCTTGACTAATCTTCTGGAGATTTTTGAGGATGTAACTATGAAAATGGACAAGGGAGAGCCAGTGGATGTAATGTACCTGGACTTCCAGAAAGCTTTTAATAAAGTCCCACATAGGAGATTAGTGGGCAAAATTAGGGCACTTGGTATTGGGGGCAGAGTACTGACATAGATTGAAACTTGGCTGGATGACAGGAAACAAAGAGTAGCAATTAACGGGTCCCTTTCGGAATGGCAGGCCGTGACCAGTGGGGTACCGCAAGGTTTGGTGCTGGGACCGCAGCTGTTTACAATATACATTAATGATTTAGATGAAGGGATTAAAAGTAACATTAACAAATTTGCTGATGACACAAAGCTGGGTGACAGTGTGAAATGTCAGGAGGATGTTATGAGAATGCAGGGTGACTTGGACAGGTTGGGTGAGTGGGCAAATGTATGGCAGATGCAGTTTAATGTTGATAAATGTGAGGTTATCCACTTTGGTGGCAAGAACAGGAAGGCAGATTACTATCTAAATGGAGTCAAGTTAGGAAAAGAGGAAGTACAACGAGATCTAGGTGTTCTTGTAGATCAGTCAATGAAAGCAAGCATGCAGGTACAGCAGGCAGTGAAGAAAGCTAATGGCATGCTGGCCTTTAT
This sequence comes from Hypanus sabinus, assembly GCF_030144855.1. Taxonomy (NCBI): domain Eukaryota; kingdom Metazoa; phylum Chordata; class Chondrichthyes; order Myliobatiformes; family Dasyatidae; genus Hypanus; species Hypanus sabinus. Next base: position 133,648,921 of record NC_082707.1, read on the forward strand.
AACAAGAGGAATTGAGTATATGAGTAAAGAGGTCCTTCTGCAGCTGTACAGGGCCCTGGTGAGACCCCACCTGGAGTATTGTGTGCAGTTTTGGTCTCCATATTTGAGGAAGGACATTCTTGCTATTGAGGGAGTGCAGCATAGGTTCACAAGGTTAATTCCCGGAATGGCGGGACTGTCATATGTTGAAAGATTGGAGCGACCGGGCTTGTATAAACTGGAATTTAGAAGGATGAGAGGAGATCTGATTGAAACATATAAAATTATTAAGGGATTGGACACGCTGGAAGCAGGAAGCACGTTCTCGCTGATGGGTGAGTCCAGAACTAGAGGCCACAGTTTAACAGTAAGGGGTAGGCCATTTAGAACAGAGATGCGGAAAAACTTTTTCACCCAGAAAGTGATGGATATGTGGAATGCTCTGCCCCAGAAGGCAGTGGAGGCCAAGTCTCTGGATGCTTTCAAGAGAGAATTAGATAGAGCTCTTATAGATAGCGGGGTCAAGAGATATGGGGAGAGGCCAGGAACGGGGTACTGATTGTGTATGATCAGCCATGATCACAGTGAATGGTGGTGCTGGCTAGAAGGGCCGAATGGCCTACTCCTGCACCTACTGTCTATTGTCTAAATGTTGAAATCAAAAATGCAACTACCACTTCTGCTTCTAACTTGTTCCACACTCTTACCACCCTCTGATTGAAAAAGATCCCCCTCATAGAAACATAGAGAACCTACAGCACAATACGGGTACTTCAGCCTACAATGCTGTGCCGAACATGTACTTACTTTAGAAATTACCTAGGCTTACCCATAGCCCTATTTTTTTCAAAGCTCCATGCACCTATCCAGTAGTCGCTTAGAAGACCCTGTCGTATCCACCTCCACCACTGTCACAGGCAGCCTATTCCATGCACTCACCACTTTCTATGTAAAAAAATTACCCCTGACATCTCCTCTGGACCATCTTCCAAGCACCTTAAAACTGTACCCTCTCATGTAGCCATTTCAGCCCTGGGAAAAAGCCTCTGACTATCCACACGATCAATGCCTCTCATCATCTTATACACCTCTCATCCTCCGTCGCTCCAAGGAGAAAAGGCTAAGTTCACTCAACCTATGCACATAAGGCATGCTCCCCAATCCAGGGAACATTCTTGTAAATGTCCTCTGCACCCTTTCTATCATTTCCACATCCTTCCTGCAGTGAGGTGACCAGAACTGAGTACAGTACTCTAAATGGGGTCTGACCAGGGTCCTATATAGTTGTAACATTACCTCTTGGCTCTTAAACTCAATCCCACGGTTGATGAAGGCCAATGCACTATATGCCTTCTTAACCACAGAGTCAATCTGCGCAACCTGCCCAATGGACTCGGACCCCAAGATCCCTCTGATCCTCCATATTGCCACGAGTCTTACCATTAATACTATATTCTGCCATTATATTTGACCTACCAAAATGAACCACCTCACACTATCTGGGTTGAACATCATCTGCCACTTCTCAGGCCAGTTTTGCGTACTATCGATGTCCCGCTGTAACCTTTGACAGCCCTCCACACTATCCACAACACCCTCAACCATTGTATCATCAGCAAATTTACTAACCCATCCCTCCACTTCCTCATCCAGGTCATTTATAAAAATCACAAAGAGAAAGGGTCCCAGAACAGATCCCTGAGGCACACCACTGGTCATTGACCTCCATGCAGAATATGACCTGCCTACAACCACTCTTTGCCTTTTGTGGGCAAGCCAATTCTGGATCCTCAAAGCAAGGTCCCCATGGATCCCATGCCTCCTTACTTTCTCAATAAGCCTTGCATAGGGTACCTTATCAAATGCCTTGCTGAAATCCATATACACTACATCTACTGCTCTATCTTCATCAACGTGTTTAGTCACATCCTCAATCATGCTCATAAGGCATGACCTGCCTTTGACAACGCCATGCTGACAATTCCTAAGCATATTATGCCTCTCCAAATGTTCATAAATCCTGCCTCTCAAGATCTTCTCCATCATCTTACCAACCACTAAAGTGAGACTCACTGATCTATAATTTCCTGGGCTATCTCTACTCCCTTTCTTGAATAAGGGAACAACATTTGCAACCTTTCAATCCTCCAGAACCTCTCCAGTCCCCATTGATGATGCAAAGATCATTACCAGAGGCTCAGCAATCTCCTCCCTCGCCTCCCACAGTAAACTGGGATACCTCTCATCTGGTCCCAGAGACATATCCAACTTGATGCTTTCCAAAAGCTCCAGCACGTCCTCTTTCCTAACGTCTGTATGCTCAAGCTTTTCAGTCCACTATAAGTCATCCCTAAAATCGCGAAGATCCCTTTCCGTAGTCAGTACTGAAGCAAAGTATTCATTAAGTGTCTCTGCTATCTCCTCTGGTTCCATGCACACTTTTCCACTGTCACACTTGATTGGTCCTATTCTCTCACGTCTTATCCTCTTGCTCTTCACATACTTGTAGACTTTTTTATCTTTTTCTTTTTTTTTGAGAGGCTGTACTCCTGCTTGGACTGTGGGAAGGGATTTATTCGGTCATCTGAACTGAATGCACGAGTGCTTTCACACTGGGGAGAAACCATTCATTTGATCAGACTGTGGGAAAAGATTCACTCTTTCATTTCATCTACTGAGGCACCAGTTAGTTCACACTGGGGAGAGGCCATTCACCTGTTCTGTATGTGGAAAGGGATTCACACACTCATCCACCCTACAGAGACATTGGCTGGTTCACACTGGGGAGAAGCCATTCACCTGCTCTAAATCGAAGCATAGAATCATGTTCCCATTAAATATTTCTCCATTCACCCTTAACCCATATCCTGTAGTTCTCATCTTACCAAATCTCAATGGAAAAAGCTCATACTTAACTGAATAAATTAAAATTTATTTTATTTACTTACTGAATTAGAATGACACTGAAAAGACCTGTATTTATTGCTTATCCTGAAATGTCCTGTTTTGGTAAACCTTTTAAACTGTATGTTGTAGAACTAGTCCATTCCAAGTCAGTTAAGTATTGGATGTATTGTCATGAATCAATTATATGTGAAACAGTATATGTGAAATATATGTGTAACTTCTACTTCTTAATGTACTACATTTGGTGTTCAGAATGTGGTCTCTCATACATTGGACAAAACATAGAGTGCCTGCTAATTTAAGTCACCACCTCACTCCTATTTTGGCCTTTTGGTTTGTGGCTGCCTACCCTGTTACAAGCTTGAGAAACATCACCTCATGTTCCATATTACAGCCTTCAGGACTTATTGCTAAATCTTCCAGTTTTTTGTATTTTAAATCTTTCTTTCTGAATGTCTCAGAATATCATCATTCTAGCTCAGTTTTTCTCTTATATCTTGGCCTGCTGCGCATACCCCACAGCTCACCATTTACAAGACATGACACAGACAAAGAAGCATAATGTGATAGTAACTGCCCTCATAAACCCATTTGCACTTGCCCTTTCAAATATATTCCTTTTGTTCCATCCTCCACCTTCATTCATATTAAAAACAATATGATTTCCTTTCTCTCTTCCATATCTGGAATTAACTGTTAATCTTTTTTCCAGCACCTTTGATTTTTGTTTCCAATTTCCAGCATCTGCAGTTTTTAGATTTGTTTTTCTGTGCAGCTGTGGAAGAACAGAAAATTTCCAATAGGGCATTAGTGAACCAGATAGTTTTCCACAGAAATCCTTAAGTTTCACATTTACTGTTAGATATTTGCATTTTATTATATATTTATTTAATTACTTGCTTAAATTTTAATTTTAATTCTCCTGAGGCTGTAGTGAGATTTGAATTTGAGTCTTAAGATCCTTAGACCAGGTCTATGGTTCATTACTCCAGTAATACAATTAGTATGGATGATTTTATGTCATTTAATTCAAGATGTATGTCAATAATAAAACTCATTTTTTATAATTAAAGCATTAATCTTCTGACTATTTAATATTTTTCATTAACAATTTTCATTTTCTGTAGGAATGTAAACTAATTTGGTGATTTTCAAAGCCTCCTTTATGCAGAGAACATGGCATTTTTCAACTGAACACTTCAAATTAAATTCACTTGGAATTAGTAATGTAGCACATGGTAAAAATCTGCCCTCTGAGGATGTACTGGAGATATACCAAGAAGCAGCTCCAGGTACTGAAGACAAGCAGCAACATCTAAGGCACTAATTTGTACTGTAAGCCTTCCTGCAAAATCTGTACAAGTCCATCTCCTCTAGTTTGTTTCCATGACAAAAGATGACACAAACAAATCAGAGTATCAGAGAATAATTTTTATTTAGAGACACAGCACAGGTAACAGGCCCTTCTGACCTAATGAGCCTGTGCCGTCCATTTATACCCATATGACCAATTAACCTACTAACCCATACGTCTTTGGAATGTGGGAGGAAACTGGAATACCTGAAGGAAATCCACGCGATCACAGGAAGAGCATACAAACTCCTTACAGACTTCTGCAGGAATCGAACATGGGCTGCTCTTGCTGTAAAGTTTTGGGCTAACCGCTATGCTACCATGCTACCCCCAACATGGAACAGCAAACAATTCCATGTGCCATTGTTCTTGAGACCTATAACAGGATAAGAAATTGAAAGTATGGCATCTACATACATGTACTATCGGCCCTCCTTATCCACAGGATTGATTCCGGGACCCCTCATGGATAGCAAACTAAGCAGATGTTCAAGTCCCTTATTCAATGTGTCTCAATGCGGTGGACCTTAGGACCCAGTGGAACCCGAGACCTTATTTAATCTGTCTCAGTGCAGTGGACATTAGGACCCGGCGCCTAATCTATCTTTTCTGTTCACAAAAATAATCGTGATCACGATTGAAAATAAAGTGGAAATAATAGAGGTCAGAAAGAGGTCATTGGAAAAGCATTAGGCTATGTCAGTCAACGATCAGAACAATTTTAAAGGATAAAGTGAGAAAGGCTCTGCCCCGACGAAAGCTACAATTATTACTAAACAAAGCAGTGGTTTAATTATTGAGTTTTAGGGTTTTGGGTTTTTGATCCTCCACATCAACCCGACACGGTGGAGAGCACACTCGAAAGCGGTCTGTCACTGAATCAAACTCAAGAACTTCCGTTCCCGACCCCAGCACTGAAACATACATTCTTAAGTGTTTTATATGCATAGAAAGGTAAAATATATGCTATATACTAAAACAAACATTTGACTAACTGACGCTAAATAATACCGGATGTACCTGTTCCAACTTACTTAGTAAAAGAACTTCAGATTTTTTTCAATCCCGATCCACAATAACCCACACACGACCTCCCATATACTTTAAATCATCTCTAGATTACTTATAATACCTAATACAATGTAAATGCTATGTAAAATAGTTCTTATACTGCATTGTTTACAGAATAATGACAAGGAAAAAAAGTCTGTACATGCTTGAACAACGAGTGCTGGAAGAGCACTTCCGGGTTTTCGCGATTTGCAGTTGGTTGAATTTGCACATGCGGAATTCGCAGATAAGGAGGGCCGACTGTATAACACAACTTCTGTCACTTGGTGTTAAGGATATGACCAAAGGAGCTCACTCTGCAAGCATACTTGTCCTACCCATTCATTAACCCTTCTGGATATTACTATAAAAGGTGACAAGTAAACCAAACAACTCGTAATGTTGGAAACTCTTCATCTACGTTCTGAACGTAAAAATAGATGTAAATTATTTATTTCCTGAAACATAACTTAAGCATAAATTTTACATCATTTTTACAAAAAGGTAGTTACAATAAAAGAGAAACAAAGCCCATTTTAGTGTAAAGTGGCCAGTGATGCTTAACGGTAGGAAATAGAGTTTTGCTATTGGTTTAGGAATTAAATACTGTTCCCAATCTTCTAAACCTCCTGTCTTTTGACAGCTGCTAAAAGGTGGCATGGCCCGGATGGTGAGGATCTTTGATGAAGGACATTGCTGTCTTGAGGCAGCACCTCCTGTAGATACTACCAAGGGTGGGAAGGGATGTGCCATGATATATTGGGCAGAGCTCACTTCTTTTTGCAGCTTCTTATGATCCTCATATTCAAAGTTCTGGACATGATGCAGTGATTCAGGATACTTTCAACAATACGTCTGTCAAAGTTTGTTAAGAGTGTTCAATGACAAGCTATACCTTCTTAACCTCCTAAGAAAGTAAAGACACGTGTGCTTTCCTTATGATTGCATTTATGTGCTGAGTACAGGACAGATCATCCGATATTCATTCAATGTTCAGGAATATTGCACTCATGTCCAGGGATTTAAATCTGCTGTCTCTCTCCATTGCCGATCCCCCAATGTAAACTAGTACATGTTCATCCTCCTTCCCCTTTCTGAAGTCAACAGTCAGTTCTGTAGTTTTGCTGATGATGAGCCAGGTAACCTATCTTACTCCAGTAAGCTGTTTGTCCAACAGCAGTGGTGGCATCGGCCAATTTGAAGATGGCATTTGAGATGTGCCAAGCTCCACAGCTATGTGTGTATAGAGAGTGGAGCATGCAGCTAAGTAGGCAGCCTTGAGATGCACCTGTATTGATAGTCAGCAAGGAGGAGACGTTGACAATGTCTCCTCCTTGTCTCAATGTCTCGTTGACAATGAAACAGAGTTTCATTGTACCTATGTATAATGACAATAAAGATCATTCAATTCAATTCAATTCAACATCCGTCATCACTGATTGAACTCTGCAAATGAGGAAGTCAAGTATCCAGTTACAAAAGGATGTACAGGGCCCCAGGTTTAGAACTTAATGATGGGTTTGGATGGTTGTGTCTAAGGATGAAAGAGAATATGGACTAACTTGAACATTGTTCCAATGAGCTATTTATATTCCAGTTCTCTAGATAAAAAGACATTCCAGCAGCAACTTTGACTGTTTTCTGTACATATCCATGATATTTTGAACCTCACCCAGCATCTAAAATGTATTTTAGATTTCCATTGTTGGGTTATTATCATTCAGAACATACACAGATTAGATTAAAAGTGGATAATTTCACATTTGTCTGCATTCAAATACATTTGCCAGCTTTGCCCATTTGTTTTATTTTTATTATCAATTTGTAATTCAGTATTTGTTTGTATTGCTTATAATACTACCAGTCTTAGTCTCATTGCATGCTTTCCATTGTAAACCAACATCTTAAGTCATTTACAAATGCTGCTAGTTCCAAACCGATATGGAATATGATCACTGATCACATCCTCCCAGTTTGAGCCCATGCTAGCCCTACTTAGTGACTCTTGCTGCACAATGAATATCTTAGCCAAATCTATAAATTAACTTCATTTCCAGAATGTTAACTTTAATTAACATTTGCCAATGAGGTATTTTTAAATGGCTTCTCAAACTTAAAATAAATAATATCCATTGGCAATCTCTCACCTAGAACTTCTTCATTTGAGCATTGATGACAAGGCATCTGTGCTTTGTTGACCTTCTGCAGTTTATGGAAGGTGAGATTATAAAATGAAGAAAAAATGCATCCTTAATGATATTAATTCTTCAGTCTGCAAGCTCTACAAAGCACAAACGTACCCATCTATACGGGGGCTATTAGTTTAGAGTTTGTTAGTGTTACTTTTTTGGTTTTATTTACAGGTGTATTTAGCTTTAGATCAAAGTAAATTGCCAATGGCTATTTCTTGGGAGTTTGCTCTGTAAAACAATCCAAACATGAAGTTTTCCCAGAATCTACTGAAAAAGCATATTCTTCTTTGGTCTATTCAGAACTTGCAGGTAATTTGAATTATAAAGCATGTTTTTCACCTCTCATTTTTAACAATAGTTTATTGGGTTTTCAATGAGAAACTTTACAATTTAAATAATTTAATTTTATGGTAAATGATATACAGTGATTTGTTCAATTAGAGTTGTTTTATAGCTTGCACCATTTTTATACTCTAAACCCAGCATCAAACATTTTCTGACTCAATTCTTTCATACTTAATGTTTTATATCTGGATGGAGTTTCCACTCTCCCCAATACTGGAGTAAAGCATTTATTTTTAAATAATGTATCTGTTTTGAAAATGATATTTCATCTGTTTCCACCAAAAGTATTTGTCATAACTACTATCTATTTCACTTCTCTGCTGTATCCTGATACAAGTAAAAAATCTGTTGGAAGTTCAGGAATTTTTTAGCAAAAAAATTTGTTCTTGATAGCAGTATAGTGAAAAGGCATTCACTGGGAGCCTCAAAGTAGTAGAATTGCTTCCTACATTAAATACCCCATGTAGATTAATATACTGTGAATGTCTTATTTTGCTGAAAGAATACTAATTAATCACTTGCATTCCTGAAAATCCTTAGAAAGGGGAAACAAAGCAAACAAAATAATATAACTAATTGCCTCATAAGACATCAAAATGTTTTGCACCAGATTTTGCTAGGCTCAGAACTGCCAGCATGTCTCTGCATAAATGCCATTAGTTTGGAATTCCTTCCCAAAGGTGAACTTGCTGGTCAGTCTTCCCTAAGGACTCATAGGTGGGGCACAAATTTAATACAGTTTCCCAGCAAGTAATATTGAGTGGAAGAAGACGTGATTTCATTCATCTGAATAGGGAAGAGCAGCTGCAAGAGAGTAGGTAAATATCCCTTATGAATTAAGAAAATGGAAGTCTGAACATACATTTATAACAAGCTCATCATATTGAAGCAGCACATACAAGCTTCCTGAGCATATTTCATGAGGCATATTTATATTATAAAAAGTACTTGTAGGAAAATAAAGCTCCCAGCTATTGGAGATTTTCTTCAAACCACACTATGATTCCCATCTTACCTGGCTAAGTTTCAGTGATTCCTTGTATACTTACCCTTGAGAGCCCAGACTGGGAGTGGTCTGGGTAGATTTGCAGCAATAAAAAGAAACCAAAATTCTGATCCCTGACCTGCTAACCAGTAACCCTGTTGCTTAAAACAGTGAGGTGGTTAGATTATACACATTTGAGTTTGACTTTAATGCAAATTATACAAAGAGAGAAGAAGTTATGTTATTATTCAGAGCTCTCATGGCATCTTGAGTCTTCTGGAGGCTTTGGTCCAATTTGTCTTTTAAAGTGACTTCAAAATTTTGTAGTGGAAGATCCTTAGATTTGATCACAATGGATTTCTGATGAGATATATGACAAAAATATCTTTGGTGTTTGTTTATTTACTAATTTGTACTCTGCAACAAATACCAGTATTGCAGAGGTATTAAATTTGTTTTTATCTTTGTTCATATGTAACAATTTACTTCATCTGTAACAAAGTGGATCATCTCCCATTTTCCAACATTATATCCACCATCCTCTTGCTTACTCGGTTAGCCAATTTTTTGAAGAGTCTTTGTGTCCTCCCCAGAACTTGCTTACCCCATGTCTTTGTCTCACAAACAAGCATGGCTATGGTAAACTCAGTCCCTTCATCTAAGACATTAGTATAAATTGTAGCTAGTTAAGGTCTCAGCATGGATTCCCACTATTGCTGACTTCTAGTGCAAAAATGACCATTTCCTATTAGTGAAACAGTTCTTATCCATGTCAGTATATTACCTCTCAACCCTGAGTGCTATTATTTTGCACAGTTGCCTTTCATGTGGCATCTAATTGAATGTCTTCTCAAAATCCAAATACACATCATGTACCAGTCTACAATATTTGTTATATCTCAAATTTGAAGAGCAGCAAATTTGTCAAACATGAACTTGCTTTCACGGAAACATGACGAACCTTATGATTTCCTAACATCCTGCTGCTTAATAGTGGCATCCAGCATTTTTGTAATGACAGTTGTTAGGTAATCCAGGCAGCAGTTTCCTGCTTTCTGACTCTCTCTTTCCTTTAATAGTGACAATATATCTGTCATTTTCTGAATCTCAAGACTCTGGGGCATATCCTTAACTCGGAAGTTTCATGGATTGCAAACGATGTAATGTCAAATCTAGCAATTACTGCCCATCTCTCATTGCTCTTGAGTAGGTTGAGGTGAACCACCTCAAACAACTACAGATCTTCCAATGAAAATACTCACACCCTCCTTTCCATTAAGTAAGTTGTTGCCTGGTCCACTAATGAAGTTGATACCCGTACAATTTGGAAAGTATAGTCTCAAGGCTCTGCAAAAAGTCCTGTGCCTAGTTGGGTCTGAAATCCTTCAAGCCCCCTGACAGAGCGAAATAAAGTACTTCTCAATGTATTAAGCATTTCACTATAGATATTTATCTTTTTTTCTCTCTTTTGTCCCTTCATCTGGGTGCTCTGTCACACAACTTCTGTGTGACCTTGCCCTCTTGCCCTTTGACAAGCTGATATTACTGCTAGCTTTACTCCCAACAAACTTCAGACCACATATTGGGTGTCATAACAATTGTAGGCCCAACCTTGTACATTCTACCATTTCCAATACTGGTCTCTGAGCTGATGATCACAGATTTGAAATCAAGTCACAGAGCTTTCTCATGGTTCTAGCACAACCTTGGAAGATATTAGTTCTTATATATGTTGCTGGAATTGGAATTGGTTCATTGTTGTCACATGTACAGAGGTACAGCGAAAACCTTGTCTTGCATACTGTTCATACAGTTCACAGTGTATTGTGTACAAGAGAATGCAGAATAAAGTGTAACTGCTACAGAGAAAGTGCAGTGCAGGTGAACAATAGGTGCAGGTTTATAACGACGTAGATTATGAGGTCAAAGGTCCATCTTATCGTACTATTGAATTATCATATCATTGTCTTATAACAGCAGAATAGAGACTGTGCTTGAGTCTGGTATATATGCTTTTGGCCATTTGTATCTTCTGCCCAATGGGAGAGTGGAGAAAGAGAATGTCTGAGGTGGGTGGGATCTTTGATTATGCTGTTTTCTTTACTGAGGCAGCAAGAGTGTAGACAGGGTCCATGGAGGGGAGGGGAGTTTCTGTGATGTACTAAACTGCATCCACAGTTCTCTGCAGTTTCCTGAGGTGCCGGGTAGAGCAGTTGCCATACCATGCTGTGATGTATCCATACAGGATGCTTTCTGTGCTGCATTTATAAAAATCAGTGAGGGTCAAAGGGGACATGCCAAATTTCTTTAGCCTCCTAAAGAAGCAGAGATGCTGGAAAACCTTCTTCAGTGTAGTGTCTATATGGTTGGACTATGAAAGAATTGGTGATATTCACTCCTAGGAACTTGAAGCTCTCAAGTTCTGAGCACTGTTGATGTAAAGTGGAGCAAGTGCATCATTGCTTCCTAAAGTCAATGGTAAGTTCGTTTGTTTTGCTGATATTAAGAGAAAGATTGTTGTCATGACACCATTTTATTAAGCTTTTTATCTCTCTCCTGTACTCTGACTCATTGTCATTTGAGATATGTCCCACTATGGTAAAATCATATGCAAACTTGTAGATGGCATTAGAGTAGAATCTGGCCACACAGTCATGTAATGACTACTGAAAAGCTGAACAACTACTCTAGTGAGCTTTGCAAAGCTCCTCAAGCAGTGAAAGTGTGGTCTGCTATATTATGTTTGGCAGATTGGTTCATGTATCATGTATTATGTTCATGTATTGTTGGGCTGTGCATCAACGTCATGAGCAATATTTCAATTGATCACCCTTGTTTCTCAGTCACCATCTTTTGATCTGGTGTAGTGGCTCAACTGGAACTGAAACAGTGGTCTGAAGCAGATTTAAAACACATGACAGAGCTTTGCTGCCTCTGGCCCCACACCAGTTGAACGTTAAGAGTGTGAAATATCTCTGATTGCTGCCATAGCACGCGTATGCCATTCAGCAGCCACAGAGCAAGCATTGTGTTGTGTTGATTCCATCATGTACAATAGTTATGATTATTCAAAAGATGAGTGTTCTCTCTGCCAAGGAAGAATGAAATATCAGCTCTTCTTCATTTGGCATTCAGCCTGGCACATGGCAACATGTGGGTATTTACACATCAAATACTATTTTTATCTAGTGAGTACTACCAACTTCAATGTCACCCTCTTATCTCTCAAATGTTCCATGTGTAATTTGTGGAATTCATGGTCTTGTTTTATGCCCAAACTGAACTGTTTGCTCTATCTTTACAATTACCCCATGCAGAGGAATTTACATAGAATAGTTTTGTATTCGTAATCCTCGTGACCCACCTTGTAATGTAGTAAAGTTGCTCTCTCATTAACCTAACTGTGAAGAAGTTTCAAACATTGACAATAAATAATTGCATAGGACAATTGTTAAATATGTATTATTCAACATCTGAGATAATTTGACTACTGTGATAGCTTTCCCCCTTAGAAAATTTGTATTCTATTGTCTGGTGCCAAGAAGTTCATTGAGTTCTTTTAGTTCTGTCAGGTCACCTTCACAGGAAAGAAAACAATGAGAAATTAATTTGAAAGCTGCCAATGTTTTTCCTTTGACAGTAGAATTACTTATTAAGATTGATCAAGGCACATGTCAAAATATCAGAGCAATTTTTGTTCTTAGATTCTAGTGTGTGGCTGTTTTACTTTATCTTAATAAGTTATTTGTTTAAAATTGATGATTAAATAAGCATTATAACACAGATAGGAGGATTGGAAATAGTCTGACTGGTAATGTTGATAAACTTTAAGCATTGATCAGCACATAGGAACATGATATTGTCACAGAGACATGGTTGAAAGAAGGCCAAGACTGGCAATAGAGCATTTCAGAGTGGAGATGTTTCAGATATGATGGGGATGTAGCATGTCAGAGAGGTGTGGACATTGCATTATTGATCAGTGAGGCCAAGTCCTGCATTAATGAGGAGGGGAATGATTTAGCAAGCTCTTGAAATGTGAACATTTTGGTAGGCTTAGAAAGAAAAGAAGAAAGATCTTCTGGAATTATATTACAATCATCCAAGTAGTCAATGGGAAATAGGGGAGTATTTATGTAAGCAAATACAGAGAGGTGTGGAGGAATAATCTTGTAGCTGAAGCACTTTCAACTTCCCGGCATTAGCTGGGATTGTCTTAGTGTGATCTTACCCAATTAAGTGCACTTAAAATTATAGCCAAATCAAAGTAAATAGCTCTACTAAATACTTCCCTTGTCATCAGCTCCTTTCCACTGATTTCATTGTGCACAATCTGAGAATTGATTAATCTGCAAGAGTATGTGCTGCCTGAAATTGACCCCAGAGGTAGCACAATTAACTGGTGGAACAAGCCATCTCTGGCATAAGGGCACACTTTAGCCTACATTCAAAATCTCCAGCTTTTGCTCAGTAAAGTGCTTAAAATCTGACAGAATTGAGCACATCTGTAGGGCTTTAAGGTTGAAGATCTGGGCCAGTTCTTCACTTGCAACCTAGCCTATTAAGGCTTGCTGTTGAGATCCCTCCCTTTATTATTAAAGGATTTCACTACTATCATTGAAGGGCTGCTCCCAAATCACAATTTTTAAACACAAGAAAAGAAAAAATGCTGTTTCTAGTCATTATAACTTTTCCACAAAAATGAACACCTGCAAACCTACCAAGACAAGGTCAACTGTTGTTTGACCATAAGGTATTCAACAATAATTCATCTGAAGAATAAAACAGATTTTATTTTATTTAACAATGGAAAATCCAGGAAGTGCCCAGCCATTTAGGTGTCACCTTTATTTTACCATGTATTTGTGGTATTGCCATTGATTACCCATACCTAAGGATTTGAGAACATAGTGCTTTGCCGCCTTCTTGAACTGCAACAGTTACTCTGCTGAAGGTTTTTCCACTGAACTGTTAGGTAGGGTGTTCCACGATTAAGACTGCAATGATGAAGGACTGGCAATATGTTTTCAAATCAAGATGATAGACTTAGTCGTTTTCTAGTGTACGTGCTGTGAATTCCCCCTCTTTGTGATACCGGTTATGACTTGGGAGGTGCTGTCAGACTGAGCTAGGTGAGCAAATGCAATGCATTTGTAGATGGTGCACACTGAAGCTACAGTGTAAGGGAGGTAGAATAAATGAAAGCTTAGACTGGTAGACCATTTGCCATTCAAGGGGACTGCTCTGTCCTGGACGTTATTGACATTCTTGGAATTTGTTAGTACTGATTTAATGTTGTCACGTGTACCAAGAAGCAGTGAATACTTCTTTTAAAATGTGCTATCCAGGTATATCATACCAAGCATAAGTATATCAAGATCATAAAAAACAAAACTGGAATGCAGAATATCGTGATGCTGAAAAATGCAGTGCATGTAAACAAAGTACAAGGGTCAAGCCGAAGTGAAGAATTTATCTTTAACACATGAAATGTCCTTTCAAGGGGATGATCACTATGGGATAGAAACTGGAGATGAACTTCACACATACATAACATTTGAGAGTATTCCATCAAACTCTTAAGTTATGGCTGGCAGATGGTTGAAATGCCATGTAGTGTCAGGAGGTGTGTCACTGGTTGCAGGATAACTAGCCTCTGACCTACTCTTGTGGTAATGATAGTTATATGTCTGATCTAGATGAATTTCTGGTCAATGGTAATGTCCCAGGATGGGTGACTGTGTCAAGGATAGGTCAATTTGATCATGGTAAAGCATTTTGTGGTGTGAATTTAACCTGCCATTTCTCATCATGGCTGAATGTTGTCTTATTTGCAAGCTTGGACTGTTTAATCAATTGAGAAGTTATGAATAGAATTGAACATTTTGCAGTCATCAGCAAAGATCGCCAGCTCTGATTTTCTGATGGAAGGGTATGTCATTCATGAGCAGCTGAACATTGCTGGGATTAGAACATTATCCTGAGGAACTCTTGTAGTGATATCCTGGATCTGGGATGATTGACTCTTGACAACCACAACCATAAGCATATTCCCTTGTGCAAGATAATACTCTAGCAGGTGGAGCTTCCTCTTGATAATGTTAGACTTCAATTTTGCTAGGCACCTTCATGACTCTAAATTATGCCATGATGTCAAGGATGCACACGCTCATTTCAACTGTGGAATTATTTCTTTAATCCACATTTGGACCAAGGCTGTGATGACGCTTGGAGCTAGGTGGTCCTGGCGAACTAAATTGAGAGTCATTGTGCAGTTTAATATCAAGGTAGTGACGCTTTATAGTGTGTTGCCAATCATTTCCATCATATTAGTGATCATTGAGAGTAGACTAATATAGTACGTCTTAGTTGGGTTGCATTTATCCTGCTTTTTTTTAAATAGAATGCACCTGGGAAATTTTCCACGTTGCCAGAATTGTATCTGTACTACAATGGCTTTGCTAAAGCATCACCTAGTTCTAGAGTGCAAGTCTTCAGTACTTAAGCTAACTAAAAATGGTTGTGAATACTTGGCCTTTTCTTTAGCAAACATATGCTAGACCTTCTCATCATTGTTGATGGGAATGCCTTGAAGCTTCCTTCTCCAATAAATTGTGCATTGCCATTCATAAAGAAGTGTGGTATGACTGCCCAGCTTCAATCTGTTCAGTTAGTAGTAAGAGAGTTAGTTCTGTTTATTCTTGTAGCTTCAATAGGCTAGCATCATATCATTTGTACAGGTCCATGGTGCTGCCCTCAGCACGCACTTGTCATTGAACTGGAATTGACCCCTGGCTTGATGGTAAGCTGGACCTTGAGAATATAGATTTTGTTCAATTTTTGTATCTATACTATTGTGTTTATAGTATTAAATTAATACTTGTATTCATTACTGCTATTGCTGATGATCCACAATGTCTCACAGAGGCCCAGTTTGAGCAGCAGGTTTGTTTAGAGTCAGTTTGGCCTATGTTAATGCTTTTGGTGATAGATATTAAAGTCCCATATTCAGAGTAAATTCCATGCCCTTGCTGCTTTCAGTGGTTTTTGCAAATGCTTAAAATTGGAAGAGCATTGATTCATTGGCTGAGATAAGATGGTAGAAGATAATCAGGAGGAGGTTTCCTTGGAGTTCATGATCAGGAGGAAATTGACCTGACTGTATGAAATTTAATGGAATTTGAAATCAGTGTTGAGAATTTCAAGGCCTCCTCTCTGGCATCTGTATAACAGCATGCCACTGCCTCTAGTACTGTTATCCACTTAGCGGGACAAGACATATGTCAAAGGTTATTGGAATTTGACACATTCTCTGCAAGTACAATTGCAGCAAGTTTAACTGGTATGTAGAACAACTCTCCCAATATGTAAGGCAATTCCAGGTGGTCAGTCCAGTTTTATTCTTTTTTATTTGAACATAGAAATCATGGCATGACCAAATGGCTTGTAAGACCGTTCAGAGGTTGCCTGTGGGAGAAAAAAAGAGAATTAACATTTTTGCTCTTTCGTCAAAAGTAGAAAAGTTAGAAAACATGTTGCAAATGGGATGAGTGATGGGAAGGGGTAACAAAGGGAAAATGTGAGGGTGAAGCAGTAAGCAGTAAACTCTATCTTGTACATTAAATACAATATTGAGCCTCATGGGTTCAGAATCAGAATCGGGTTTAATGTCGCTGGGTTATGTTGTGAAACTTGTTTTGTGGCAGCAGTACATTGTAATACATAATAATAAAACTATAACTTACAATGAGAAGTACTGTATGTATATAAAAGAGAAAATCATGTTAAATAATTGCTGCAAAAACAGAAAGGGAAAGTACCAAGGTAGTTTTCATTATCCATTCAGAGATCTGATGGCAGAGGTGAAGAAGCTGTTCCTGAAACGTTGAGTGTGTGTCTTCAGGCTCCTGTATCTTCTCCTTTATGGTAGCAATAAAAAGAGGCAATGTCCTGGGTGATGGGGGTCCTTAATGATGGATTCCGCCTTTTTGAGGCATTTCCTTTTGAAGATGTCCTTAATGCTGGGGAGGTTAGTGCCCATGATGGAGCTAGCTAGGTTTACAACTCTCTGCAGTTTTTTCTGATCCCGTACAGTGCCAGACCCCATAACATGGTGATGCAACCAATTGGAATGTTCTCCACATTACAACTGTAGAAATTCGCAAGTGCCTTTGGGTGGCATATCAATTCTTACCAAACGCCCAAAGGATTGGGTAGAAAGAGCCGAGCAATGGGCTAAGTACACATCCTTGAGGTGTGCCAGTATTGATTGTCAGCGAGGAGATATTTCTGATCTGCACAGACTGTGTGTTCTTGTTCAAGGATCCAGTTGCAGAGGCAGGTACAGAAGCCCAGGTTTTGGAGCTTATTGATTAGAGCTGAAGGTATAATCATGTTGAATGCTGAGCTGTAATCAATAAACAGCAGTCTGACATGGGAATTACTGTTGTCCAGGTGATCCAAGGCCGAGTGGAAAGCCAGTGAGATTGCATCTGTTGTGCTAATAGACAAATTGCAGTGGATCCAGGCCCTTGCTTAGACAGTAGTTGATTCTGGCCATGTCTATCCTGCCAAAGCACTTCGTCACAGTAGATGTGACACCATAGGCAGCTGTGGAGGCCAAGTCTTTATCTATATTTAAGACAGAGGTTGATAGATTCTTGACTGGTCAGGGCATGAGGGAATACAGGGAAAAATGCAGGAGACTGGGGCTGAGAGAAAAATTAGATCAGCCACAACAAAATAGTGGAGCGTACTCAATGGGCCAAATGGCCTAATTCTGCTCCTGTATCCTTTGGTCTTATGTGAATGCCACTAAGTGATAATCTTTGGGTCACCTCACCCTGCTCTTCTTGAGTTCTAGAATGATTGACACCCTTTTGAAACAGGTGGGAACTTGTTATAGTAAATTAGTCAAGGTCATGATTATATTTCCATCAGGCTGTTATATTTTTGAGAGCTGTTGAATGCTGTATCATTCCAGTATAGCTGGAAGTATGCCATCCTATGTGCTATTTCAAGAATTCTTGCAGAAATGAAGCTACCAAATATTCCCCTCAGGCTCAACTTTCCTTCACAGCATAAAGGGATCTAAAGAAATCACCATTTACACTTGTTTTGAATAGTTTCCTAGATTCCAGCATAATGTGAGAAAGTCCCCCATTGCTTCCTTAACACTTCTGATTTAATTTAAAACATTCCCCATTTGATATTCTACAGTGTCTCTGACTAAAGCTGATATTATTTGGTGGGGAAAGCCAACTGTCAGATTCAAGTAATTTGCACTGTAAGATTAAGTAAGGTGTGAATTGAACTGTCAGTTATACATCAGTACATACCAGGTATGTGTGACAGAACAGAAATGTAGCAGATACAGTCATAAAACCAACAGATTTTCTGTTGAAGCAACACACACAAAATGCTTAGGCCAGGCAGCATCTATGGAAAAAGAGTATCGTCAACTTTGCCAGCCAAGGGGGGACGTCACGTGATGACGTAGGATCGAGACGCTGGAACTCAGCCCTCCCGTAAAAAAGTTAACTTTGCCAGCCAAGACCTTTCATCAGGACTGAGGAAAAAAAAGATGAGACATCAGAGTTAGAGGGTAGGGGGAGGGGAAGAAGAAACACAAGGTGATAGGTGAAACTAGTTGGGGGGGTGGTGAAGTAAGGAACTGGGAAGTTGATTGGTGGAAGAGATACAAGGCTGGAGAAGGCAGAATCTGATAGGAGAGGACAGAAACCCATGGAAGGAAGCGAAGGGGGAGGAGCAACAGAGGGAGGTGATGGGCCAGAAAGGAGATAAGGTGAGAGAGGGAAAAGGGAATGGGGAATGGTGAAGGTGTGGGAGGAGCAGTACCAGAAGTTTGAGAAATTGATGTTCATGCCATCAGGTTGGAGTCTACCTAGATGGAATATAGGGTGTTGCTCCTCCAACCTGAATGTGGCCTCATTGCAACAGTAGAGGAGGCCATGGGCTAATATGTCAGAATGGGAATGGGAAGTGGAATTAAAATGGGTGGCCACTGGGAGATCCCACGTTTTCTGGCAGACAGAGCATAGGTGCTTGACAAAGCGGTCTCCCAATCTATATCGTGTTTCACCAATATACTGGAGGACACACCAGGAGCGCCAGATACAGTAGATGTCTCCAACAGACTCATGGGTGAAGTGTTGCCTCACCTGGAAGGACTGTTTAGAGCCCTGAATGGTAATAAGGAAGGAGGTGTAGGAGCTGATATAACACTTGTTATGCTTACACAATAAGTGCTAGTATGGAGATCAGTGGGGAGAGATGAATGGATAAGGGGTTGCGTAAGGGTTCCTGCAGAAAGCAGAAAGTGAGGGGTGGAGGGAAAGATGTGCTTGCTGGTGGGATCCCGCTGGAGATGGCAGAAGTTGCAGAGGATTATGTGCTGGACGCAGAGACTGGTGGGGTGTTAGGTGAGGACAAGAAGAACCAAGGTGTCTAATATTACTGCAGTTGAAGCCGAGTTAACTCCTCAATTAGATTTTCAAAGCATTTTACAATTTTGCTCAATTTACTTAAACTCAAGTAGCCTGAGAAGGATTTTGAATATTAGTGTTGTAAGTTGATGCCAAAAACCAAGTTGCATAAGTTAACATTTAACAATTAAAGGTTCAGACTTCATTTTAAAGCAACCCACATAAAACAAATAATTCTTTCCCTACATATTGAAGAGTTACTTCGTGACAATTTTGAAGAAGTATTCTGAATTAGACACATGTTGTGAAGTGTCAGGTACAATAAACAAACTTCTACATTTTAAATGCATTAAATCCTCATGTCATTTTGTGATTTGAAATAATTTGCTGGTATTTGAGTCTATGTTCAGTAATTCATGCATTTGAACCAAGAACACATACATTATAGCTAATGAATATATATCACGAGAACATTTGTTGCTCAGTGACATCATTCTTCCTGATTATTTTCAGAGATCATTGACATTAATGAATATTTTTGAGTGAAAAGCTTTAAGCGTAGTGTCAATGATTCACTGGCCTTTCTTTAATTTGACATCAACAACATGATTGACATCACTAAAAAAAAGCACTAAAGTCCTGTATAAACCTCAAACAGTTTCATGCATGGATTGGGCTGATGGAAGGAAATTAATATCATATTTTAAATTGAATGAAAATCGCTACAGCTAAGTTCCTTGTTATTTTTAATCTATCAGTGAGTGAATAACAAATGCCTTTTGTGAGAGCAAGATTCTCTCTGATTGATGGGTTTATATTGCTCAATCTCTCTTGCTTTGACTAGGCACTAAATACTGTCAATATGTATTTATCCTTGGTTTTTACCAACCCAAGATTTATTTTTCAAAGGAAAAGTACTGAATAATCAGATTATTTCTTGATTTCAAGCACCAATACATCAGCTCACCAATCATCAAGTCTTAAGGTCAAGATACAGCTCCCTGTATAAATGTGAATTACATTTTGATATAATTAAATAATTGCAATCTCGAGATCTAAATTGTAAAGCTAGAAATAATGCATTTGTTTCCTTTTTAGCATAGAACCAGAGAAATATGAAAAAACATCTTGTGGTGGAACTCAGACTAAACACAGATTGCTATGAGTGAAAAACATCACACATGCACTTGTCAGATGTGAAATTCCAAAAGGCCTGTGGCAGTTGCTGAGATGAAAGACTATAAATGAGATGCTGAAAACTGGGAAGGGATTGAGCAAATTATTGACAGCATCATTTTCTTGGCAACTGAAGATAACTAGTTAGTAATAAATGAAATATTTTTCCAAAGCAAAGAGTAAGGAAATTTTAAACAAGAGACAATCTGTAGATGCTGGAAATCCAAACAGCATACACAAAATCAGGGGGAGCTCACAGGCCAGGCAGCATCTAGACAAGAAATAATAGTCAACATTTTGGACCGAGACCCTTCGGCAGGACTGGAGAAAAAAAGATGAGGAGTAGATATAAAAGGAGGGGGAGGGAAGAGAGAAACACAAGATGATGGCAGGAACATTGATTTCTCAAACTTCCAGTAATGGCCCCCCCCACCCCCATTCACCATTCCCATCCCCTTTTTCCTCTCTCACTTTATCTCCTTGCCTGCCCATCACCTTTCTCTGGTGGTGGTCCACCCCATGTTTCTTCCTTCCATGGCCTTCTGTTCTATTGTATTGGTCTTCCCCTTCTTCAGCTCTGTACCACTTTCACCAATCAACTTCCCAGTGTTTTCCATCATCCCTTCTCCTCCCTGTTTCACCCATCACCTTGTGTTTTTCTCTCCCCTCCCCCACCTTTTATATCTACTCCTCATCTTTATTTCTTCAGTCCTGCCGACAAGTCTCAGCCAGAAATGTCGACCATACTTCCTTTCTGTAGATGCAGCCTGGCCTGCTGGTTTCCTCCAGCATTGTGTGTGTGTTGCTTGTTAGTAAGGAAATTTGGAGATTTTAAAGTGGTGAGGGAGACATGTTACTAACATAAACTTAAGGGATGTGAGTGTACAGTATATCTCTGAAAAGTATTAAAGCAGACAAGATTAAAGGTGGAAGACTTGTGAGGTGACTTATGTACCTGTACACTACCTCAGCATTTCACTTTGACCTGCATCTTCATGCAGGCAGCAAACCATTGCTCCAAAACACATAACCAGTTCAGTTACATTATTTGTCCACAGCTATAGCTTTAAATGGCAATAAAACAAGAAAGTCAGGTTTGCCCAGTGCTGCAGACAGCAGGATGACAATCTGGAACTATATGCAATCGTTCAAAACAGAACATGAGAATGTATAAGGTTCCTGTGAGAAAAAGATAAAAGAATATGTCAAATCTCACACAACTAATGAATCTACCAGCTGTGCAATCAAACCTACTATCTTACAGTCCAAGCTGCTCAAAATTAGCACACAAAACCCTGGGCTCTATCAGTATGAAGCAATTGGGCATAGTGTGAGGCCATTATCGTACATAAGGCTTTTCAGCTCCCACCATAAGCTGAACCCCCAATCATATATTGAGCCATTTGTTTATCACAAAAATATATTGATTCCCAGTTTTTATGTTTTAGATGAAAAAAACTCTTTGCAGTTCAATAATTATTTCACTTTATTGGTCAGAATTTTCCTGAGAAATGCCATTGTTTCCATGCGTCATTGCTAGCATTTCCTCAGGTCACTTAGAAAGTTTGTGACTCTAGTGGGATTATGAATCCATTGAAAATCTCGGGTGGTCCTCATCAACAATTTCTCAACTGCTCTCTGACATTGCATGGTAATGCACCAACTTTAGGCATTCTGCCTACTTATCTATGCCCTGTTAGACGTTGCATATATTTAGATACTGCATTTATTTCAATGGAGGGAAAGGACTAGAAGGTAGAGAGACACGTTTCAAAGAAGAGATTTTTTGAACTAACTCCTAATTATATTTTATGATATATTTAATTTTTCATGTATATTGAATATTTTTCATGTAAGCTTATAAATGTCAGGGACAAACCTTGCCTGTCAAATCTGATGGAATTCTTTGAGTAAATAATTGGCAGGATAGACAAAGGAGAGTCAGTGGATATTGTTTGCCTGGATTTTCAGAAGGCCTTTAACAAGGTGGAACTCATGAGGCTGCTTAACAAGAGCCCATAGTATTACAGGAAAGATACTAGCATTGATAGAAGATTGACAGACTGGCAGAAGACCAAGAGTGGGAGTAAAGGAAACTTTTCTGGTTGGCTGCCAGTGACTAGTGATGTTCCTCGGGGTTTGGTGTTAGGACCGCTTCTGTTCACATTATATGTCAGTGATTTAGATGATGGAGTTTTGCAGATGATATGAAGATAGTTGGAGGGGCAGGTAGTGTTCAGGGTGTTTGCAGACTGACTTAGACAGACTGAGAGAATGGGCAAAGAAGTGGCAAATGGAATATAGTGAAAGGAAGGATATGGTCATGCATTTTGGTAAAAGGAATAAAGGTGTAGAGTATTTTCTAAATGGGGAGAAAATTCAAAACTCTGTGGTGCAAAGGGATATGTAAGCCCTTGTACAGGATTCCTTAAAGGTTAATTTGCAGATTGAGACAATGGTAAGGAAGGCAAATGCAATGTTAGCATTCATTTTGAGACACTGTAAGAGCAAGGATGTAATACTGAGGTTTATAAGGCATTAGTCAGACTGCACTTGGAGAATTCTGAGCAATTTTGGGCCCTTTATCTAAGAAAAGATGTGCTAGTGTTGTAGAGGGTCTGGAGAAAGTTCACAAAAATTATTCTGTGAATAAAGGGTTAATGTATGAGGAGTGTGAAATGGCCTTAGATTTGTACTCACTGGCGTTTAGAAGTATGAGGGCGATCTGATTGTAACCTATCAAATATTGAAAGGCCTAGATAGAGTGGATGTGGAGTGGATGTTTCCTATTGTGGATGAGTCTAGGACCAGAGGGCACAGCCTCAGCATAGAGGGATGTCCATTTAGAACAGAGATGAGGAGGAATTTCTTTAGCCAGAGGGTAGTGAATCTGTAGAATTCATTGCCACAAACAGCTATGGAAGCCAAGTCATTGTGTACATTTAAAGTAAAAATTGATGGGTTCTGAATCAGTCAGGGCATCAAAGGTTGCAGGGAGAAAGAAGGAAAATGGGGTTGTGAAGGATAATAAATCAGACATGATGGAATGGCGGAGCAGATTCGATGGACTGAATGGCGTAATTCTGCTCCTATATCTTACGACTTATGGCCATTCAACACAATGCTATTAATTAATCAGCAATAAACACTTCTACAAGATCAGAAAACATAGGAATATAGATAAAACCAACCATTAGCAATATGGTTATTGAACCTGATCTGCCGTTTATTATGTTTGTGGCTGATCTTCAAACTCACTTGCTTTCTGATAAATATATCCCTTGTGTCAAAAAGTCTATTGATCTCAGCCTTGAATTTACTTAATAACTGAGCTTCCACAATCCTCTGCAAAAGTTCTCATTGGCTTGAGTGCTAAATAATTACCATCCTGTTTGAAGACTTCTAATTTCTCCACCACAAAGAAATAGCCTCCCAGCAACTGCAGCATCAACATCTGTCAGAGTTCTGAATGATCGTCTTTTACTCTTGTAAACTCCAATGAGCTCAAAACTTTACTCATTAAGTCATTATGTGTCAGGACTATCATCCAAGGAATTGATTGTAAAAGTCTAGGCTGCACTAATTCTAAGACCAGCATATTCTTCCACATGTCAACACAATGACAAGGTCCCACATGGGAGGTTAGTTAGGAAGATTCAGTCGCTAGGTATACATGGAGAGGTAGTAAATTGGATTAGACATTGGATCAATGGGAGAAGTCAGAGAGTGGTAGTGGAGGATTGCTTCTCTGAGTGGAGGCCTGTGACTAGTGGTGTGCCACAGGGATCAGTGCTGGGTCAATTGTTATTTGTCAGCTATATCAATGATCTGGATGATAATGGGGTAAATTGGATCTGCAAATTTGCTGATGATACAATGATTGGAGGTGTAGTGGACAGTAAGGAAGGTTTTCAAAGCTTGCAGAGGGATTTGGACCAGCTGGAAAAATGGGCTGATAAATGGCAGATGGAGTTTAATACAGACAGTGTGAGGTATTGCACCTTGGAAGGACAAACCAAGGTAGAACATACAAGGTAAATGGTAGGGCACTGAGGCGTGCAGTAGAACAGAGGGGTCTGGGAATACAGATACAAAATTCCCTAAAAGTGGCGTCACAGGTAGATAGGGTCATAAAGAGAGTTTATGGTACATTGGCCTTTATAAATCAAAGTATTGAGTATAAGGGTTGGAATGTTATTGTGAGGTTGTATAAGGCATTGATTAGGCTAAATTTGGAGTATTGTGTGCAGTTTTAGTCACCGAATCACAGGAAGGATATTAATAAGGCTGAAAGAGTGCAAAGAGGGTTTACAAGGATGTTGCTGGGACTCGAGAAACTGGTAAAGGTTGAATAGGTTAGGATTTTATTCCCTGGAGCATAGAAGAATGAGGGGAGATTTGATAGAGGTATATAAAATTATGATGGGTATAGATGGAGTGAATGCAAGCAGGCTTTTTCCACTGAGGCTAGGGGAGAAAAAAACAGAGGACATGGGTTAAGGGTGAAGGGGGAAAGTTTAAAGGGAACATTGGAGGGGGGCTTCTTCACAGAGAGTGGTGGGAGTGTGGAATGAGCTGCCAGATGAAGCAGTAAATGCGGGCTCACTTCTAACATTTAAGAAAAACTTGGACAGGTACATGGATGAGAGGTGTATGGAGGGATATGGGCCAGGTGCAGGTCAGTGGGACTAGGCAGAAAAATGGTTCGGCACAGCCAAGAAGAGCCAAAAGGCCTGTCTCTGTGCTATAATGTTCTATGGTTCTATGATTCTATGTATGAAGACAAAACTATGCACAGTGGTTCAAATATGGTATCGTCCATGTAAAGCAAAATTTTAACACAACCTCTTTATTTACATTCTCCACCTCCCATTTATTAAAAGCCTGCATACCATTTTATTTTTCTAATTGCTGTGTTTGCATGTCTACATTCTACCATTAACTGAACCAATAGACCAAGAATCCTCAACATTTCAAAAATATTCTCCTTTTCTGTTCTTCCTACTAGCATGCACAATTGCACATTTTCCCAAATTGTCCTCCAACTCCCATGTTACTTCCTTGTGCTCCTTTTGTAGACTCTGTCTCCTCCTCGTAGCTTAGCTTTCCACCTGATGTTATTTCACGAGCAGATATAGAAACAGTTTTTAAGCTGTTTAATAAATTCCCATCAGCATCAGCTTGCTGATGTGAAAAAGATCCCCTTGATCCTTTTACAGTTTATTTCCCTTGACCAAATATGTTACTCTATTGTGTTAATATTTACCCATCATCCCAGGGCCCCTTATCTTGTTTTTGACTATTCGTTATGTTGGGTTTTATGATATGCCTGTTGAAAATCCAGATATATTACAATTACTGGTTTCTGTTCAAAAAGTCTCTATTAAATTTATGACCATAAACTCTTGTATTGCCTTACTGATTGGATTAGACCTACGATAGACCAAGCTGGAACAATAAGATGCCACAATAGGTCAAGGACAGATGCAATCTCAATGGCTCTCTAAACAGCTTTAGACCACCTGGACAACACAAGCACCTATTTCAGGATGCTGTTCATCAACTGTAGCTCAGCATTTAATACCATCATTCCCACAATCCTGATTGAGAAGTTGCAGAACCTGTGCCCCTGTACCTCTCTCAGTAATTGGATCCTCAACTTCCTAACCAGAAGACCACAATCTGTGCGGATTGGTGATAACATATCCTCCTCACTGACGATCAACTCTGGTGCACCTCAGGAGTGTGTGCTTAGCCCACTGCTCTACTCTCTCTATACCCATGACTGTGTGGTTAGACATAGCTCAAATACCTTCTATAAATTTGCTGATGATACAACCATTGCAGGTAGAATCTCAGGTGGTGACGAGAAGACATACAGGGGTGAGATATGCAAACTAGTGGAGTGGTGCCGCAACAACAACCTGGCACACAATGTCATTATGATGAAAGAGCTGATTGTGAACTTCAGGAAGGGTATGATGAAGGAACATATAACCAATCCTCATAGAGGGATCAGAAGTGGAGAGAGTGAGCTGTTTTAAGTTCCTGGGTGTCAAGATCTCTGAGGATCTAACCTGGTCCCAACATATCAATATAGTTATAAAGAAGGCAAGACAGCGGCTATACTTCATTAGGAGTTTGAAGAGATTTGGCATGTCAACAAATACACTCTAAAACTTCTATAGTTGTACCTTGGAGAGCATTCTGACAAACTGCATCATTGTCTGGTATGGAGGGGCTACTGCACAGGACCGAAAGAAGCTGCAGAAGGTTGTAAATCTAGTCAGCTCCATCTTGGGTACTAGCCTACAAAGTACCCAGGACATATTCAGGGAGCGGTGTCTCAGAAAGGTAGCGTCCATAATTAAGGACCTCCAGCACCAGGGCATGCCCTTTTCTCACTGTTACCATCGGAAGGAGATACAGAAGCCTGAAGGCACACACTCAGCAAATCAGGAACAGCTTCTTCCCCTCTGCCATCCGATTCCTAAATGGACATTGAACCCTTGGACACTACGTCACTTTTTAAAATATGCAGTATTTTTTTGCACGTTTTTAATCAATTCAATATACATATACTGTAATTGATTTACCTATTTATTTATAATTATTATTTTCTATTTATTATTTTTTTCTCCTATATTATGTATTGCATTGAACTGCTGCTGCTAAGTTAACAAATTTCACGTCACATGCTGGTGATAATAAACCTGATTCTGATTCAGAAAGCAGGTAAAAGTGTAAAGAGAACAGGTGACCCACTGGCCCCGGGGGCTTCAGGTTGCACTAAAATGGTGTTGACTATTGCAGGAAATTAAATTGTCTTTATCAATGGCACGTTCAAATGTTGAAAATGTAGCCTATCAATTGAAGACAGCATTGTTATTTTTTAATTTCATCTCATCTAGGAGTTCCAGCCAGTTGCCACTTTACTTTTGCAAACTGCCAGAATTCATTTGGGTTCTTTTCTGAAGCCAATGTACTTAATGTCCAGCTGGAGTTATTTTGCAAAGCAAACAGATGAATGATAAAGCTTGGAGGATATATGTCTAATTATGAAATCTCATTTTATTCTGTCCCATAAGTAAACCAATCGTAAGTTTAATTATCTTTTCCTCCTCCACTTTATATGTGCTATCAAAATTATTTTCTTCATTGCTAAAATGTGTATGAAACTGTGTGCCAGACATCTACGCTCAAAGTAATGTAATTTTCCGAGTTTATAATAGGCATTCATAAATGTCAACAACAAGGAGAGCTTTGGTTAGCTGAACATTCAGACTTCACATTGGTAAATGTTACTGGAGTGCAACAGTGGTTACACTTTTTTTTATATTGTTACGACTGTGCCCCAACTCTGAGGGACCGAAGGGTACAAAGTAGCTCCCTCCTTTTTGAGAATCGCAAGATCGCTATTAATTCAGGTCAGGAGACCCAGGAAATGAGAGAAAGACACGCAGAATCCACAAGGAGTTTGGAATGTCCTAGCCCCTCAGCGATACAAAGCCACGGGAAACGGCCATTGTCTCTTGGAGATGGAATTGTGTATTCAGTACTGTGCTATTCATCGAAGCCCTCAAGAAATGAGCAACGTGGACTGGTTGGAGGATGGCATCATCCCAACCTGATTGACATCTGAGACCCCGTGAGTAAGGATAAAAGAGGGTCTGGGGAACACCCCTTTAGACGCACCAGGAGAAATGCTAGAAATCCCGTGACAGCATTTAATAGCGACAGCCGGTGGAGGGCCCACGGGTGTCCTTTCCCGTTGCCTGGGATTGGGGCCTTACCACGGAAGACGGCTTAGCTAAAGAAGAGATCACCACCAACAAAATTTCGAAGGATCGACATCATAAAAAGGAAAAGCTGGCAAGTTGTAAAAAAATCTGTCTTTCCCCAACCAAAGGCTGCAGCCTGAATGAACTAAAGTGACTTTTATATTTCCATCGGACAATACATTATCCCCTAGACAACGATAGAGCTATTTCTTATTGATTATCATTATACCCGCGCTTTTAGAATTAGTATTGATGACGTATATTATCTGTATGTTTGCATTGATATTATTTTTGGTATTTTTTATTTAAAGGGTGCATTGGCTCTTGAACTGCTTCAGTCTATCTGGAAACAGTCAAGTGTCAGGCACAACATTGTACATCATGGGCTGCTTTTAAGCCATGTCTATTCAGAACAGCACTTTTCCTTTTATGAAGTATATTAGGAAATCATACGGGTTTTGACTCACATTTATTAGTCTCATAGAATTGTACAGATGAGCACAGAAATTCTTTACATAGGCCCATCTCACCTAATCCAACCACAATCCATGCTAATTCCATTTGCCTACATTTGGGCAAATTCCTCTGCACCTTTCCTAGGTACTTGTCGAAATGTCTATTGAACATTGTAATCATATGCTGATGAAGGGCCTCACCCAAAAAAGTCAACTATTTATTCCTTTCCATAGATGCTGCCTGACCTGCAGAGTTCCTCCAGTTTGTGTGTGTTGCTTTGGATTTCCAGCATCTGCAGATTTTCTTGTGTTTGTAGTCATATCTACCTCCACTCTGTGATGATTGTTGACTTCAAGAGGAGGAAACCAGAGGTTCCTGAGCTAGCCCTCATTGGGGGATTAGAGGTGGAGAGCATCAGTAACTTTAAACTCCTTGGTGTTATCATTTCAGAAGATCTGTTGCGGGTCCAGCACATAGCAATAACAAAAAAAAGCATGATAACACTTCAATTTCCTTAGAAGTTTGCGAAAATTCAGCATGAATCTAAAACTTTGACTAACTTCTATGGATATGTGGTGGAGAGTACACTGACTGCTTGAAACACTAATTGTTGATTACACTGACTAATTGAAACACTAATAGCCTTGAACAGAAAGTCTTACAAAAAGTCTATTAGGGGTAGAGCCTTCCCCACCATTGAGCACATCCATTTGGAGTGCTATCACAGTCAGTGCTCCATCTTCAAGGGAGCCCACTTTCAAGGACCCCTACCACCCTGGCCATGCTCTCTTCTCATTGCTGCACCAGGAAGAAGGTGCAGGAGCCTCAGGATTCACACCACCAGGTTCAGGAACAGTTATTACCCCTCAACCATCAGGCTCTTGAACCAGAGGGGATAACTTCACTCACCCCAACACTGAACTGTTCCCATAATTTATGGACTCACCCTTCAAGGACTCTTCATCTCATGTTATTGATATTTATTGATTATTTATTCATTTTTAAATTTTATATTTACACAGTTTGCTGTCTATTGCACATTGGTTGTTTATCCATCCTGTTGGGTGCGATTTCTTGTTGATATTTTTATGCTTCTTGGATTTTCTGAGTACATCCACAAGAAAACAATGGTGACCTATACCTGTGTACTTTGATAATAAATTAACTTTGAGC
Source organism: Hypanus sabinus (assembly GCF_030144855.1). Classification (NCBI taxonomy): domain Eukaryota; kingdom Metazoa; phylum Chordata; class Chondrichthyes; order Myliobatiformes; family Dasyatidae; genus Hypanus; species Hypanus sabinus. The sequence goes on from NC_082707.1 coordinate 133,678,764, forward strand.
TTTGTGTGAAGAACTTGCCCCTCAGACCTCTAACATTTTTCACCTTGCCCCTTAAACCTGTGCTCTCTAGCTCTTGACTCTCCTGTTCAAGCAAAAGGCTGACAACTATCCTACTTATGCTCTTCATAATCTAGTAAGCTTGTATAAGGTCACAAATCTGCCTCCAAGTTCCATTGGGAATAAAGCCAGCCTATCCAATCTCTCATTCTATTTACAACACACCATTCCAGCAAAATCCTGGTAAATCTCGTAAATCTCTATTGCTACCTGATCCTTCTTGTAGTGTGGTGGCTAGAAATGTGCATAAGTCTATAAGTGCGGTCTAACTAACCAACGTGTTAACATTATTGATACTAGCTGTATTTACACGTTTAATTAATTGCATTTTAATTCCAAGCTAGTATGAAGGGATTTGAACTCATGACTAATATGCTACCATTTCCAATACTCATGATGTAGAAATATCATACATGTGTAATTGTATTGTCATGTTTATTAAAATTTCATAAAGGTCAGTTTGGAGTCTTCAAAGTTTTATTAACACAATAAAATGCTGGATACAAAAAAAAGGCTACAAATTTCCACATTGTTTCTGGAACATATTCCACTTCAGTCAAATAAAGCTCTGTCTCTTTTTTGGTTTTAATATGATAAATCTGCGAGAGTTAGCTCCAAAAGGAACAACTCTTATGTCAGATACTGATCCATGCTGCCTTAAAAATAGCTTCATAGAGACAGTGTTAACTTACTTTCTATCATTATTGGCAACATAATATTACTTATAGTTGTGTAATGAGATGAGGTTTTCTAATTCATTGTCTTATTCTGATGGCAAATTTAGGTGAATAATCACTTTTCATAGGCTTTCTAAGAAGCATAACGCTCTCCCTGTTCATTCTTATATTTTTGAAGCTTCTGTTAAATTTTATTTTAGCCTCCTGTGCTCCACCTGGGCAATTGCTAAATATCAGGCTTCTCTTTGTAACTATAGCTTCCCATGCTTAGCATTGTCCTGCTGTGAGCTTTATATGGCTTTAAAGTGTCTTATATAAACACTGCCAGCATATTTAACATGCAGTCTAGCCAGTGATTTGAAAAAATATATTATTCTCATTTAACTCTCGTACAAGACTTCCTACTAGAAAATGGGAAGTGAGAGTTGGATCAATAGCTCTCATTATGGACTGAATGAGTAAATTTCTGTGACATTAAAAAGAAACCAGTTCATGCTAGTGTTCTGTTGACTGATGCCAAGGGCCTTTTGGAAAATTTAGGCAATCCTGGTGACCATGAGCATTTGATGGGAAGGGAGAGAAGGAGCAGAATCTGTAGTCTGTAGAAGAAAGGAGCTGTAAAATAGCTGAAAACTTCAGCAGTTGCTTTTTCCCATTCACCTGCTTAAATTTGTGTGAAATATCTAAGACAAAATATATTTAGAGATCAGAATTGAGTGTTGTCTTGCCTGCTTGACTTTCCAGTGACCCATCAGTAACCACAATAAATTGAAGCTAAGAGTAGTTGGCACATCTCATTGATGCACCATCAATAACTCTCGGAGACATGAGTCAAGGTAGGCTTTTATTAGCTGGAAGAAAGCACAGTCAGCAGCAAGAGCCCACCACACAACATCCTGGAGACTGAGGGAGGAGCAGTGCCTCCAAACGCCTTTATACGGGGGTCTGTGGGAGGAGCCACAGGAGCAGTCAGTGGGTGGGGGGGAGCGTGTCCAGACAGGTATCTGTAGTTCACCACACTCATGCAATCTCATTTGTTTTAAAGCTTAACTAATTTAGAGTACAGAATGAAGTTTGAACCTTCCAGCTTGATGGGCTCTTTTCATTGATGGTAACTCGTTCCTTTGGTTTTCAGATGGTATGGGTCGAGTTCTAGCACAGGATGTATTTGCAAAAGACAACCTGCCACCTTTCCCAGCGTCAGTGAAGGATGGCTATGCTGTAAGAGGTGAAGAGAATATATTGTTCTAAATGATTAATGTTGAAGTTGCAGATTCTATCTGAACAGCTTGAAAATGGTTATGTTTTGTATTACAGCTGCTGATGGCCCTGGTGATAGATTCATTATTGGTGAATCACAGGCAGGTGACCAGGTGAGTTTTGATGTTAAATTTACTTAACATTGAATCTAGGCATCTAGGACAAGAGCCAAAACCTTTCCTGCAAATGACCGATAAATTTCTTTGTCACATGAACTCAAATCTATAAGAGCTGATACAAGCCCTTTTTTTCTGAATAGATTAGACATTCAGCTTGACCACTATTCAAAGGGAAATTGAGCTTTCTCCCTCATCATTCAGAATTTATCTTGTTGAAATGTGGACGAATGTGAGAAGTAGAAGCCGAACCAAAGGTGGTGGCGAATCAGCATATAGGAGGGAAATTGTAATTCTGTTTGGATAGTGCTACAACAGTATCCTCTCACTCAACTTCAGCAAAATCAAAGAGCTGATTATTGATTACAGGAGGAAGAAACCAGATGTCCATGACACAGTCCTCATTAGGGGATCAGAGATGGAGAGGATCAATAGCTTTAAATTCCTTGGCATTATCATATCAGAGGATCTGTCCTTGAACCAGCATATATGTGCCATTACAAAGCAGGCACAACAGCGCCTCTACTTAGAATTTTACACAGATTTGGCATGTCATTGAAACTTTGACAAACTTCTATAGATGCACGGTGGAGAAAATCCTGACTGGTTGCATCACAGCTTCAAATGGAAACGCCAATACCCAAGAATGGAAAACCTTACAAAAAGGAACAGGAGCCTTAGCTCTTACACCACCAGGTCCATGAACTCTTCAACCATCAGGCTCCTGAAATAGCATGGATAACTTCACTCAGAGGACTATATAATCCATGTTCTCAGTATTATTTATTTACTTTTTAAAAATATGTACAGTTTGTCTTCTTTTGCACATTGTTTGCTTGTCATAATTTGCTAGTGTGTAGTTTTCCTTTGATTCCATTGTATTTCCTTGTTTTACTCTGAATGCCTGCAAAAATTAATCTCTAGGTACTATGTGGTGATATATATAAACTTCAATAAAACATTTACTTTGAGTAGATCATAACTGGGGGATACTTGGCTATAGCATTTGGACTTACAAATTTTGTAATGCTCACGTTTTCTTGCAGTGCAGTAAGTGAATTGATGAGCTTCACTGTCAGAAGTTGCAGAGTGTCTGCATTTGGAAAACAATGAGGATTTACAGATTGCACCAAAAATCTATTCCTAATTAAATAGTGGAGTACCAAGGAAAAGGAAAAAACAAATGGGGATTCCAAATGATAAAACTGTTCTTTATTAGTTTTAAATGAATTCCCAAAAGCATAATGTGTTTTGTTTCAATTTAGTTTGATATGAATCAACTGTAAGTTTTCAAAGTTTGTCTAATAATCACATTCCTATATCTTTTGCAGCCCACTCAGACAGTGATGCCTGGCCAGGTGATGCGCGTAACAACAGGGGCTCCAATACCCTGTGGTGCAGATGCAGTTGTACAGGTTGAAGATACTGAGCTCATCAGGGAATCAGATGATGTAAGTAAAATATGTTTAACTGGTAGAAAAATGTTTTTGTTATTCAAAGATTCCTTAATGTATATGTTTTTTAGTTGAGGACTAGGATAGATGCTAAGTATTGCCATGTTCATTTCATATTGGTATTCTTTATGTATGCAGCATGATGTACTTCTAATCTTGGTAAGTTGATAGATAGTTATTAAGCTTTTTTTGAGCACTGTAGATGGTGCTTACATTTTAGTAACTAATCAAGCTTATGCTTTTATTTCCTCTTCTCAAACTGGGGACCCATGCAATTAGATCTTCATGCCCACAAATATGTTTTATTTTTCTAGTTGTTGAAGGTTATTTCATTTAATGAGTTTCATAAAGTTTTTTTTAAAGATTTTTTTGCATTTATTCATTTTATTTTAAAGCAACAGTACATGACAGCAGAAAGAATGCCGCATGTTAATTTCTGAGATTGGAGATCAGTTTTATTGCATTATTTCACTATTATTCATGAAGTTTACTGCTATTTTTTTAAAACAACAATTCTAATAATTAATTGTAGAGAAATCAAAGGCGTACTAAATGGCTAAGGAATCTCGCTCTATACAATCTCCACATGCTGCATTCCAGATTGCCTTTTAGTGTTCATCAATGATGCTTTTAGAATGACTATTGTGCTTCTCCAGCCAAGTATTTTATACATCCTGTTAGCTTAGACTGCAATTTAATGTTGCAGGGCACAGAAGAGCTAGAGGTGCGAATTCTGACACAGGCTCGTCCAGGCCAGGACATCAGGTCAGTATCTATATTCTGCATAAGATTTCAGTAGCCCACTTTGCTGAATTTATAACATAATCCTGTCAATTTTTTAAAATATTAATATCCAAAAAAAAATAAGGAAAAAGTAAGTGGGATCAGAATCAGGATTATTATCACTAGCATGTGTCGCAAAATTTGTTAATTTAGCAGCAGCAGTTCAATGCAATACATAATATAGAAGGAAAAAAATAAATAAGTAACAGTGTATGTATATTGGAGATTCAAAATTGTGAAAAAAACAGAAATAATATAAATTGAAAAAGTGAGGTAGTGTTCTCAGGTTCAATGTCCATTTAGGGAATCAGATGGCAGAGGAGAAGAAGCTGTCCCTGAATCACTGACTGTGTGCCTTCAGGCTTCTGTACCTCCTACCTGATGAGAAAAGGGCATGCCCTGAGTGCTGGAGGTCCCTAATAATGGACAATGCTATTCAGAGACACAGCTCTTTGAAGATATCCTGTGTGCTTTGTAGGCTAGTACTCTTAGCTGGAGCCAGCTGAATTTACAACCCTCCACAGCATCTTTCAGTCTTACGCAATAGCACCCCCCAGCATTCCAGACAGTGATGCAGCCTGTCAAAATACTCTCCACAGTACTCTATGGAAGTTTTTGAATGTTTTTGCTGACATACCAAATCTCTTCAAACTCCTAATGAAGCATAGTCGCTGTCTTGCCTTCTTTAGCTGCATCAATATGTTGGGGCCAGGTTAGATCCTTAGAGATCTTGACACTCAGGAACTTGAAACTACTCACTCTCTCCACTTCTGATCCCTCTATAAGAATTGGTATGTGTGCCTTCGTCTTACCCTTCCTGAAGCCCAGAATTTGTCTTACTGACATTGAGTGCAAGGTTGTTGCTGTGACACCACTCCACTAGTTGGTATATCTCGCTTCTGTACACCGTCTCATCTCCATCTGAGATTCTACCAACAAAAGTTTCAGCAAGTTTATAGATGGCACTTGAGCTATGCCTAGACACACAGTCATGAATATAGAGAGAGTAGAGCAGTGGGCTAAGCACACACCCCTGAGGTGCACCACTGTTGATCATCAGCGAGGAGGAGATATTAGAACCATAGAACATTACAGCACAGGTGCAGGCCTTTTGGCCCTTCTTGGCGAACCATTTTTTTGCCTAGTCCCACCAACCTGCACCAGGACCATATCTCTTCATACTTCTCTCATCCATGTACCTGTCCAAGTTTTTCTTAAATGTTAAAAGTGAGCCCACATTTACCACTTCATCTGGCAGCTCATTCCACACACCCACCACTCTCTGTATGAAGAAGCCCCCCCCCCACCATGTTCCCTTTAAACTTTTCCCCCTTCACCCTTAACCCATGTCCTCTGGTTTTTTTTCTCTCCTAACCTCAATGGAAGAAGCCTGCTTGCATTCACTCTATCTATACCCATCATAATTTTATATACCTTTATCAAATCTCTCTTTATTCTTCTATGCTCTAGGGAATAAAGTCCTAATCTATTCAACCTTTCTCAAGAAATCAATTTCTCAAGCCCCAGCAACATCCTTGTAAACGTTCTCTGCACTCTTTCAACCTTATTAATATCCTTCCTGTAATTCGGTGACCAAAACTGCACACAATACTCCAAATTCAGCCTCACCAATGCCTTTTGCAACCTCACCATAACATTCCAACCCTTATACTCAATACTTTGATTTATAAAGGCCAATGAACCAAAAACTCTCTTTACGATCCTATCTACCTGTGACGCCACTTTTAGGGAATTTTGTATCTGTATTCCCAGATCCCTCTGTTCTACTGCACGCCTCAGTGCCCTACCATTTACCTTGTATGTTCTACCTTGTTTTTTCCTTCCAAAGTGCAATACGTCATACTTGTCTGTATTAAACTCCATCTGCCATTTTTCCAGCTGGTCCAAATCCCTCTGCAAGCTTTGGAAACCTTCCTCACTGTCCACTACACCTCCAATCTTTGTATCATCACCTACCACGCACAAAGCCGTGTTGACTCTCCCTAATAAGTCCCTGTCTATCCAAATACTTGTACATCCTATCTCTCAGTACTCCTTCCAATAATTTACCTACTAACAACATCAAACTTACCAGCCCATGATTTCCCAGATTACTTTTAGAGCCTTTTTAAAACAACGGAACAACATGAGCTATCCTCCAATCCTCCGGCATCTCACCCGTAGATACCAACACTTTAAATATATCTGCCAGGGCCCCTGCAATTTCAACACTAGTCTCCTTCAAGGTCTGAGAGAATACCCTGTCAGGTCCTGGGGATTGATCTACTCTGATTTGCCTCAAGTTAGCAAGCACCTCCTCCTCTTCAATCTGTATAGATTCCATGACCTCACTACTCGTTTGTCTCATTTCCAGCGACTCCATGCCAGTTTCCTTAGTAAATACAGATGCAAAAAACCCTTTTAAGATCTCCCCCATTTCTTTTGGTTCCATACATAGCCGACTACTCTGACCTTTAAGAGGACCAATTTTATCCCTTACTATCCTTTTGCTCTTTATCTACCTCTTTGGATTATCCTTCACCTTGACTGCCAAAGCTACCTCATGTGTCCTTTTAGCCCTCCTGATTTCTTTCTTAAGTTTTTTTTGCACTTCTTATACTCCTCAAGTACCTTATTTGCTCCCTGTTTCCTATATATGTCATGCATCTCTCTCTTCTTCTTTATCAGAGTTCCAATATCCCTAGAGAACCAAGGTTCCTTATTCTTATTCACTTTGCCTTTAATCCTGACAGGAACATACAAACTCTGCACTCTCAAAACTTCTCCTTTGAACGCCTCCCACTTACCAACTATATTCTTGCCAGAGAACAACCTGTCCCAATCCATGCTTTTTAGATCCTTTCTCATTTTTTCAAATTTGGCCTTTTTCCAGTTTAGAACCTCAACCCGAGGACCAGATCTATCTTTATCCATGAACAAGTTGAAACTAATGGTGTTATGATCACTGGAACCAAATTGTTCCCCTACACACACTTCTGTCACCTGTCCTAACTCGTTTCCTAATAAGAGATCTAATATTGCATCCTCTCTAGATGGTGCCTCTATACATTGATTTAGAAAACTTTCCTGAGCACATTTTACAAACTCTGACTCTGTCCCACTGTGACTCAGACCACTCCGATGATTGCCACTGTACATGGCAGTCTTTTTTTAAATCTTTGGCACACTACATTTCGTGTCTGCGCAGTCTAGCCTCTTTTCCCCGATCAGTAAAAAAAAGACTTCGCTCCAGAATGTCTTTAGTCCTTCATTCTCAGGAATCACTCTCACTCATATTATCACCAATCCACACAGATTGTGGTCTTCTGGTTAGGAAGTCAAGGATCCAATTGCAGATTGACATACAGAGGCCCAGCTCTGTAACTTATCAATCAGGATCGTGGGAACGAGGGTGTTAAACACTGAGCTATAGTCGATGAACAGCATCCTGATGTAGGTGTTTGTATTGTCCAAGTGGTCGAAGGCCGTGTGAAGAGCCACTGAGATTATGTCTGCCATTGGCCTATTGTGGTAATAGTAACCAGCACAACGTATTGTGGCCTCAACATGGTTCAATGCATCCTGTATCTTTACCCTTCTATGGAACCCAAATACTGATACAAAAAGACTGATCAATATTATCAATATTACCATTTTAGGAATAAAGCTACACTTGCAACTGTAGAATTTACAAACATGTGTAACATGTAGGAGATGGTCACCACAATTTAGGTATACACCAGTGGGTTTCTGGCAAAGAATCTGCAAATGAAGAGGCAGTTCCTCTTTGCACTACTGCAATTAGATAGGTTTGTATATGAGAGGGAGTCTGGTGAAACTTTAACTGAAATGATATTAATCCTCATTGGTGGTGGAATGGTCAGAGATAATGCTAATGTTACCACTAGCAAGTCACAGTAAAAAACTGAACTTAAATCATAGCAAATGGAGAAGACCCAACTAAACTGTTTAAAAAATGCATTATGCTAAATATACTGATATTATATTGTATGAAACAAGGAATTTTATATTTATAATGTATTTAAACAGTAAATTTCCATGGGCACTTAAGAAACTGGCAAATAAGTGTAACCATATGACAAACTGCTGATCAAATAACTAATAAGTATTGTGAAGGTTTTAAAGTTAAATGGTTCTTGGATTTGCAGGCAAGGATTTTCATTCCAAAGAGATTAACTGTTAGGGTAGAGGATGGCGGTGAAGTGTGCATGTCAGCCAGGACATCATCAATGAGATGCTGTTGACAAAAAAAAAACAGAAATATTAGCCTGCATATTCAATCAGTGCAACGTTACAGTCCAGCCATTGTTTTACATAGGGGCCAGCCAATGGCAAGTAGAACAGTTCTTCTACAAGTAACATACCCAATGAAGTTTCTCACACTCAGTGTACATTTATGGAGCCACTAAGAATGGCAGCTGGTCATGAAGAGGAGTTGGAGTGGGGGTAGGGTTGGGGTGAGCAAATTGCTATTGAAATGTGTTGATTTTTTTCTCTTTCTTTCTATTAGACCAATTGGTCATGATATCAAAAGAGGAGAATGCGTTCTGGCAAAAGGAACTCACATGGGGCCTTCTGAAATTGGCCTTCTAGCAACTGTTGGGGTTACTGAAGTTGAAGTTCACAAGTTTCCAGTGGTTGCAGTGATGTCCACAGGAAATGAGGTAAGTTTTGTTACCTCTGAATATGAAAGAAAAATAATTGTATTTATGTACAGCAATATGTTTGAACTCTGAACTCAGGAATTCCTTGAATTTTAACAAAAATGATCAAGCTAACTTGTACTGATCACTTTAGATGGAATGCTGTAATTTGCCCTTTTTGTGATTTAGTGGATGAAATTATTGCAGGCATTTTTTGCATGACTGTATCAAATTTATGACAACATTGTAATTTCTCATCCATGGTCTCTTTACAGGCATCTGTATCTCCTACAAAGTTCTCAACATCCCTCAATTTCCTTGCACTAATGTTCAGTGTATCAGAATGAGGTTTTGCCTGCACTGAAATAATAGCACTTCTAAAGGCTCTGACACTATGTGTGTCAAGCAACATAGGATAATAGGCTTTGATTCTTATATTAATGTGCACGTACTGTAAAACGACATTCATCAAGTAAAAGTGCAATTTGAACAGTTCACACTTAATCAGAAGGTGGGAAAACATAGCATTTTCATGATAGACTCCTCTTGTTAAAACTATTTTTATGATGAGAGCAATGTTTTTTAAAATCTACTCATTTCACAAATGGTATTCCATCATGTTTGTGCCTGAGCACTGGAATGAAAAGAACATAGAATATAGAATCTCTAGCTTCTGACCTGTTTTGGTGCTCATAGTATTAGATGACTGGTCCATTTCAGCTTTAGTCTCTGATGCATTTCAGGATTTAGATTTTGGAGATCTGTTGATGTGGTCATAGAATGCTTAGACAATACAGTAAGACTCTTTTATTAGAAATCCTCATTGCTTGCTAATTGTGCCGCAGAATACTGCAGGTTTCCCCCACTATTCGAAGGTAGAGCGTTCCTATGAAATGGTTCATAAGCAGGAATGTTGTAAAGTGAAGAAGCAATTGCCATTTATTTATATGGGAAAAATTTGTGAGCATTCCCAGACCCAAAAAATAACCTACCAGATCATGCCAAATAACACACAAAACTTAAAATAACAGTAACATACAGTAAAAGCAGGAATGATCTGATAAATACACAGCCTATATAATGTAGGAATGCTTTTCTGCAATTATTGCAGCACTGTCCACCGCAGTGAAAATCTCACGCAAGTCCTGTCGTCAGCACTCGCGGCAAAAACACACGGCGCAAGCGCTCCTGGCAGAAGCACTCTTTCCAGTAACCTTTAAGCTATGAAGCTAGCAAATAATACATAAAAATACACAGCCTATATGAAGTAGAAATAATGTATGTACAGTGTAGTTTCACTTACTGGAATCGAGAAGAGAGCGAGCACACTGATGATGGTGTGTTAGACTGAGTCGTCGGAGGTTGGGGTGGTGGGAGGTAGAGGAGACTGGGGTGTCATCTCATCATCGTCTGTTTCCATCAAGGCAAGCAGGTCACCTTCTTCTATGTATGCCTGCCTCAATGTCGAAGGTGGAGTTTCATCGTCTGCTATGGCTGATGTGGAAGGCTTGAAAAACGATAGTATGCTTGACTGCTTAGCCTCGCGCATCTTTCTATCATACAGTTCTTTGTAAGCACTCAAAACCGTCCTGCAAATATGCCCTAAACCTACGTGCCCTTTCAAAATTAAAGTCATACTTTTCTGCAATCATTGCAGTGTTGTCAATTGCAGCGAAAATCTCACACAGTTGCTTCCTGTTCAGTTCCTGGACGTCTTCACTTTTGGGCCATTTGCTACTGCGTTTGGTTTCAATTGTTATCCTTTCCTCTTTGTCAGCTCTTCATCTGTCAGTTCTTGGTCATGGGATGCCAAAACCTCTTCAACATCATCTTCGTCAACTTCCACAAACCCTTAGCCAAACTCACTTTGTCCTTACTTCATTCACCATGATTGGAACGCTTAATTATGTCTAGTTTTACACTAACACCATTACACGCATTTTTAGACTTTTCCGATACTTTAGAACTCAACTTGTTAACAGATGCACAAAATAAATCGACATAAAGCACAGATGCTCACAGGCAAGTGTTTAAGCAATGCTAGCTAGAATGCAGTTTCAGGGGAGGAGCTTGGCTGCTCAGCACACGCTGCCTTTTTGGTAACAGTGAAAACACCTTCTGTTAGCGAAAACTGTTAACTGACGTAGGCCTTTCGTAACAATGAGTTGATGTAAAACAAACATTCGAAAAATGGGGGACACCTGTATTTGCCATAGCTTTTCTCAAACCCAAATATTGTTCCAGCCTTCCTCTATATAGGCATAAATTGCTTCATTATTTAACACTCTGTGCTTTATAATGAAAGGAAAGCCATTAATAAAGCAAATGATAAAGCTAGATGTGACACATGCAAATCTTAATCCAATCCCCTTTGAAGAGCAAACACGAGGAAATCTGCAGATGCTAGAAATTCAAACACACTCAAAATGCTGGTGGAACACAGCAGACCAGGCAGCATCTATAAGGAGAAGCACTGTCGATGTTTCAGCCCAAGACCCTTCGTCAGGACACTGTCGACATTTCGGGCTGAGACGTCGACAGTGCTTCTCCTTATAGATGCTGCCCGGCCTGCTGTGTTCCACCAGCATTTTGTGTGTGTTGTTCCGATCCCCTTTGAGCAGGTTTCCTTAGTGCCCTTCTTGGTTGAATATTACGTTTATTTCAAAGGCAGTCTCTTTGATCTTACTACTGGAATTTGGATCAATGTATATAATGAGGTCTGCAGTTGTTGTCTTCAGAGAACTAAACAAGAACTTCATCAAGCCAGTTATTGGCAAATGATCACCAGTTGGCAAAGCTGTTGACAATTTCTTTCAAAAATCTTGCTATTAATTGGTAGTTAGATCATGGCTTTACAGTGAGACAAGTCGGGTTAGCTGGTTTTTGTTTGCTGGACCCGAGCAATATTCCATTTTGTTGTTCAGATGTTAGTTTTGTAGCAAGTATTTAAATTACTAAACCAGGTAAAGACAGTATTCTGTGTGAATGACACAAAGCCTGTCTTCTCAAAACCTTTCCATCATCTGAAGGAAAAAATTCAGAGTCTCGACTTGCCTTGAATAGTTTTACCAACCAAGTGTTGGTTCTCTGTTTCTTGGTGTTACATGGAGTGATCACATTGCAAGAACACTACATCTGTTTTGATGGGGACCTCACAGAAAGCCAGGGAGGATCATTCACTCATTATTTCTAGCTGAAGATGGCCAAATATATAATTTACTTTGTTGTTTTTCACTATTTAGCACAGCCCTAACCTGACACAGAAATAAGTGAACAGTTACCCCCTGTCCATATATTTTGTATCTTTGTTTCACTCATTGTTTCCAAAAAGCTTTGTGCAACATGGTGATGCACTGATTCATAGGCCAAGGAAGGCCAGTATAAAGTAATTAGTGCAAAAATTCTTTTTAGCATATTTGATCTATTGCTCAGAAAATTCATGAACTCTGGAGATGAACTTTAAGAATCCTTGCAGCCATTCCAGCCCCCAAATCTCTTCACCAGCAATTTAAAACAAAGCTGTACTGTGTTGGCGTATTAATTTTTTATATGTCCTCAAATGTTGATTGAAGAGTGTAGGGCACACCTTACTGAGAGCAGTTCATCCATCTGTATTGTGCTTGGTTTGTTTCCTGGTTCAACAGTGCCTCAGTAGTGAAATATCTCATTCCTGTTTTCAGATTCCTATTTTGCCCTACCCCTTCTTTATCCTGTAATATCCTCAGTACCAAAACTTGCCAATTTCTTCATCTCTGTCCTCATATGGTTCCCCAAACTTAATTGCTTTAGTTGCATGGCCTCAGGAATTTCTTTCCTGAATCCTCAGCTCTCCACCTTTTGTTATGGGTGCTTAATACCAGCCTTTAACCAAGTTTCTGGCAATCAGTCTTATTATTATCAGTGCTAAAAAGAATGAAGGAACCATCCCCTCAAATTACTGTTAATTTCTTTCCCATGCATTTGTCACTGAGACATGATCATCCACAGTAGGCCTACTTTGAATGCAGCTAAATTGATTAAGCCAGCATCAGTATAAGCCTCCAAATTTAATTTGGAATACGAACAGACAACACATAATTGCAAATAATCAATTAACTCTGACTTGATTGAAACTAAGACTATTAGACATAGGAACAGAATTAGGCCATTTGGTCCATTAAATCTACTCCAGCATTAGATCATGGCTGATTTCTAATTCCTCTCAACCCTATTCTCCTACCTTGTTCCCGTAACCTTTGATGCCCTTACTAATCAAGAACCTATCAAGCACCACTTTAAATATACCCGATGCCTTCACCACTACAGCTGTCTGTGGCAATGAATTACACAGATTCACCGCTCTCTAGCTATAGAAATTCCTCCCCATTTCAAAATTCAAAGTTCGAAGTGCAACTGTTATCAAAGCACTGTATGTATACTATATGCAAACTTAAGATTCGTCTTCTTAAAGGCAGCAACAAAAGAAAGAAACACTATGCTTCCCACCCTTCCACTTATCTTTGTACCAGCACAAACTTGGCCACAATGCCACCCATCTTGTCATCCAAAATGTTAACATATAACATGAAAAGAAGCAGTCCCAACAAAAAGTCTCCGTGGAAGACACCGTGAGTATGCCAGACATGCAAGTGTCGGGAGGCGGAAGTAAGTGTAGGTGCTATTACAAAGGAGAAGGTGCGTGGGGAGCTGAAAAGCCTGAAGGTAGATTTGTCACCTGAACCAGATGGTTCCCACCCTAGGGTTCTGAAAGATAAAGCTGAAGAGATTGTAGAAGCATTAGTAGTGATCTTTCAAGAATCACTGGATTCTGGAATGGTTCTGGAGGAATGGAGAATTGCAAATGTCACTCCACTTTTTAAGAGGCAAAAAAAAATTATTATAAGCCAGTTAGCTTAACTTCAGTGGTGGGGAAGATATTGGAAGTTTTCAATGAGATCCAGCCTCAACCTTCTAAATTCCAATGAGTACAGACCCAGAGCCATCAAATGTTCCTTGTATGATAACCCCATTCATTCCTGGAATCATTCTTGTGAACCTCCTCTGAACCTCTCCAATGACAGCAAATCTTTTATTAGATGAGCCAAACTGGTCACAATACTCAAGGTGAGGCATCACCAGTACCTTATAGAGCCTGAGCATCACATCCTTGCTCTTGTATTCTAGACCTCTTGAAATGAATGCTAATATTGTATTTGCCTTCCTCACCACCGATTCAACCTGCAAGTTAATCTTTAGGGTGCTCTGCACCAGGACTCCCAAGTTGCTTTGCATCTCAGATTTTTTGATTTTCTCCCAGTTCAGAAAAGAGTCTGCACATTTATTTCTACCACGAAAATGCATGACCATGCATTTTCCAACATTGTATTTCATTTGCCACTTTCTTGCCCATTCTCCTATTCTGTCTAAGTCCCTCTGCAGCTTATCTGTTTCCTCAACACTACCTGCCCCTCTACCAATCTTTGTATCATATGCGAACTTGGCAACAAAGCCATCTATTCCATCATCTAAACAATTGACTTACAGCATAAAAAGAAGTGGTCCCAATACCGACCCCTGCGGAACACCACTAGTTACTGGCAGCTAACCAGAAAACAAGATCCCTTTATTCCCATTCACTGCCCCCTACCAATCAACCAATGCTCTAACCATGCCTGTAACTTTCCTGCAATACCATGGGCGCTTAACTTGGTAAACAGCCTGATGTATGGCACCTTGTCAAAAGTCTTCTGAAAGTCCAAAACTACAACATCCACTGCATCCCCTTTATCTATCCTACTTTGTAATCTCCTCAAAGAATTCCAGCGGGTTCGCCAGGCAAAATTTTCCCTTAGGGAAACCATGTTGACTTTGTCCTACCTTGTCCTCTGTCACCAAGTACTCCACAACCTCATCCTTAACAATTGACTCCAACATCTTCCCAACCACTGAGGTCAGGTTAACCGGTCTATAATTTCTTTTCTGCTGCCTTCCTCCTTTCTTAAATAGTAGAGTGCATTTGCAGTTTTCCAGTCCTCATGATGAACTGACACCATGCCAGAGTCCAATGATTTTTGAAAGATCATTACTAATGCCTCCACAATTTTCAGAACCCCAGGGTGCAGTTCATCTGATCCGGGTGACTTATGTACCCTTAGGTCTTTCAGCTTTTTGAGCACCTTCTCCCTTGTAATATTAACTGAACTCATTTCTCTTCCTTCACACTCTTGAACATCTGGCACACTATTAGTGTCTTCCACAATGAAAACAGATGCAAAATACTCATTTAGTTCATCTGGCATCTCCATATACCCATTATTATTTCTCCAGCCTCATTTTCCGGCAGCCCTATATCCACTCTCATATCTCTTTTTATTTTTTACATACTTGAAAAAGCTTTTACTATCCACCTCCCTCCTCATGATCCTTTCAGTTGCTTCCTGTAGGTTTTTAAAAGCTTTCCTATCCTCTATCTTCCTGCTATTTTTGCTTTGTTGTATGCCCTATCTTTTCTTTTACATTAGCTTTGACTTCCCTTGTCAGCCAGGGTTGTACTATTTTGCCATTTTGAATATTTCTTTGTTTTTGGAATACATCTATCCTACACCTTCCTTATTTTTCCCAGAAGCTGACGAACTTTGGCCAACTCCTCTCTCATACCACTGTAATTTCCTTTTAAGGATGATGTTTCAAGGTGCTTGGAGGTACATAATAAAATAGGAGAAAGTCGGCATGACTTCCTTAGGGGGTAATCTTGCCCAACAAATCTGTTAGAGTTCTTTGAGGAAATAACAGGATAGACAAAGGAGAGTCAGTGTTTACTTACATATTTGAGAAGGCCTTTGACAAGGTGCCACACACGAGGCTGCTTAACAAGGTAGTAGCCCATGGTATTACAGTAAAGATACCAAAATGAATAGAAGATTGGCTGACTGGCAAGAGGCAAAGAGTGGGAATAAAGGAGACCCTTTCTGGTTGGCTGCCACTGACTACTGGTGTCCTGCAGGGGTCAGTGTTGGCACCACTTCTTTTCATGTTATACATAAATGATTTGGATGACGGAATTGAAGCTTTGTGGCCAAGTTTGCAGATGAGATGAAGGTAGGTGAAGGGGCAGACAGTGCTGAGGAAGCAGAGAGCCTGCACAAGTACTTAGACAGATTAGGAGAACAGGCAAAAAAGTGGGTGATGTAATATAGTGCTGAGGAGTGTATTGTTATGTTAGAAGGAATAAAGGCCTTCTGCATAGGGGAAACAAATCAGAAATTAGAGCTGCAGAGGGACCTGTGAGTGCTATTGCTGGATTCCCTGAAGGTTAACTTGCAATTTGAGTTGGTGGTAAGGAAGGCAAATGCAATGTTAGCATTCATTTTAAGAGGATTAGAATATAAGAGCAAGGATGTGATGTTGAGGCTTTAAAGGGTATTGGTCAGACTGTACTTGGAGTATGTGAGCATTTTTAGTCCCCTTATCTAAAAACGATGTGCTGGAAATGCAAAGGAGGTTCACGAGAGTGATTCCAAGAATTAAACATAGGAGTGTTTAATAGCTCATGGCCTGTATTCACTGGAGTTTGGAAGAATGAAGGGGATCTCAGTGAAACGTAATGAATATTGAAAGGCCTAGATAGAGTGAATGTGAAGAGAAAGTTTCTTGAAGTAGGGGAGTCTAGAACCAGTGGGCACAGCCTCAGAATAGAAGGTTGTCCCTTTAGAACAGAAATTAGGATGAATTTCTTTGGCCAGAAGGTAGTGAATCTGTGGAATTCATTGCAACAGACAGCTTTATAGGTCAATTCATCAGTAAATTTAAGCAGAGGTTGATTAATAAAGGTGTCAAAGGTTTTGGGCAGAAGGCAGAAAAATGGGGTTATGAGGGATAATAAATCAGCTGTGTTGCAATGATACAGCAGACTAGATGGGCCGAACAGCCTGATTCTGCTCCTATGTCTTACAGTCTTCGTGGAACATTACTGGTTACCAGCAACCAACCAACCAGAAAAGGCCCCGTTTATTCCCACCCTTTGTCTCCTGGTAGTCAGCCAATCTTCTGTCCAAGCTAATGTCTTACCTGACTACCAGGAGATTAGCAACATCATGTACGTATCTTGTCAAAGACATTCCTTAGTAATAGAGACTGTACTCACTTCTGCCTGCTTAGGATATGTAGCAGTTTGGTACACTAATTGGTCTCATGAGTTTCATTTAATTCTTAGCAGAATTCATTGCTTTTCTGAATCACTATAAGAACAAAAGCCTGTACTCTTTTACAAGCCAACACCAGGGAAGAGTATCCACTTGACTGGAAGGACAGGGTTTTATTTCTGTAACTTGGTTGTAAAATAATTCTTGTGTATATATGAACAAAATTGCAAGAAAATAGTCATTTCTAAATATTATTTTATATCATTCACCAATTGTGTTAACTTTCAGGGATGTAATTCTTGATAATTGGAGACTGGGTTAGAGGAACAGCTCTGACTGGTCATTGTAAACAAGTTTAGGAAGGAAAAAGTCTGAAATCTAATGAATGATTTCTTATTACAGAATTGTTCAGTAAACAAATTGCTGGACTCCATGTGCAATGCAAGCTTTGGATCTGCTTTGGGATCCTATACTAGGTTGAGAGTTTTTGCAAGATCCCCAAACCCAATCATTGAATGGAGATTTTACAACTGTAAGGTAGAAAAGCGAGAATATACATTAAAATGTTAATTATTTGTATTTATATAAATGTTTTTAGTTTTACATTTATTTTTGGTAATTTTATTTCAAATAGGTTGTGAATTCTACTGAATGTTAGGGACATTCAAATACATTCCAAGATCTGATACAGCATTAACCTCATCTGATGTCCTGGCCTCCACTGTCAATGATTTTATTATTCCAAAAAAATTATCGAACCATCATCATGTTGGTGCCTGGTTTATTATATAATCAGTGGCCACTTTATTAGGCATATCTGTACACCTGTTCATTAATGCAAATATCTAATCAGCCAATCATGTGACAGCATCTTAATGCATAAGAGCATGCAGACTTGCTCAAGAGGTTCTGTTGTTAGAACATCAGAAATTTTAAAGAGATTGGGTCGGGAATGTTATTGCTGCTTCATTCAATTCAAAGACGAGGGGAATTAAAATTTTGGATAATAAAACCTTACTAATTAAAATGCAAAATGTAATAATTGATTCTGCAGGGAGATATGTGATTATACATTGTCAACTTTTTTTTTGGAGTTATGGACTCTTATGAATATTTGTGCACCAAATGAAAATGATACAAAATTTATACAAGAAACTTTTTTGAATTTGGCCGATACACATGATAAAATATTAATCGGTGAAGATTTTAACTTTTGTCTAGATCTAGTTTTACATAGATCAACTAAGGCTATTACAAAATCAAAAGTAGTAAAACTAACTTTAGAAAGAGATTATTCATTTTATTCAAATAGACATAAGACTTATTCAAGAATATATTTTTTTCTATTATCAGCGAATATTCAGGATAGAGTGAAAAGTATGGAATACAAAGCGAGAATACTGTCAGATCATTCCCCTTTGATAATGACAATGATAATGATGGATAAGGAAGAATTGATTTACAGATGGAGATTTAATTCAATATTATTAAGATGACAAGATTTTATGGAAAAACAGATTCCCTTTTTTTTAGATACAAATTCACATTCAGTTGATGATAAATTTGTATTATGGGAAGCGATGAAAGCATATTTGAGGGGCCAGATAATAAGTTATACCTCTAAAATTAAGAAAGAATATATGGTAGAAATGGATCAATTGGAAAAAGAGATTGTAAAATTAGAAAAAGAATCTCAAAGATATATGACAGAAGAAAAACGAAGATAACTTGTTAATAAGAAGTTACAATATAACACACTCCAGACATACCGAACAGAAAAAGCAATTATGAGAACTAAGCAGAGATATTATGAATTAGGTGAAAGATCACACAAGATTCTTGCTTGGCAGTTGAAAACAGAGCAGGCTTCCAAACTGATAAACGCAATTAGAACAAGTGCAAATAAAATTACTCATAAACCTTTAGAAATCAATGAAACCTTTAAAAAATTTTATTCCGAATTATATCAATCTGAATCACAAAATGATGTTGATGAGATAGTAAGATTTCTATCACAAATAACTCTTCCAAAATTGAATTCGGAAGAACAGAAGGGAATAGATATGCCCTTTACATTAAAAGAGGTCGAAGAAGCCCTAGGATCACTTCAGAATAATAAATCTTCAGGAGAGGATGGTTTTCCACCTGAATTTTATAAAAAGTTTAAAGATTTATTAATCCCTCCTTTTATGGAGTTTGTATATCAAGCAGAAAGAATACATAAACTTACAGAATCTTTTTCGACAGCGATTCTAACAGTATTGCCAAAAAAAGATAGAGATCCTTTAAAACCAACATCATATAGGCCTATTTCTTTATAGGACTATAAAATAATAGCAAAAAATTTATCTAATAGATTATCTAAATATTTACCAAAATTAATACATATGGATCAAACAGGATTTATTAAAAATAGACAATCGGCAGATAATGTAACTCAGTTACTTAGTATAATTCACTTGGCCCAAAAGAGGGATGAAATGAGTGTGGCAGTTGCTTTGGATGCAGAAAAAGAATTTGATAGATTGGAATGGGATTTTTTATTTAAAGTATTGGAAAAATATGGATTAGGAGAATTTTTTATAAACTGGATTAAAACCTTAAATACTAGTCCTAAAGCTAAAGTAGTGACAAATGGCCAAATTTCAGCACCATTTCAATTAACAAGGTCAACTAGACAAGGTTGCCCATTATCACCTGCTCTATTTGTACTAGCGATAGAACCTTTAGCTGAATTAATTAGAACTGATTCAGATATTATGGGTTTTAAAGTTAATCGGGAGGAATATAAGATTAATCTATTTGCTGATGATGTTCTGATTTATTTAACAAACCCATTACATTCGTTGCGTAAATTATCTTTTAGATTGGAAGAATGTGGGAAAATATCAGGGTATAAAATAAATTGGGATAAAAGTGAAATTTTACCCCTTACTAAAGGAGATTACAGTCAATGTCGACTAGTAACTCAATTTAGATGGCCGATAAATGGTATAAAATATTTAGGTATAAGTGTTGATAATGATATAAAGAATTTATATAAATTAAATTATTTGCCATTATTGAAAAAATTTCAAGAAGATCTTGATAAATGAATGATGTTACCAGTAACATTAGTAGGTAGAGTCAATGCTGTAAAAATGAGTATATTTCCTAGATTACAGTATTTATTCCAAACATTACCAATACAACTACCGCAGAAAATTTTTCAAGAGTTGAATAAAGGTATGAGGAATTTTCTTTGGGAAAGTAAGATGTCAAGAATATCATTGGAAAAATTGACATGTAAATTTGACCTAGGAGGGTTACAACTCCCAAATTTTAAGAATTATTATAAAGCAAATCAACAGATTTATTATGTCTTTTTTTGATCAAGATAAACCAGCATGGATTAGAATAGAGTTAGATAAGATAGGAGAAAATATACCAGAAGATTTTTTATATAAATGGGAATCTAAATGGATACGGGAAAAGAAAGAATCCCTTATATTAAAACATTTAATTGATTTATGGAATAAGATAAATGTTGATGATGAGATAAAGAAATCTTTATTATCAAAGAGACCTTTAATTCAAAATAGACTTATTCCTTTTACAATGGATAACCAACTTTTATATAACTGGTTTCAAAAAGGGATTAGATATATAGGAGATTGTTTTGAAGGAGGTATATTGATGTCATTTGATCAATTAAAGAATAAATATAAAATATCAAATAACACTCTTTTCTGTTATTTTCAATTAAAGAGCTATTTAAGGGATAAACTGGGTCATACAATGTTAATGCCAAAACCTAATGAAATAGAAACTTTAATTCAAAAAGGAAAAATTAAAAAATCTACGTCTTGTATGTATAATTTGATTCAAAAACAGACAATTAAACCAGGAATCCATAAGTCAAGACAAAAATGGGAAACTGATTTGAATATTAAAATTGATGAAACAAATTGGTCAAGACTATGTCTTGACAGTATGACAAATACAATAAATGTCCGACTTAGATTAGTACAATATAATTTTTTACATCAACTATATATTACACCACAAAAAATAAATAGATTAAATCCAAATTTATCTGATCAATGTTTTCGATGTAATCAAGATATTGGTACTTTTTTACATTCTACTTGGCCCTGTGCCAAAATTCAACCTTTTTGGATAAATTTAAGAGTTTTATTGGAACAAATTATTGGAATACAACTTCCACATAACCCAATATTATTTTTATTAGGTGATATTGAAGAGGTAAACCAAAACTCAAATTGAACAAATATCAGAAAGAATTTATAAAAATTGCTGTGACAGTAGCCAAAAAGACTATTGTAGTTACTTAGAAGTCAGATTCATACTTAACTATGGACCATTGGAATAATGAAATTTTTAGCTGCATTCCACTTGAAAAATTACTTATAATTTAAGAAATAAATATGACATATTTCTGAAAATTTGACGCCCTTATTTACAAAAGATAGGATTCAATATATAGGTGCTCCGAAGATAAAGTTATTAGTCATTTGGGGAAAATAAATATATATATTAAAGTTATTTTGAATTCCATGGAGCACGTGGGGATATTCCGATATCCAGTCAGTCAGTCAGTCAGTCTCTGTCTGTCTGTCTGTCTTTCTTTCTTTCTTTCTTTCTTTCTTTCTTTCTTTCTTTCTTTTCCTCTTTTTAGATAGGGATGTTAAGGAGGGGAGGGTTAAGGGGAGGGGGAGGGCTGAGATATATAAATAAATATATATATATAAATAATTATTTCGCTATTCTATTTCATGTAATTATCTTAAAAAATTGAATAAAAATTTAGATATAAAAAAAAGAGGTTCTGTTGTTGTTCAGAGCAAACATCAGAATGGGGGAAGAAATGTGATCTAAGTGACTTTGACTGTGGTGCCAGACAAGGTGGTTTGAGTTTCTCAGAAACTGCTGGACTCTTAGGATTTTTGTACACAGCAGTCCTAGTTTTCAGAAGATAGTGTGAAAACCAAAAATAGGTAAGCATCAGTTGTGTGGCCATTGTTAATGCAAGTTCAAAGGAGAATAGGCAGACTGGTTCAAACTGACAGGAAGGTCACTGTGCCTCAAATAGTTATGTGTTACAAGAGTGGTGTGCAGAAGAACATATCTGAACACACGACACATCTTGTCCATGAATTAGATGGGCTACAGAAAACCATGAACATACACTCAGTGACCACTTTAGTAAGTACAATAGGTACCTAATGAAATAGACTCTGAGTGTATATTGGTACAGAAATTGCAATTTACATTTTAGACATTGTGATCATTCTTCCTGGTTTCTGAATTTCTTTCAGAAAGAAGGGTTTACCCTGTATTGTTTGGTCTCCTTCTCAATTGATTGCATTAAGCCAAGTTCTGCTGATTTGCTCCTACAGCTGCTGAACCCTGAAGATGAACTAACACCTGGAAAAATTCGGGACAGCAATCGTTCAACTCTGCTGGCAACAATTCAGGAGCATGGATACCCAACCATCAACCTGGGAATAGTGGGAGATAAGTAAGTACTGTTGTTATAGTGGATGTTTCTTGATTACATTTTATTTGTCAGTTGCACATCTTTGCAAGCAATATTCCAGATTTCAACACCAAACAATAAATATGTCAGCTTTTCCTCACCTTTGAAAAATTTGAACAGTTACACATTTGAGAATTTTAACATAAATTAGTGTCATTTCCCTGTGCGAAAAATGTTTGCCCCTCTAGTAAATTTATTCATGTCCTGTATATTCATTCCTGTCTCAGTATCTGGTTCATAGTTATGCAGATTAAAGTTCAGCAGTGCAGAGTAAGAGTTTGAGAAGGATTCTCCATATCTGATGTACGTAGATGGTTTACAGCATCCATGGTATTGTATGCGTTGAAGAGAATGAATGCATTTGTTTTGTACAGGGTGCCAGTCATTCATAAGGCCTGGATGGTGTTAAGCTTTTTTAGCATTGTTGGGCCTGCACTTACTCAGGCTAGTGAAAAGTACACTATCACATGGAGGTTTACACTATCACAAACTATTTATAAACTTATATTTTGACTTTATTGTATGAATTGACAAGGGGAATTTTCATTGATTAAACTTGTTCCTAAGGTGTATTATATATCAATGACCAACCTTTCATGCTGATAGTCTTCATTTCAACTCTTAAAATGAGCTAGTCAGTGATTAAGATAGAGAGTTAGCTTTTTTTTGAATGAGTTTGGAAGTTGTCAGGATGATCTGTAGAGTAATATTGGTGACTCTCAGAAACAATACATTTATTGGGTTTATATCCCCGTTAAATTTGTAAACAGTGAGCATCATGATAATACATTATATCTTCATTGTATTGATAACCATGATTATCAACATGTCCTGAACAGAAAATGCACAGCAGATTCTTTCATAACTTGGAAATAATGCTTCATCTGTGCACTATGTCCACTTGAAAGTTGTGCATTGGTGTGCTTATGCACAAGTTAGGACCACATTAAATTTGCTACCTAAGCATAGTGCTGTATGATATTTTTATAACGTGCTCTGCTCTGCTTTTACTTTCTACTATATTCTCTAGCTACATAGTTTGACATTCTTGTATCTGTCAATTTTTGCTTTGATTTAGTTTGAAATGTTCCATGTTGAATTAACTAAGGATCTTCTTTGCCTACAAACAAATAGTAATAATAAAGTATTGCTCCATTCACTATGGAATCTGTTGCAGAAATTTTAATTTTTGAATATTCTTGCCACTTTTTTAAGGTAAATCTGAGGTTTCTAACGTGTTACTTTAAATTGAATGGAATTGAAACTAAAAGGTCTGTATTTGCCATTGTCCATTTTGTCACCCATTTTATCAATGGGCTTCATAATAGGATTTGTAACTATCTGCTGATGCATCTTTATTAATTCCCTCACATATATGAATACAAACAGTAAACTTTGGATTGTGCTTTTTATGGAGGGGGAAAAATCACTCACACAAATCACAAATCAAAGGACCATCATCTGAGTAGACATAGAGTGGTGATCTTAAGGCTTTACCTCTTCGAGGCTTCAGCAAAGAGAGGCTTCACTCAGAGAAAGCAAAGAAAAGAAAAGCTCAAGTTTTTTCCTTTTCTTCTTTATATCTGCTCAGCTAAGTAGAAATGACAAGCAGAATAGTGCAATGCTCTTGTTGCAGGATGTGGAAAAACAAGAAGACTTCCAGTATCCCTGACCATTACAATTACGAGAAGTGTATCCAGCTGCAACTTCTAATAAACTGTGTTAAGGAGTTGGAGCTGGAAAGGTTAATTTGTAGGCTGAGCCTATGGTGAGGAAGGCAAATGTAATGTTAGCATTCATTTCAAGAGCAATATAAAATCAAGGATGTAATGTTGAAACTTTATAAAGCACTGGTGAGACATCATTTGGAGTATTGCAAGCAGGTTTGGGTCCCTTATCTTAGAAAGGATGTGCTGAAACTGGAGAAAGTTCAAAGGAGGTTCACAAAAACGATTGAATGGGCTTGTCATATGAAGAGCGTCAGATGGCTCCACTAAATCTAGTATTCACTAGAATTCAGAAGAATGAGGGGTGACTCATTGAAACCTATTGAATTTTGAAAGGCCTTGATAGGGTAGATATGGAGAGGATGTTTCCTGTGGTGAGAGAGTCTAAGACCAAAGGATGCAGCCTCAGAATAGAGGGACATCCTTTTCGAATGGAGATGAGGAGAAAATCTTTTAGCCAGATGGTGGTGAATCAGTGGAATTCTTGCCACAAGCCAACTCTTTATGTATATTTAAGGCAGAAGTTGATAGGTTCTTGATTGGTCAGTACAGGAGGATGGCAGGAGATTGGGGTTGAAAGGAAAATTGGATCAGCCATGATGAAATGGCAGACAGACTCAATGGGCCAAATGGCCTAATTCTGCCCCTATAGCTTATGGTCTTATTTCTGAGTCAAACAAAAGTGCATTGATTGGATTCATTACTCTTCTGCAGGAGCAGAGGGTCCAATCAACTTAAAGATGTGCTTCTTGATTCTGCACTGCTTGATATAGTTGTGCATACATGTTTGGAAGAGGAAATATAACAAACTAATCAAACCAAACAATTCATCATCTCTTAATGAATCAAAAGCAAGACTCTATATAAACAGCCACATGACTTTCCCTATGTCTCTAACATGCCCTTTGGAAACACCTGTGTTTAGTCTATATCCAAGCCAATCCCATGATTCAATAAAAACACAAAATGCTGGCAGAACTCAGCAGGCCAGACAGCATCTATGGGAGGAGGTAGTGACGACGTTTTGGCCCGAAACTTCATCACTACCTCCTCCCATAGATGCTGTCTGGCCTGCTGAGTTCTGCCAGCATTTTGTGTTTTTATTTATTTCCAGCATCTGCAGATTTACTTGCGTTGCCCGTGATTCAATACTTGATTCTTAACTACCATTCCATTTATAATAATGGTAGAACTGCTGTCTCATAGCTCCAGTGACTCAGTTTCAGGCCTGACCACTGTCGTTGTTCTCCCAATGACTGTGTGGGTTTTCTCCAGTTTCTTCCTTCAATCTAAAATTGTGAGGGTTGAGAGATCAATTGTATATTGTCCCTAGTGAAGAGATAAGCCGTAGAATCTGTGGGTAGTTGTTGGGAACGAGAGCAAAATAAAATGGGTTATAGTAAGATTTTTGTAAAATTCTGTTTGATTGTCTGTGCAGACTTACTGGAGTGAAGGACCTGCATCCATGCAGTATCTCACAGACCTGTCATATTTAACCAGCTCTGGTTACCATCTGTTTATGGATTCCTGAGCATTTCTGCAGAGATTGATTATTTTGAGCTGAAGTCCTCGAAAGCTAGGTGTCTTCAGAAAGAGTTCACATTCATTTAGGTGTCTATATCCTGGAAAAAGATGCATGAATTCAAAGCCAGTTTATTCTGAAAAAAATATATAACATATACAATTGACTTAAAGAATGTCAATCAGTTCTACATCTGTCCCTGCTTGTGTGTCCAGGCCCCTTGCTGCTAATGAATAGTGTAAAATCTTCCTACAAAGAATACTGTGTTGCAGTGAACTACAGTGAAGAATGGTGACCTGCTGGGTAACATTCCAATGGTCTGTTTATTCTTCATTCGTACTGCCTTCTAATTCAGCCAAACAAATCAAACTTAATGTTTGTCGGTCAGAAATAAACTTCTATTATTTTTTGCAGCACACACAAAATGCTGGAGGAACGCAGGTCAGGCATCATCTATGGAAAAAAGTATAGTCGACGTTCCAGTATTTTGTGCTTGTTGCTGGGATTTGATCTTCTGCAGATTTTTCCTTGTTTGTAATTTTTTTTTAGCGTAGAAGGTTGAGGGGGGATTTGATCGAGGTATTTAAATTTTTGAGAGGGATAGATAGAGTTGACGTGAATAGGCTGTTTCCATTGAGAGTAGGGGAGATTCAAACAAGAGGACATGATTTGAGAGTTAGGGGGCAGAAGTTTAAGGGAAACACAAGGGGGTATTTCTTTACTCAGAGAGTGATAGCTGTGTGGAATGAGCTTCCTGTAGAAGTAGTAGAGGCCAGTTCAGTTGTGTCATTTAAGGTAAAATTGGATAGGTATATGGAAAGGAAAGGAGTGGAGGGTTATGGGCTGAGTGCGGGTAGGTGGGACTAGGTGAGATTAAGAGTTCGGCACGGACTAGGAGGGCCGAGATGGCCTGTTTCCGTGCTGTGATTGTTATATGGTTATATGGTTATAAAGATATGCACACTATTTCCCCATGATCTGATCTTCCACTGTACTGATGGAGTCACAATAATTGCTACTTACATCACACAGACACAGAATTCTGGAATATGGAACCAGAGTATTTATTTTATTCTAGTAATTACAAAGGATTCCCTCCCAATAAGAAAGGAACAGAAATATATTTTCAAGTCAGAATAGCATGTGAATTGGAGAGGAGCGTGTTGGTGGTGTTCCAAGTCTTCGTGCTGCTCCTTCCTTGATGATAAACATGTGAGTTTTAGAAATGCTGGGCTTGTCACTAATTGGTGCATACATCAAAGTTGTCTTGGTCTTGGGTCTGTAGACTTAAGCTATTTCATTTGTTGAAGAGCTGTAAATGGAAATACACATTTGTACAAGCTTTAATAAGTATACCACATCTGACCTCAATGATGAAGCAAAACACAATCTGGACATTATTGAGTAGATTAATGCTCAATAATTGTGGATTATTGTGGAATCCAATAATTGTGGATGACGCATTGTATCACCTTGTCTTCAATCATCAGCCAAGTGATACAATGCGTCAATCGCAATCATTAATCTACTCAATTATGCCCAGATTGTGTTTTGCTGTGAACACTTTGTCCAGAACTCATTACTGATGAGATGATACTTATTAGATTTGTTCTCCTTTTTGTAGGAAGGGTATGCCAGGTCAGTATTCCACATGTCTGTGCAGATATTTCTGTACTAGAACAGCTTGGTCAGAGGTGTGCCAGTTCTGGAAAGCAGATCTGCAGTATCTCAACTGAGAGGCTGTCTGGTCCCATAACCTTTGCCATATCCAGTGGTTTTAATTGTTCCTTGATATCACATCCATGGTAGCATAGTGTACTTTGACACACTTCTGACAAACTTTGTGGCTATAATTCCTGGAAATACATCATCATATTTTTCAAATATTTCATTTAGCACATTTAAAAAATGTTCCTGCGATCTAAAGTTTGGATATAATTTCCTTTTGTTTTAAGTATATAAATTCAGTCTTTGTTGATGGTGCCAACACAAGAATTAATTGTGATCTTTATTTTTATTTACCTGTTCTTTCTGTTGTTGTGAATGGATTCCATTATGGCAGCCACATTGTTGATTGCATATGGTGGAAAAAGTCAATTTTTACAGGTATACTTATTGTAAAGTCTTGGGCTAGTCACAATGTGGCTAACAGTGATCTTTGTTTTTAAAGTATTTATAGGAGAGCAGCTTCCATTAACTAGATTTGAATAGATAAATATGTAAAAAAAGAAGTTAGTGCCTATCCTGTCCTGCTCCTCCAGAAATTGAGCAATAACTATGTTACTAATATTGCCACTTGAAACATAGAAAACAATGTCTATACTTGGTATGTACTCACTTGCCTCAACTGAAAATACCTTAAGGAACAATGTAATCGCTTAATATATTTCAATTACTGTTAAGAGGCATGGAATCCAGGGAAAGTTGGCTGCGTGGATTCAGAATTAGCTTGGCCACAGAAGACAGAGTGTGGTAGTAGATGGAGTGTGTTCTGCCTGGATCTCATGACCAGTGGTGTTCCACAGTGGACAGCTCTAGAACGCCTGCTCTTTGTGCTTCACAAAGTTCATGGATAACAAAGTAGAAGGGTGGGTTAGTAAGTTTGCAGATGACATGAAGGTTGGTGGTTTTGTGATAGTGTAGAAGGTTGTTGTAGGTGACAACAGGACATTGATAGAATTAAGAACAGGGCTGAAAAGTAGTAGATGGAGTCCAAGCCAGTAAAGTGTGAAGTGATACACTTTGGAAGGTCAAACTTAAAGGTAGAGTACAGGGTGAAAGGCAGGATTCACCATTATGAAAGAACAGAGAAACCTTGGCGTCCATATTCATAGGTTGCGATAGAGTTGTTAAGAAGGTGTATGGTGTCTTGGCCCTCATTATCTGGGGATAGAGTTCAAAAGCCATGAGGGTAAGGTTGCAGCTCGTTAAAAATCTCTGGTTAGACCACTTGGAATATTGTGTTCGGTTCTAGTCACATTATGGGAAGGATGTGGAAGCCTCAGAGAGGGTACAGAGGAGATTTACCAGGATGCTGTCCAGATTAGAGAGTATGTTTTATGAGGAAAGATTGAGTGAGCTAGGGATTTTCTCTTTGGAGCAAAGGAGTAACAAGAGGTGACTTGATAGAAGTATATAAGATGATAAAATGCTACACAGCCAGTGCCTTTTCCCCAGTTAGACATAGCCAATATGAGAGGTCATCATTTTTAGGTGATTGGAGGAAAGTATGGGGGGGATATCAGAGGAAAGTTTTTTTTTACACAGAGGGTGGTAGGTACATAGAATGTGCTGCCAGAGGTGGTGTTAGAGTAAGATACATCAGGGGCATTTATGAGACTCTTAGATAAGCACGTGGATGAAGATAATATGGACCGCTGTATGGAAGGGAAGCATTCCACTGGTCTTGGAGTAGGTTAAAAGACTGACACAACATCATGGGCCGAAGGGCCTTACTATGTTATACAATTCTACATTCTATGTTCTACTGCTAAATAAACAAGTTGTATTTAGTTATCAAAAATTGTCATTTTGCTTTTCCTTCATATACTTCTATCAATCTTTTACTTTTTTTGTATTTTGGTCTTTTTTCAGTACTAAATTTGACATTCAGTTCACAACTTTAATTAACGCCTTTTTATTCAGACTGTGTTCTTCAATCTGTTGGTTCAGGAAATATGCAGTTGTTTTCCCAGTTCTCACATGTCCTTGGCCATCAAAATGATAAATTGATTTAATATCAATTAGCAAATTCAAATTAAAAGATTTGAAACAGATGCCATTTTTCCAGAGTGAGATAAATTGCCAACTGGTCACTGCATTCTGACTAACTAGAATACTTCACCAGAACTCTGCATTTCGACTCAGGATAGCAATAATAACATTCACCAAACTCAGTGTCAGGTATGTTATATTTAAAATTGTCCCTTTAAATTGAGAGCTCTCTCAGCTATGATTTTCATTTTTCTAATCAAATGATTTAAAACAGTGGAAAGTTAAGAATAACAACATCTCAGCTGCAAAAATTTGACATTCAGCAAAGCAGTTAGATTTTATTTAGTTGAGCATTTCTACCAACTGCTAGTCTAATTTAGTGCAACAAGGGCTTTTGCGGTCTTATCTGAGTGCTAACAGGCTGCACAACATGAACTATTTCACAACCTCCTACAACATGCATGCAAACTATTAAAAATCCTAGAATTTTTCAGCACCTGATATACCATTCCCAGAAGCAATATCCAAAGCTACTGTCCATGACAGGCTTAGCTTCTTATCAAGTGATAATGTATACAGAAACCTTTTGTCCTATCATGCTAGAGAGATGATTGTACCATCAGTGTTAGACTAGCAGTTTATAATGAGCAATTTCTTTAAGTTACTGTTGGAAATCCATATAATTAACAAAAATATACAGCTAGTAGCCATGTATAACACGGAATACAAACTTATTTTATCAATTCATGTTATGCATTAACATTGAGGTATTTATTTTTAAGCACACAGTTGAAATAAACTGGGTATTTTGTCAAAAACTGAAAAAAGAAGCCCACTAATTTCAAATTTGGGTTTTAAACTATCCACAAGTCAAGAAATTATTTGAATTTAGAATGGAGCATTTGAAGCAGAGCCCATAATGTTTTCAATTTTCATACAAAAACATGTTAGATTCAAATGAATCCATAAAATAAATTATCAGATGAAATAAATATGACTTTTCTGTTTGTAAACTTGAGGGGCAGCAAGTAGTGAACTATTAAAGCAATACTATAACATAGTTTTCAGAGTCTGTCATTAATTTTTCAAAATCAGATTAACAAATCTAAACTTTATACATTTCTTCCAAGGCAATAATGGATTATAAAAATATGAATTTAAATGTTTGATGGTGGTTCATTGATTTAACTATTCAGAGAGCAGGAAAATTAGTGACTGTTGAAATTAAAATATTCTACGTGATCCTTTCATTAATAGTCCATATTAAAAATTGTACCATATGTTCTGTGCTTTCGATATTCTTCATTGTATCATTATTGGTGAGAGAAAATATTTAGATGTAGTTCATAATTATGTTTATTGAGGTCTATAATATAGCATATAAGTTCTACAAAGTTAAATTAGTAAATATTTAATTCAAGATCCATAGTTTGTTTCATTAGTGAAATAACCCTAGAAATTGAAATGTGTTTTTGAGTTCAGTTGCCAGCACACCACATTTTAATGTTTATTTGCCTCTGCTACAGTGAATAGATTTTATAATGGAAATGGCAGATTACCTGTGACACTGTTCATGTTGGGCTTTGTAAGATTGTGTATTTGATATTATGCACATTTTTAATAAAAGGATTTGAACAAAAAGAATTTGAGATTTATGAAAACATCTAGTAAAACTAAAAAAAATAGATCTGGTGTTTTCCCAGCATAAATGATGAATAAACTCTTCTTGAGCTTCCAGCTGGGTACAGGTATCAACTTTAACCAATGTTTTAATGACAACTCTGCCATCTTCATCTTGTCATCAATACCTGTACCTGGCTGGAAGTCCGAGAAGAGTTTATTCATCTAGTAAAATTAGTAGAATAGTCTTTACTATCTGGAAAATAGATTATCTTTTGCTTACCTGTGCAATTGATACTTAGATTTCCACTATTTACATTTTAATGCTCTCATCGTCTCCCTTTGCCTTACCTCCTTTATGTGAGTTTCTCTCCTAAAAATAGCAATGAATTTTTATAACAATCCCTCAAAAAGGGATTGAAATATATTAAGCCACTACATTGTTCTTTAAGCTGTTTTCAGTTAAGGGGGTGAGACATGTTTATTCTTGCTCTGAACTTTTAAAAAGTTTCTTATAAATTTTGAATTCTAAATGTTAAATTCTTTGCATGAGGGAAAAAAGAGTTAATGTGCTAAAATACACTTAGTTTTTGCAAACAAAATCATTTCCTTGGGTTGACGTGTTCCTGACTTCTTCACCTGCTCACTTTATTTCCAGTTCTACCAGTGGACACGTGCTCTGAGTCCATGGTCCAAGTTCAGACATGCAGAGCTGAGGGACTGCATATACTTTCTCTGTCCTTCCATCCTCAGCTTTAGGCCAGATGTGGCTGATATATGTCAAGTAAATCCCATCTATTTAAATGGAGTCCCCATTCTGGATGGAAAAAGATGAGTGAAGATGACTTTTTTCTTCGTTAACATTACTGTTTTTACTTAAGTTAGAAAAGTAGAATTTTTAATACATTTGTCATTGATTAATTTTCATCTACTAAGTAGATTCAATTCTTTTTAAATAATTTCATCTGTTTTAAGTTTTTCTTTCTATCAGAAGCATTTAGAAACAGTTGAACAGGCTTTTGATACCACAAGCTATCAAAAGACTATCAAAATTGTCTTAGAAGGATACTTGTAATCACGGCAGTGAGGGCTAGAATTTGAATAGTCCTTTGGGCCACAAACAATTAATCATGAGAAATTGTCAAGTCAGGCTTGATTCAAAGCAGCTAAACTAGGAATATTTCAAATATTTAATACTTCTGCGATATTTTAAATATTCACCATCTGATTCGAATCATGATTTTGATAAATAAATACAAATTTTGTTAGAGTGTTAAAAGGTATGCTTCCATTTCCATTGAGACTCCTCCCTGATGAATCAAACTAGCTTAGAGATGGTGACTATTTGGAGCTTAGCTCTTCTTAGATTTCCACATATGTTTGGACAAGCCTGGCAGTCTAAAATGAGCTGGTGGTCAGTCCACTTCACCACCTGTTAATCCACTGGACAAGCTGTAGAATCCAACAGTAGAACACTAATGTGCTGGAGATCCTGCTTTTCAGCACAATAATTCAATTGCATAATGTTGAACTCTGTAAAATACTAATAGAGTAATGAGTTATTCCATTTTCTTTTGATGTTTTTGATTATTTGTTAATATATCAAGGTGTTTATAATTTATTTATTTTAACTCCTTAAAATTCAGTTTTAACTCATTTATTTGAATTTTTTAAAAACAGTTCCAAAGCCTTTGACATAGGTGACTAGAGAGAACATTCTGGGAGCAGAACAGATTGTAAGAGAATATAATCCATACCTCAGAACTGGAAGTTTTTGTTACCCAAAGAAGCTAAAAATGTCTATTACTTACTTTCTTTCCTTTTCAATCTTTTTTATTGAGTTTCGAGTTGATAAACATAACAATAATAATGATACAAAGAGATGGG
Organism: Hypanus sabinus; assembly: GCF_030144855.1. Taxonomy (NCBI): domain Eukaryota; kingdom Metazoa; phylum Chordata; class Chondrichthyes; order Myliobatiformes; family Dasyatidae; genus Hypanus; species Hypanus sabinus. The sequence continues at coordinate 133,711,904 of NC_082707.1, forward strand.
GATTATATTAATAACGGTTAACGTATACAGAAATGGTCTGTGAGTAACATGTGTAATCTAAGCCTCCCAATCTCTTAGTAACTAAACATGAAAAAGATTCAAAGAAAAAAGTTTTTTACAAAAGAAAAAAAAGTTCCCCTAAACTAAAAATAACAAAATAAAAACAGAACAAAACAAAAGCTGGGCTGCCATGTTTCTTCAGTTAAGATCATTATTTGTCATTAACTCCGCTCCTCTTTACACAAACAAAAAGTTATTGAGAAGGATTCAGAAAAGGTCAGCTTACATCATTTGAAAATGTTGAATAAATGGCCACCAAGTTTCTTCAAATTTAACCGAAGGGTCGATAGTACCACTCCTAATTTTTTCCAAGTTTAAACATGTTATAGTTTGAGAAAACCATTGAAATGTAGTAGGGGGATTAGAATCTTTCCATTTAAATAAAATGGATCTTCTGGCTATTAATGTAACAAATGCAATCAGACAGCAAGCTGAAGGGGATAATTGAATGGTTCAATTATTGACTGAAGGGGATAATTTCCATCACTGGTAATCCAAAAATTGCAGTAATAGGATGAGGTTGTAAATCAATACGCAAAACTACTGAAATAATATCAAAAATATATTTCCAAAAGAGGGCAAGACCAGAACATATTTGTCAAGGAAACTACCTCGGACTTGCTTCTGTCACAGACAGGATTTATATGGCAATAAAAATGGACTAACTTATCCTTGGACATATGGGCCCTATGAACCACTTTAAATTGTATTAAAGCGTGTCTAGCACACATTGAAGAAGTGTTAACTAGTTGGAGACTTTTCTCCCATTTCTCTATACGTAAAAGTACCTGAAGTTCTCTATCCCATTCATTCTTAATTTTAGCAGATGTACCTAGACGTATTTTCGTAATCAGATCATAAATAATTGCTATTAAACTCTTCTGATAGGGGTTTAAACCTAAATTTTTTTCTGTAATTTCAGTTTGATGTGATACTGGAAAAGTAGGTAAAATAATATTCAAAAAGTTCCTAATCTGTAAATATCTGAAAAAATGTAATCTAGGCAAATTATATTTATTGGACAACTGTTCAAAAGACATGAGACATGAATAAGTCACGAAAACATGTTATTCCCTTCGTTTTCCATAAAAGAAAAGCTTGATCAATTCTGGACATTTGGAAGATAAAACTAGATATAATAGGACTTGACAGGATAAATTTATTCAATCCAAAAAATTTACGAAATTGAAACCATATTCGTATTGTATGTTTAGTTATTGGATTAGTCATTTGTTTATTTGGTTTATTAAGTGCAAAGGGAAGAGAGGCCCCTAAAATAGAAGCCAATAAGAACCCCTGTACAGACTCATGCTCGAGGTTCACCCAGCATTGCCAAACTGCCATCCTTTTTTTGATTTTCTGTAAATATTTCTTACTTAACTTAGGATTTTTATTCTGCCATATATATGAAGAAATTTTAGAATCAATAATATCAAAAAGGATTTAGAAATGAAAATTGGTACCGCCTGAAATAGATACAGAAATTTAGGTAAAATAATCATCTTAATAGTATTAATTCTACCAATCAATGATGATGACGATGGGAACCATTTAGTAAGCAGTTGTTTAACATGATCAATTAAGGGTAAAAAGTTAATTTTAAATAGATCCTTATGCTTCTTAGTAATTTTAACACCCAAATAAGTAATTAGTAACCAGTATAAATGGTGATTGTCTGTAGATTGGAGCTTGCATATTTAATTGGAAAAGCTCAATCTCATTAAGATTCAATTTATAACCAGAAAAACTACTAAACTGAGCAAGTAGTGATATTATTGCAGGGATGGATTTCTCTGGGTTAGAGATATATAGTAACAGGTCATCTGCATATTGAGATATGCATCCCATTCCCTGTCTAGTACCTCAAAAAAGCCTGAAAAAGGGGGGTCTCTGATTATTGGTAATGATATAAAGGTGTATGATATATCAGTTTAATCCAAGATATAAACTTTGGGCTAAAATTAAATCTCTCAAGCATGTTAAATAAATATTCCCATTCAACTCTATCAAACGCCTTCTTGGCACCAAGTGAAATAACGCATTCTGGAGTTTTAGATGAAGTATATACAATATTCATTAACCTCCTAACATTAAAATATGAGTAACGATTTTTAATAAATCTTGTCTGGTCATCAGAGACAATTTATGGCAATACATTTTCCAATCTAATTGCCAATATTTTGGAAAGGATTTTGGAGTCCACATTCAACAAGGATATAGGTATATATGATGCACATTCAATGGGGTCTTTATCTTTTTTAGGAATTAAAGAAATAGACGCTTCATTAAAGGATTGTGGTAATTTACCTCCAAGTAAGGCATCTTTAAATATTCTACATAACCAAGGAGAAAGTAGATTTGAAATAGATTTTAAAAATTCTACTGTATACCCATCCAAACCAGGTGCTGTACCAGAATTCATCAAAGAAATTGCTTTCTTTATTTCTTCTTCTGTGATGGGTGCATCTAATGCTAAATGTTCATTAAGTGGTAATTTTGGAATATTCAATTTCCTTTAAAAATCATCCATTATGGTAGAATCATCAGGAAATTCTGATTGGTACAAAGAGGTGTAGAATTCTTGAAAAGGTTTATTAATTTCGTCATGGTCAACCATCAAACTACCATCCTGTTTACAAATTTTAATAATCTGATGTTTAGCCAAAGCAATTTTCTGTTGGTTGGCCAATAATTTACCCAATTTATCACCATGTATATACAATTGAATCTTAGTTTTAAATAATTGATTTTCAGTCGGGGATGTTAGTAACAAACTGTCTTGCATCTGAAGTTCAACACTCTTTTTATAAAGCTCCAGATTAGGAGCAGCAGAATATTTTTTATCAATTTCTTTAATCTTATCAACCAATGTACATATTTCATTATTAATTCATTTTATCAATCCAGCAGAATATGATATAATTTCACCACGGATGTATACTTTAAGAGATTCCCATAATATCCCACTGGAAATATTTTCTGTAAAGTTAATTGAAAAGAAAAAGGCAATCTGGTCTTTAATAAAATTAACAAAGTTTAAGTCCTGAAGTAGAGTAGAATTGAACTGCCATTGCCTAGCGCTAAAAGTTACATCAGTTAATTTGATTGATAGTTTCAAGGGTGCATGATCAGAAATGGCAATTACATCATACTCACAGTCAGAAACAGATGGAACTAATCGAGAGTCGATAAAAAAGTTATTAATTCTTGAATAATTATGATATACATGAGAAAAGAATGAAAATTCTTTATCGTTAGGATGTAAAAACCTCCAGATTTCTAAAATTCCAGAGTCAACTAAAAAGGAATTAATAAGAATAGTGGATTTGTTTGGAGGTACCTGATTGGATGTAGGCCTGTCCATTGAGGGATACAGGCAACATTTAAAATCTCCGCCCATTATCAACATATATTCATTTAAATTAGGAAGAGATGCAAATAGATGTTGAAAGAATTCAGGATAGTTGGCATTTGGTGCACAGATATTAACCATAACAACTTTTTGGTTATAAAATAAACCAGTAATTAATAGAAATCTACCATTTGGGTCTGAGATTGTTTCATAGTGAACAAATGAAATTGAGGAGTCTACAAAAATAGATACACCTTTCACCTTAGCCTGTGAATTAGAGTGAAATTGTTGACCTTTCCAAAACCTAAAAAATATTGATTATCCTCCTTCCTCACATGAGTTTCCTGGGCAAAATCTGAGCATTCAATCTATGAAAAACTTTAAAAATCTTCTTCCATTTAATCAGATGGTTCAAACTATTCGTATTCCATGAGACAAAGTTAGTAATATTATCCATTTTATTTGAATAATCCATATGGTATGTAAAGGGTTAACCTTCCTGGATAGGAAACTCATGAATCATCAAGAGGGAAAAAGGTTTAAAGGGGAACCGGAGGTTATGACAATTCAGACATATTTGTAGTTTCAGTACAGCCCAAATGAAAAAAAACTAAACCAAGGATAGCCCCACCCCCCTCTCCACCCACAAAAGCCCAAAAACTGGCCCATTGACAGCCGGAAAGCTAACTGGAAACTCCCTTACCACCAGTCTCTTGAAGGCAAATCTCCAAAATTGAAAAAAATTATGTAAAATACCACCCAGTCAAAACATTGAAAGAGGAATGCCATATTTGCAAAACATTTTGAAAAGCGAGATCTTGAAAAGTGAAACAGAATACAATCTTATTAATATCTCAGGGAAAAAAACAATCAATCACCAGATCAGAAAAAAACTTCAAACTTTAACAGTCCAAGTCTATAAACTGGTTATTAATTTATGAACTAAATGAATACAGACACGAAAAAAATTGAAAAAAATGCAAACTTCCATCCATACTCAAAACGTTGAGAAGGGAATGCTATAAACAACACCAAACAAGTGTTTAAAAAAAACATCAGCCATTTGCAAAACATTTTGAAAGGTGAGTTCTTGAAAAAATGAAACAGAATACAATCTTATTAATATTTCAGTGGAAAAAAACAGTCAATCACCAAATCAATTTCTTAATTATTTTCTATTTAAGCTAATAAAGTAACAAAGAAAAAACAAACTTAAACATAGATGCATAATAAACATCCATACTCCGAAACAGAATACGAGTGTTATCAAGGCAATGGCAAAAATCTTCAAACTTCAAAAGTCTAGATCTATGAACTGATTATTAACTTATAAAACAAATGAATACAAACAGTAAATTTATTTGACAGCTGAGATCGGGCGTTGATCCTCAAGGAATTTTTGAGCTTCTTCCACGGATTTAAACTATTTACGTGATTTGTCAGGCAGAACTACTCTTAAACAAGCTGGAAATAGCAGAGCTGGTTGAAACTTTTTTTGATAAAGCTCAGGCATCACCGGTTTAAAAAGCAATCTTTCTTGCATTACCTTGGGATTGTAGTCTTCACCCAGTAGACACTTGAGGCCCCCGTGTTCAATAACTCCTTTCCGACAGGCAATTCGAATTAAATGCTCCTTGATTTGCACATAGTGGAATCAGAGTATAACAGGTCGGGGCTTCAACTCTTTAGGAGGTTTGGCTCTTAAAGCCCGATGGGCACAGTCAAGTGTAGGAGTAGTAGAGAGAGCTTCAGAGCTGAACACATCCATTAAAAATTGAGAAAAGAATTTAATAAGGTCACCACTCTCAATGTCTTCATAGAGACCTATTATTCACAGGTTTTGTCTACGACTGCGACTTTCCAGGTCAATAATCTTGAGTTTATACTGTTCCAGTGTCTGAGTAGTTGAAGTTAATTTCTTTTCCAGCACATCCAATCTGCAATCTCTCTGTCTTCCAGCTTCATCGAGTTCAGATATTTGCCGCTGTTGTTTTTCACGCTCCCACTTAAAAGCTCCCAGTCTGCTTTCAATCTCCTTTAACAATACTTCCAAAGTAGAAATTTTTTTATCGAATTTATCATCCAGGAACTTCAACATAACTTCCAAAGTGAGTGGAGACTGTTTTAAGTAGTTTGGGATCTCCTTCTTTCCATCCACTTCCATTACTGGCTTCCTTGCCTTCGGCTGATGCCTTTTGCCCTCTGGTATTCATTTTCAGCGATTAAAAATCAAAGTTCAGGCATATAAAAGTGTTATAAACATTTTAATATAGATAGTGAAAGGGTGGTAAAAAAAATTGAAAAATGAATGGAGCAAAGCCTAAATACGACTTACTCTATCTAGTGCCCCAAAAGATCTTTCTATTACTTCCATTCTACTTGTGCTAGGTTGATGTAGTTTTATTTAAGTTAGTCATAAAACCTGATGAACTTTTTCTAAGTCAGTCAAGTTTATGGCTTGCCTGTTTGAAGTTGTTTGCTGAAAAAAATTAGTGTTTTATTTTAAACAAAAAAGTTGAAATTTTTGATTGATTCCCATTTTCTTTAGTTTTATTGAACAATAGCTAAGTTTATCATCATGTTTCTAAGTACAGTAAGGTACAGGTACAATGAAAAGTTTGCAGCAGCATCAGAGACATGTAGAATCAGAATGTGTAATTTAGTAAGGCCTCAGCAAGGACTTGGACCCATTGCAATTTGCCTATCGTCACAATAGGTCAACGGCAGACGCAATCTCCATGGCTCTTCTCATGGCTTTAGACCTCTAGACAACACAGACACCTATGTCAGGATGTTGTTCATTGACTATAGCTCAGCATTTAATATCATCATTCCCTCAGTCCTGATTGAGAGTAAAACCTGGGCCTCTGTACCTCACTCTGTAATTGGATCCTCAGCTTCCTAACCAGAAGACCAAAGCCTGTGCAGATTGGTGATAACATATCCTCTTCGCAGATGATCAACAGTTGCGCACCTCAGAGGTCTGTGCTTAGCCCACTGCTCTACTCTCTGTATACACATGTCTGTGTTGCTAGACATAGTTCAAATACCATCTACAAATTTGCTGACAATACAGCCATTGTTGGTAGAATCTCAGGTGGTGATGAGAGGGCATACAGGAGTAAGATATGCCAACTAGTGGACTGGTGCCGCAGCAACAACCTGGCAGTCAATGTCAGTAAGATGAAAGAGCTGATTGTGGACTTCAGGAAGGGTAAGACAAAGGAACACATACTAATCCTCATAGAGGGATCAGAAGTGGAGAGAGTGAGCAGTTTTAAGTTCCTAGGTGTCAAGATCTCTGAGGATCTAACCTGGTCCCAACACATTGATGTAGTCATAAAGAAGGCAAGACAGCAGCTATACATTATTAGAAGTTTGAAGTGATTTGGCATGTCAACAAATCCACTCAAAAACTGTAATAGTTGTACTGTGGAGAGCATTCTGACAGGCTGCATCACTATCTGGTATGGAGGGGCTACTGCACAGGACTGAAAGAAGCTGCAGAAGGTTGTAAATCTAGTCAGCTCCATCTTGGGCATTAGCCTACAAAGTACCCAGGACATCATTAGGGAGCAGTGTCTCAGAAAAGCAGTGTCCATTATTAAGGACCTTCAGCACCCAGGGTATGCCCTTTTCTCACTGTTACCATCAGGTAGGAGATACAGAAGCCTGAAGGCACACACTCAGCGATTCAGGAACAGCTTCTTCCCCTCTGCCATCCGATTCCTGAATGGACTTTGAAGCTTTGACACTGCCTCACTTTTTTAATATACAGTAATTCTGTTTTTGCACATTTTAATGATCTATTCAATATGTGTAATTTACTTGTTTATTTATTATTATGTTTTATTTTATTTATTTTTTCTGTCTCTGCTAGATTATGTATTGCATTGAACTGCTGCTGCTAAGTTAACAAAAATTTCACGTCACATGCCACTGATTATAAACCTGATTCTAATTCTTTATGTTGTACAAATACAAAAATAAACTTATTATCTACATAAAATTCACTTGGACAAAACTTGATGGACAAGTAGTATACAAAAACAGTAATTTGATACCCATGATACTTTACAGTAGAAGCTAGCTCTCCTCACTGAAATTCAGTCCATCCTTCCTGTTATCCCCATAAAACACCAAAGCACTGTCATCATACTTTTCCCTTTGATATGACCACAATCTGTGTGGATTGGCAGTAATATCTCCTCCTTGCTGATGGTCAACCCTGGTGCACCTCACCAGTGTGTGCTTAGTCCAATGCTGTACTCTTTCTCAACCAGGGTTCTGCAGAACTCTAGGGTTCCATGAGAGGTCACTAGGGGTTCCAAAAGAGATCATGATAAAAAAAATATTTATTTTTGAACTTCGTGCAACCCACAGTGCTGGAGCTTACAGTGGTGAACATTGACCGAGCAGCCCTTTTAGAGATCTCTCAGCCCTGTACTGCAGTCCACAGTTGGACCATGTTTATTTGGTTGAGTCCATTCTCTGTTTTTGACACAAGATAGCAGTGGCCATTGATAATTGGTGAGCACTGTATTGCACGTAGGGGCAGACAGTAGGCCAATGATGAGCGCCATATTGTACAGAGGGGAGGATGGTAGGCTGATACAATACTGGACAACAATTTTTTTCAAAAGTGATGCCTTTTTTTGTTTATGATAGACTGCTTGAAGATGAATACAAATATAATTTCAGAATACGTAAGAATTTGGAGAAATAATAAATTAACTTTTATTGACTATAATATGTTCAGTTGCATAATGGTGCTGATGCTTTGCAATAATTCAACTAAATTAAAAATATTTTGTTAATGATTTTCATTTGTACTCAGTGTTTGAAGCTTCTCGCTTAACTGTCCAACAATAATTTGCCAGCATTGATGGATTCCAGTTGCCCTGGTATCTTTTCTCCATGACGGCAATGTCCTGGTGAAATCTTTCACCAGGCTCGTCACTGACAGCACCAAGATTTGCAGGGAAGAAGTCTAAATGGGAATGCAGAAAATGAATATTTGGTGACATGTTGCATTTCACAGTTTTATATGATTCAAAGCATGCTTTAACCAGCTGCATGTAGTTTGGTGCTCTATAGATGCCGAGAAAAATTTCAGCGACTTCTTTGAATGCCTTCCATGTGATTTTCTCCGATCCCCCTAGAAATTCTTCAAATTGCCTGTCTGATTTGTGGACCAACAGAAATGCTTGCCTTAATCTTGGCATCAGTTATTCTGGGAAGCATCTGTCTCAAATATCAAAATCCTTCATGGAAATTTTTGTGCCTGGTGATAGCAAATTCCATCCTTACAGTCCTGAACCCAATAATTATTACTAAAACCTTTCCTGCCATGCGGCAGCCATGCCGCCTAAGCATGCCCAAACATGCCTGGACAGGATAGGAAACTTTCCAGCTTACATTGTAGGCAACATTTTAATTGATTTGAATTATGAATTGAAATAATAAACATAAGCTAATTTTTAAAAATGGTGCGTGATAGGAACATTTCATGGCAATTTTCAAGATCAGTAGCCCAAAATTCATAAGATACACCTAAAGGTATTCAGGAAACAAAATCTTTGTGTCCATTTATAATTTGTGAGTACTGTATTGTATGGAGGTGAAGACAGTAGGCTGTTGTGGAGTGTGAAGTGCATTTTCAAAGCATTGAATGGATTCGCCCAACTTGGTCTGTAATGTCAGACTCTTCCTCATGAGTTACCTCCCCCAACTTCTCCTTGCGCACCACAAGGAGACTTATGGGAGTGAACAAATTAGAAGGAAATTTTTATTCTAAAGATGGTCCAGTGTGGCAATTTTTGAAGAGGAGGTTTCTAGTCCTATGCCTAGGGTAATTCTGATAAGGTAAATGATGAAGAATTACAATCTTCTGAGTCAATTCACTGCACTAGTGCAACAATGGACACAAAAAAGTCTGTCTTTACAATGAAAGCTACTTATCAATGGGCTTTACATGGACTGGTGATCCACGTTGTCCTGTTCCATTGTGCCCTGTCTGTGGCAAAAAACTTATAAATGTAGCAATGGGTCCAGCAAAATTGAGAAGACGCTTAACTACAAATCACAGCCATATGCTGTGTGCTGATTATTTTAAATGACTATTGTAATGTCATAACAAACACAGTAAAGCTTTTGAAAATAAAGTCACAGTCAGTAAAGAGCCTCAGGAAGCAAGTTATTTAGTAGTTTTAAGACCAGTTCACTAGAGAATGTTTAAAAACTGTGAAAACCTGGACAAAGAACATACCCGTATCTTGCTACATGCAGAAATCAGGTGGCTTAGCAGAGGAAGAGTTCTCAATACGGTGTTTGAGCTGAAAGGTGAATTGCAGGAGTACTTACCAAAAAATAGTAAGCCAGATTTGGCTGAGTGCTTTGAAGATGAAGAATGGCTGCAGAAACTAGCCTACTTAACAGACACTTTTCATCTTATGAACCAGTTGAATAAGTCTGCAAGGCCCCGGAAAAAATGTTTTGACTTCAAGTAACAAGATTCTTGGGTTTAAAAGGAAGCTGAATCTTTGGACAAATCATGCTGCAAAAGGAAACCTTGAAATGTATCCAGTGCTGCTTGGGCTTGAGAGTGAGAAAGGATATCAGAAAGTCTTGAGTCTTATTGAAAACCACCTGGAAGAACTGCAGAACAAAGCTGAACAGTATTTTCCTCCCTTTCAACACAAATGTATGACTGGGTGAGGGACCCTTTCTCTGAATCTTCTGCTCAGCCTGAGAACTTGACCTTGAGAGAAGAGAAAGAACTTTGTGAGCTGCACTCTGATCATGCACTTAAGATGAGGTTTACTGACCTGCCCTTGGACAAGTTCTGGATTTTAGTGAAAGAAGAGTACCCTGCCATTCATAGGAAACCAGTGAACATTTTGCTGTAGTTTTCAACTTCTTACATGTGTGAGCAAGCTTTTTCTTGTTTAACAAGCATTAAGAGCAAGGACAGAAATTGTCTACTTCAGTTGAAGGTGAAACCCATGTGTGTTTATCTCAAGTTTGACCCAAAATTGAGAAATTTATTATGTTTGCCTTGTGAGTTTTAAAAATTTATGAAAGGGAAAGAAAGAAATTAGTTTCAAGAAAGGTAAGTTAAAAATTCATTCTCTACTCAAAAGCGCATTGGGAATTATTTTTGGATTATTATATATACATAGCATACTGTTCATGCTAATATACCGTGAGCTGTAGGAATACTCATTTTTAAGCAGGGGTTCCCTAAACCTGAAAATTAATTCAAGGTTTCCTCCAGTGGAAAAAGAGTGCTCTACAGCCATGATTGTGTGGCTACATATAGCTCAAATACCAATACTCAAGGCAGATACTCAATTTGCTGATGATACAACCATTGCTGGTCGAACCACTGATGGAAATGGGAGGGCATACAGAAGTAAGATATACTAACCGGTTGAGTGGTGTTACAGCTACAGCCTTGCACTCAATGTCAGAAAGAAGGCATACAGAAGTGAGATGTACCAACTAGTGGAGTGTTGCCACAGCAACAGCCTGTCACTCAACGTCATTAAGATGAAAGAGCTGATTGTGGACTTCAGGAAAGGTAAGATGAAGGAACACGAACCAATACTCACGGAGGGATCAGAGTGGAGAGAGTGAGCAATTTCAAGTTCCTGGGTGTCAAGATCTCTGAGGATCTAACCTGGTTCCAACATATTGTTTCTGATGTTGGGGAAGTCCAGAACGAGGGGTCACAGTTTAAGGATGAAGGGGAAGCCTTTTAGGACCGAGATGAGGAAAAACTTCTTCATACAGAGAGTGGTGAATCTGTGGAATTCTCTGCCACAGGAAACAGTTGAGGCCGGTTCATTGGCTATATGTAAGAGGAAGTTAGATATGGCCCTTGTGGCTAAAGGGATCAGGGGGTATGGAGAGAAAGCAGTTACAGGGTTTTGAGTTGGATGATCAGCCATGATCATACTGAATGGCAGTGCAGGCTCGAAGGGCCGAATGGCCTACTCCTGCACCTATTTTCTATGTTTCTATATCGATACAGCTACAAAGTAGGCAAGACTGCGGCTATATTTCAATAGGAATTTGAAGAGATTTGCTTTGTCAACTAAAATATTCAAAACCTCCACAGATGTACCGTGGAGAGCATTCTGACAGACTGCCTCACTATCTGGTACAGGGGGGTGGAGGGGGGCAGAGGCAGGTCTACTGCACAGTACTGAAAGAAGCTACAGAAAGTCATAAAATTAGTCAGCTCCATCTTAAGTACTCATAGTACCCAAGACAAAGTCAAGGAGCGATGCCTTAGGAAGGTGACACCCATTATTAAGGAACCCCATCACCCAGGACATGCCCTCTTCTCATTGTTACCATCAGGAAGGAGGTACAGAAGCCTGAAGGCAGACACTCAGTGATCCAGGAACAACTTCTTCCCGTCTGCCATATGATTCCTAAATGGACATTGAACCAATGCACACTACCTCACTGTTTTAATATACGTTATTTGTTTTTGCACTCTTTAATCTATACAGTATACATGTATGATCTAGCTGTAATTGATTGATTTATCTTTTCTATATTTTCATGTATTGCACTGAACTGTTGCCACTAAGTTAACAAATTTCACAACACATGCCAGTGATAATAAACCTGATTCTGATTTTGTTCTTCACTCCCTGCGATTCATATTTGAGCAGTTAATGATGATTAGTGTTTTCACATCCATATGTTTTCAATGTGATATGCAGCCATATTTTAACTAAGTTAAGGGCCCCTTAGAGATACTTAAAACATATGATTGATTCATTACATTATGACTGTGCCATAACTTTAAGAAAGGGTTAGCTGCCTGGAGAACATAGCACTGGGTATGCATACAAGGATATAAATATATAAACACTTTATCAAAAAAAATGTAAGATTAGGCTTGTAATGTTATCACTAAGGTTTGTTTTTTGAAGTTGTGACCTACTATTGCTTGCCAAAAAATGAAAAATTTTACTTGTGAGAAATAACTGCAAGTATACTGCTGCCAGCTATGCATTAAAAATTAGGTACAGTATATATAGCCTTAATCAAAATGGTCAAATGACAAAATTAAAGCCTTTTGCTCTTTCTACAAATGAATCCAGAGACGTATTCAGAGAATGAAAAGATGTACTAATATAAATGATGCAATAAATGACAAATGAATTTCCTACCAATGGTAAGCTGTCTACATGTCTGCTGACTTACCTGCTGTGTTCACAGTTACCTTTAGGAGATCTCACAGTAGTAACTTCAGCTAAACCAGCTCCAATCCCATCAGTGAAGAGCAATATGTATTTCAGTAGATACGTAGATGGAGCAAAGCCATGGTGTGGATTTAGCAAAACAAACCTTGTCCATAAAAAAGCTGTTCTCAAACTATTTCTTGTCTGAGCTTAGAAAAAATTAGAAATACTATTTTCGATTCATCAATTAAATTTGAAGAAACTTGGGGACTGTTCATTCGACACTTTCATATGAATTAATTTGGCCTCTTCCAGACCTTTCCTCTTTTTATTCTTGTTCTGGTATGGAGTTCCGGAGTTTTTGACACTATCATATACATATAAAATGTTATTATTGCCCATGTTAGTTTAGGTTTTTTTTAATATACATTTTTTCTTGCATTTTTATATTTTTTTTCTTTTGGTGACTATTCTTATTCTTTTTCATGTATAATCAATATAGGTTTGATTGATTATTGTAAGATTTTTTTGTTGATATTTTAATAAGATACTGATATCTTATTACTAATTTAACTTCAAGTCTAGTGCATTTATAACCTATTTAATATTATGTTATGTTTTTCTTTATATATGAAATTTAACAAAAAGATTGAAAAAGAAAAAAAGAAAAAAGCAGAAAAAGCTTTGATAGCTTATATTTTTCCAGCATTAAGAAAACACTCAAAGATCATTAACTCATTAAAAATCAAACAAACTTTAATAAAGTTAAAATGTATAATTTGATTACTTACAAATACAAAATCAAAACCATTCATAACAATTTAATTCATCCACCTATTACATTTCCAAACCTGCTCAACCATTGAAATCAATGGAGATACTCTTCCTACTCCAAGTCCAACAGATTTAAAAACAGAAGATGATAGAAATATTCAGCAGATCAGAGTGCATCTGTGGAAGGAGAAAACAGAATTAATATCACCACATTTGTTGTCTAACGTGCCTAAGTATTTATAGCAATTTCTGTTTTCATTTTTGATTTGCAACATCTGCATTTTGTGGCAACACACACAAAATGCTGGAGGAACTCTGCAGGTCAGGCAGCATGTATGGAAAGGAATGAACAGTCAATGTTTCATACCAAGACCCTTCATCAGAACTCAAGTGTCAGCCCAAAACATCAATTATTTATTCCCTTCCATAGATGCTGCCTGAACTGCTGAGTCCTCCAACATTTTATGTGAGTTGCCTTGAATTTCTAGCATCTGCAGATCTTCTTGTGTTCGTGGATCTGTGTTTTGTGTTCACTGTTAATTTACTGGCATAGAATTTTCCTAGTAAATTTCTCAGTAGAGTTCCAGAGAATTGCAAAGCCATCTATTATTTCTTTGATTCTCAGTAGAGTTTATCACCAAAGCATTGTCAGAATAAGCACCAGCATTTCTCAGGAAAGCAGTGCCCATTGCATCCATGCTCTAAATTCCATCAGGAATACTGTACTTATAGAATGAATAGACATTTCACCAGGTGGCAGCAGATTCCAATTTTTCACTCAATGTGCTCCAAATGATCATCTACTTGAAGCCACGAAAGTAACTCGTCTGAAATTTTATTGACATGCATTTGATGAAGGGGAAGAGGTGACTGTAATCCTGTACAGTTAAATGTATTTTCTGCTGAGACATTCCATGCCACTTCGTAAAGATTGTCTGGCATCCTTTCACATTTGCTTGTCTGTCTTTAATTATTAACCAACAATAATTGTTGACTGTGTGTTAGGTCTTGTAATCATCACAAGACACATTCAGGAAAAAGACTTATAGCATTATGCATACATTCAGTGTTTTAGCAGAATTTGTATTACGTCATAATTTTATTGTAGTCACTAATTATTGTCCATACTCATTCTGGATACAGGTTAAGAATTACCTGTAACTTCATGTTGCCAACTGGAAAATTAAATATTTTAGCTGATACAAAATGTCTTAAGGCTGAATGATATAATTATTTTAGTTTTGCATTTCAAAATAGTTTTACAAATTGTTAAACAACTAAAAGTGCTGAGTTAATATTTAGTTGAATGAATATCAAGTTTTAATCTCTTGGTATCCTGAGTTACATCATTTTGAACTAAGGTCAGTATATCCAATAAACAGGAATAATCTTCTAAATGACATTTATAGTTGAATACTTACTAGGGAACAAATATTTTGCAAATGTCAGAGAGCTTCAACAGTAAAGATGAGGAATGTTTGTTGGAAAGGATAGTTATATAGTGTGCCAAATTTGTGTACCTATAAATTTTAGGCAAAAATATGGAGGAGGGCAAGGTTATGAGGCTGCTGCTGTGAGTGCAAAGTAGAAAGCATAAGTTTAGTTACAATAATTTGGAGGAAGTGTCAACCAGTAAGTTTTCACATTGGAAGTAATGGAATGTGGAAAATTGCCATTTTCTGAAATAGATGTTCAAGTGTACTTTCTCAAAATTTGAAAGAGTATGTTGCTCATTTAATTTCTTTTACTTCTAGCCCTGATGACCTGCTGAATGCACTCAATGAAGGCATAAGTCGTGCTGATATCATCATTACATCAGGAGGTGTATCCATGGGTGAAAAGGTAATTAAGTCACTTTAAAATATGAGAATTGAAATAAATGCATATAATGATTAACGAATAGGACAGTTGTGAATTCTCATATGACTGAAGAGGGAGATTCCTGAGTTCTTACTCCAACTCATAGCATATTTGTTTAATGAAAGAGATGAAGATAGTAACAAACAACTTAAGATAAAAGTACCTGTAGAAAACTGGATTCTAAGATTATTAATAATCAAATTTGGCATATAAGTAAATATTGGATGCAACAGATTTATTTTTTGAATTAGCCATGCCTTGTCACTCAGACTACACATTCTGGGGATAGTAGACTGAAAATAGAGGCTCTACATCAGTGGTTCCCAAACATTTTTGGGTTAGCATCCCCTTGTCTCTCAGACTACACCACCGGAGACCCCTCTCCCTTTCTGGCCATTACATAAAACTATAAAGAATTTTTGATTTATGATGCAGAGTGAAAGAATATAGGAACCGCAAATTCAAAGCACTGACAAATAATTGCAAAATTATTCAAATCTATTTCAAGCTACAAATATTTTTTTATCTGATAATAGTGAAAACAAGTTTCATCAACAATTTTGAGCATACATTGATAGTCCAACTGTTCACTACTTCATTGTTCTTTCACTTTTCAATGAAATGAATGGACTTGGTGCAGTGTTATCACTTTCTCAACATCAGGCTGAATGTCACTCAGAAGGAGCATCAGATCCCCACCTTCAGTAATTTGCTGTCTTTTGTTGAGCAACTGCACTGAAAACACAGTCCAATAATTATGATGTTGGAAAGGCCATAATAACATCTTGACCTTTTTTCCACCATATAAAACAGCGTTCAGAGATTTTTTTCTGCAACTAAAAGTCTTGATGATTTTTTGAACTTTGGCTTCAGCTCAGAGTTATTTTGTAGTGAGATCAATTCTTTCTCCATCCTTCCTATTAATTCCTCATTACAAGTTTTCAGGAATGGATTTATTAACCAATCAGGAACTTAGATCAAGAGAAGATCCTGAAATCTCTCTGACATGTCTTTATGCAGCTCACCATGGTGGGCACAATATACTTGAAGATCATCATCTGGTATTCTTTCTTTCTCTTTCAACTAAGAGAGGCTTAGAAATTGAGAAAAGTCATGACATCCAATGGTGCACTTAAACAGAGTTAACTTGGTCAGAAATGTGGAGATGACTGATTTGACTTTGACAAGATTCACATCATTTCCCTTCAATTGAAAACTGATTCTGTTAAACTTTGTGACTAATTCTGATAAATAAGCAATGTCCTTCATAATATTCTTCAATTGATTACTGAATATAGCATACAAGTTTTCAAATGATTTTATCACAATTTCAAAAAATGCATAAAAGCATCTCAAGAAGTTTACTTTTGAGATCCAACTGACTTCTATATGCAATAGCAAGCTGTTCATCGTTCTCAATACAGAACTCTTGAAATAGTCAATAATTGAGAACATGGGACTTGATTTTATTTTCCACTGTGGTAACAGTATTTAATGATATGTGCAGCTGACCTTTTTTTGTGACAAGATGTTGTCTGTATAATAGACAGTGAATGGTAAATATGTTAGGTACAGCTTTTTTAGGACAGTGGCATCCTGTCATTGATAGTGCCCCATCTGTTAAACAAGCAAGAACGTTGGTGAGTGGAATATCCTTCTCTTTGAAAAATTGTTCAACAACCCAAAATATTGACTTCCCCTTCATATCTATTTCTTGGCCCCTTGCAAATAACAGCTCTTGAATCATGCTTTCATTTTTATGACGCAAAAATAACCAAGAAGCAAAGATTTGTTACCTGGCAAAGTTGATACATTCAATTGCAGAGCAAATTCTGTTGCCCTAAGTTTGGTGCACATCTGTCTTCCACATTCTGAGACATCTCTTTTTTTCATCTTTGAACTGTGTTGCAGCCGAGGGGAATCACTTTAATTATTAACTCTGCTGATTTATGCGAAACCGTACTCAGAACCTCTCATACTATTGGAAGAATCGATTCTTCTGTAATTGTATGGGACTTTCCAGATTTAGCAATGGGCAATGAAATATTGTATGAAGCACGTAAACAATCACTGTTTGTTGTCAAGTGCTGGCAAACATGTTTTGATGTGTTTTACATTTCTTAAAGTTTTCATGGACTTACTGAAAATAAGCCAAGTTTTTGTTTGTATTCTCTTCAAATGTTCAAGGGGCTTGGATGGTTTTATTGTGTCATTTGGAAAAACTTTTTCATACAACAGACACATCATCTGCTGTTGGTTGCTTGCTTTTGGTATAAATCCATTTTTCAAATACTGTACACTATGCTGTCTATACTTTTTTATTTGGTTTGCTTCTGCCCTTTTCATTATGGATTAACAATCACAGTAAATCACCTGTTGCTTAAGTCCAACCTCAAGTGCTGCAATCTATAATGGAGAAAGTTATGATATTATCATAGCTCAGGCAAAACCTGACTCTCTGCCTGAAGGTGCGTAAAATGGGCAGTAATATCTCGGTTGTGCCATGGGCTAGAGAAATGTGGTCAAGATC
The DNA here is from genome assembly GCF_030144855.1 of Hypanus sabinus. Classification (NCBI taxonomy): domain Eukaryota; kingdom Metazoa; phylum Chordata; class Chondrichthyes; order Myliobatiformes; family Dasyatidae; genus Hypanus; species Hypanus sabinus. The sequence goes on from NC_082707.1 coordinate 133,729,683, forward strand.
ATTTGAAAGTACAGATTCTGAACTTCATCACATTGAATGTCACACCTAGTTCACAGGAATTGTATCGTTACATGATTAGAGTAAGGAAATCATACTCACTACTCTACTACAATAGTGAACAGCAATAGTACATGGGTTGGGCCCTGAAATAACATGATTTCTTCAATCTGGGTTTCTCATGACATGCCACATTGTTTTACAACAACTATAAAGTGCTTTGAGAAAAGTCTAAGAGAATGATGGGTTAGCAAGAGATAAGGTGATTACGTGACCATTGTAATCAATTATGAGGCAGCGAGGATCAAATGCTTATATAAGTAATTCATTTCTTAAATTAAGCCTGAAATCCCCCAGCTGCTCCCCTTGCTACTGAGTGGCAGAACTAAATTACAGAACTGTCTCATTTTAAAGATAGTTCATCGGCTGTAAAATGCTTTGCAACATTCTATGGCTCTCAAAGCTACTGGACTTTACCTTCAAAAGCAAGCGTGAATTCACAGGTCAAATCTATCCTTATTTCTCATGAGTAATATGTTCCTGTTAGTAGAACTTCTGTCAATCAATAGTAGGAAGAAAGCAGCAAAAAGCAGCAAAGACAGAAGATTAGAAGACGAGAGAATGCAAATTCACCAAAGAAACTAGTCAGAGAAAAAAAAACTAACTTTATCAACTTTAAGAGTCATTCTTTTTCTTTACAAAATGTAGGACAAATCCAGTTGAGCCAATAACTGCCCATTCAATCTACTCTATCACATATTTAGAACTATCAACAACTGTAACCCTAACAAATGGAATGTATTTGCCATTCCAGAGTTTGGATTCTGTGACCTTCAGACCTTATGACCATAGCATAAACATAGACAAAAAGTCTGAATTTCAGAAGTGAGGTAAGAATCTCTCTGTGACCAAGTCTTTGATAAATATGGCATCAAACATTATGAATAAAATAGAAGTCCTGAATCAAGGGAGAAACTATCCACTGACAGGGATCTCGCCAAGTATAAAGCAAAATAGTTTTGGTTGTTAGAGATTGAGTATTGCTATAAAATTCTTTGAGGTAGCATCCAAGCTGTAATTATTAGTTGCTTCATCAATAACATTCCTTCTAGTTCAGAAGTAAGGGTGTTCGATGATGTTTATACAATGTTGCATTTTACACAGATTTCATCAGATAATAAAGTAGAACCTGGCTGCATGCAACAAGATTTGAACTGCAAACACCAAAGAATAATTGTACTCTGCTAGCAGTCATCAACAGTTTATAATTACCTACATTTGATGTTCAATAACAATACCATTATATATTTTCCACCATCAAAAAATATGTAGTCACCATGAAACAAAGAGATTCCCCAAATCTAGCTATCATTATCAAAAGCAGTTTTTTTCTTTTTTTTAAGTCTTTTTACTGATATTCAAACAAAAGATAATAACAATAGAAATACAGAGAGATTGGGAATACAAAGTTAATAGAGCAGTATATACAAGTATCAAATGTTAATAACACAAATGTGCCAAATCTCCCAAACTCATCCTGTATTTATAATGAAGAAAAAAAACCCGAAATTATAAATAAATAAATAAATAAATAAATAAATAGATAGATACATAGATAGATAGATAGATAGATAAATAAATAAAAGCAACTAACTAGCTTGAAAATAAGCTGAGAGAAAAAAAAACTGGGCTATTATTTTACAACAGATATAAACGGTAGTGTCAAAAACTCCGCTCCTCTATCCAAATAATTAAAGGTAATAAAAGAGGTTCAGGAAAGGTCAATTTAGCTCATATGAAAATGTTTAATAAATGGTCTCCAGGTTTCTTCAAATTTAATCGAAGGGTCAAAAATAACACTTCTGATTTTCTCTAAATTTAAACAAGATATAGTTTGGGAAAACCATTGGAATGTAGTTAGAGGATTAATCTCTTTCCAGGTAAATAAAATGGATCTTCTGGCCATTAATGTAGCAGATGCAATCATCTGACGAGCTGATGGGGATAAATGACTATTATCCACCATTGGTAAGCCAAAAATTGCAGTAGTAGGGTGAGGGTGTAAATTAATACTCAAAACTGTTAAAAGAATACTAAAAATATCTTTCCAATGTTTCTCCAAAAGAGGACAAGACCAAAACATATGAGGCAAAGAGGCTACTTCGGAATGACATCTATCACAGATAGAATTAATATGGGAGTAAAATCGAGCAAGTTTGTCCTCAGACATATGAATCCTATGCACCACCTTAAATTGTATCAACAAATGTTTAGCACATATAGAAGAAGAGTTAACAAAATGTAATTTTTTTCCCATTTCTCTGTAGGTAAGGGAAATTGAAGTTCTTTTACCCATTCATTCTTAATTTTATCTGATATATCTAGCTGTATTTTCATGATCATATCATAAATGGTTGCTATTAAACCCTTCTGATAAGGGTTTAAACCTAAAAAATTTTTCTATGATGTCCGTTGGGTATGAATTCGGAAAAGTCTGCAACATATTATTCAAAAAGTTTCTAATTTGTAAATATCTATAAAAAATGGGATCTGGGTAAATTATATTTATTAGACAACTGTTCAAAAGACATGAAACAGTTATCCGTGAATAAGTCACGAAAAGCAGTTTTAATTACAATAGCAAACACGAGGAAATCTGCAGATGCTGGAAATTCAAGCAACACACACAAAATGCAGGTAGAACACAGCAGGCCAGGCAGCATCTATAGGGAGAAACACTGTCGACGTTTCGGGCCGAGACTGGACTGAGTCTTGACGAAGGGTCTCGGCCTGAAATTTTGACAGCGCTTCTCCCTATAGATGCTGCCTGGCCTGCTGTGTTCCACCAGCATTTTGTGTGTGTTGCTTTAATTACAATACCTTATTTTCCAGAAGTTCATGGGGAATACTGTTCTTAAATCATTTCTATCCAGATAGATATGCAGAACTATGCAGAAGGTAGTTAGACTTAGGACGTTGCCCAATAGAACTCTTACAGCTATATTCTTGAGCTGAGATGAGCAACCATCTTTTATTCTCAGTTTATTTGATATTAAAAAAAAGTCTGCGCAGAAGGGCCTAGATAACGTTCAGAGTTCACCAAATAATCCTCAGATTGGATTCAGGACTTTCTCTCTACTGTACAGTGTCACTAACTAATACCGTCAAGACGAAATGCATTTACAGCTGGTAGATTGGTCAAGATGGTGAAATAGGGTTTCCTTTGTTAATAGTTCTGCCTCCACTTGCAGTGCATACAGCCTGCCAGATATGTCCTTCATCAGCTCAATTTGCTGTGATGCCAAAGAGCCATTTTTGCTTATTAATCTAGAAGTCTTCATCAAATTATGGTGTTACCCTTGGTAACTCTTATAAATTACATTCAGCAAGCAGGGGAATGTGTAAGCAGTGGGAATGTCAGAATGATAAAAATAGTACTGACATTAATTGCACCAGCAAAATTAATGGTGTACTGGGCATGTAGCTATTCCCTGACACCTTACTGTCATTTAAATCGTTTAACAGGTTAGTGCTAGGAAAGTTTACTAAGGTGACCCTATTTTAGTAACACATTTTTGACTTGGACATCACAATAATCTCTGATTTTATTTTTCCAAAACCATTAAGGTAACTCAAGGACTAAAAACGTGAATTAGCAATAACACAGAATATAAAATTAACTTTTATTGGTATAATCAATAACTAATAACATTAAAGCAGAGACATAAGAGACAATAGATGCTGGAATCTGGAGCAAAAAGAAACAAAGCTACAGGTGGAACTTGGGAAGTGAGGTAGCATTAGTGGAGGCAAAGGGATAGTTTATATTTCAGGGAAAGGTCCTGCATCATTACAGAACTATCCTTTTGACTCCATTAATGCTACCTGACCCACTGCTTCTCCAGCAATTTTTTGTTTTGTTCCTAACCACATTAATTTTTTTGTTCCTTTTCCTGTACAGGTTGAAGCAGTCAATAGCAATTCAAATAAGTACAATTGTTTTTAAGATTACACTTATCCAAGCATATAAATTATTCTTACAGAAATATTAGAGACGAAGAGTACTCCAGCACAGAAGCAGGCCCAAGTAGTTTGTGTTGACATGTTCTTCTGCCTAGTCCCATCTGCTTGCATCTGGACCATTGCTGTCCATACTCCTCTCATTTATGTACCTATCCCAACATCTCTTAAATGTACAGTTAAATCTATGTCTACTACAGGCTAGCAGCTCATTCCACACTTGAACCACCCTCTAAGTCAAGAAGTTCCCCATCAGATTCTCCTTAAATATTTCACCTTTCATCCTAAACCAATTACCTCTAGTTCTCCTGTCACTCAACCTGAGAGGAAATTGCCTACATGTGCATTCACCCTTATAATTTTGTATACCTCTTTCAAATCTCCCCTCATTCTCCTGCATCTGAGAAATAAAGTCTTAACCTATTCAACTTTTCCCTATTACTCAGATCCTGAGTCCCAGCAACATACTTGCAAATTTCTTCTGCATTTTTTCCGTTTATTGATGTCTTTCTATCTGCCATTTTTCAACCCATTTTTCCAGCTGATCAATATCATAATGTGGGTTTTGATAGCCTTTCTCAATGTCCAATACACCTGCAAACTTGGTGTCATTCACAAATTGCGGATCCAGTTTATCATGTTATCATATACAGTAAATTACTATAAATGAGAAGCAATAAAGAACCTACTAACAAAGTAGTTAAGGTGTTGGACTAGCGATCTGAAGGTCGTGAGTTCGAGCCCCAGCCGAGGCAGCAAGGCACTTAACCACACATTGCTCCAGTCCACCCAGCTGAAAATAGGTACTGGCAAAATGCTGGTGGTTAACCTCACGATAGACTGGCGTCCTATCCGGGGGGGGAGGGGAAAGTCTCGTACTCTCAGTCACTTCACTCACAGAAACCAGCATGAGCACCAGCCTGATGAGCCTATAAGGCTCGGGACAGAAGAACCTAGACCCTGTGGCATACCACTAGTAGCAGGCCTCCAGTCTCTGGCTTTTTCCACCAAACCTATGTTGAATGCCAAGTGACTCTGGACCAGCCTCCCATGTAATATGTAAACAATATCCACTGCCTTTCCTTCATCAGCCTTCTTTGTAACCTGCTTGTAAGATTAGTTAAATGTGACCTACCATGCACAAAGCCATGTTGAATATCCCTAAACAGGCCCTGTCTATCCAAATATTTATACATTCTGTTCCTTATACTTTCCAATAGGTTATCCAGGACTGATGTCAAGCTCACCAACCTATAATTTCCTGTTTTATTTGCTGTATAGAGCCTAGAAATGCAATTCAATTCCTTTCCATGTTTCATTGAAAAACCTGAACTAAAACAATCTACATTTGGCATTCATCAAAACACCACAAATATAGGTAGCCTTAGGAAATTGAGAGTAAATGTAATGCCTTCTGTCTCTCAGAATGACAGGCAGCCATTCTCTCATATTGATCTAGCTCTCATGTCTGAGTGATAATAAACCTCAGATTGCTATTCTTAGTGATACCTGTCAACACACCATTAGTTCAGTGATTGTGTATCTCATTGTTCAAAGATAACCACTGTTAGTGAATGCCTGGAGGTTCTAAATGCTTTGTTCCAGAAAATTATCCACAACTTCTTGTTTGGCATGTTGTAGGGAAGATAAAGTATTACACAAGGCAGAATTCTAATTATTGACAAATCTGGGGTTTTTTATTGAAAATGTGTAATTGAAATATATTTATTATTGTTAGATGTACCAAGATGCAGGGAAAACCTTTTGTTTTTATGTGTTGCACAGAGAGTGGGGGAGAAAAAAAGAAAAATTATGCAGAATATAATGTTACAAAGAAAGTGCTTTTAGACCAACAACGTGCAGGTTTCACAGTGAAGTAGATTGGGAGATCAAGATTTCAGCTTTTAGCAAATGAGAGCTCTGTTAGAGTCTGGTAACAGCAGGATTGAAGCTATACTTGAAGCTGGTGATGCATCTTTGAAAGACTTGTATGTTCTCCCCAACTGGGAGAGAAAAAATGACCAGGGCAGGTAGGTTTTTCATTATGTTGCCTGATTCTCAAGGAAGCAAGAAGTATAGAAAGTCAGTAGAGGGAGGCTGGCTTGCATGATGAACTGGGCTGCATTCATAACTCTCCGATTTCTTGCAGTTATGGGCAGAGTTGTTGCCATATCCAGTTAGTATGCCTTTGATGATACAAAGGTAAAAATTGGTGAGAGCAGAGAATTCATGTGGCTGGACCAGAACAAATTGTTGATGATATTTAAACCAAGTTCTCATCTGTCTGCATCATTGGTACAAACGATTTGGATATCAGTAGTATTTAGCCCAACTGAGAAGTTAAATTCTTCCAAGATACATTAAAGATGCTAAGTCTGAAATTTTATTAGTTGACATATAAGAATGTATTGACATTTTGTTCCATATATCCTGATTGTTCTTTCTTCAGTTTGCAGGTTAATTGTTATTTTTCCATTTACTGTGTTATATATCTGACAGATTCTTCACATCTAGAAAGGCCCTTACAACTAATGCTTTATTAAATTGACACAATTAGCATGGCATACTTTCCCTATAATAAATTCTCCTCTGTAAAGTGAAGATAATTTCCCTCTGCAGTATGGTAGTATTCTAACAATGACAAGAATATTAGGATCGTGGTAGATAGCGAAGAATATATTACCATGTTATGTGGTGTGTAATTTGGACAAAAACTGAGATAACTGTCATTATAGGAAGGAGTGTGCACAAGAAGCATATAATGGTCATGTGCTTCTAATAACCTGATGAGGTTTCAGGCATGTACATGCATTCACTTTTATCTGAAAACATTCAGGAAGCCCCTCCAAAAGACAATAAATTCTATGCATGCACATGTCATAGGGAGATTGCAAATTTAAATTATGCACATGATCACAGTCTTTTTAATAGTTGTTGATCTGCAAATGAGATTAAGCACTAAACATTCACACTTCTGATTTTTATAACGGAGGAAAAATCATCTGTGAAATTGGGCTGAGGACTGTGCCCTCTGCAATTCTGCAGTGCTGTACTAGACTAGGGTTGGTCTCCAACCACAAATTTATTTTAAACAAGGTGTCATTTCTGTGAGAAGGGTTTTCTTTCTATCTATAAATACTACAATTTTACTGGGGCTTCTTGATGACACATTAGGTCAAATGCTATCTTGATACTCACTTCATCCACAGATCCATCCATTCTATCCATGTTTAGGCTGGAGTTGTAAATGATATCTGGAGGCACAATTTACGCAGGTTATTGGTGGGAAGAATCGCCCAACTAAGACAACCTTTTCATTGTTCCTTTCTTTGGAAAAGTTTCTCTCCCAAGTCATGTTTTGAATTTAGTATTCAAGCCTAAAATGACTGAGTAGAATAATCTAACTGTACCTTTATGATTTGTTTTACAGTAACAATTTCCCTTTGAAGAGTTTTACTGTAGCTTTCATTAATATATTTTTGTTCATATGATGAGAAGCTGCATTCTGACTCTGCTGAAAGTGTATGATTGCAGGATTAGTGATAAATCCCCAGTAATTTGGATCCTACGATATACTTAGCCACATGTTCGGTGCCATATGGAGGAGTGACAGAACTAGACTGGAACTTTACTTAACAAGCTAAAATAAGCTAAGCATCTATCTATAATTAAATGGAAACAAATGAAGCTTAAAGGAATTTGTAAAGCAGCAGATGATGCACTATTACGTGGAAATCTGATAAGCATTGCTAGAGGTGATTATTTGACCTTTGTCACCAAACTCTGGTGAAATAAATGCTAAAAGTCACAAGTTGGGTAGGTGGGGATATGGTTTTGCTACTGACCTGGATTCTGCTATTAAAGTGATATTGTGCATCCTGCAATATTACCTCTGTTATTCTGAAAAAAAAAGACTGTCTCCTTTTATGATAAGCAAATGAAACTGCAGACACAGGAATTTAAAACAAAAACAAATTCTGGAGCAACTCAGCCAGTCAAGCTGCTTCTCTGGTAAGAGAAATCAATTAACACCAGGTCAGTGAACTTTCCCCAAAACCTTTAAGCATTTGAAAGTTCCGAAGAAGGTCCTTGACCCAAAATGTTAACTGTTTTCTTTCTAAACCCCTCTTCTTACCACATTACCCCTCTCTTACAGTAGTTCTCAGTCCCAAAGAAATCTATGAAACTGAGATTGCAATTCTTCTTGTCCAATCCTTGTTATATTTTAGCCCCAAATTGAACTACCAGTTGTACATCTGCACTGCACATCATTTACAGGAAGCATAGCAGTGCAGCTCAGAGCTCCTGCTGCACAGTGCTCGAGACTTGGGTTTATTCCTGACTTCAGGGGCTCTGTGTGGAATTTGTATGTTCTTACTGTGACCAGGTGGGTATCCACCAGGTGCCCTGGGTTGATTATATACAGGTTATTGGGATATGGAAGAAAACAGAATCCACTGGAAGTTAGGTTAATTGGCTGCTGTAAATTCCTCCTAATATGTAGGACAGGGGTTGATGGAGGGCCTCTTGCTTAATGGTATTGGTCCATGGCATAAAAAAAGGTTGGGAGCCCCTGGTGTAGAAGAATGATAGAATCAGAGGAGCTGATGGAAATGTAGAGAGAATAAAGGATTAGTGTCATGTTAGTGTAAAATGATGCTTGTTGATCAACATGGAATCAGTGGACTGTTTCTGTGTTGTATGACTGACATTTAAACTTTCTCTTCTGCAACACTGCACAGTCTAATCCTTGCTTCAGTTCATCTGATGCCAAATTTCCAAGGCCTGACTATTCCATTTCACTCCTGACAGGCCTTCTTTGCTCCATAAATGCAAACTCAAGTGAACTTTGACCAATGTCAAACTTCCTCTTGCTAACAACTCATTAGATGAGGCCCTCCAATCACTCCTCTATTTGCTTACAAATTCCCAGGCATCAAGTTCTGAAATTATTTCCTAAACCTCTACATTCTAACTCTCTTCCATTAAGATGCTCTTAAAACTTAGTTCTTTAATTCAAATCAATTTGGAACCTCAATGTTAACTTTGTTTTTTTTTATCTCTTCAGTTACAAGGTTTTGCTGCATTAAGGGTGAGAGTTGCTATAATAAAGCAAAAGAAATTCAAATGCTAGAATTGAAATAGAATGCTGGAAAACTCAGCAGTTTAGGTAGCATCTGTAAATTGTCTGCTGTCATGATAGATAACATGATGCAACTTCCACAAAACCAAGGTAATCAGATTGATTCCAGCGATAAGTCATGCCTCTGAAGTCTAGAAGAGATTTGTCCAAAAAAGAACTAAATTAGTAACATTTGGCAGATTCACATCTAGACATTCAGTCGAAAGGTAGTTCACCATATTCAACTGAAAGTTTCCATTTGCCTTGTAATTAAAACAAATGCACAATCACCTAGACAAATGTTAACACTATCATTGCAAGTTCAATACAATTTGTGTCATGCCAGATGACCATAGGAAGTAACCAATACCCTATTTGAAAATGGGCATGCTTTAACTTGGTCATCATTCACAGGTGTGCTACACAAATACTGATTATTACTCTTAAAGAAATCGCAATACAGTTATTGAAAGTCTCTCATGCAAATAGTTTTCACACGAGTTTCCAAAGGAGACCAAGACTCACCACAAACTACAATCTGCATCTTTACACAAATTATATATTTTACCTATTGTTAAGGCCATTATTTCCACATTTCCACATGTTTGCTGAATGATGGAAAGATTTAGTGTCATTTTATCGAAATACTATTATTTACAAATTCATCTAAAGATGCTTGGAAATAAAATTGAAGCAAAATACCAAGTGGTAATATTTAAGTAAGAAGGCTTGAATCAGTCGACAAAAGGTTTATACTCCTCCCTCCAAAGAATATTTAGGTCCTTCAACCATTTAGTATTTGCTTTTGTTAGTACCCACTCCAGAGTACATTTTCAGTTGAGATATTATACACATGATAAATTTTTAAAATTGGGAGGTCCAAGTATGTTTATGCTATACAGAGCTACGTAAGGATTAGTTATTTAAAGTCATCTATTTGAAATCAAGTGATGAAAATACTTCGTGATGCTTTAAGATATGTTCACAACAACATCTTCTATCTTTTACTTTGTACAAACACGAAATGCCATAGTACCGTCACAGCAATATAAAGTATTGGTAGATAAACAGTCAAGTGCCTTTATATTATGATGGGTTGTGTTAGCTTCACAATGTTATCAACTAAATTGTGCAAACTTTTTCCTCTTATTACTATTACTGACAGGATTACTTAAAGCAAGTGTTGGATATTGACCTGCATGCCCAGATACATTTTGGAAGAGTTTTCATGAAACCTGGGTAAGTGTCAACAAAATACAAAAAAAGTTATATTTAGTCCATACAGTGTAAAGATCTCTTCATTTATTATTGGTGATTGATTTCTATTTGCATGGTGAAGTCGTATCGACCAACATGGTGGTTATAAAGTGAAAATTCAATTTAAGTACCATATAGATTGACAATTAGTTGAACTGTTATTGTTGTACTGGAAAGTGGGAAGTAGAAATAGTGAGAACAAAAAGATGGTTTAGAAGCTTGCTTTTCCCTTTCAGGCATGGGGAGATCAATTGTTGTATTTGACCATACAGCCCAAGTAGTCTTTGTACAAAACAGTTGCTTTTCCTTAGGCAGTAACTGGAAAAGATTCCAGGCAATTGATTTTGAACTTTTTAGCATCAATGCTGAAAAGCTTCATGCAACACAAGTCGCTAATTGTCATATTGGTTAGATGGACAATATTTCAATTAAGAAAGTGGTGGATAGTTGAATCACAAGATTATAAACAAGGAAGCCTATTTGCATTTGGATATTTCATTTTATCCTCAGAGATAAAGCTTCCTTAATTACAGTACTCCTAAATGAGAATGTGATTCTGAACACTTTTCCATCTGTTATTCACTGTGTAAAATGGAGTGTTTCCAACCTAATTCAAAAACTGGTTTTATTAGGCTACAGTGTCCATGTTGCTATATTCTAAGATTTTCCACAGTATTCTTTATTTTGTACATGTCTATAAGAGATATTTTAAACATTGTTTCAAAACTAAATTTCCTATATTTTTTTACATGTGCTTGCTTATCAACACAATTCAGAAATCAATACGATACAGCATATTGATTTCTGGCAAGCTGGTACAGCATAGATTAACTGACAGGAAACAAACTGGTAATTTAGAAACTGTCATATATTTGCTTATTTGTTCCAGTTGTTTCCATGTATTTTATGAATAGCAATTAAATGGAAAATAATAATGTTTTCAATATAAAACAGTATAGCATTAGACTGGACATTTGGCCAGCGATGTTGTGCTAATCTAGATGCCGTCTATACTAAATGTCCTCTTCCTGCTTATCATCCAAATCCCTCCATTCCCTTCATATTCATGTTTATCTAAAAGCCTCTTAAACGGAACCAAACCACCTGCTTCCTCTACTACCCCAGTAGCCCATTCCAGGGACCTACAATAGAGTCATAGAACACTACAGCACAGCAACAGGCCATTTGGCTCATCTATTATGTGCCGAACTATTGATCTGCCTAGTCCCATTAACTTGCACCTGGACGATGGCCCTCCCTCTATTTCTCATCCATGGACCTATCCAAATTTCTTTCTCCACACTATCACCACCCTCTAAAGAGGTTTACCCCATGCTCCCCAAAAACATTTCACCTTTCACCCTTAACCTATGACCTCTAGCTGTAGACTCACCCAACCTCAGTGAAGAAAGGCTGCTTGCATTTACCCTATCTATACTCCTCATAATTTTGTGAACCTCTATCAAATCTCCCCTCAACCTTCTACATTCTAAAGAATAAAGTACTAACCTATTCAATATTTCCTTATAACTCAGGTCATCAAGTCCTGGCAACATACTTGTAAATTTGCTCTGTATTTTTTCAATCTTATTGACATTGTTTCCATATGTAGTTTTGGTCACCTATGCACAATACTCCAAATTAGGCCACACCAACATCTTATACAACTCCAACATAACATACAGATCCTGTACTCCATACTTTTATTTATGAAGGCCATGTGCCAAAAAGTTTCTTTATGACCCTATCTACCTGTAACACCACATTCAAGGAATTATGGATCTGTGTTCCTAGGTCCCTTTTTTCTGCTGTACTCCTCAGAGCCCTACTGTTCAGTGTGCACCTTCTACCCTGGTCTGTCCTCCCAGAGTACAACACTTCACACTTGTCTGCATTAAATTCCATCTACCATTTTTCAGACCCTTTTTCCAGCTGTTCCAGATCCTGCTGTAAACTTTGATAGTCTTCCTCACTGCCCACTGCACTACCAATCTGGATGTCATCTACAAATTTGCTGATCCAGTTTACCAATTATCATTCAGATCGTCGATATAGGTGATAAACAACAACAGACCCAGCATCAATCTGTGTAGCAAACCACTAGTCACAGGCCTCCAGTCAGAAAAGCAACCATCTGCACTACCGTTCTCTGGATTTTCCCACAAAGCAAGTACCTAATCCAATTTACTACCATATCTTGAATGCCAAGTGACTGTGTGGGACATTTTCAGTGGCTTTGTTTAAGTCCATGTAAATAACATCCACTGCCTTGCCTACATCACCTTTCCTGGTAACTTCCTCAAAAATCTCTAAGACAGTTAGACATAACCTACCTTGTTCAAAGCCATGTTGACTATACCTAATCAGTTCCTGTCTATCCATATACTTATATATCCAGTCCCTTAGAATACCTTCCAGTAGTTTAACCACTACTGATATCAGGCTCAACAGCATGTAATTTCCAGGCTTATTCTTAGGCTATGTGTACACTACACCGGATAAATCCGTAACCGAAGCTTTTTCTCTTCGTTTTTACCCTCCGTCCACACTAAAACGGCATTTTTGTCCCCTGAAACCAGAGCTTTTCAGAAAAGCTCTCCAGAGTGTGTAATTTTGAAAATGCCGCTTGGGCAGATCAGTGTGGACGGAGTAACTAGAGAAATCTGAAAACACTGTCAGATGGCCGCGCACCATTTCATTGTTTTCTTGAATGCAACCAAACAATTTCAGAACAGATGGCAACGAGACTGAAGCCAGAAGAGTTAGAAATGTACTCACCAAATACTTTGACCCATAACTTACTGAATAAATAAGTATACTCACTTTGCCCAGGTTTCTGTCCTTGCTTGTATGAAGGTGGTTTATCTATTTATAGAAGTACTTCTCTGACAATAGACGTGTAACAGCCTAATGTAACATTGTATGGAAATACAAAATAACACTGATGCAGACATGTTTTATACATTTAACAAAGTGCTTTATTAATGCAACAGAATTAATCAGTTTTTCAATGTTCATTGTCAGCTGGTTCATACTGTCCATGAACTCCCTGTTGGTTGCCTCCATATGCTCCAGTATTTGTTTTTATTACTTTTAAGTCCTTCTGCGCAAGAGCCAACAGCTGCCTGTCATTTAAGTTTTTCTAGTGTGTAACTGAACAACACACACCGTCTTTCACAGCGAGATTCAACACTGAACATGTCACTTGTTTTCGGTAGATGTGTCCTGCACATGCACAGTAGGAGGAAATTCGCCGAAATATCCGTTTCAATGTTGACAGAGATGTTTTTTAAAATGCCTAGTGTGGGCGCCAATCGTTTTTACGCGAAACAGGTGTTTTCAAAATTATCCGGTCTAGTGCGGATGTAGCCTTAGAGCCTTTGATAAACAATAGAAGAACATTAGCTGTCCTCCAATCCTGTGGCACCACACCCATTGCCACAGACATTTAAATATCTCTGCTAGAGTCCCTGCAATTTCTGCTCTAGCCTTCCACAGGGTCCGAGGGAACACCTTGTGACGCCCTAGAGATATATCAACTCTAATTTTCCTCAAGATAGCAAACACCTCCTCCTCTGTAATCTGCATGCAGTCCATGACCTCTGCTGCTTTGCCTCACTTCTGTGTCCCTCTCCCAAGTCAATACAGATGCAAAAACATTCATTTAAGATTTCCCCAACTCTTTTGGCTCCTTCATAGATGACCATTCTCATCTTCCAGAAGATTAATTTTATTCCTTCTATCCTTTTGCTCTTAATACTTTATTTGTAGAAGCTATTGGGATTCTCCTTCACAGTGTCTGCTCAAACAACTTCAAGCCTTCTTTTAGCCCTCCTGATTTCCTTCCTTACTATTCTCTCTCATTTCTTATTCTCCTCAAGTACCTTACTTGCTCCTTCCTCCCTATACCTGCTATGCACTTCCTTTTTCTTAACCAGGCCTCAGTATACCTCTAAGAACAAAGTTCTCTAAATCTGCTATCATTGTCTTTTCATCTGACAGAAACGTACGAACTCTGTACTCTCAAAATTTCACTTTTGAAGGCCTCCCATTTCACAAAACAACCTGGCCCAGTCCACACTTGCCAGATCCTTCCTGATATCATCAAAAAAGTCCTTTATCCAATTTAGAAACTTAATCCAGGACCAGTCCTATCCTTCTCCATTGTTAACTTGAAACTAATGGCATTATGATCATTAACATGTTCGTTAGCATGGTCATCCCTTACTTATTCCTCAGTTCCACCCAGTAGACAAACTCCCCACTCTGTCCTGTCTGAGTACTGCCATGACAGTGGCTAGATGGGAGATGCCAGAGAGTAGTGGTGGATAATTGTTTATCGGGATGGAGGCCAGTGACTAGCGGGGTGCCTCAGGGATCTGTTTTGGGCCCAATGTTGTTTGTAATACACATAAATGATCTGGATGATGGGGTGGTAAATTGGATTATTGTATGCCGATGATACTAAGGTAGGAGGTGTTGTGGATAATGAGGTGAGTTTTCAAAGGGAGGTTTATGGGAGATTTATGCCGGTTAGAAGAATGGGCTGAACGTTGGCAGATGGAGTTTAATGCTGAGAAGTGTGAGGTTCTACATTTTGGCAGGAATAATCCAAATAGAACATACAGGGTAAATGGTAGGGCATTGAGGAATGCAGAGGAACAGAGGGATCTAGGAATAACAGTGCATAGTTCCCTGAAGGTGGAGTCTCATGTAGATAGGGTGGTGAAGAAGGCTTTTGGAACACTGGCCTTTATAAATCAAAGCATTGAGTACAGAAGTTGGAATGTAATATTAAAATTGTACAAGGCATTGGTAAGGCCAAATTTAGAATATTGTGTGCAGTTCTGGTCACCGAATTATAGGAAAGATATCAATAAATTAGAGAGAGTGCAGAGACGATTTACTAGGATGTTACCTGGGTTTCAGCACTTAAGTTACAGAGAAAGGTTGAACAAGTTAGGTCTCTATTCATTGGAGCGTAGAAGTTAGAGGGGGGATTTGATCAAGGTATTTAAAATTTTGAGAGGGTTAGATAGAGTTGACGTGAATAGGCTGTTTCCATTGAGAGTAGGAGAGATTCAAACGAGAGGACATGATTTGAGAGTTAGGGGGCAGAAGTTTAAGGGAAACACGAGGGGGTATTTCTTTACTCAAAGAGTGATAGCTGTGTGGAATGAGCTTCCTGTAGAAGTAGTAGAGGCCAGTTCAGCTGTGTCATTTAAGGTAAAATTGGATAGGTATATGGACAGGAAAGGAGTGGAGGGTTATGGGCTGAGTGCGGGTAGGTGGGACTAGGTGAGATTAAGAGTTCGGTACGGACTAGGAGGGCCGAGTTGGCCTGTTTACGTGCTGTGATTGTTATATGGTTATAAGGTAGGAGTTCTCCCCCTCCTGCAACCACGTCTCACCAATGGCTACAATGACATAATTTCATGTGCTGATCCACGTCCTATGTTCATCTGCCTTTCCTTTAACACTCCTTTTTCTTTTTAAATCTTTTTATTAGTTTTAAACAAACATAAATGAAACATGAATACAAAATGTTTGAGAGTACATAATTAATAGTTTAAATAGACATTCAGATATGTAATAATAAAAATATATAACCTCTCAAACCCAGAACAATAATGAACAAAGAAGTAAAAAGAGAAAAAAAAGAAAAACCCCAAAAAAAAGAGAGAGAAAAAAAAACCAAAAAAAAAACACTAACCAACATGGGCCATTGAATAATATTAAGTACATATACAGTAGTGCCAATAACTCCGAACCTCCATCCAATTGATTAAGGATAATATAAGTAAGGTTTAGGAAAAGACAATTCAACTCATGTGAAAATGTTGAATAAAAGGTCTCCAAGTTTCTTCAAATTTAACTGAAGGTTCAAAAACCACACTTCTAATTTTTTCTAAACTCAAACAAGAAATAGTTTGAGAAAACCACTGAAATACAGTTGGAGGATTAATTTCTTTCCAATTCAATAAAATAGATCTTCTAGCCATTAATGTAACAAATGCAATCATTCGTTGAGATGAAGCAGATAAACGATTATTATCCGCCATTGGTAAACCAAAAATTGCAGTAAAAGGATGCAGTTGAAAATTAATATTTAAGACTTTTGAAATAATACTGAAGATATCTTTCCAATAATTTTGTAAACAAGGACAAGACCAGAACATATGAGTCAATGAAGCAACATCAGAATGACATCTATCACAGGTTGAGTTAAGATGAGAATAAAATCGAGCCAGTTTATCCTTGGACATATGAGCTCTATGTACAACCTTAAATTGTATTAGGGCATGTTTAGCACAAATAGAGGATGAATTTACCAATAATAAAATTTTTTCCCATTGCTCAGTAGATATAGGACAATGCAACTCTTCTTGCCATTCCTTCTTAATTTTTTCTGATACATCTAACTGTAAATTCATGATCATCTTATAAATGATGGCTACTAAACCCTTTTGATAAGGATTAAGAGCTAAAATTCTATCTGTAATGTGCAATAGACATTCTTTCGAAATAGACTGTAACTCATTATACAAAAAATTTCTAACTTGCAAATATCTAAAAAAATGGGTTTTAGGTAAATTATATTTATTAGATAGCTGTTCAAAGGACATAATGTTATCGTCCAGAAACAGATCACGAAAACATGTTATACCTTTTGTTTTCCATAAAAGAAAAGCTTGATCCATAGATGAAGGCCGAAAAAAATAATTAAATGGTATAGGACATGATAAAATAAATTTATTCAAACCAAAAAATTTACGAAATTGAAACCAAATGTAATGTATATCTGACTATAGGATTAGTTATCTGTTTATTCAATTTGAATAAAGAAAAAGGAAGTGAAGATCCTAAGATTGAAATCAATGAAAAATCTTGCACAGATTTACATTCCAAATTTACCCATTGTGGGCAAGTAGCTATAGTCCATTCTTGTGTCCAGAATATTAAATACCGTATATTGACTGCCCAATAGTAAAATCTTAAGTTTGGTAAAGCCAAGCCGCCCTCCTTCTTAGGCTTCTGTAAATATTTTTTACCCAATCTAGGATTTTTGTTCTGCCACAAATAAGAAGATATTTTAGAGTCAATAGTATCAAAAAAAGCTTTAGGAATAAAAATTGGTAATGCTTGAAATAAGTATAAGAATTTAGGTAGTATTATCATCTTAATAGCATTAACTCTACCAACCAATGACAAAGATAATGGAGACCACCTAATAGCAAGTTGCTTAATTTGATCAATTAAAGGTAAAAAGTTAACCTTAAATAGATCTTTATGTTTTTTAGTAATTTTAATACCTAGGTAAGTAAAATAATCTGTAACAATTTTATATGGTAAATGTTTATAAATTGAAACTTGCATATTTAATGGAAATAGTTCTCTCTTGTTAAAATTCAATTTATAACCAGAAAAATTACTAAATTGAGCAAGCAAAGACGAAATAGCAGGGATAGATTTTTCAGGGTCAGATATATATAATAAATCATCAGCGTACAATGATACTTTATACGTCCTCTCCCCGCGGGTAATACCCAGAATATTAGGTGATTCACGAATAGCTATAGCCAATGGTTCTGAAGCAATGTCAAATAGTAAAGGACTTAAAGGGCAACCTTGCCTTGTACCACGAAATAGCTGAAAAAAAGGGGATCTTTGATTATTGGTAAAAACCGAAGCTAAAGGTTTATGGTATATTAATTTAATCCATGATATAAATTTTGAACTAAAATTAAATTGTTGCATTGTAGTAAATAAATATGGCCATTCAACTCTGTCAAATGCTTTTTCAGCATCTAAAGAAATAACACATTCTGGTATTTTAGATGAAGTATAAATAATATTAATTAATTTTCTAATGTTAAAAGATGAATAGCGATTTTTAATAAATCCAGTCTGATCTTCAGAAATAATTCGAGGTAATATATTTTCTAATCTAATAGCCAAAATTTTACTGAAAATCTTAAAATCCGTATTTAATAAGGATATAGGTCGATAGGATGCACATTCAGTAGAGTCTTTATCTTTTTTAAGAATTAATGAAATAGAAGCTTCATAAAAAGATTGTGGTAGTTTACCTACACTTAATACATCTTCAAAAGTTTTACAAAGCCAAGGAGAAAGTATAGAAGAAAAAGATTTTAAAAATTCTACAGGAAAACCATCTGGACCAGAAGCTTTACCAGAATTAATTAAAGAAATAGCCTTTTCTATTTCAGATTCTGTAATAGGTGTATCTAAAATTAAATTATCCTCAACAGTTACTTTTGGAATATTCAATTTCCTTAAAAATTAATTTATTATAGAAGAGTCCTTAGTGAATTCTGATTGATATAAGGAGTTATAAAAATCTTGAAAGGCTCTATTTATCTCTCTGTGATCGATCGTCAGAGTACCATCTTGTTTACGAATTCTAGTAATCTGTCGTTTATCCGAAACAATTTTCAATTGGTTAGCCAAAAATATACCAGACTTATCTCCATGCATATAGAATTGAGTTTTTGATTTAGTTAACTGACTTTCAATCGAAGAGGATAATAATAAACTATGTTCCATTTGAAGTTCCAGTCTTTCTTTATAAAGTTCTTTACTAGGAGTCATTGAATAAATTTTATCAATTGCTTTGATTTTATCAACTAATGTTAATATTTTAGAATTAGTTCATTTCCTAACTCCAGCAGAGTATGAAATAATCTGTCCATGAATATATGCTTTAAAAGTATCCCACAAAATTCCACTAGAGATCTCTACTGTAGTATTTGTTGTGAAAAACAAATCAATTTGTTGTTTAATAAAGTTAACAAAGTCTAAATCCTGCAATAAAATAGGATTAAACCTCCAAAATTTAGTATTGATATATGAATCCGTTATTTTAATAGATAACTTCAGAGGTGCATGATCAGATATGGTAATACAGTTATATTTACAATCAGTAACATCTGTGAGTAAATGGTGATCAATGAAAAAGTAATCAATTCTTGAGTAATTATGATAAACATGGGAAAAGTATGAAAACTCTTTGTCATTAGGGTGTAGAAAACACCAAATTTCACAAATAGCTGAATCAATCATAAAAGAGTTAATAGGAGAAGCCGATTTATTCAGAAGAGTTTGGGTAGGCTTGGATCTATCCATCACAGGGTTTAAACAACAGTTAAAATCCCCACCCATTATCAGTCTATATTGATTCAGATTAGGAAAGGATGTAAATAAGCATTTAAAAAATTCAGGACAATCAGTATTTGGAGCATAAACGTTAACTAAAACAACTTTTTGATTGAAAGGTAGACCAGTAATAATCAAAAATCTACCTTGTGGATCTGAAATTGTTTCATGATGTATAAAAGAAGTTGATGAGTCTATAAAAATAGAAACACCTCTTACTTTGGCTTGCGAATTTGCGTGATACTGTTGGCCCTTCCAAAACCCAAAAAAACGTTGACTATCCACCTTCCTTACATGAGTCTCCTGCACAAAAATAACATTAGCATTCATTCTATGGAATACTTTGAATATTTTTTCCGTTTGATCGGATGATTTAAACCAATAGTATTCCAAGAAACAAAATTAATAATCCTATCCATATTGACAATATTTATTGCAGTTAACACATAAGTTTAAAAAAAAAGTGAACTCATGAACCCGGAAGAAGGAAGTGAGTTCAAGGAGAAACCGGAAGTCACGGCACTGCAACCATTTTTGTAGTTTCATATAGGCCCATGAAATAAAACTATGCAAAAAGAAAAAGAAAAATACCCCTCCCTCCACCCTCGAAACCCCAGGAAAAAAGCCAAAAAGAGGCAAGCAGGCAATCTAATACTAAAATTACCCCCGTGTCTCAAGACGGCAACTCAGACAAAAAAATTGAAAAAAATACAAACAACCCATATTATAAGAAAGGATTAATATAACAAAAGTTAGAATATAAAATTAGTATTATATATATATATAAAACAAAAGGGTTAAAAAAATTAAATTGATAAAACCCATAAATAAATACTACTAAATTAGTATTTTAAATGAGAGTTTAAAACTTTCAAACTCATCAAAACGGATATGACGTTCCAAGCACTAAAGTCTGTCGGGAAGAAGAAACGCCATTTTATTATTATTTTTTTTAAATCTTAATATTTAAATGTTAAAAATATAAAAAATGCTTATACAAACTTAAAAAAAGGAACCCTAATCAGTTATTTTCAAGGTTAATAGATTAGTAAAATATAAAAAAATAATAAAATCAGAATTTTACAATATATAAAAAATACATGTCAGCCATACCTAAAAAAAAACATCATTGTAAGAGATCGAAATTTATAGACTAATTATTACATTAGTCAATGCGATAGAGTGTCATTGATCCAAAAAACTTTGAGCATCCGCTGGAGATTTAAACAGCCGAACAGCCCCGTCTTCAGAAGTAACTCTCAAATGTGCTGGAAATAACAGCGCTTGCTTGACGGCTTCCTGGTGAAATTTAGACATAACCAGTCTAAAAGCCATTCTTGCCCTTAAAACTTCAGGGCTATAATCTTCCAAAATACGAAATTTGAATTCTTGAAAGTTAATCATACCCTTTTTCCGAGCGGCTCGAGTCAGTCGCTCTTTGATATGAGGGTAATGGATCCGGAGAATTACATGCCGTGGTTTGTCTGAATCAGAGTGATAGCGAGAGACACGGTGAGCACGATCGATTATTGGAGGAGAGTCCAGAACTTCTGAACCGAAAACATCCATTAGAAGTTTAGAAAAGACAGCGGTAAGATCACCGCTCTCAAACTTTTCCGGAATCCCAATTAGCCGAAGATTTTGTCTTCGAGAGCGATTTTCAAGATCAATAATTTTAAATTTATAACGATTCATCTGTTGAGAAGTCGAAGCTTGCTCTTGTTTCAAAGTTTCGATAATATGTTCTTTCTTCTGAGCGGCTTCTTCAAGTACCAAAATACTTGCTTGTTGTTTTTGTAGTTCCAGTGAAAGCGTTTTAAGTTCTCCTTCGAATGATTTTAAACGCTCATCAAACGCAAAAAGCTGTTCAGTAATTTTTCTCTCCAGACCCGCAAATTTATCTTCTATAAGCTTTACAATAGTTTCTAAAGTTATCGGTTCTTTCGTCTGTTTCGATTCTTTTGCTTTAGACATTTCAGCGAGTTGAAAATAGATCGAATAGTTAAAAAGAAAAATTCCATATATTTAAACCCCTTTAGAATAAGTAAAAAAAGATCATTTAAGGGGTGTTTGTAGGTTAAAAAGACATAAAAGGTTTGGAGCAAAGCCAAAAGCAGTTTACTCCATAAGTGCCATCTTGAGACCTCTCCTTTAACACTCCTTGCGGTGAAATATACATAACTCAGAACATTAGTTTCACCATGCCCAACCTTTCGATTCCTGACTTTGTACATAGCTTAACAACACCTTTCTCCACAACAACTCTACTGTTTGCTCTGATACTCCGGTTCCCATCCCACTCCCTCCCCACAACTCTAGTTTAAAAATCAGCCTCCCCCCACCCCCATGCAGCACTAGCAAATCTGCTGTACAAAAAAAAGAAAGAAGAAATAATTAAATGAAAAAAAAATCTACCAGTAGCCTCCAACTTTCCTCCCTGAAGCCACTGCAGGCCAAATCTTGAACTTCCCATTCTAACACTGGCCCATTCACACAATGGCCACTCCCATATTGGCCACTCCTCTTAAATCTAACATCTTTTTATTGGCCCTTGCCAAATGCCTAACATCGGGAGCTGTGGTGCACAGAATATCACTACTGTCCCCACTCACTTCTTTTAAACTCTGTCTTCTGGTATGCATACTTCAATATCTTCTCGGGAACAGTGGTGTGTAGAATGTCCCAACTGCCCCCATTCACTTCTTTTGAATTCTCTCTCCCACTGCACACACTCCAATGTCCCCTCAGAAACTGTGGCACGCAAAATATCTCGACTGGGCTGCTCGCTTCTTTTGAATTCTCTCTCCTGCTGTGCAATCCAACATCCACTTGGGACAGTGGCACATAGCCTCAGCAGCCTCTGCCTTCTTCTTTTTAATTCTCTCCCTCGCTACACAATCCAATATCTCCAAGGGATTTATGGCATGCACTCTACATCAAAAACTTGTCTCTCATTTCACCTTTAAACTTCCTCACTCTAACCTGGTATTTGACATTTCTACCCTGGAAAACAGATTATGACTGTCTACCTTATCTATACCTCAATTTAAAAATCTCTCAGTTCTCTCTTCAGCCCGCAGCACCAAAGGGAACAACCCAGATTTGTCTATCATGCCCCTACGGCTCAAACCCTGTATTCCAAGCAACATTCTGAAAACAATTTATAATTTATGCTCCTTTTCCAGTTGCCACCTCCTTCCTATAATTGGGCAACAAGAACAGTACACTGTATTCCAAGTGTGGTTTTATGGCTGCAGCATGACTTCCTCTTATACTCAACTTCCCTACCGAAGAAGGCAAGCATTCCATACACATTTAGCTTACATATCCATGGTTCACTTGCATAACCGCTTTCAGTGAACCATGGACTTGTACCCCAAAGACCTCTTTGTACCTCGTGCTATTAAGGGGCCTACCATTAATTTCATGTTTTCTCCTTCCATTTGACATCCCAAAGTGCAACATACTTGCCTGGATAAAACTCCAACTATTACCTTTCCACCCATGCTTGTAACTGATCTATACCCCACTATATTCTTTAATAGTCCTTTATACTGTCTAAACTCTAATCTTGGTGTCATTTAGAAATAATCTTTTCTTTTCATCTACATTTTCATCCAAGCCATTGATGTATATCAGAGTTCCCAGCACCATTCATTGTGGAATACCACTCATCATTGATCTCCAATCATAATAACAGTCTTCCACTCCTTTGTCTTCTGCGGGCAAGCCAGTTCCAAATCTAAACTTGCAATTTACACTAGATACCGTGTATATATATTCTGAATCAACCTACCATAAGCGACTTTGACAAATGCCTTACTAAAGTCGATGTAGGTAGCATCCACCTTCTCACCCTTTCTGCCAAAGGGTCTTGGCCCAAAATGTCAACTACTTTTTTTCATAGATGCTGCCTGACTTGCTGAGTTCCTCCAGTATTTTGTGTGTGTGGCTTGGATTTCTAGCATATGCAAATTTTCTCTTGTTTGTGACTTTCTCACCCATGTCATCTTCAGAAAACTCAAGTGTATAAGACATGACTTCCTTTGTAGAAAATCAAGATGACTGTCCCTAAGCAAATCATGCTTTTCCAAATGTTCATAGATCCTGTACCTCAGCATCTTCTCCAATAACCTTCTTACCATTGCTGTAAAGCTCATTAGCCTATACTTACTCAGATTCTCCCTATTTTCCTTCTTGAGCAAAGGCACAACATTTACTACTCTCCAGTTTTCTGACACTTCACCCGTTGCTAGTAAGGATGTAAAGGTCCCAGTCAAAGCCTTAGCAATCTCTCACTTACTGCTTTGAATATTCTGGGATATGCCATCAGGCCCCAAGGACATATCCATAATATTTTTGCAAAGACCCAGCACATCCTACTCCTTCATCTCAAGGGCCTGCCCCATTCTGTTTTCACTATCTTTCAATCACTTCTCCTCTCTAAGTACAACATGGAGTACTCAGTTAGTACCTCAGGAACTTGCTCTGACTCCAGACACAAATTTCCTTCTTTATCTTTAAGGGGACCCACCCGATCATTAGTTGTCCTCTTAAGACAAATCTAAACTGCCTTGGGATTATCCTTGAACCTGTTCTCCAATAAGATTTCATGGCACCTTTTGGCATTCTTAATCTCCTGCTTGGGCACTTTCCTGCTGCTTTAATATTCCAGAAGGACCCAGTCTGATTGTAGTTTCCTAAACCTGAAGCATGTTTCCTTTTCCTTCCCAATTAAATTTTGGATCTCCCAAGTCACCCAAAGTCCCCTTACCTTTCCATCCTTGTTCTTACTCATAATAGAAAATGCCTCTCCTGAACTCTGATCAGTTAGTCTTTAAACTCCCACATGCCTGGTGTGGACTTGTCCAACAGCAGCTGCACCTAATCAATGCCATTAGCTCCTTTCATATTCTGCCACGTTTTTTTCTCCCCGAGTTTAGTACCTTCTTGCAAGATCCAATGTTATCCTTTTTCAACCATCTTAAAACAATAAGTTATGGTCACTCTTCCCATAATGTTCAGCTGTTATTAGATCTGTTACCCTACCTGGCTCATTTCCCAAATCCAGGTCCAATATATTGTTTTCTGCTAAAATTGGACTCTCCACATTATTGTTTCTAGAACCCCTATTGAATGCACTAAAGAAATGCTTCTTGTATTAACAAAGTTCTAATGAATGCTAGAGGTTTAAGTCCCCCACTACAACAACCTTGTTGTTTCGCACCTTTCCATAATTTGTCCGCACAGGTAGTAATTCTGAGACAGAAAGTCTGGAGGTCATATGCTGCTTAATCTTTTAGAAAAAAAACAGAAAATTATAGGCCAGAGAGGCTGACATCAGTTGTGGGAAAGTTATTGGAAGGTATTCTAAGGGACTAGATATATAAATATTTGAATAGACATGGACTGATTAAGGATAGTTAATGTGGCTGCATACGTCATAGGTCATGTCTAATCAATCTTTATCAAGGAAATTGCCAGGAAAATAGATAGAGGCAAGGCAGTGGGTGTTGTCTACATGGACTTTTGTAAGGCATTTGATCAGGTCCCACATGGGAGGCTGGTCAAGAAGGTTCAATCTATGGCATACAGGATGAGGTAGTAAATTGGATTAGACATTGGCTTTCTGAGAGAAGCCAGAGGATGGTAGCAGAGGGTTTCCTCTCTGACTGTGACTAGTGGTGTGCTGTAGGGATTTGTACTGGGTCCTTTGTTGTTTGCCATCTATATCAATGATCTGGATGATAATGTGGTTAACTAGATTAGCAAATTTACAGATGACACCAAGATTGGAGGTGCAATGGACAGTGAGGAAGGCAATCATGGTTTGGAAAGGGATCTGCCTCAGCTGGAAAAATGGGCTGAAAAATGGCAGATGAAATTTAATGTAGTCAAGTGCAAGGTTTTACACTTCGGTAGGACCTTCCAGGGTAAATGGTAGGGCATTGAGGAGTGTGATAGAACAAAGGGATCTGAGAATACAGATCCATAATTCATTGCTCATAAAGAAAGCTTATGGCAATTGGCCTTCATAAATCAATGTATTAAGTACAGGAGATATGATACGTTGAAGTTATATAAGACATTGGTGAGGCCTTATTTGAAGTATTGTGTGCCATTTTCATCACCTACCTACAGTAAGATTGAAAGAGTACAGAGAAAGTTTGTGGAGATGTTGCCAGGTCTGGAGGACCTGAGTTATAAGGAACGATTGAATAGGAAAGACTGTATTCCTGGGAACATGAAAGATTGAGAGGAGATTTGATAGAGATATACAAATTTATGAGGGTTATAGATAGGGTAAATGCAAGCAGGTTTTTTTCCACTGAGGTTGGGTGGGACTACATTCAGAAGACATGGGTTAAGGGTGAAAGGTGAGAAGTTTAAGGGGAACATGAGGGGAAGTTTCTTCACTCAGAGGGTCGTGGGAGTATGGAATGAGCTGCCCACACAAGTTGTGCACACGAGCTTGATTTCAATATTTAAGCGAAGTTTGGATAGGTACATGGAAAGTAGGGGCATGGAAGGCTATGGCCATCAACTATGCAAGTTGATGGGAGTAGGCAGTTTAAATTGTTTTGGGGTGGACTAAGGGACTGTTTCTGTGCTGTACTTCTATATGACTCTGTGTCATGTTTTTTTTTTAGCTTTCTACCTAGCTCCCTAAAATTATTTTGCAGGACCTCATTCCTGTTCCTACCTGTCATTGTTACCTGTGTACACCATAGCTTCTGGCTGTTTCCTTCCCCACTGAGAATGTCCTGTGACCATTGCAACACATTCTTAGCTAGGGCACCAAGGAAGCAGCACACCATTCTTGAGTCTTGTCTGCAGCGTATTTGTTCCCCTTACTAGCAAGAACCCTATCACTATTGTTCTGTCTGACTTCATTCTTCCCTACTTTGCCTCAGAGCTAGGCACGGTGCTACTTAACTGGACATTTGTGCTGGCCTCTGGTCATCTCCTTAACTGCATCCAAAGGATTATATCTCTTAGTGAGAGAATGACCACAGAGCAACCCTGCTCTGTCTGACTAATACCTTCACTTCTCCTAGTGATCACCCTTCTACCTGTAACCTGCATCTGAGATAAGAGCACCTCATTGAATTCTCTTCTATGATATCGTCAGAATTCCAGATGACTGAGTACATCCAACTCCAACTTCAGTTCCTTCATCTAGTCTGTCAGGAGATGCAACAGGATGCACTTCCCACAGATGTAGTCAACATTGACACATGAGGTTCCCTGACTTCCCACATCTTGCAAGAGAAACATTCTGTTGCCCTGAATGCCATTTTTTTCTACACTGTCAAAAGTCACAGATTTTTCACATGTGCCTCCTTGCAGAAGCCTCTCTAGTTAAAGCCTCAGCTCTCCAATCCTAAACTGCTCCACTCTCACAATGGCCACTCCAATTAACGCTTCATTCAATCAATCAGGAAAAATGTTTTAAAAGTTGTTACTGTCCTGTCTGCTGCTCTAGCTCCTATAATTGGGGAAGTACTCTGGCAGTGACAAATTCAGTGTAACGATCTTGTGATTTTATATGATGCTTTGCCTCCCAATAAGTGCACCTCTTGAAGTACAATTTAATACCCATCTCTACAAATAGTAACATCATGAAGGATCCCGTTCACCTTGTTCATGGGCTGTTTGTCCCTCTCCCATTAGGGAGGAGGCTACATATCATCCACATCAAAAACAATTACTTTTCCCAAGCAGTAAGGCTGATCAACACCTCTACCCACTAGCCTACCCCTCCACACCCCCAACCACCACTACTTTATTATTTCCTGTCAGTCACCTTATGTACAGACACTCCTATGTCTAGTGTTGCTTTATCAATATACAATCAATCTATGTATAGTATATTAACTGTCTTATGAGTTTATATTTTTGTGGTTATTATTATTGTTATTGCATTCTTTATCTTTTGTGTTTTTTTGTGTTGCAATGGATCTGCAGTAACAATTATTTCATTCTCCTTTACACTTGTGAACAGGAAATGACATTAAAGAATCTTGAATCTTGAAAAGCAAAGCAATTTAAACTCAGTACATTGACATTCTAACCAATGAGAAGCATCAGTAAAAGGCATTAGTCTCTTGAGGCTGAACTTGGTAAAACAAATTCTGCACCAGTTGATTAGCACAAAATACACAAAAATATCCCATTGCAAATGGTAATTTACCCTGCTCTTCCAACATGCAACTTTGTTTCCCAGATCTTCAAAACTCCTTTGAATTGCAAGGATTTTTTAAAAAATTTTGATATTTTAACTGATCTTGCATCTTATTGTCTACCTGCATTGCAATTTTTCTGTAGCTGTCACACTTTATTTTGTATTGTGTTTTTGTTTCTGAAGAAAAAGATAAACTTTGTCATATGTACATTGAGACATGCAGTGAAATGCGTCATTTTGGATCAAATCAAGTAGCGAGGATTGTGCTGGGCAACCAACGAGTGTCACCACGTTTCCAGCACCAACATAGCATGTATTAACTCAATACACTATGTAATGATTTGATCTTCGTGAATAGTATGCAAGACAACATTTTCACAATATTTCGGCACATATAACAACAATAAACCAATTCCAATTCCAATTCCAATAAAGCTTTTCACAAAGAGGAACACATTTATACCATTAGCTTGAAGTTAATTCCTGGTATCATAAGTGACACATTAGCATTTCTGATGGTAACACCATTACAGAGAAGCATATTTTTGAGGTTTTGATAAAATAATGTATATCACCTGTTAATATCTGGATCAGGGGTTCCCAACCTGGGATCCATGGAATCTTCAGTTAATGATAGTGGTCCATAGCCCATTGGAAACTCCTGGTCTAGATCATTTCAGCTAACAAGCTCACTGCTTTGCTGTGTTTCTGAAATATATGGTTGTGGAAATCTAAAACTATATAAAATTTAGCTGTGATCTCTATAAAAAGTCAGTTTCTAAAATGTTACAGTTTCTGTTTCACTTATTGGAGAAATTTTACTGCTGTTCTTTGAGAAAGTACAAATTTATATCGCATGTCATGCATTCAACAGAACAGTTATGTGTTCAGATACCACTTTGCAGGTACAGCAGAAACTTTGAGTCACAAGGCGTTTGAGAAAGGTTGATAACAAGCAACTGCTTGTTTTACAAACAAATGAGAAATGATGGAGGACAGCCGTTTGATTCTTTGAACTGATAGAAACCAAAAAACTGCTGATCTGATGTGACAGAAAGGAAAGAGAATGGTTGATCTACAGTGGATGAGAAAAAGGTCGCTGCTCTTTTGTGGTAAACTACATATACCTGTCTGGACATGCCCCTCTGCTGACTGCTCCTGTGGCTCCTCCCACAGACCCCTGTATAAAGGCGATTGGAGGCACTGCTCCTCCCTCAGTCTCCAGGATGTTGTGTGGTGGTCTCTTGCTGCTAGTAAAACCCTATCGTTCGCCTCCCGTCTCTGAGAGTTAATGATGGTGCATCATCTTTTTAAAATAGCACTGTTGTATTTGAAATGAACACTTACAATACAACCAATACAGGTTATATAAAGTGTTAGGCTCTGTCAAGAAATTGTCAGATGTGATTAAGAAGCCTAGCAGGACTTAATAGAATGCCTTTGGCCAGCTGGTCATCAGCAGTTCCTCTGGCAATGGGTTCAGTTAGGTTTTTGCACAAGTTTTAGAAATGAAATGTGGAGTTTGGGGTAGCACAGTCCTAGCTTGTAATTTCCTCTTGTTTCCTTAATAGTGCAATACATGTTTCTATTAAACTTGTTTTGCTGGCTTCCTGGCAAGTTCATCTATAGGAACACCAAAAAATCAATTCAAATGCAATGAATGATGCTTATCTACGAAACTCACTAGCAAAGCTAAAAGGGTTATAGAAATAGAGGAAGAAATAGAATTCATTTTACTAGTTAATTTCAAGTACATTGAAATTCAAGAAATATATGTCTTTTTCAATATGAAAATATCCTCACCTTTCATTCAAAACAATATATTAAGATATGCATTCCATTCTCCACAGCCTCCCAACAACTTTTGCAACTCTGGATATCGATGGTATCAGAAAAATCATCTTTGCACTGCCAGGTAATGGATCTGTTAATCTTTTAGCAGAGGACCCCATAATGTTAGGAATGTGACCAGTTTAAAAACTACTGCTAGTTGGTATGTCTTAAGGTAAGATGTTACTGCTGGTCTCTGTAAAGCTGTTGACATTTTCGTTGAGTATTTCTAGCCATCTAGGTATTCCATTTCCACTGATCAGTTTTGGGCAATTCCATGACTTCAAAAGATCAGCTGTATATATGTATCATTCATTGCATTTGAATTACATGCATTTTTCCTCCCATGTAACAGCTTCAGAAATCAAGAAACCTGTGCATCACTCTGTGTAAATGGTTAAAATGAATCTGTTTCTTGCTTAAAGGGTGTAGTTTCATTTCTACTAATAAATTGTACTGGAATATTTGTGATGTAATTTGAAGTTCTGATTTGTTGCAAGTCGTCCAGTGACTGAGAGTTAGAGATCCTACACTGTGCTGACATTTTGGATCTGTACCAGTCTACTGTAAAGTGACAGCCTTGATTCACTCCTTAACTTCTTTTCTATTGAGGAGTATAGCACCAAAAAACATAATAAGAGTTCAATATACCAAGGTTTAATAATCTTTTTGAGGTTATCTACTTCATTTCACAAAACTGCAGTTTAATTTATATCATAACGATCTGATTTGCATCATGCAAACTTATTGTCCTGTCTCATTACAGTGGCCATCATTTTTTAAGTTGTACTTACTGATTAGAGCTAATTGTGTTTGTTTTTTACTTTAAGACTAGGCCTCTAGATTCATAATTTTAATGGATAATGTCTGCAAGCAATGTTGGCTCAGAAATTTTAACTTGAATGTTCTTTTTAAACTTTGTCAACTAACTCCATTTGTTATTTCCAGCATATGTTCATGGATCAGTAGCCCTGTGCATTAATCAATAATTTAGGTTTTCTAGAAAACCTCCAACTAAATTGTGGGTAGCTACAACTTGAAATCACTGCTTATAATTTGGATTTTAATGTTATGAGTAATTTGCTAAGTAATGGAGTAATACTTTATACTTCCAATATACTTTGGCACTGGAATTGTTGCAAAAAGTCACAACAACATGATATACTTAATATAAATTGACCTATAACAGGAAACGATTGACAAGCTGCAACTAAACAGAGCAGAGCTGCTGACTAAAATTATCCAAAGGCACTTAAGAGCATTAGCAGTGTCCCTGAAATTGACGGAGCTTTACGAGTCACCGCAAACTATTTATTGATTGATTGTAATATATATTGAATAGTTTATTTGAAAATAACATTCGTTTTCAACTTTTTTTTTACCGTTATGCAGCGGGTGCGGTAGAGGCTGATGGTGACATAGGATCTGAAGGTATATGGCATTACGTGATGGGTATTACAGTATCACAAACATTTTTTGTGACAAGAAATTACCACTAAATAAACTATTCAGTATATATTATAAGCCACTACTGAGACAAATAAACTGATTGAATTGTAGCATTTGATATTATGAGATCTTTCTTTCACCTCACCTAGCCTAGTCTTTATTCAGTTCTTGTCATCAGTTGTTTCCCCTACCCAATTTGCCTGGTGCTGTGCAATTGACTTCTAACTCTCTGCTTATTTTGCATTGCATCATGCTTCGCAATATCAGTGTGAATTGATTTACAGTCCAAATTTTCAAACTTTTCTTTGGAAATTTGTATTCCTTCCATCTGTCAGTTTCCATTTGCTTTCATCTGACTCTGGAAATTCACCATATACACGGTATCTCAGCTGCAAGTCTGACTCCAACTATTTTGTTGTAATAATGCCTGAATGCACAATGTGACAGAGGCCAGTGGCATTCTAAATGACAGTGGGCCAGTATCTGCCTGATTGTCTTCTGCCAACTTTATTCCTGTTCTAAAGAGCAACACCAATTACTTTTACTATTTCCTATAGCAGATTTGTTGTATAATTAGTGCTCTGTGGGGAATGTGTCATAGCTGTACTATTGTTCAGTTTGGCCAATATTGTTCAAATGTCTTCAGCCTTTTAGGAATGGAGTTTTATTTGGTAATTACTATTTATAACCCTGCAAACAAATAAACTAATTTGGTCTTTTTCTTTATCATAACAGTCCTATGTTTCTTGACTCATTTAACAATTTAAAAATGTACAGTTGGATTATGGTTGCTGTCAAAAATTGACTCCCCATCTCTGTCTGTTTTGGAGAAGAATCTCTTGGTGGAATCTAAGCATTTAATCAAAGAGAGTATAGGAAAATGATTTGGCAGACCCCCTTATGTCTCCTTGTACATAAACTACTGGATGACAGCAAACTTGCTGGCTACTAAATTGGGCTCCTGCTAAGTCAATGGAATCTATATTATAAGTAACTAAATAAGAGTAAATAGGAGGAAGGTAGAATGCAGTTGACCTTTTACTTAGATTGGATATTAATTGGAACCTGAATACTGGACATCAATTGGAACCTGAATCATAAACATGAGTATGAGAAAACAATTGCAAGGCAGGCATCCTTATATTTGGAATTGAGTAACCCAACTAACATTATGATAAAGTGAAACTGTTTTAAGCTGCAATGATTAATGTCCATAACTAGAAAGGAACAAATAAATTTTTCCCTTTACTGTAACATTTAGTCAAAATGCAAGACTATAACTTTAATTGAACGGAGTGCCCATCAGTGAATTTACTTTATGTTACTCTATGAGTATAAATTGTTGTTCAAGCTTTGCAAGAAATAGTAATATATAAACATGAATGTGGTATGTCTCTGGTAGATGTTTTGATAAAGATTTGCCCCTGATTTCTGTAATTGACTGAAGATATCGTAGAACAAGACATTGTATTGTAACATTTTGGTTAGTCAACATGCTGAACTTACAGCATATAATAACAATTAATATTTTACTGTATCTTCAAACAAAATTGCAGAATTAATTGGATATCCATTTTCACACTGCAATTGTTTATTCATTTGCACCAAGTTAAAATGGCAACTTGTCTCCAGAACTGCATCAAAATATGATAATATTATCATAATTTAATGAAGTAACTGTATCTATGACCGCTCTGTTACCAATTAATTCATCTCTGTAATAGTGTTACTAAAACCACATCTCTCCACTGTAATAAATTCTTAGGTCAACTTGCTGGCCTTATTTATGAAACCCCAGATTCCTTGGGCTGCGTAAGTCTAGGGACTCAGTGAGATTAGCTGGCTCTCTTCCCCCGCCCCCAACCCCAGTATGTTTGAATCCTGTGTAAGTTGCTACCCTGTTACAACTCAGTGCCAAGAAATAACAGATAGCGCACTGCATACAACTAAAGGAATTATATTTGCGTATGATAACTTAACTAAAGGGTTAGTAAAGAAAAGAAAGAAAAAAAGCAAAAAGGGCCCATTATAATTAAACAGTCAAATGTGCACAGGTTGTAGCTCAACTCTTCCAAAAGTCATATTCACTGATCCTCTGTCGACCTCTGCACCTTGCTCCATCAAATCACGGTCCCCCAGCTAAGTCGAATCCTATGACCAGTTCTCTCCAGTGTCTTCTCTCTCCACCTCCTTCCGAACATAGACACCAGCTCACACTGGTGTCAGGCGCACAAAAAAAACCTGCTTCCTGATTGGATGGCTCACATTCCAAAGCATCCGTTATCTCTGACCATAACCCAAACATTGCTCCTGCAGAAAAACCATTATGTTAGCAGTGAAACCTTTACCAGGGCGTTACATTTATAAAAATTACAGCAAATCCATTAGATAAAAATAAATTGAGTTGCAATTCTCCAAAACTAATGTATCAATTTTCCTCAATTCCATTGTTGCTTTGTACAAGCAGCATCTTGACCTCCTTATTATTTTTAAAAACATGCTGAATTCACTGGACTAGATTAATTAAATAGCCATTGAATATTAAATTAGTAATTATCAACATGTATACCTTTTTAATTTGCATAAGTTTATTTTCTTATGTAGGAAATGGTTCTTAGAAATTTTTTCCATATTATGTTAATTTTTCCACTAAACTCTTTATAGGTGTTTGTTTCTAATCCCTTTTACCTCCTCCTCACTTATTCCTTTATTTTCATACCTTTAATTTCATCAGTAAAGGGATAGGTTCTATGATTTACTGAGGTTCCAGATCATTATTCCCCTCATCACATCATAAATAATTTCCAGTTGCAGAGCAAAATACTTCTGTGATGCAGTGTCAGAAAACAAAATTATTCCACCCCAGCAAGATTCAATCAGTATAACCCTGAATGTCAGTATATAAAAAATGCCTTTCTCTTGCACTGGACAGCAGAGCCAGTGAGTGGAGGGAATGAAGGCGTTTTATTACCTCGAGAATATAATTCTCAAGAGCTACCTCTCAAGATTCTGTATTAACATGAAAAATACGGGTGGCATATTGCATAGCACTTGGCAGTCAATCGTTCTGAGATGTTTTCAAATCTCTGAGTTTGCATGGTTAACATTCCCATTTGAGCTCTAATCTGGGAACAAAGGAATATACAACAGACCTTTAGGAAACTAATTTTACCTCTTGACATTAAGAAACGTCATCTATTCCCACTATGCTCTAAATTAATTCAAGATCTGATTTTCTGAAGAAGCACGATGCATCAAATTTTGTTTTAAGCATGTATTTTTTTAAAATCTATACAAAAGTAAGATGGTGTGTTATCAAAGATTAAAAAGCTTCCTTTCCTCTTGCAGATGAATTATATGATTTTAATTTAAACAAAATCAGAAGCTCTATCTACCTGATTCTACCTGAGGCAGTTAATGTTTATTATACTGGGAGGAAGTATTAATCTTTACCTAATCTATCACTGAGGAACATTTTCAGTGAGATGAAGTAAAAATTAATTAACAACAGAATGTTGTTACCCTCCTATCTACTATGGTTGGTTATAGACCTATGATAACAGAGTTAAAGATCGTAATAGTTATGGAGAAGAAGTGAATTACAGAGCCATGGAGTCATATGGCACATGGTTTATGGAGCTGCCCTCTCATGGTCATTGAGCTTCCCAAGGTCTGGACACATTGGTCACAAATGAGATTTTTTAATAAGCTATGAAAGTAGCTCTAATTCCATCACAAATTTTACTTTTGTACTCATATCTTGAGAGCAAATTGGAGGCCAGTGCTCAAAGCCACCTCTTAAATTCAGAGCAGCTTACAACGAGATTTGTGATTTATATTTCTGTCACCTTTGATCTATTAAGTCAGCCTACTAAACAGTAAATCAACATGTTGATTGAGAAAAGAGAAGAAGACACCATTAAGGGAGAAACAGTACGTTTCAAGAATTGGAGATATCACGCCAAAAATTTTAAAAATGGAATTGTAAATATTCTAAAAATCATACTCATAGTACTCATGGCACTTGGTAATATTGGATAGTCCATTTATTGTTCAAACTGTCTTACTCTGCTTGGAGACAAAGTGGATTTTATAACAGGAAAAAGCAATTGTTGTGTGAAGAAATCTTTCAAGTGAACATGTGGTGCTTAGTGCATTGTGAAATAATTCAAAAATCAAAGAGAGCAGTAAATGTGGCTTTTTTAATGATAGTTATATGAATTGCTAATTTTATTCGGCAAGTAAATTGAAATTGGAATTACCAGTATTAACAATTCAGCAATTACTCAACTCAGGAAACATTTCTCCTTAAATTGTGTCTGTCTGTAAATTGATAATTGTAACATGTTGTTTTATGAATTTCTATTTACATCAATGATATCAACCATTGGAATCATAAGATTTACTAGAAGATTAAATGAGTATTGATATAATGTTTTGTTCTGCACTAACATGTAGTTGGCCAATTGTAGCCTGAATATATCCATCTCATTTGGTTGAATAGTTAAATCATTATGTTAGCTAAATAGCAATTTTGAAACATGCATGTATGAGAATCCAAACAGTATTATGTTAAGCATATAATGACCTGTGTTGTATATTGAATGCTTTTTTTGATGTTGTGAACTTCAGTGTGGGTAGTGAAGCTTGAATAATAATTTGGACAATAAAGGCAAATTAGTCCAATTTTATTTGCAAAAAAATACTCTTCATAACTCACTTCCCACTGTCATGATTTCACAGTAATAGGTCTTTCATATTTGTGGAAAGCAAGCTTGTGGCATTCTATTGTTAGTGTGAAGTCCAAGAATTTCTTCTAGCTGCATTAATTATATCTAATTTGTGTAACAAATTAACATAACAAAGTGCTGTTGCAAGGCAACAGAATTGTAAGGACGTGTCTTGCAATTGACAGGTACATTGAATACTCTATCATACATTCATCCAACCTCATTGTCTCACTTTTTTTAATCCACTTCAATGAGCTGCAAAAAAAACCCAGAAATGATAGAGGCAGTTTTAACCCCAATTGAAGTTTTATTTGGATCCAAGCAATAACTCTTGAGTTAACTCCAAATCTGCCAGTAAAAACCAATGCAGTTCTACAGTTATATTTTTTGATCTAATCTTTTTCATTATTAGCAAATAAAAATAAATTTGGAAATCATGTCATGCAGTTTGGAGTGGAATCATCTTAGCACACTGTTGTTCTTCTTTATGCCTGCAATGAATAACAAATCATTTATAGAGTTGGCTCAAGTAGTGAATGCTTCTTTTGCGATCACCACAGTAACTCAGTTGCCCATAAGAAAATATGAAGAAGCAACGAACACAGAATGATTCACCCTCCAAGTGTGCATTTAATTGAGTTTTGGAGTTGGAGCAATTGCCTGCTTGGTTCCAGGAATTATTCACATTGCATGCCACAGTTAATTGTTATTGACCTGAGTTTGTTATTTCATGGCAATATGATTTCTTTGCAGGAAATCCAGTGTCAGCAGTTGTCACCTGCAATCTCTTTGTTATCCCTGCATTGAGGAAAATGCAAGGAATCCTTGATCCTCGACCCACCATCATCAAAGCCAGGGTAGGTCAAATAAGTTTCCAATGACTGAAGGCTCACTTTTACCCGGTAAGATATGAAAAATGTTCATTAGTTTGTGGTAGTATTTTTGAGTTTGGTTCTGATCTTTCAATGGTTGAAGATAAAGTTCAATCTATTTTTAAATTATTTGGGAGTGAAGGCATTCAAGTCAGCAAACTGTGTAAAGGTTCCTTTTCACTTAAAATATTAATAATATTAATATTATAAATAGTCATTTTTATTGTTATTTATGTAAACAAATGAATGGCGGTAGAGCTATCAACAGAACATACTTTATTGAAGAGAGTAAATCTCAATGAAACCGCGGAACCTGATGTAAGAAAGCATCAAAGTCATACCACATGGTACACTCTTTTTTTAGAAGTACACTTAGATTTATACACTGACCCTTTTATTTAAAAAAAGTGCATACAACCCTTAACTCTTTACAAACATGATATTATACAATTGGTTAACTATTTACATCCATATAGAGTTGTCAATTTGAATAGTTATAAAGTTATTAATTACTTTTTCTGTTCTTTCACCAAATTCCTCAGTACAACCTGTGCCTGAGATCTTAAAACGTTAGTAATTCCAATGGATTATGTCTCTCGTTGGGCATCATAAATATCTTGAGCCACATCCAGTTCTGCAATTGTTGCTCCTGCAAACTTCTGGAAATTTTCGGCTGGCAAGCCTAACATCTGTACAGTCGGCTCTCCTTATCCACGAATTCAACCAACCGCGAATCGCGAAAACCCGGAAGTGCTCTTCCAGCTCTTGTTGTTGGAGCATGTACAGACTTTTTTTTCTTGTCATTATTCCGTAAACAATGCAGTATAACAGCTCATTTACATAGCATTTATATTGTATTAGGTATTATAAATAATCTAGAGATGATTTAAAGTATACGGGAGGATGTGCGTGGGTTATCATGGATTGGGATGGAAAAAAATTGGAAGTTCTCTTATTAAGTAAGTCGGAACAGGTACATCCGGTATTATTTAACGTCAGTTAGTCAAACATTTGTCTTAGTATATACTATATATTTTACCTTTCTGTGCATATAAAACACTTAAGAACGTATGTTTCAGTGCCAGGGGTTTGGTCCAGTGACAGATCGCTCCCGAGTGCGCTCTCCACCATGCCAGTTTGATGTGGAGGATCAAAAACCCAAAACCCAATAATTAAACCACTGTGTTGCTTAGTAATAATTGGAGCTTTCATCGGGGCAGAGCCTTTCTCACCTTATCCTTAAAAATTGTTCCGATCATTGACCGACGTAGCCTAACACATTTCCAATGACCGATGGCGTTTCACCTCTTTCCGATCACTTTATTATTTCCACTTTATTTTCAATCGTGATCATGATTATTTTTGTGAACAGAAACACTGCGGATTCAGAGCTGTTCCGGGTCCTAATGTCCACCACACTGAGACAGGTTAAATAAGGTCTTGGGTTCCACTGGGTCCTAGGGTCCACCGCATTGAGACAGGTTGAATAAGGGACTTGAGCATCCGCAAATTTTGGTATCCATGAGGGGTCCCAGAACCAATCCCTCGCAGATAAGGAGGGCCGACTATAGTGGGTAAATTATTGGAAGGTATCCTAAAAGATGGCTATTTGGATAGGCAGGGCCTGATTAGAGGTAGTCAGCTTGGCTTTCATGACTAACCAATCTTATAGAGTGTTTCAAGGAGGTTGTCAAGAAAGTTGATGAAGGAAAGGCCAAGGATGTTAACTATATGGACTTTAGCAAAGCTTTTGACGAAGTCCTCGTGAGACGCTAGTCAAGAAGATTCAGTCACTAAACAATCAAGATGAGGTAGGTGAATTGGATTTGACATTGGTTTCGCGAGAGAAGCCAGAGAGTGGTAGTAAAGGTTGCCTCTCTAACTGGCGCCACAGAGATTGGAACTGGGTCCATTATTTTTTGTCATCTATGTCAATGATCCAGATGATAATGTGGTAAACTAGATCTGCAAATTTGCTGATAACACCAAGATTGGGGAATAGTGGACAACTATCCAATGAGGAGAACTATCAAAGTTCGCAGCAGGATCTGGACCAGCTGGAAAATGGGCTGAAAAATGGCAGATGGAATGTAATGCAGGCAATTGTGAGGTATTGTACTTTAAGAGGATAAACAGGGTAGGACTTGCACAGTGAATGGTAGGACACTGTGGAGTGTGGTAGAATAGAGGAATCTAGGAATACTGATCCATAATTCCTTGAAAGTGGTGGCACAGGTTGATAAAGTCATAAAGAGAGCTTATGGCACATTGGTCTTCATAAATCTGAGTATTAAGAACAGGAATTGGGATGTTATGCAGAAGTATAAAAAAAATTGGTGAGGCATAATTTGGAGTATTGTGTGCAGTTCTGGCCATCTACCACAGGTAAGATATCAATTAAATTGAAAGAGTGCAGAGAAAATTTACAAGGATGTTGCCAGGACTTGAGTCCCTTCAGTTTAGGAGAATTAGGGGAGATTTGATCGAGGTATATAACGTTATGAGGATTATTGATAAAGTACTTGCACTAAGCAGTCTTTCTCCACTGAGGTTGGATGAGACTAGAATTAGAGGTCATAAGGGTGAAAGGTGAAATATTTAAGTGGAACCTGAGGGGGAACTTCTTCACTCGGTGGGTGGATTGAGTGTGGAACGAGCTGCCAGTAAAACTGGTGGTTGCCGGTTCAATTTCAACATTTATAGAAATTTGGATAAGTACATAGACAGGAAGGATATGGAAGGCTGTGGTCCAGATGTGGGTCAATAGGATAAGCAGAATACAGTTCAGCACTGACTAACCAGCCAAAGAACCTGTTTCTATGCTATAATGCTCTATGACTCCATAATAATATTTATAAATTTGAAAGCATAGTTTTTAATTTGTGCATATCACCTATAAGCACTAAGCTGTCTGTATTAAACTTAATAGATGCTAGTAAGCCTTATAAGTAGCTGCAGTATGTATAATTACACGATGTATTAGTATATTACAGGAAAACATGAAAATAGCTTTAACACTTCTTCTATGGTGGCTCTTTAGTTACTCCATTTCTATGCCTCCTCTTTCACATCACTTTACATCCCAACTCAGTGTCAATACTTTTCTTCTCGCTATCACTTTTAAAGTCACAAAACAATCATTCTTGATCTTTCCTTTCTGGATCAAATGCCAGGCTTTCAGTTGACTTGACTGTCTTGGTGCTCTCTGGTTACAAAATACTGGGCTTACATTAGTAAAATTACGCTTGTAACAGTCTCTCAAAGAATTGTCAAAGTTTTTGAACTGTTTCCATACTGCAATGTGATTCTCCCTTAAAGCATCCCACACGGTCTGTATTTACATAGTCCATTCAGCTTTTCTGTCTCAGCCCAAAACATCAACTGTACTCTTTTTCATAGATGCTGAATTCCTGCAGCATTTTGTGTGTGTTGCTTGGATTTCCAGCCCAGCATCTGCAGATTTTCCCTTGTTTGTGATTAGATACTGAGCTTTTGCTTGTATATATGTACAGTCAGATGACAATAAACTTGAACTTGGACCTTTTTTCAGACCATGTGTAATTTCAATTTTTCTATTGTATCACCTTTGCCAGATATGATCATTGCACTGTGGTATCTCATGCTGAACTTCTCACTTTCCATCTTCTATTTTCTGGCTCTTGAAATGACCTAGCTACTGTCCTGAGACTTATGTAAACTGGATTGTTCACAAAGTCTTAGTTGATTACAGACCCTCCCTCAAAAATGTTGCTTTTGAGGTGTGTGAATAGCCCCATTGTTCTGAAATGACTAAGTCACCGTCCAGCCTTTGACTCAGCCAACTAGTCATGACCGCAGACTTGGCACAGCTTTTTCTCTTTGTCTAATTCTCTAACTAACTTATTCTTTACAGGCTTTGGCTGGATTTTATAAATATTGAGAGGAAGTAAAAGCAAGCTAAATATATTGACATTTGCAGTCCATTACAATCTGTTAAATCATATTCAGGCATAGGATACCAAAGGTTTACATGAAGTATGGTTACATATACCTAATCAGCAGAGTTGGATAATTTATTTAAAAACTTTTGTTTTAGAATCATTGCCATTTGATTGCATGAAGTGCAAGTGCAGCAGCTGATTCAAAGTTATAATGATATACTCAAACTCATGAGTTAGGAAGTGACATTAATATTGAAAATAATCGAAGTTTTTTTTAGTGTTAAATCTAACCTAAATTATAACAACTGAGACATAAATATATTGGTTCCTAAACTGGCTATAATCCTCTTGTGGACCCCTTGATATTACTGAATTTGTATTGAGATGAAACATGCATACTGGACACAGAATCCTTTGATTGTTTTTTAAAATTTATGAGTCAAAATACATTCTTATAATAAAGTGATAGGAGTTCTTCCAGCTATTATTAGGATATACCAATATTATTAAGCACTGTTCAACA
Organism: Hypanus sabinus; assembly: GCF_030144855.1. Lineage (NCBI taxonomy): Eukaryota > Metazoa > Chordata > Chondrichthyes > Myliobatiformes > Dasyatidae > Hypanus > Hypanus sabinus. The sequence continues at coordinate 133,770,765 of NC_082707.1, forward strand.
GTCTATGTCAATACTTTAATCCAAATGCATCTAATCTCAGTTTTTCCCTTAATTTATTCCATCTTCAGAAAGTGTTGGACAGAACCTGGAAGAAGTTACACTTGCACTGTCAGTCTTCCATTATTGAACAGATGTATGGTTGAGCTGAGACAATCTGACTGTCAATGTGACTGCCTCTTCTGCTGTTCTCAAATCCTTGTCCACTTTAAACCAAACCTTTCCTGATTCCCAAACAAGCTAGTCATGAACTCTCATCCCTTTCAGACAGACAGGCATACTTTATTGATACCGAGGGAAATTGGGTTTTGTTACATCCACACCAACCAAGAATAGTGAAGAAATATAGCGATATAAAACCATAAATAATTAAATAATAATAAGTTAATCATGCCAAGTGGAAATAAGTCCAGGACCAGCCTATTGGCTCAGGGTGTCTGAAACTCCGAGGGAGGAGTTGTAAAATTTGATGGCCACAGGTAGGAATGACTTCCTATGACGCTCAGTGTTACATCTCGGTAGAATGAGTCTCTGGCTGAATGGACTCCTGTGCCTAACCAGTACATTATGGAGTGGATGGGAGTCATTGTCTAAGATGGCATGCAACTTGGACAGCATCCTCTTTTCAGACACCACCGTCAGAGAGTCCAGTTCCACCCCCACATCACTGGCCTTACGAATGAGTTTATTGATTCTGTTGGTGCCTGCTCCCTTCAGCCTGCTGCCCCAGCACACAACAGCAAACATGATAGCACTGCCCACCACAGCCTCGTAGAACATCCTCAGCGTTGTCCGGCAGATATTAAAGGACCTCAGTCTCCTCAGGAAATAGAGACGGCTCTGAATTTTCTTGTAGACAGCCTCAGTGTTCTTTGACCAGTCCAGTTTATTGTCCATTCGTATCCCCAGGTATTTGTAATCCTCTACTATGTCCACACTGACCCCTTAGGTGGAAACAGGGGTCACCAGTGCCTTAGCCCTCTTCAGGTCCACCACCAGCTCCTTAGTCTTTTTCACATTAAGCTGCAGATGATTCTGCTCGCACCAAGTGACAAAGTTTCCCACCATAGCCCTGTACTCAGCCTCATCTCCCCTGCTGATGCATCCAATTATGGCAGAATCATCAGAAAACTTCTGAAGATGGCAAGACTCTGTGCAGTAGTTGAAGTCCGAGGTGTAGATGGTGAAGTGAAAGGGAGACAGGACAGTCCCCTGTGGAGCCCCAGTGCTGCTGACCACTCTGTCTGACACATAGTGTTACAAGCGCACGTACTGTGGTTTGCCAGTCAGGTAATCAATAATCCATGACACCATGGAAGCATCCACCTGCATCACTGTCAGCTTCTCACCCAGCAGAGCAGGGCTTCTTCCCAATCATCCTTCATGCTTTGCCCATGTGATCAACTTTCTGTGCCTCAAACCCTATTCCCACTAACTCCCAACTTTCTTTCCTGATCTCTGTGAATGATTTCCAAGCTGATGTGCTGACACCTTCCTAAATAAATTCATAGAGCATATTTTCTGTTCATAAACATGATGTTCTCTCTCTTTCCATCCTCTGAATCCAAGCTCACAAGTGACTACTCATAATTCACTCTTACCTTTGCTTTGTATTTAGCTTTACAAGACTGTCTAAGCTTTAAATAACATTTACTCATCCAATCAAAGCCAAAATATCTAGGAGTTGTTTCTGTTTTTGCTCTGATAATATCACAGAAGTATTTACCAAATATTCCCTGCAGGTTACCCCATGCCAATGATGTTACAGTATCATTAATCTATCAACTTCCCTAATGCTTTCATTGTCTTCATATAGTCAGCATTAAATAAGCTGCAAACTCTATTGAATATTAGATGGCCAAAGCCATTATCTTTGTCCTATGCCACAGTCCCCATATTCAGCAAAAATTCCATCTTCCCATGACCACCAAATCTGATTGAATCAGATTTGTTGTAATGTCAGGCCTTCCACTTGTTCTCAGACCTCTGCAACTGTATCCTTAACTCCCTGACCAACAGACTGCAGTCAGTGAGGATAAGCAGCAATACCTCCTCCACAATTATTTAAAACACTAGTGCTCCACAAGGTCGCGTCTTCAGCTCTACTCCTTATACATTCATCACTGCATTGCCAGATTGTGCTCTAATTCCCACCTACAACTTTGCAGATGATACCACTGTAGGGCTGTCTCAAATAATGATGAGTTGGAGTACAGAAAAGCAATCAAGAGCTTAGTAATAAGATTTCACAAGAACAACTTTTTCCACAATCCCCATCAAACCAAAATAGCTGGTAATTGATTTCAGCAAGGGGAACAGTGCACATGATGCCTTGCCTACATCAGCAGTACTGAGGTTGAGAGAGTGGAGAACTTTAAGTATCGAGGACTGAACATCACCAATAGTTTGTCCTGGTCCAATCATGTTGACACCATGGCCAAGGAAAGTCACCAATGCATCTACTTCCTCAGGAGGCCAAAGAAATTTGGCATATCCCCATCTGGAGGCATCACTGCTTGGTATAACCACTGCTATGCCCATGACCACAAGAAACTGTAGAGAATTGTGGACACAGTTCAGCACCATCACAGAAACTGACCTCCACTTGATAGATTCTGCCTAAACTTGTCATTGCCTCAGTAAAGTACCCAGCTTTATCAAAGACTGTACCTAACCTGGACATTTTCTCTACCCCCTCTCCTTCTTTGAACAAGCAGGAGATACAAAACCCTGAAAGCATGTACTGCCAGGCTCAAAGGCAGCTTCTACCCCATTGCTACAAGACTATTAAATTGTTCCTTAGTGTGATGGACTCTTGACCTCACAATCTTCCTTGTTATGATCTTATTGTTTATTTGCACTGCCCCTTCTCTTAGCTGCTACACTTTATTCTGCATTGTGTTATTGTTTTGCCTTGTTCTACCTCAACACACTGTGTAATAATTGGATCTGTATGAACAGAACACAAGACAGACTTGCCCTCTATCTCAATACATGTGACACTAATAAACTAATTCCAAGTCCATTTCCAACCAAATGTACATATACTACTGTAGGAAGACTATCTGATTATATTTTATGACTTTATTTGCTATTTAAATTTACATTTAATATCTTGGTCATTTTCATATTCCATTCTACCTATTGGCTGCTTGAAATCCACCTCTGTTCATAACCCTATTCCCCCCGCCCCCACCACGCAATCCACCGAGATTGAATCATAGAAGCTCTGCAGGCCAAATCTGAGCTGTGGTGTTGTCTTTGTCCAGTACATTGTTAACCCTGCATTAACTACTAACGCTTCATTATCTCACATTTAAATTTCTTACCCTTAAACTTTTACTCTTCCCTGTGGCCTTATTATTCTAACTTAATGTTACACTAGGTCTTTCATGGTTCTCTGTTGCCTTGTTTTCATCAGCAAAATAATCTGCTGGACAAACTCAGAGGGTTGAATAGCATCTGTAGGGAGAAAGAACTTGTCAACATTTTGGGTCAAAATTCTATATTAGGACTGAAACATTGACTACTTCTCCTAAACCACTTGCTGATCTTTCATCAAAGCCAGCACAAGTGATCTTGAGTAATAATCAGCAAGACAGCTCAAAACCCCTTATTATCTTAATTATAGAATTACATGGAGAGTCTAATTTGCAGTGTCAATTTTTGTGCATTTTTTATACTCATCATCCTATTTTATATATATTATGTTGAAGTTCTTCCTCTGTGTTTTAAAGAGTGCAAATTATGCAATATAATGTGTGCACTTGATATTTTAACTCCCTCCCTGGGGCCATACATGATTTTCATTTAGAAAGATATATGGAATACATCCCTGATTGTATTCATCTGTTTTATGTGGGAAAGTTAACAATCAATTTCTTTTTAATTCTGTCATTCTACAGTTGTCCTGTGATGTGAAGCTGGATCCACGGCCTGAATACCACCGCTGTATTCTGACTTGGCACCACCAGGAACCATTGCCATGGGCACAGAGTACAGGTGAGATGTTTGAAACAATTATTAAATAGTAACTTGTATTTGAAAATAACAATATATCATGTGATAAGGGTTTCACTAAAGTAGTATGACAGATGTATATAGTTTTGTACAACAATATATTGTGCAGTTATTTACCAACTTGAAAAATATAATAATTGCCCTTTTTTGGCCACACTTGGAGAATGTTCTAATTAGCAAAAAAAAAAAATCCCTTGTGTGAATTCATTTCTGGATACAATCCACATACCCAAAGGCAGGATGGCCAGATATATCATTTCTCAAATGTGCACAATGATGCTGAAGTCAAACAGTATACAATCTTCTGTCTATTATTTATAGGCACAGGCTGGTGTAGTTCTTTGAAGCACATTAGGAAGAGTCTTTGCCAGTGACAACCTATCAGTTTGATTTCTGAACAGTAATGATATTATGCAGTGTTAATAATCACCTGACTTATTTATTTGGTGAGCAAGTCTAGGACTGAGAGTTGATATAGTTCTAAATTTTCATTGAATTACGTATAATTTGGTGATACAATATGGGCAGTACAATTTGCCAACTGTTATATGAAAAACATAATATACACTTCCATTCATTGTAAGTTCTATGCCATAACATGGAGCCAAAGAAGTAACTACTGTTCTTTATCTTGTCTTGTCATTGCCAAATGATTGTTTGGCAATCATTGAAGAAAAATTTAGAGTCAAATGTGCAAACATTAGTTTTAATATTACTAAATATTACAAAGATATTAAAATATCTATTGTGTTTAACCTGTGTAAAACAATCTTCATTAAAAACTGAGGTTGACCTGAAAAATGTTGAAGAATTACATGTACTCAGATAGAGTGGCTCTGTTGATTTTGGCTGTTGCCTTGAAAGCCCTGTTAAAGAAAGTGTGAGGTAGGAGAGAAGTCCAGTGTCTACAGTGAATCGGCAGGCCCTGTAAGCAAGCACTCAACATGCAATGGAGTGAATAATCACCAAGCTTCTTACCAAGAGTCAAACTCCTAAAAACATGAAGAATTTTAATATAATTAAATCATTGAATAACTTTTAAGTACCACATCATAGTAACTGCACCACTGGCCTCAGCCACTGTTGATGAACATCTTACACATTTAGCAATACTACATGTGTATCCCAGGCTGCATTCACTGTCAACTGTTCCACCAAGACCCTCACCTCACACAATTGAGAGGGACACATTTCTCTCTCAATTGTGTGATAAGTTACTCAAAGTTAAAGTTATGTGAGGGAGAAGCTAACCATAGCAGACATGGGCATCTTTGTATGCTAGGCCCATAGAATAGTTTGTACTGCCCATTGTTCAGTTGTCCTGTGCTGAGACCGTGGCCAGTGACAGAATTGAGACCATGATGGTCTCTGTTATCCTGCCTCCCATTCATCCACTATCTCTTCTGATTTACAAGTTGCCTTGATGCCCCTCTTCTTTTCTTCACCCCTCATCACAATATTATCTTAACTCAAACTTCTGAGGTAGTGCAAGGGAAAGATACTAGTGTTGAGATCAGAACATTATTCAGTTGCAATAACCAGCTGAGATTCTGATATCAACTACAACTTAGGGGAAAGCATTCTCTAAATTTCCCTAGGTTCTCTAAAGTTTCTAGTAAATTGAAAATGAAACCCTGCTTGCTGCCATAAATTGTCTGAAAAATTCTGGAATCCATTACTGAGGAAGAGATAGCTTCCTAGGTCTCTCCCAGGAGCAAAGATAATTTGCTTCCACTTCTCCTCTCTGTGAGGTGATTAATGAGATAAATGTGAGACCTGTAGGTATATAGGAGCAAGGGCTACTCAGCAAGACGTGTGCATGGGGGGTTTGGGAAGTCAAAGGCAATTTTTTTTTTTGTCATTCCTCCACTGCCAATAAAGGTGAAGGGATGTTAACCTGGAACATTAATTCACATGCTGCCTTGAGTATTTCCATTATTTTCTGTTTTGTACCATCTGCAATGATTTTCTGATGGATTTTTAAAATTATGTTTTGCCTTTTCTGCAGGGAATCAGATGAGTAGCCGTCTGATGAGTATGCGAAGTGCCAATGGACTGTTGATGCTACCTCCAAAGACAGAGCAGTATGTGGAGCTCCATAAGGGTGAAGTGGTAGATGTCATGGTGATTGGAAGACTATGATGTCAGACAAGAGGAGGGTTGGTGCATGTCTACATATCATTGACTGTATCCCGTAATGGAATGGCACCATTAGTTTTTAATGATTTGGATAAAATTGACCAATGTTGTTGATTTTGAAGTAATTTCAAAAAGGAATCAGATAAATTAAATGAAACACGAGAGAGAAAGAAATCCATTGAATCCATTCTGTATCATACCCAGGGCAAAGTTTCTCTTTCATTACAGTTGCTTTGTGTGTTTAATGCCAGGTCTAATAGCAGTAGCTTTTGATAGACAGCGGTAGGTGCCTGCTAAACTTGTGTTTTCTCATCTTCAGATACAGATACTTATGCTACTAGCAAGGCTGTCTGCTTACTTTATACCAGCTTAGATAAACACAGCTATTATCCTTATTAGTACGCAACATAATTGCTTCACAAAGAGCTTTGCTTGTTCTTTATCTTGTATCTTGTGTTCATGTGCTCAGTGCCAAAAGCAGAGTGGCTGAAGTGGACTGGATTGGTGTATTACCCTCCCAGTGCCATTGACAGGGAAATTTCCCAGAAGCCACCTGTCTCAGCTGACCACCTAGTTGGACAGGAATTGGAAAACTTTCATTTGAACAAAGAAATTGCTTCCTTAAGTGCTGACAGCCTTTTTACCAATTTAAAAAAAAGTGTACAGTAATACAAAGATTGATATTGTACAGATAATAGTGTACCAGCAAATCATGTGGTAATTCCTAGCAATGAAAGACATTTAACAACACTGTACCATAACATTTTCTGTAATGATATTAAATATTAATAAAAATCCTTGATCATTGTTAAAATTTATCTGAGAAGATACTCAATGTTTTTAAAAGAAACTTATTTCTTGCTGTGTTTGTGCCGTAGTTACATTGTCACGGTGCAATTTGGAAAATAGCTTTGAAATTTTACACTCAATAAATCTGTTGTTTTTTTATTGTCCATTGCTATTAAGGAACAAATTCTGCAATGTCGAAAGAGGTTAAAGGCGTTATGACCATGGAAATGTCTACAGTTTCATCAATCTTCCCTTTATATCATGAACCAAATACCATTTTGCTTTTGTGACAGGTTAGCTATGTTGGAACATCTGATAATTTTTTTAAGAACTTACACTGGAAAAAGGGGAAGGTTACTTCTTTAATTTCATAGTTATCTCTGTTTGTCTAATATTTGCATAAATTAACTATAATCTACAAATTCACTGGTTAATTTTTGTCTAATTTCAGTTTTAAATTATTGGATTATTATTGTCACATGTACCAAGTTACAGTGGAAAATTTCTCATGCATACCAGTCACACAGATCAATTCATTACAACACTGCATTGAAGTAGTGCAAGGTGAAACAATGACAGAGTGCAGAATAAAGTGTTAGTTACAGACAAAGTGCAGTGCAGGTAAACACCAGGACACAAAGTCATAATGAGATAGATTGTGAGGTCAAGAGTTAATTTTATACTACGGGACCATTCTGTAGTCTTATCGCAGTGGAATTGAAGCTGTCATTGAGCCTGCTAGTACATGCTTTCACACCTTGTATCTTCTGCCCGGTGGAAGATTAGGGAGCAGAGAAAATGTGCAGGATGGGTAGGTTCTTTGATTACTTTGGCGGCTTTAATGAGGCAGTGAGAAGTGTAGGCAGAGTCCACGGAAGGGAACACATTATGGAATTATGTGATGTGAGCTGCGTCCACAACTCTCTTGTTTATTGTGGTCATGGGCAGAACAGCTGCTGTACCAAGACAAGAGACTTCCAGATAGGATACTTTCTGTGATGTATCAGTGAAATTTTGTGAGGGTCGTCGGGAACAGGCCTGATTTCTTAAGACTCTTGAGGAAGTAGAGGTACTGGTGAGTTTTCTTGGCCTTGCCATCAATGCGGTTGAACCAGAACAAATTAATGATAACGTTCACTTCTAGGAGTGTGGAATTCTCAACCCTCCCAAACTCAGCACCATTGATGTAAACAGGAACATGTGTATTGTCCCCCTTTCTGAAATCAATGACCAGGTCATTCGATTTGCTGATAATACTTGAAAGGTCATTGCCATGACCCCATGTCACTAGGATCTCTATCCCCTTCCTGTATTCTTACTTGTGTATTAAGGTACAGCCTATTACAGTGGAATAATCTGAAAACTTGCAGATGGAGTTAGAGCAGAATTTGGCCACACAGTCATGAGTGTACAGGGAGTAGAGCATGGCACTGAGGACGCAGACTAGCGGGGGGCCAGTGCTGAAAATAATCAAGGTAGATGTGTTGCTACCTATCCTTACTGATTGCAGTCTGTTGGTCAGAAAGTCAAGGATTCCATCTACAAAGAGAGGTGTCAAGTCCCAGGTCTAGGAGTTTGGAGGTCCGTTTGCTTGATTTATGGTATTGAATCATAGACATTAAACAATAGCCTAACAAAGATTTTCTTTATTCTCCACGTGCTTAGGAGATTGCATCTGCCATAGACCTGTTTCAGAGGTAGGCAAATTGCACTGAGACGAGGTTGTCTGGGAGGCTGGAGTTGATGGGTGCCATGATCAGCCTTCAGAAGCACTTCATGATGGTAGATGTCAGAGCCACCAGGGAGTAGTCTTTGAGGCAGATTACTTTGCTTTTCTTAGGTACCAGGATGATAGTGGTCTTAAAGCAGCTGGGAACCTCAGACTGAGGCAGGGAACATCCCTGCTAGCTGATCAGCACAGAATCTAAGGGTATGATCAGGAACACCATCCAAGCCTGATGCTTTTCACAGGTTCATTGTCTGGTAGACCGATCTTATATTTACAATGGTGACTTTGGATTCAGATGAATCGGAGGCTGTCAGGTGAGTAGTAATGTTCCAATCTCCTTGTCTTCAAAGCATACATAGAATGTATTCATTTCATCAAGAAGGGACATGCTGGTGTCAGTGATGCTGCCTGATTTCATTTCGTAGCCACAATTGACTTAATTTTGTATTGATATTGCCTCCTGGCAACCCTAATAATTTATGGAGGTTGTTTCTCCTTTTCTTCTACATGTCAGGGTCACCTGATTAGAACTACACAATTAATTCATCTCCCAATTAATCCATAGTTTCCAGTTTGAGACACCAGGATCATCCACTTTTGTACATAGTCCTCAATAACTTGCTGATGATATCCATGATGCAGTGACATTCATCCAGACATGGCTGCAGAATCTTTAAATATGGGCCAGTCTACTACCTCAAAGCAGTCATGTAAAGACTCATCTATTTCTTCAGACCAGCACTGTACAACCTTCTTTATTGCATCGTCATATTTCAGCTCTTGGTATGCGAGGAGAAGGGAGTATTGTCTGGTCATTTGAGTTACCAAAGTTTGGGGTGGGGGTGGGTTGGGTTAGCTCAGTAGGCAACTTTAATGGTTGTGTAATGATGGTCGAGGAGGTTTGGAGCCCTGGCGGTTTGAAGGTGAGCTGGTAATTTTTTTGGTAACAAACTCTTGGAAGTTGGTTTGGTTGAAATAACCAGCCATGGTAAATAGGGCTTCACGGTATCTCGTTTCAACACTGATCATGGAACATAGCTCATTGAGTGCAGGCTTCATGTCTACCTTGGGTGAGCTGTAGTCTACCATCAGACTGGCTGAAGTGAACTCCTGTGGCTGGTAGTATGGGAGACATTTCATCATTTTATATGGGAGATATTTCAGGTAGGATGAGCAGGAACTCACCAGGGCTGTCATATGTAAGCACCGAGGATTATTTTTAAATTTCAGTTTTTTAAGCCTTGGAAAATCCAATACCATTTAATATCAGTCTAAATATTACAATGATGAAAATTTTCTCAATAATGTATTGTTCTACTCACGGGTTCAGTGGATAAAGATAATTCTACAACATCTATCCATGGAGCATTGCTGTTTCACTGACTAGTAGAACATTCCTTCATGAGAAAATTGTATTAACAAAGAAAAGTACAGTGATAAATTTTAATTAAGAGAATGAGAGTTGCCACTAGGAACTAAGTTTTAAAGGGATACATGACCTGGTCATGTTAGTACACAAATCTTTAGCAGTGGCTGTAGTTGAGAAGGTCACGTTAAAAATTTATGTAGAATCATTCACTTTTTATATTGACTACCAAAGCAAGAGTTCCCCTTGTACTTGCATCTTATAGATATGTAAGGTTACATCTCAGCTGATATGGTGTTCAATCCTGTACCACACTGAAGAAGAATGTCATGGTCTTACTGTGAATGCAGAGAGAGATATGGGTCTTCAGTAATGTGGAAATACCCGGTGGTTTTCTTTCAAATTGAGTTAATTAAGCAGATGTTTGATAACTGTGTTCAAAATCTTGTTTTGATATAGTATATTAAAATAATCCTTCCTCTCAACAGCAATAGCGGTACCTGGAAGCTACATATATAAAGTGATTGACAAAAGCAGCCAGACAAAATGTGAGGAAAATTTTAAATGGAATTGGAATTGATTTATTATTGTCACATGTATTGAGGTGCAGTGAAACTCTCATCTTGCATACTGTTCACACAGTTCAAATTATACCATAGTGCATTGAGATAGTACAAATGATGAACTGGTGTAAATTGAAATGAACTTTCTAAAAAGAAAAGGGAAGAAGATTGAATAATAACATTCAAAATGGAATTATACAGAGAAAACATTCAAAAATGGAAATAGGAATGCAGAACTCAAGGCTAATTTGGTAACTATCAAATAGAGGTGCAACAGATGCTGGATTTTGGTGCAAGAAAAAATTTGCAGGAAGAACTTAGTGAGTCGAATGCAATCTCAAGAGGAAAGGAATTGTCAACATTTCAGATTAAACCCTGTCCTGATGCAGAGTTTTCACCTGAAACATCAACAATTCCTTACTTCCACCCCTCAACAAATCCTGCTCAACTTGATGAGTTCTTCCAGCAGATTGTTTGTGTCTCTCAAATAATCAACACACGGTGGATCAAAGTGCCTCATGCTTTCTTTATTTCTCACAGCACATGGATTTTCCTTGTATTTGTGGAATTTCCCCTTGCACTTAGTTCTATATGAAGTATTCTTGCTCTTTTATCAAACAATTCCTGTAATCAGTTATAAGGAGGAGAGATTAGACTGCATGGAGGGGGAGAGAGTTTAAAAGAAGAGTGCAGGGACAGTCAGCACATCTTGTGCACTACAGTTCCTGAAAAGACTCTGGATTGCGCGTTTTTAAGCACCTGCAAAGATGCAATTAAAAAAAAGTTAGGTTTAAGTGCAACGGCCAGTGTTAGAGTGGAGAGTTAAGGCTTTGGTGCATTGAGGCTTCAGTGAAGAGAGGTGTTGGGTGTAGGTATATTTTTTTGTTATTTATTCTTTCTTTTTTATTACACATTTAGGGCCGTGGGGAGGGCAGAGAGGACAGTGGAATGCTCCTTTTGTGGGATGTAGGAAGGCAGATCCCTGACAGGTCTCTGGCACTGAGTCTGGCTTTGTAGCCCAGAAGGGAAGTGGGGAGAAGAGTCAAACTGTAGTGCTAGGGAATTTGTTGGTTAGGGGAACAGAAAGGAGGTTCTGTGGACGAGAACAAGATTCCTAGATTGTATGTTTCCTCCCAGGTACCTGGGTCAGGGACATCTGGGATCCAGTACACAACACTCTTAAGTGAGAGGGTCAGCTGCGAAAGGCTGTGGTCCACGTTGGTACCAATGACATAGGTAGGAGGGTTGAAGAATTAAGGGAGTTACGTTCTAATTTGAAGTTCAGGAACTCCAGGATTGTGATCTCAGGATTGCTACCTGTGCTAGTGAGGTCAGCAAAAGGAAGATCATACAGTTTAACACCTGGTTAAGGAGATGATGGAAGAGGGAGAGCTTCAGATTTTTGGATCATTGGGCTCTCCTAGTGAAGATGGGGTCTGTAGAGAAGGTATGGTTTGCACCTGAACTGGAGGGGGACTGATATCCTGCAGGTAGATTTGCTAGTGCTGCTTGAGGGAAAGGGTGTGGGTAACATTTAAACTAGAGTTGAGAGGTTGAGCATGCTGTGACTAATGTACTGAGCTGCATATATTTCAATGCAAGGAGTATTGTAGGAAAGGAGGATGAGAATGCATAGATCAGTACATGGAATTGTGACGTTGTAGCCATTAGTGAGTCTTGGTTGCAGGAAGGGCAGGGCTGGCAGCTTAATGTTCCAGTATTTTAGACGTGATAGTGCAAGAAGGGTTAGAGATGGAGGAGTGTCATTACTGGTTAGGGAAAATGTCATGGCAGTGCTCATTCAGGACAGACTGGTGAGACTTTTTAGGTAGAACTGAGGAATAAGAAATGTATGATCTCGTTAATGGGATCATATTATAGACCATCCAACAGTCCATGGGGTTTAGAGGAGCAAATTTGTAGAGAGATTGCAGACTGTTGCAAGCAACATAAGGGTATGAGAGTAGCTGATTTTAACTTCCCATATATTGACTGGGACTCCCTTACTGTGAAAGGGCTGGATAGGAAAGCATTTGTCAGACGTGTTCAGGAAAGTTTGATTGATCAGTACATAAAAATGTTACAAATTCCCGTAACTGGATCACTTACCAGCAAAGATAGAGAGGTCCGTTGAAGTCTGATGGTACTATTTTTAAAAGTCTTTATTTATAATGGGGCACAAAAATAAGATTAATACAGACATTCAGATAAAATATGTCATCAATACTCAATCGAAAAAAGCGGGTATAATAATAATCATCAATTAAGCAATAGCTCTATCGTTTGTCTAGGGGATATTGTATTGTCCGATGGAAAGATAAAAGTCACTGTCCTTTCAAGCTGCAGCTTTTTGGATTTAAGGGAGAGACAGTTTTAAACTTGCCCGGGACTTTTATGAGGCCAATCCGTTGCATCGGGGAAGTTGGTTCCCCGTTGTTAGTTCCAAGTTGTTTTCCGTGGTACCAGCCACCAGCCCCCAGGCAAGGGAACCGAATGCACGTGGCTTCCTTCAAATGGCTTCCCGCTATTATGGGATCGCTAGCGTTTCTTCTGGTGTGTCTGTAGGGGTTGTTCTCCCAGACCCTCTTTTATACTTCCTCACAGGGTCTCAGATGTCAATCAGGTTGGGATGATGCAATCCCTCTCTCAACCAGCCCACTTTGCCCAAGGGCTTGCACGTAGCATAGTCCCCAATCCGCAAACGTAGTCTCCAGGAGACAATGGCCAAGTTTCTCTCATTTCCTGGGTCCTCTGAGCCAGCCCAATAATGCTCTTGCGATTCTCACAAAGGAGGGGGCTCCCCCGCCCCTTCGGCCCCTCAGAGCTGTGGTGCATTCATAACAAAAGTCACAACTAGAGAGAGAGTGATACTAGTTCTCCCATCAGGGAATGAGGCAGGGCAGGTGACAAACGTTTGTGCAGGGGAACTCATTGCATCTAGTAATCATAATACCATTGGTTTCAAGGTAATTAGGGATAAGGATGGATTGGTCCTCAGGTTGAGATTCTAAGTTGGAGAAAGGCAATTTTGATGGTATCAGAAAGCATCTGGAAAGTGTGAATTGGGACAGATTGTTTCCTGGCAAAGGTGTACTTGGTAATTGGGAGGCCTTCAAAAGTGAAATTTCGAGAGTACAGAGTTAGTATGTTCCTGTCAGAATTGAAGTCAAGGACAATAGGTTTATGGAACCTTCGTTCCATAACTCAAGAGACATTGAGGCCCTGGCTAAGAAAAAGAAGGTGCATAGCAGATCTAGGCAGGTAGGAATGAATCAAATGTGGTACTTGAGGAGTATACGGGAAAACATCAGGAGGACTAAAAGAAGGCATGAAGTTGCTCTTGCAGATAAGGTGAAGGATAATCCTAAGGATTTATACAGATAGATTAAGAGCAAAAGGATAGCAGCAAGGGACAAAATTGGTCCTCTCAAAAATCAGAGTGGAGCCAACAGTGATGGGGAGATCTTAAATTAATTTTTGTATCTGTATTTAATAAGAAGATGGACACAAAGTCTATAGAAGTGAGACAAAGCAGCAACAAGGTCATGGACCTGATACAGATTACAGAGGAGGAGGTTTTTGCTGTCTTGAGGCAAATTAGGATGGATAAAGCCCTGAGGTCTGACAAGATGTTCATTTGAATGCTGGGGTGGATAGTGCAGAAATTGCAGGGCACTGAGCAGAGATATTTAAAACATCCCTGTCCACAGATGAGGTGCCAGAGAAGGTAATGTTATTCTGTTGTTTAAGTAAGGCTCTAAGAATAAGCCAGGAAATTATGGGATGCTGAGTCTGGCATCGATACTGGAAAATATATTAGAAGATATTCTAGGGAACCAGATATATAACTACTTTCATAGCAGGAACTGATTAAGGATAGTCAGCTTGAACTTGTGTATGTCTAACCAATCTTATGGAGTTTTTCGAGGAAGTTACCTGGAAAGTTGATGAAGGTAAGGCTGTGGATGTTGTCTACAAGAACTTTAGCAAGGCCTTTGACAAGGTCCTACATGGGAGGTTAGTGATGAAGGTTCAGTCACTTGGCATTCAAGATATGGTATTAAATTAGATTAGATGTTGGCTTTGTGGGAGAAGCCAGAGAGTGATAGAAGATGGTTGCCTCTGACTGGAGGCCTGTGGTTAGTAGAGTGCCACAGGGATCAGTGCTAGGTCTGTTGTTGCTTGTTATCTATATTAACAATCTGGATTATAATGTGGTAAACTGGATCAGCAAATTTGTGGATGACACCAAGACTGGAGTGTAGTGGGCAGCGAGGAATACTATCAAAGCTTGTGGCTGGATCTTGACCAACTGGAAAAAGGGGGTGAAAAATGGCAGATGAAATTTAATGCAAACAAGTATGAGGTGTTGCACTTTGGGACGACCAACCAGGGTAGGTCTAACATTGTTAGCGGTAGGGCACTGGGGATCTGGGAATATAGATTCATAATTCCTTGAAAGTGGTGTCACAGGTACTGTAGATACGGTCATAAAGAAAGCTTTTGGTACATTGACCTTCAAAAATCAATGTATTGAGTACAGGATTTGGGGTGTTATGTTGAAATTTTATAAGACACTGATGAGCCCTAATCTGAAGTATTGTATGTAGTTCTAGCCACCTACGTACAGGAAAAATATCAATAAGATTGGAAGAGTGCAGAGAAATTTTACAGAGATGTTGATAGGTCTTGAGGAAAAGGTTGAATGCATCAGGGAAAGAGTGAAATTAATTCACTGGAGCATGGGAGAATGAGGCAAGATTTTATAGATGTATACAAAACTATGAGGGATATAGAGAGGGTAAATGCAAGCAGATTTTTTCCACTGAGATTGGGTGAGAGTACAACTAGAGGTCATAGGTTACGGGTGAAAAGTGAAATGTTTAAGGGGAACATGAGGAGGAACCTCTTCACTCAGAAGATGGTGAGACTGTGGAAAGAGCTGTCAGCACAAGTGGTGGATGCAGGCTCAATTTCAACATTTAAGAGAAATTTGGATAGCTACATGGATGGGAGGGCTATCATCCAGCCACAGGTTGAACGGACTTGGCAGATTAATGATTCAGCACAGATTAGGTGGGCTAACGATTATGTTTCTGCACTGTAGTGTTTTGTGACTCTAATATTACTATTCAATTGCTGTTTTTCTATTCAGCTACCTGAGAATGGAAATTGAAAACAGCAACTTCTGTTCTGGAAAGCCATATAACAATACCTCACTTGCAGCTCCTCATTCTGTATCATTGTGCAACGTGGAAGACCACACAAGGAAAGGAAAACATTTTCAAAATATTAGAATCAGTTAATAAACAATTAGGGATTAGAGGCTAGACTAAATAAAAGGAAATAAGAACAGTACAAGAAATTGAAGCAGAAATGGGGTTTCTGATTCAATGCTCTGATTTAGTTCAGATTGTGAATGACCTTTTACATTAGCATTACTTTCCTACACTAACCCATATACTTTGGTTGTCTTAGAGTCATAGAAATTTTCAGCATAGAAACAGGCTCTTTGGCCCATCTAGTCCATACCAAGTCATTTAAACTGCCAGTCCCATTGACCTACACCCAGGCCATAGCCCTCCATACCCCTCCCATTCATGTGCCTATCCAAACCTCAAACATTGAAACCAAGCTCGCATGTACCACTTACACCGGCAGCTAATTCCACACTCTCATGACCCCGAATGAGGAAGTTTCCTGTCATTTCTCCCTTAAACATTTCACCTTTCACCCTTAACCCATGGCCTCCAGTTGTTGTCCCACCCAGTCTCAATGGAAAAAGTCTGCTGGCATTTACCCTATATATACCCCACATTATTTTGTTTACCTCTATCACATCTCTCAATCTTCTGCTTTCCAAGAAATAAAATCCTAACCTAAACAACACACTGCAGCCTCGGCAGACTTTCGCGTGTTTATGAAGTCCTAACCTATTCAATCTTTCCTTATAACTCAGGTCCTCCAGGTCCCTGCAACATCCTTGTAAATTTCCTCTTTAACCTTATTTACATCTTTTCTGTAGGTAGGTTACAAAATCTGCACCCAATACTCCAAATCAGGCCTCACCAACATCTTATACTATTTCAACATAACATCCCATCTCCTGTACTCAATACATTGATTAACATTGATTAATACATTGATTAAGGCCAGTGTGCTAAAAGCTTTTTTCACAGCCCTGTCTACCTGTGCTGCCACTTTTAATGAATTATGGACCTGTATCTTCCTGCTGCCTTAACAGTGATAAGGTCCTCTTGACCTTGTTTACCACCACATCAGCCTCCACAACTTCCATCATCTCTAACGGGAACCTATGCCTAAACATATCTTTACCTCCCCCTCCACCCACCTTTACTTTCCACAGGGATCACTCCCTCCATGATTCCCTTGTCCATTCGTCCTGCCCCACTAATTTCCTTCCCAGCACTTATCCCTGCAAGCAGCCTTAGTGCTACACCTATCCATACATCTCCTCCCTCACTTCCATTCAGGTCTCCAGGCTTCCAGGTGAGTCAGCACTACACCTGCAAATCTGTTGCGTCCAATGCTCCCAATGCAGCTTCCTCTACATTGGTGAGATCTGTCATAAATTGGAGGACTGCTTCGTCAAGCACTCTACACCATCTGCCACAAACAGGACTTCCCAGTGGCCAAACATTTTAATTCCCATTCCAGCGTGTCAATCCGTAGCCTCCTCTTGTGCCAAGATGAGTCCATCCTCAGGATGGAGGAGCAACACTTTATATTCCATCTGGGTAGTCTCCAACCTGAGAGCATAAATATTGGCTTCCCCTTCTCTTAATCAAATTTATCCCCTTCCATTCCCCATTCTGACTTTTTACCTCTTCTCACCTGCCTATTACTTCCCCCCCCCCCCCCCCGAGTCCTCTCCGGTCCTTATCATTTCCATACACCTGACTTCACCGATCATCTTCCAGCTATCCTCCTTTCCTTCCACCCACCTTTTTATTCTGGCATCTCCCCTATTCCTTCTCAATCTTGACGAAAGATCTTGACCCAAAACATCAACTATCTATTCATTTCCTTAAATGCTGAGTTCCTCCAGTACTTTTCCAGAATCATGTTTAATATCACTGGCATATGCTGTAATATTTGTTGACCTTGCAGCAGCGGTACAATGCAATGCATAATAATAGAAAAAGGACTCTGAATTACATTAGATATTTATATATATATATATAGTGCCTTTAAAAAGTATTCATCCCCCCTTGGAAGTTTTCATGTTTTATTGTTTTACAATATTAAATCACAGTCAATTTAGTTTGATTTTTTTGACACAGATTAACAGAAAAACTCCTTCATGTCAAAGTGAAAACAGGTCCAAAATTAATTACAAACATGAAACACAAAACAACTGATTGAGTAAGTATTCACCCTCTCCTCCTCCCCACTCCCCCCAATATGACACACCAAATCATCACTGGCGCAATCAACAGGTTTGAGAAGTAATATAATTAGTTAAGCGGAGATCTATTTTTGGAGATCTATATGCACTCAAGGTGCTTCAATTGATTGTAGTAAAAATACATCTGTAATACCCATCAGACTAAATGCTATGTTTGGCATAAGACAAACACCACACGTCATCAAAAACACACCATCCTTACCATGAAACATGGTGGCGGTTGCATCATGCTGTGGGGATACTTCACTGCAGTAGGCCCTGGAAGGCTTGTGAAGGTAGAGGGTAAAATGAATTCAGCAAAATACAGGGAAATCTTGGAGGAAAACATGATGCAGTCTACAAGAGAACTCTGACTTAGGAGAAGATTTGTTTTCCAGCAAGACAATGACCCCAAACATAAAGCAAAAATTACACAGGAATGGCTTAAAAACAACAATGTCCTGGAGTGGCCAAGTCAGAGCCCGTTCCTCAATCCAATTGAGAATTTGTGGCTGAAAGGGGTTGGTCACTAATGATCCTCATGCAATCTGATAGAGCTTAAGCAGTTTTGTTAGAAATATGGGGAAAAATTGCAGTGTGCAGGTGTGCAAAGCTGATAGAGACCTATCCACACAGACTCAAGGCTGTAATTGCTGCCAAAGGTGCATCTACTAAATACTGACTTAAAGTGGGTGAGTCCTTATGCATCAATTATTTTGTGTTTTATGTAAAGTTTCACTGCTAATGTAATGGTTTCTCTATAGCAGCAGTGTTTGGATTATGACTAGAGATAACAGAGGCTTTGGAGTGTGTGCCATCCAGTGAGATGCGTGTTGTTTCCTTCTTGTGTGTCTGAAAGAAGGTATTCACGGTCTTTTGTCAGCAAGAGATGATGAGATAAGACACGAGTGGAGAGAGTTGGTAGACCACAGGATGGAGTGGACTTGGATTGAGGATCCAGGAGTCGATGACACTTGGAGGTGGTCAATGGGGAATGAATGGATGGACAACTGTGAGCTTCAACATATGCATTAGTCTGTTTCATTAAAATGGGCCCTTTTTGTTTTCTTTACAAACTCTCTAGTCCAATTAAGAATTATAAAGCTAAATTGTTTAATTGCATATGGTGTACTGTTTGTTATTTCATGGTACTGGTTTGTAACAGGAAAACATCACGCAGTGTCTGTGGTGAACTATGTGCCTGTCTGGACACGCCCCCTGCTGACTGCTCCTGTGGCTCCTCCCACAGGCCCTATATAAAGGCGATCTGAGGCCTGACGCTCGGCCTCAGTCTCCAGGTCATAGTATGATGGACACTCACTCCTGGTTCCTTCTTCCAGTCAATAAAAGCCGATATCTCGCCTTACGTCTCAGTGTGAGTTATTGATGGTGCATCAATTTTATTGACTGGAAGTTTTAAAACATGGAAACCGTTTTGCGTCCGGAAAGATTGGATTTGGACCCTCAAGACCCTGACGCAGCTCTCACTTTTGAACACTGGCTTGCATGCTTCCAATCGTACTTGGAGGAGGTTCGTGCAACTAAACCCGCCGTTATGCACAAAATCCTACTCTCGAGGGTCACCCCCAAAGTTTACTCCATTATCCGGGACCTGCCGACCTACGATGGGGCACTGGATGCCCTCAAAAGACAGTACCTGCGGCCGGTGAACACCGTCTATGCAAGACATCGTTTAGCTACCCGGCAACAGCGGCCTGGCGAATCGTGCGCTGAGTTTCTCCGAGCACTACAGACACTCATCCGAGCTTGCGACTGCAAGACGCTCACGGCAGAACAGCATGCGGAGCTGCTGGTGCGAGACGCCTTTGTGACGGGACTGAGGTCAGTGTACATGCGCCAGCGACTGCTGGAAAATGCCAACCTTACCTTACGCTCGGCGATAGAGACGGCCAACGCTCTAGAAGCTGCTTTGCATAATGCTGACGCTGTCCAGTTGTGCGATTCCCCGCCGGTTCCGTGGACACCTCAGACCCCGCCACCGCCACCTCCCGGGAGCGAATTCGCCAACGCCGCTGCCAGTCACGATTCCACGAGCTCCCCGACCCAGACCACGGCTGTGGCCCATCAGAAGCCCGTGTGTTATTTCTGCGGCCATAAAAAACACTCTCGACAACGCTGTCCAGCGCGAGAAGCGACCTGCTCCAGCTGCGGAAAGCGGGGCCACTTCGCCAAGGTCTGTAAGTCTCAACCTCGAGCGGAGTGCAGTGCTGCGGGTGAAACGTGGGGGCCGCCATCTTGCATGCCCGGATGTGGGCGGCCATCTTTGTCGACGTCAGCACGCCCCGCCCCCGACCCTCCGATGCTTACCGGGTACCCCGGATGTGAGCGGCCATCTTTGTCGGCGTCAGCACGCCCCGCCCCGACCCTCGGATGCTGACCGGGTACCCCGGATGTGAGCGGCCATCTTTGTCGACGTCAGCATGCCCCGCCCCCGACCCTCCGATGCTTACCGGGTCTCTGGCCACTGTAACTCTCGACCAAAGCGCCCCACACCAGCTTGCAAGGTCCATGATGGACATCCGGGTGGAGGGGCACAGGACTAGATGCCTGTTTGACACGGGCAGCACTGGGAGTTTTATTCACCCGGACACAGTGCAACGCTGCGGACTCGCAACGCGGCCGGTCAGTCGGAGGTTCCACTTGGCCTCTGGGTCGCAGTCCGCAGACATCCGGGCGGGTTGTGTAGCGACATTGGTGGTGCAAGACACAGAATATCGGAACTTTGAGCTGCTGGTCATGCCTAATCTGTGCGCACCTGTGCTATTGGGGCTGGACTTCCAGAGCCATCTCGAAAGTGTGACTATGGTATACGACGGGCCCCTCCCACCACTCACTGTCCGGAATCCTCAGTTCTGTGGGATTTCTTCACATACCCCGCTACTGACCACACACACACACGGGCACACACATCCCATCCAGAACCAGGCCGACAGCTGCGCTACCGACACCACTTGCAGCCTCTCCACTCTCAAGGTCCCTCCCCCACCGCTGTTCGCCAACCTGACCCCTGACTGTAAGCCTGTGGCAACTAAAAGCAGGAGGTACAGCGCGGAGGACAGGGCCTTCATTCAGTCAGAGGTGCAGCAGCTGCTCAGGGAGGGGATCATTGAGCCAAGCACAAGTCCTTGGAGGGCCCAGGTGGTTGTTGTTCGGACTGGGCAGAAAAATAGGATGGTGGTGGACTATAGTCAAACCATCAATAGGTTTACGCAGCTTGACGCGTACCCCCTACCCCGCATCACGGATATGGTCAACCAGATTGCTCAGTACAAGGTGTACTCGACAATAGATCTGAAATCCGCTTATCACCAGCTCCCCATCTGCCCAGAGGACCGCCCCTACACCGCCTTCGAGGTGGGTGGCAGGCTCTATCACTTCCTGCGCGTCCCTTTCGGTGTCACGAATGGTGTCTCTGTCTTCCAGAGGGAAATGGACCGGATGGTGGACCAGTACCAACTGCAGGCCACATTTCCCTATCTGGATAACATCACCATCTGTGGTCACGACAGGCCAGATCACGACGCCAACCTCCAACGATTTCTCCAAGTGGCCGCAGCTCTGAACCTTACTTATAACAGGGACAAGTGTGTGTTTGGAACCACCCGCCTAGCTATACTTGGGTATGTCGTGGAAAACGGGGTTATTGGCCCTGATCCCGAACGTATGCGCCCCCTGTTAGAACTCCCTCTTCCCACCACTCTCAAGGCCCTCAGACGGTGCCTGGGTTTTTTTTCCTATTACGCCCAATGGGTCCCCCATTACGCAGACAAGGCACGCCCCCTGGTCAAGTCTACCTCGTTTCCCCTCTCTGCTGAGGCCCGCGCGGCCTTCAGCTGCATTAAAGAGGACATTGCCAAAGCTACGATGCATGCCGTGGACGAGACCGCTCCCTTCCAAGTGGAGTGTGATGCCTCCGATTTTGCTCTGGCTGCTACCCTCAATCAGGAAGGCAGACCAGTAGCATTCTTTTCTCGCACCCTCCAAGGCTCCGAAATTCGGCAGTCCGCGGTGGAGAAAGAAGCCCAGACCATAGTGGAGGCTGTTAGGCACTGGAGGCACTATCTTGCTGGCAAAAGGTTCACCTTGCTGACCGACCAGCGCTCGGTTGCGTTCCTGTTCAGCAACCAACAGCGGGGCAAAATCAAAAATGATAAGATTTTGCGGTGGAGAATAGAACTCTCCACCTACACCTATGATATCCTGTACCGGCCTGGCAGACTCAATGAGCCCCCTGATGCCCTATCCTGGGGAACATGTGCTAGCACACAGCTCGACCAGCTGTACGCCCTCCATGCACAACTTTGCCATCCGGGGATCACCCGATTTTACTATTTTGTGAAAGCTTGGAACCTGCCATACTCCCTGGAGGACATCAGGACGATGACCAGGGACTGCCAAATTTGCGCTGAGTGCAAACCGCACTTCTACCGTCCTGACACGGCACAACTTGTCAAGGCCACCCGCCCTTTTGAACAACTGAGTGCTGACTTTAAGGGCCCCCTTCCCTCCACTGACCGCAATGTCTATTTTCTCAGTGTTATCGACGAGTACTCACGGTTCCCCTTTGCCATCCCCTGCCCCGACACCACTGCCACGTCCGTCATAAAAGCCCTGCGCCAGCTCCACACACAGATAGAGGGTCCTCCTTTATGAGTGAGGAGCTGCGCCAGTACTTGCTAGCTAGGGGCATTGCTACCAGTCGGACCACGAGTTATAATCCCCGGGGTAATGGCCAGGTGGAGCGGGAGAATGCCACAGTGTGGAAGGCCACACTTTTAGCCCTTAAGTCAAAAGGTTTGCCGGTCTCTCGATGGCAGGAGGTCCTCCCTGAGGCACTGCACTCTATCCGCTCTCTGTTATGCACGTCCACCAATGCCACCCCTCACGAACGCCTATTCTCTTTTCCCAGGAAGTCTGTCATTGGGACCACCCTACCAGTTTGGCTGACGTCCCCGGGGCCAGTGCTGCTCCGGAAACATGTGAGGAGCAATAAATACTCCCCGCTGGTAGAGAGGGTTCACCTTCTACATGCGAACCCCCAGTATGCTTACGTGGTCTTACCTGATGGGCGGGAGGACACGGTCTCCATCCGCAACCTGGCACCCGCAGGTGCAGCAGACCACTACCCTGAAGGCTCTCCAGTAACTATGAACCCTGCACCAGAGGTGACACCGTACTCACCAGGCCCTACACAGACTCCTCACGACACTTGTATACCGGGCGTTTCGTACGCATTTATACCAGGCGCCTCGCACATGCGTGAGGGATCACTGGCGCCTAGTGGGCAGGAACAAGCGCAACCTCCGTCCCCTGTGCAATCACCAATGTCACCGGCATCCATGCGATCACAGCTGGTGCTACATAGATCGCAGCGACAGATTCTTGACTTGTAAGAAACTACGCCACATGGGACTCTTTCAAACAAAGGGGGGGGGGTGAATGTGGTGAACTATGTGCCTGTCTGGACATGCCCCCTGCTGACTGCTCCTGTGGCTCCTCCCACAGGCCCCTGTATAAAGGTGATCTGAGGCCTGACGCTTGGCCTCAGTCTCCAGGTCATAGTATGATGGACACTCACTCCTGGTTCCTTCTTCCAGTCAATAAAAGCCGATATCTCGCCTTACGTCTCAGTGTGAGTTATTGATGGTGCATCAGTGTCCACACAAACAAGATTTCAAAAGTTTGGTGGGCCGGAGAGTGTTTTTCCCTAGACTAACACAGCCCACTGAACCTGGGGTGGGGGGGGAGGTGGTTACATTTATATTTATAATTAATTTAGATCACTTTGTAGAGATCTTTCTTCACTTTGACACGAAAGAGTCCTTTTCTGGTGATCAGTGTCAAAACCAGCCAAATTAAATCCACTGTGATTCAATGTTGTAAATCAATAAAACATGGAAACTTCCATGGGGGATGAATACTTTTTATAAGCACTGTATATTAAATAGTTAAATAAGTAGTGCAAAAATAGAAATTTTAAAAAGTAGTGAGATAGCGTTCTGGGGTCCATTCAGAATTCAGATGGCAGCGGGGAAGAAGCTGTTCCTGAATCATTGAGTGAGTGCCTTTAGGCTTGTGCACCTCCTCCCTGATAATGGCAATGAGAACAAGGCTTGACATGCCTTAATGGGGGTGATAGGGGTCCTTAATGATGGACACCATCTTTTTGAAGCATCGCTCCTTGAAGATATCCTGGATAGTACAGAGTCTTGTCCTCATGATGGAACTGACTAAGTTTACAACACTCTGCCGCTTACTTTGATCCTGTGCAGTTGTTCCCACATTCCAGATGATGATGCAGCCAATTAGAATGCTCTCCACAGTACATCTGTAGAAATATTCAAGTGCGTTTAGAGACTTAGCAAATCTTCTAAAACTCCAAATGAACTATAGCTGTTGTGCCTTGCTGCATCAATATGTTGGGTCTAGGTTGGACCTTCAGAGATATTGACACCATGGAATTTAAAATTTCTCGTCTTTCCACTTCTGATCCTTCTATAAGGACTGGTGTGTGTTTCCTCATCTTAATTTCTCTGAAGTCCACAATCAGTTCCTTGGTCTTACTGATGTTGAGTGCAAGGTTCCACGCAAATACCTGATATATCTCACTCCTGTGCACTGTCTCATCACTGTCTAAAATTCTGCCAATGATGGTTGTATTGTCAGCAAATTTATAGATGGCATTTGAGCTGTCCCTAGCCACACAGTCATGTGTGTGGAGTAGAGCAGTGGGCTAAGCACTCATCCCTGAGGTGCACCAGTGTTGATTGTGTTGCTTCTGTATTCCTAGATCCCTTTGTTCTACCACACACTGTTTAAGACCTACTCTGATAAGTCCTAACAAAGCACTTGTCTGCATTAAGTTCCAGCAGCCATTTTCAGCCTATTTTTCCAGCTGGTCCAGATCCTAATGCAAGTGCTGATCATCTTCCTCACTGTCCACTGCACCCCCAGTCTTGGTCTCATCCACAAATTTCCTGATCCAGTTTACCAGATTATCATTGATTATAGATGACAAACAACAACAGACCCTGTACTGATCCCTGTGGCACTCTACTAGTCACAGGCCTCCAGTCAGAGAGGCAACTGTCTACTATGACTCTCTGGTTTCTCCCACAAAGCCAATGTCGAATCAAATTTAATACAGAAACATAGAAAACCTACAGCCTACAAAGCTGTGCCGAACATGTCCTTAACTGAGAAATTACCTAGGGTTACCTATAGCCCTCTATTGTTCTGAGCTCCATAACCTGTCCGGGAGTCTCTTTAAAGACCCTATTGTATCCGCCTCCACCACCATCGCTGCCAGCCCATTCCATGCACTCACCACTCTCTGCATAAAAAACTTACCCCTGACATCTCCTCTGTACCTATTTCCAAGCACCTTAAAGCTTTGCCCTCTCATGCTAGCCATTTCAGCCCTGGGAAAAAAGCCTCTGATTATCCACAAGATCAATGCCTCTCATCATCTTATACACCTCTATCAGGTCACTCTGTCCTCCGTCGCTCCAAGGAGAAAAGGCCAAGATCATTAAACCTATTCTCATAAGGCATACTCCCCAATCCTGGCAACATCCTTGTAAATCTCCTCTGCACCCTATCTATCGTTTCCACATCCTTCCTATAGTGAGGCGACCAGAACTGAGCACAGTACTCCCACAGCAGCCTTGAGTGTGTTATGGACTCAGACCCCAAGATCCCTCTGATCCTCCACACTGCCAAGTCTTACCATTAATATGATATTCTGTCATCATATTTGACCTACCAAAATGAACCACCTCACACTTTTCTGGTTTGAACTCCATCTGCCACTTCTCAGCCCTATCAATGTCCTACTGTAACATCTGACAGCCCTCCAACCTTAGTGTAATCAGCAAATTTACTAACCCATCCCTCCACTTATTCATCCAGGTCATTTATAAAAATCACAAAGAGAAAGGGTCCCAGAACAGATCCCTGAGGCACACCACCGGTGACCGACTTCCATGCAGAATATGATCTGTCTACAACCACTCTGTCAAAGGCCTTGCTGAAATCCATATACAATACATCTACTGCTCTACCATCATCAATGTATTTAGTCACATCCTCAAAAAATTCAATTGAGCTCGTAAGGCATGACCTGCCTTTGACAAAGCCATGTTGACTATTCGTAATCATGCCTCTCCAAATGTTCATAATCCTGCCTCTCAGGATCTTCTCTATCAACTTACCAACCACTGAAGTAAAACTCATTGGTCTATAATTTCCTGGGCTATCTTTACTCCCTTTCTTGAATAATGGAATGACATTCGCAACCCTCCAATCCTCCAAAACCTCTCCTATCCCCAATGATGATCCAAAGATTATCAACAGAGGGTCAGCAATCTCTTCCCTCGCCTCCCACAATAGCCTGGGGTACATCTTGTCTGGTTCCAGTGACTTATCCAACTTGACGCTTTCTAAAAGCTTCTGCACATCCTCTTTCTTTATATCTACATGCTCAAGCTTATCAGTCCACTAAGTCATCACTACAATCACCAAGATCCTTTTCCGTAGTGAATACTGAAGCAAAGTACTCATGAAGTAACTCTGCTATCTCCTCCGGTTCCATACATACTTTTCCACTGTCACACTTGATTGGTCGTATTCTCTCTAGTCTTATCCTCTTGCTCTTCACAAACTTGTAGAATGCCTTGGGGTTTTCCTTAATCCTGTCCGCCAAGGCCTTCTCATGGCCCCTTCTGGCTCTCCTAATTTCTTTCTTAAGTTCTTTCCTGCTAGCCTTATAATCTTATAGCTCGATCATTACCTAGCTCAACTTGATGCCAAGCAATTGAATCTTCCTGACCAATTGGCCATGTGGAACCTTGTCAAATGCCATGCAGACTACATCCACTGCCTTGCCTTCATCAACTTCCCTGGCAGCTTCCTCAAAATAGCTCTGTAAGATTACCACCCTATAATTTCCTGGTTATTTTTAGACTCTTTCTTAAAAAAACAGAATATCATTAGCCATCCTCCAATCCTCCGGAACCTCACCTGTCACTAAGGATGATTTAAGTATCTCTGCTCAGGCCCATGCAATTTTTGCACTTGCCACCCACAGGGTTCAAGGGAATACCTTGTCAAGTGCTAGGGATTTACCCGTCCTAATTTTCTTCAAGACAACAAATACCTCCTTTTCTGTAACCTGTTTAGGCTCCATGACCTTGTTGCTGCTTTGCTTCACTTCTATAGACTCTGTGTCCATCTCCCAAGTAAATACAGATGAAAACAATGTGTTTACGATCTTCCCCCATCCCTTTTGGCTCCATGCATACATTACCATTTTGATCTTTCAAAGCACCAATTTTGTCCCTCATTTCTGCTCTTATCTGTAGAATCCCTTAGGATTCTCCCTCACCTTGTCTGCTAAGTCAACCTCATGCTTTCTTTTAGACCTCCTGATATCTTCCTCTTACATTTCTAATACTCCATTAAGCATTTCGTTTTTTTCCTACCTGCCTGTACCTGCTTTGCACCTCCTTTTTCTCTTACCAGGGCATCAATATCTCTTAAAAACCAAGGTTCTAAACCTGTTATCATTGCCTTTTATTCTGATGGGTATATACCAGCTTTGTACTCTCAAAATTTCACTTGTGAAGGTCTCCCACTTGCCAGAAAACAGCTTGTGCCATTCCAGTCTCACCAGATCCTTCCAGATACCATCAATGTCGGCCTTTCTCCAGTTTAGAATCTCAAACCTCAGACCAGACCTATCTTTTTGCATACTTACCTTGAAACGAATGATATTGTGACCACTAGATGCAAGTGTTCTCTTACACAAATTTCTGTCACCTACCCTGTCTTATTCCCTAATAGGAGATCTAGTATCAGATCAAGTTGGGATTCTATGTACTAATTAAGGGAACTTTCCTGAACACATTTGACAAACTCTTTCCCATGCAACCCCTTTACAGTATGGGAGTCCCAGTCAATATGTGGAAAGTTAAAATCACTTACTGTAACAACCTTGTGTTTTTTACGATCTGCAATCTCTCTGCAAGTTATACACAACAACAACAAAAAATTATACAGTAACTGGGCCTCCAAAGGATAGAGCAATCTAGATATTCATCTATCAATGACTAAGTTTTTTTCTGAATGGCCACCTCATTCTTTTGAGACTGTGATTCCTGGTTAAACACTTCAGACAAGAACAAACATGATCGCTGCATCTATCCTGTCAAAACACAAAAAAAACTTCTATGAACATCATAAAATTTTGATTTATTATATTTGGCACCATTGTGCACATTATTAATATAGATTGTGAACAGTTGACACACCAGCACCAATCCCTGGAGCACCTCACAAATCACAGCCCTCAACATAAAAATCAATTATCCACACCCTCTATTTTTTATCTGTTATTCAGTCCTCAGTTAATTAATTGGACAATTGGTTAATGTGTGCAGCCACATTTATTTGTGTCACTGTGCTGTTTAGTTGGGACTGGAGACTTGCCACACAAGTTCTAACAAGCATCAGTCATGTGCACTTGTTAGACGCTGTACTATGTTTAGAGTGAATAGTTTTTAAATAGTGTCAGTTGCATGTGTTTTGTGTTCAAAAAGCACTGCTTTTTGTCACTGATAGTTAGTGAGAAATTAGCAGTAAAACAATTCAGAACTGTTTTGCTGACTGCAGTTTCATACATCCAGACTTAGAGATGCCAGAAATGGCCGGCAGTGAAAATGAAACAATTTTGCTACTTCAACAAATTAGGAACCTTGAAGAATTTGAAGGCATCAACAATCATCTTGAATATTGCAATGGAAATGAAGATTTGCAGGATGCAATCTTCAATAGCATTAAATGAAAGCAGTCCATTATCTGCACTGTGTTTGCCCTAATTTTAGAAACATATAACATAGAAACATAGAAAACCTACAGCTCAATACAGGCCCTTTGGCCCACAATGCTGTGCTGAACATGTCCGTACCTTACAAATTACCTAGGTTTACCCATAGCCCTCTATTTTGCTAAGCTCCATGTACCTATCCAGGAGTCTCTTAAAAGACCCTATTGTATCTGCCTCCACCACTGTTGCTGGCAGCCTATTCCATGCACTCACCATTCTCTGTGTAAAAAACATAACCCTGACATCACCTCAGTACCTACTTCCAAGCACCTTAAAACTGTGACCTCTTGTATTAGCCACTTCAGCCCTGGAAAAAGGCCTCTGACTATCCACACAATCAATGCCTCTCATCATCTTATACACCTCTATCAGGTCACCTGTCACCTTCTGCCGCTCTGAGGAGAAAAGGCCGTGTTCTCTCAACCTATTCTCATTAGGCATGCTCCCCAATTCAGACAACATCCTTGTAAATCTCCTCTGCACCATTTTTATAGTTTCCAAAACCTTCCTGTAGTGAGGTGACCAGAACTGAGCACAGTACTCCAAGTGGGGTCTGAACAGGGTCCTATATAGCTGTAACATTACCTCTTAGCTCTTAAACTCAATTCCATGGTTGATGAAGGTCAATGCACCATATGCCTTCTTAACCACAGAGTCAACCTGCACAGCAGCTTTGAGTGTCCTATGGACTCAGACCCCAAGATCCCTCTGATCCTCCACACTGCTGAGTCAAACCATTAATACTGTATTCTGCCATCATATTTGACCTACCAAAATGAACCACCTCACACTTACCTGGGTTGAACTCCATCTCCATTTTATTCATTTTAACGCTGAATGAATTCCTCTGTCAATAACTATCAGGAGGTTCAAAGTACTGTGGTACCATTGGTGGTGTTCTAATGTGTTCTGTATTTCATTTAAATACATAATATGTTAGTTTAGCACTACATGCAGCGCTAAAATTACAACACGGAGTCAGTAACTGCAGTCGAAGAAAAAATTTATTCGAAATACCCAGCCTTGCTTTTAAGCCTCCCTCAACCTGCCCCCCGTGGCACAGAAGCTCCAAAGCTCTGTGCTCGCAAACCCCCGTAGGCTATCTCCCTTAGCCGGAATGCTGGCTAATTGTGAGCCGGTTCGGATGTGCCAGGAAATGGGTCGCCACATAACCCCCCCCCCCAGAACCAGCGATACACCCCCCAATGTCCACAGTCTGGGCCGGAATCTGTTTGGGAGGTTGGCCTCTGCGCCGCGGTGCCAGAAACTCGACCGGTTGCGCCAGGTCCACATGGGCCGGTTTGAGTCGGTCCACCGTGAAAACCTCCTCTCTCTCTCCAACGTCCAGCACGAATGTGGACCCGTTGTTCCGGAGCACCATAAATGGCCCCTCGTATGGCCGCTGTAGCGGTGGCCGATGCCCGCCCCTTCGTACAAACACAAACTTACAGTTCTGCAGGTCTTTGGGTACGCAGATCGGGTTCTGCCCATGCTGCGAAGTCTGCGTAGTCTGCATCTCGCGTAGTCTGCCCAGGACTGCTGCAGGTTCTTCCTCTTGCCCCCTTGGGACTCCCCGGGGACGACCAGGGGCGAGCCATACACCAACTCGGCCGATGAGGCGTGCAGATCGTCTTTGGGCGCCGTGCAGATGCCGAGTAGGACCCAGGGAAGCTTGTCCACCCAGTTAGCTCCTTGCAGGCGGGCCATGAGGGCCAACTTCAGGTGATGGTGGAAACGCTCCACTAGCCCGTTCGACTGTGGGTGGTAGGCAGTGGTGTGGTGCAGCTGAGTCCCCAAAAGCTTGGCCATAGCTGATCACAGGCTGGAGGTGAACTGGGCGCCTCTGTCGGAGGTAATGTGGGCCGGCACACCAAAGCGAGATATCCAGGTGGCGATCAATGCCCGGGCGCAAGATTCGGAGGTGGTGTCGGTGAGCGGGATCGCCTCCGGCCATCTTGTGAACCGGTCCACGATAATCAGGAGGTGCCGCGCTCCTCGCGACACTGGCAGGGGGCCCACGATATCCACATAAATGTGGTCGAAACGCCAGTGGGCAGGGTGGAACTGCTGAGGTGGGGCTTTGGTGTGCTGCTGCACCTTGGCCGTCTGTCAGAGCATGCACGTTCTGGCCCATTCACTGACCTGCTTGCGGAGTCCGTGCCAAACGAACCTGCTGGAAACCATCTGGACAGTTGTCCGGATGGAGGGATGCGCCAAGTTATGAATGGAGTCGAAAACGTGTCGCCGCCAAGGTGCCGGGACGACGGGAGGGGGCTGGCCGGTGGCGACGTCACAGAGTAGGGTCCTCTCACCTGGGCCTATGGGGAGGTCCTGGAGCTGCAAACTGGAGACTGCGGTTCTGTAACTCGGGATCTCCTCGTCTGCCTGCTGTGCCTCTGCCAGTGCTTCAAAGTCTACTCCTTGGGAAAGGGCATGAACAGTAGGGCGAGAGAGCGCATCTGCCACGACATTGTCCTTACCCGAGACATGCCGGACATCCGTCGTGTATTCAGAGATGTAGGACAGGTGGCGTTGCTGGCGGGACGACCAGGGGTCGGACGCTTTCGTAAACGCAAAGGTAAGCGGTTTGTGGTCCGTGAACGCGGTGAAGGGCCTACCTTCTAAGAAGTACCTGAAATGCCGGATTGCCAGGTAGAGCGCCAACAGTTCCCGGTCGAAAGCACTGTACTTGAGCTCGGGTGGCTGCAGGTGTTTGCTGAAAAACGCCAGGGATTGCCAGCGACCTGCGATGAGTTGCTCCAGCACCCCACTGACTGCCGTGTTAGATGCATCCACTGTGAGGGCGGTAGGGGCGTCCATTCTGGGATGTACTAGCATCACGGCGTCCGCCAAAGCTTCCTTCGTTTGAACGAAAGCGGGCAGCGGACTCCTCGTCCCAGGTAATGTCCTTGCTCGGACTGGACAGCAGGGCGAACAGGGGGCGCATAATCCAGGCAGCTGAAGGGAGCAAACGGTGGTAGAAATTGACCATACCTACGAATTCCTGAAGGCCTTTGATCATGGTGGGTCGGGGGAAGTGGCGGACCGCATCTACCTGAGCGGGCAGAGGGGTTGCCCCGTCTTTAGTAATCCTGTGGCCCAGGAAGTCAATGGTATCGAGTCCGAACTGGCATTTGGCAGGGTTGATTGTTAGACCGTACTCACTCAGACGGGCGCAGAGTTGACGGAGGTGGGTCAGATGCTCCTGACGACTGCTGCTGGCTATGAGGATGTCGTCCAAATAGATGAACGTGAAGTCCAGGTCCCGTCCCACCGTGTCCATTAACTGCTGGAACGTCTGTGCGGCATTCTTCAGGCCGAACGGCATGCGGAGGAACTCGAAGAGGCCGAATGGGGTGATGAGAGCCGTTTTGGGGATGTCGTCAGGATGCATCGGGATTTGATGGTATCCCCGGATGAGGTCTACCTTGGAGAAGATCCGTGCGCCGTGCAGGTTTGCTGCAAAGTCCTGAATGTGCAGCACAGGGTAGCAGTCCGGTGTGGTAGCCTCGTTCAGCCTGCGGTAGTCGCCGCACGGTCTCCAGCCTCCTGTAGCTTTGGGCACCATGTGCAGGGAGGAGGCCCATGGGCTGTCGGACCGCCAGATGATCCCCAATTCCTCCATCCTCTTTAACTCCTCCTTCGCCAGTTGAAGCTTGTCCGGGGGAAGCCGCCGAGCGCGGGCGTGGAGGGGTGGTCCCTGGGTCGGGATGTGGTGCTGTACGCCATGTCAGGGCATGGCCGCTGTGAACTGCGGTCCCAGAACCAATGGGAAATCCGCCAGGACCCTGGTGAAGTCGTTGTCGGACAGCGTGATGGAGCCGAGGTGAGGGGCCGGCAACTGGGCTGCACCCAGGGAGAACGTCTGAAAGGTCTCGGCGTGTACCAGTCTCTTCCTGGGCAGGTCGACCAGCAGGCTGTGAGCCCACAAAAAAATCCGCACCCAGAAGCGGTTGGGCTACAGCGGCCAGTGTGAAGTCCCACGTGAACTGGCTGGAGCCGAACTGTAGCTGCACCTGACGGGTGCCATAGGTCCTTACTGTGCTGCCGTTCATGGCCCTCAGGGGGGGACCCGGTGCCCTGCTGCGGGTGTCGTAACTCATCGGTAAAACGCTGATCTCGGCACCGGTGTCGACCAAAAACCGGCGTCCCGGCCTCTTGTCTCACACATACAGGAGGCTATCCTGATGGCCAGCCGCCGTAGCCATCAGCGGCAGCTGGAACTGGCGTTTCCCGGGAACTTGCAGGGTGGACGACAACGGGGGGCTTCTGCGCCCCACCGCTGGTGGTAGAAGCACCAGTGTTCGTTGGGCCCCCCACCCCTGCCCCTGGGGTTGGCGGGCTCTGTGGCCAGGCCTGGACTGGTTTGCTGCTGGGAGCGTGGCTGGGTGATCTGTGCGATGGACGCCCCACTCACCTTTTTGGCGTTCCACAGCAAGTCCGCCCAGGCTTCCACCTTCCGGGGGTTGCTGAAATCCGCGTCGGACAGCAGCAGGCGTATGTCCTCGGGCAGCTGCTCCAGAAATGCCTGCTCAAACATGAGGCAGGGTGTGTGTCCGTCGGCCAGAGACAACATCTCATTCATTAAAGCCGATGGAGGTCTGTCGCCCAAGCCATCTAGGTGCAGTAAACGGGCAGCCCGCTTGCGCCGTGAGAGTCCGAAAGTCCTGAGGAGCAGGGCTTTGAATTCCGTGTACTTGCCATCTGCCGGGGCGACTGTACGAACTCCGCGACCTGGGCCGCTGTGTCCTGGTCGAGGGAGCTCACCACGTAATAGTAGCGGGTGTCTTCTGAGGTTATCTGGCGAACGTGGAATTGGGCTTCAGCTTGCTGGAACCATAGGTTCGGTCGCTGTGTCCAGAAACCCGGCAGTTTCAACGAAACCGCATGAACAGAGGCGGCGTCGGTCATTTCTGGTCCAAAAAGCGTTTGGACCGTCGGGGTCATCAATTGTAGCGGTGTGCTACATGCAGCGCTAAAATAACAACACGGAGTCGGTAACTGCAGTCAAAGAAAAACTTTATTCGAAATACCCAGCCTTGCTTTTAAGCCTCCTCAACCTGCCCCCCGTGGTGCAGAGGCTCCAAAGCTCTGTGCTCGCAAACCCCCATAGGCTATCTCCCTTAGCTAGAACACTGGCTAATTGTGAGCCGGTTCGGATGTGCCAGGAAATGGGTCGCCACATTAGTCTTTTTATACCTTTTTAACTGTTTCCATGAAACTTCGGCTGCTGCTAAATTTGGCTAAAATGTATTGGTCCTGATGTGTCCCAATTAATCAGAATCCACTGTGTGTTATTATAATTTTATTTAATAACCTCCAGTGTGGCACAATATTGAAGTACACCACATCCACTATTTAGGCCTTACCTATTCCACTAGTTACATTCTCAAAAAGCCCTAAAAGGTTCAGTCAAGCATGACTTCCCTTTCATGTTGACTCATCCTAATCCTATTATTATCTTCTAATTGTCTAGTTAACACATCTTTCATAAATTAAAACATTTATCTTACAACCCATCCCAGTTTCACTCTGCCTCCTCCTCCAGTAGCCTATCATCTCCCTTATGGTTCTGCCTCCTTCTACTACCCATAGTGATTTCCCCTTGTATTCCTTCTTCACCTTTCCTGCCTATCCCCTTCCTGCTTCCCCTTGATCTTTCCCCTTACAGGTATTTCACCTGGCACGTACCAGCCTTCTCCTTCCCACCCTCCCCCCACCTTCTTTATAGGGGCCTCTTCAGTCCTGATGAAGGGTCTCGGCCTGAAACATTGACTGTTCGTTTCCAAGGATGCTGTCCAACCTGCTGAGTTCCTCCAGCGTGTTGTGTGTTTTGCTTTGACCACAGCATCTGCAGAGTATTTTGTGTTAACATTGCTGGTTGAAGGCCATTTGTCAAAAATGAACAGAAAAAGCAAGTTAGCTGAGGTAACAGAAGGTGAAGGAGAAACAATGGGTGGAACAGAGGTAGTGTCAGTAAGAGGATGGGCAAATATTGAATGAACAGTGAAGTTTCTTTGTGTAATGTGTCATTAATCTGGTAAAACCTGGATGATGTTGTATCATCTGGACTACTGTGATGTGCTAAGCAAGCCAAAATACACAAATTAAAAAATGGGGGAGAAGAATAACATATATATAAATAGCCATTCCTAATGCAATCAAAGGGGAAGAGCAAATTAGTGAATTCAATACTGAGCCCAGATGAAAAATGAAGTGATGGCCTTACTGTAAAAGTCTAGGAGACCATAGACAGAGCGGTCAGAATAGAAATCGAGTTCTGAATTAAAGTGGCCGTCAACCAAAGTTCAGTCAATCCTGCAGACTGAAAAGTGATCACCCAACTTGCATTTGGTTACTCCAGTGTGGAGGAAGTCACATAGTGAGCACCAGATACAATACACTAATTTGGGAGAAGTGCTATTTGCTTCATGTAACATTATTGTTTCCCAGGAAGGAAATGGATGAATGCTGCCTCTCCTCCAACCGCATGGGAAGGTAACGTGAGGCAGGGAGTGGTGGCGATGGGAGACTGAACTAGAAAATCACAAAGTGAATGTTCCCAGTTAAATGTAGAAAGAGGGGGAGAAGGGAAGATGTGAATAGTCATGGGATCCTGTTGGACCTGAAAGAAATTATGAAAAATAAGTACATCAAATCTTTGTTCTGTTTTGGTGATAAGGGGTGAAATCAGAGGTGCAGGAAATAGAAGAAATGGAGTTGAGAACTCTATCCACGTTTCAAGAAAAGGGAGACTATTTCAGAGACACCAGAGTGGAAGTGCTTGTCATTGGAACAAATGCAATACAGATGAAGAAACTACAAAAAAGAAAAGGCATTTATACAGAGTGCAGAGTGAGAGGATGTATAATTAAATAAGCTGCAGGAGTCTGTGGGCTTGTGAATGATATTAGTAGCTAGTCTGTCTCCTGAGGTAGGAAATTAGAAATCCAAAATATGGAAGGAAAGTGTCAGATGGATCACATAAATGTGACATCTGGGTAGAAATTGACAGCAAAAGTGATAAATATCTGCTTATTTTGTATTTCTACCATCAATGTTAGGCAAAGTGGGTTTTCAGTTCCCTGTTTTTTTTTTGTTTCTCTCTCTCTCTCTCTCTCTCTCTCTCTCTCTCTCTCTCTCTCTCTCTCTCTCTCTCTCTCTCCCCCTCCCCCTCCCCCTCCTTCATTCCTTCCTTCCTTTCTTTCTTAAAGATTAGGATTGCAAAGGCAACTTTCCAATCAATGCCAGTTGTGGAAGGTGCATCTACTATCTCTATCTCCATCTCAATCAAAGCTTTGGATTGTAGGTTATCAGCTGCTGGTGATTTATCGGTTTTCAGTCCTATTCACTCTTACAATTTTTTACTGTGTGAGATACAGTTTATTTCACCACTAAACATGTTGTTCACCATTATCTGTCTTGCTAAATACAAGACAGATACATACAAAATATTTGTTTAATGGCTCTGCTATTTCTTATTCCTTAATATAATTTCTCCTGTTTGTTAACTAACAATAATCTTTTATTTTTTATATTCATAAAGAGACTAAAACAATTTTACATTGCTTGTGTTCTACTTTCCATTTTCTCATCAATTTCTTATTCCTCATTTGCTGAAATCAGAAATTTTCCTAATTATTAGGTCTCTTGCTCTTTTTCACAGTATCATTAGCCTTTTCTTCCAACTGACACTTTCATGTAAGCCACGGCTAAACCACTATACTTATGAGGATTTTATGTATATTAGTACTTATATTTACCATTTATTAATAGTTATTATGGCTTGTTTATTTACACACTTTTTAAAGCAGTTTACCAATCTACCACAGCCAACACATACCTCATAGCTTTGTAATTTATTTTATTAAGAAATCCTGGTAAACTGAAACATATTTGCATAAAATGTGCAAAAAAATTATCCATTTTAGTATATATAATCCCACTAGTTTAGAATGAGTTTGCATTAAGCACTCTTATCAACCCATCGAAAGCTGACTGAAGTACATGTAAGACAATCACAAACAAGTGAAAATCTGCAGATGCTGGAATCCAAGCAACACACACAATATGCTGGAGAAACTCAGCAGGCCAGGCACTATCTATGGAAAAAAGTAAACTGTTAACTTTTCATGCAAGACCCTTCATCAGAACTGGAGAAAAAAGAAGAAAAGTCAGAGTAAATAGGTTGAGGGGACGGGAGGAAGAAATATCAGGTAGTGGGTGATAGGTGAAACTGGGAGAGGGGGAGGGATGAGGTAAAGAGCTAGAAAGTCGATTGGTGAAAGAGACAAAGCTGGAGAAAGGGGAATCTGATAGGAGAGCACAGAAAGCCATGGAAGAAAGGAATGGGTGAGATGCACCGGGGGAGGTGATGGGCAGGTAAGGAGATAGAATGAGAGAGGGAAATGGGAATGGGGAATGGTGAAGTGGGGGCATTACTGGAAGTTCAAGAAATCAATGTACAAATGTTTGTACATGTCATCAGGTTCAAGGCTATCCTGATGAACTATAAGGTGTTGCTCCTCTAACCTAAGTGTGGCCTCATCGTGACAGTAGAAGTGGCCATGGACTAACATGTTGGCATGGGAATGGGAAGAAGAATTAAAATGGGTGGCCACTGGGAGATACCGCTTTTTCTGGCGAATGGAACATAGGTGCTTGGTGAAGTGGTCTCCCAATCTACGTCAGGTCTCACTGATATACAGGAGGCCACACCGAGAGCAGAAACAGTATATGACCCCATCAGACTCACAGGTGAAGTGTCGGCTTGCACAGAAGGACTGTTTAGGATCCTGAGGGAGGAGGTGTAGAGGTAGGTGTAGCACTTGTTCCACTTACAAGTATAAGCGGCAGGAGGGAGATCAGTGGGGAGGGACAGGATTGAGGAGGGAACGATCCCTTGGAAAGCAGAAAATGGGGGGAAGGGAAGATGTGCATGGTGGTGGGATCCAGTTGGAGAATATGTGCTGAGCACAGTGGCTGGTGGGGTGGTAGATGAGGACAAGGGGAAATTATCCCTGATGGGGGGCAGGAGGATGGAGTGAGGTCAGTGTTGACGGTGGAGGAAGGAAAGCCCATGTCTTTGAAGAAGGAGGACATCTACTTAGTTCTGGAATGAAAAGCCTCATCCTGAGAGCAGATGCAGCAGAGATGGGGGAGTTGAAAGAAGGGGATGACATTTTTACAAGTAACAGTGTCGGAAGAGGTATAGTTCAAGTAACTGTGAGAATCAGTGGATTTATTAGCGATATCAGTAGATAAGCTGGCTCCAGAGATAAAGCCAGAGAGATCGAGAAAGGGGAGGGAGATGTTGGAAATGTACCAGTTAAATTTGAGGGCACGGTGGAAGTTGGAGACAAAGTTGATGAAGTTAACAGGTTGAGCACCAGTGCAGTCGCCAGTACAGCGTAGGAAAAGTTGGGGAGTGGTACCAATGTAGACTTGGAGCATAGACTGTTCCATGTAGCCAACGAAAAGGCAAGCATAGTTACATGTAAGACAATGTTTGTGCAAGGAATGATTGCCACACTTTTTGGTGTCACATGGACATTCTTCCAGCAGCTGATGTTAATTTCTGGGTTATTCATGCTTTTTGGCTCAAACCAATGACTTCTCAGTATTGTTTCCCAATTACATCATGATCTCAGAAGAAGTTTCATTACCTGTGAAACACTCTGGTTCCGTCAGCTACGTAAGTCTGGGGAAGACAATCTCCGGCCCACCGCACATGGGAGACTGAAGCACGAACTCACCCCAAAACCCTCTGTTTGTGTGGATGCTGTGTAACTTGTTACCCTGTTACAAATGAGTGCCAAGAAATAACAGACAGTACACTGCATACAATTAAAAGATTTAGCTTTAAAAGTCCTAAAGAAAGAACAAAAGAAAGAAAAGGGCCCATTTTAATGAAACAGTCTAATGTGCACAAGTTGAAGCTCACGGTTTTCCCGTCGCCAATCCTCCATCGATCTCATCCTGGGCTTCGTTGAATCACGGCCCCGCTCTGGGTTGAATCCTATGACCTCTTCTCTCTGGAGTCTTCTCTCTTCATCTCTCTCTAACAAAAGCCCCAACCCCAGCCTTAGGGTCCCTCACCTGAGAAACCTCTTAATCTGACCATCCTAATTGGATGTCACATAATTCTCCTATCTCTTATCTCCAACAGTAACCCAAACATAAGCTGAGAAACAAGTAGCTTGCAGAGAACAGCACAAAATGAAATACAGAACAGCATAACAGTAAAAAATATGAACGGGGAATTACTCCTATAACTCACTGGAAAGCTGACTGTTGGCATTTGTGATACTCTAAGGCAGAAAGAGCTTAAAAGAGAAGGATATATACAAAGGGGATTTCAAAATGTAAACTTTAACCAGGACAACATTTGCAAAATGCTCACTGATTGTTCCAAGGCATTCTCTTTTCAAG
Source organism: Hypanus sabinus (assembly GCF_030144855.1). Lineage (NCBI taxonomy): Eukaryota > Metazoa > Chordata > Chondrichthyes > Myliobatiformes > Dasyatidae > Hypanus > Hypanus sabinus. The sequence goes on from NC_082707.1 coordinate 133,810,113, forward strand.
TTATGATCACGTAGGTTGCTTCTAAACATTACATGTTTTCTGGCCAAAGTCATACAAGAGAAATATCAACAAACCTTAGTCTATGTGTCACCATACTTGCATTATTTCACCCCCTTTACCTGTAGCTTCTCATATACCTGCTTGGCAAGACTTTGTCAGTACATTCCAGACGAACAGGGAAGCCACACAAGCAGCCCTGCGGTAGATCTCCAGCACACATACATTAGCAGTTAAGTAAATAAAAATGCTGGTAGGCTATTTAACTGTTGAACATTGCCAATTAATATAGGTTAATGATAAATAGAAGAATCACAGGAGAGTGGGCATTGCGAGGTGTAGAGAATAATAATGAGGGAAATATCACTCATTAGATTTTTCTCCTGAGACCCATGAGTCAAATGGCTTTCTTGCATGAAAACCGATAGAGTCTGAAGCTGTTATTAGAATTGCATTTCAGTTTCTTAATCCAATTTATGAAGTTCAGCTCCAATCTTATTGCTGCGTTGTCCACAAATGTATCAAGCACTAGTGGTTCTTGCAATGGCTAGAATAGCCAACACTTCTCACCTTTTCCCGATAGTTACAGAAACATGATGCACCTATCCCACAACTTCATGCATACATTTCCAAAAGTGCAGGAATCCATTGATAGCAACTAATCTATTGTGGTTTATGATTCTCCCCCAACATCAACTTTGCGCTTTACCTGTGACCCACTGCATTTCCCCAAGTTGGCCATGTATCTAAAAGCCAGATCTGTAAACTTCATCAACTTCTCCCGGTAACTCCAGTAAGCTGCACCTGTCTGATACATTATAAAGAAATACAAATCCTTGGATATTTAAAGAAACCATACCTATGTAGAAGTGAACAAAGAAAGGATTAGTTGCACTGTCAAAGCAGCACTACCACTAAATTTGGAGGTGTACAGTTTCATCTTTTTTCTTTTCTTTTCTTCCATATTCTGATAGGTTGATACTCAAAAATGCCAACTGGAGCTTAGCTGGTATTTTGGTCATACAGTCCACACAGTACAAACGGGTCTTCAGCCCACAGAGTCCAAGCACCAATTTACAATAACCATCACATTTTATTCTTCCCACAGACTAATCAATTTCTCCCAGGTTCTACCATTCACCCATGCACTTGGGTTTCTTTACAGTAGCCTCTAGTTAATTAGAATGTGGGAGGAAATGGGAGCATTCAGGGAATACCGGTGTGGTCTCAAGGAGAATATACAAACTCCACACAGAGCACTGGAAGTCAGGAACCTTGTGAATCAGTTACTTGGTTACAGGTGAGTAGACATCTAGGTTTTCATTAAAATTCTTTCCCAAATTTGTACACAAATTACTACTTAATATAGTTGAATCTTGCGTGATTTGCACACAAATTTTGCTTTGGATAAGGAACAGATTGCTTTCACAAAGCCATAAGATACTGGAAAGAGATTTAGCAGTGTTATCTGAATGAAATAATTGTGGGGATTGTTTTCAAGTTCATAGATAGTTCAAAACTAATTGGCTCAGATGCAAAGAATGTATTGAAAATCCATTTGCATATGATGGCATTCCTATCCGGTATTCCTCCGTTTCTGACATCAACCCTTTAATGACAAATATTATACAACAGGAGTGATTTTTATATCAAATCAGTCATTTGTAATACATCTCTCTGAATTTCCATTCCTATTTGTCAAATCTAAAGTCAAATTCATATTCAACATCTCTTACCCAACCCTTGTTGGGATGAGCTTTTATTAGTAGGTCAGATGTAGCAATTCTTTACACTCTTTACGAGAGAGTCCACCACAGTTGATAGAACATAAATGATATATCCCTGAGTCAGTGAAAGGTTCATATTAGTCTGGTTCTGGCCTTGTTAACTTCAACAGTTGAGACAGGACTAATTACAATAGACTGCACTGTCAACAGGCCACAAATATTCCAGGGTTATAGATAGAAATTTTAGGCTGAGTTCAAATGGTGGGTGGTACTAAAAACTAACCACAAAAGCAACCACTTGTCATTAAAATTCCACCTAGACCATCCTGTTTTTTGCCTGAATGTGACTTTATTCGCTTGCTCTCTATTTGGCCTGATTTTGATGATCAATGCCAGCAATCCCCAAAGGAACCACCAAGATGATTAAATAGAAGCAAGGTTGGGACTTATGCCTATGAATTTTCAAACATGAAAGTTCCAAACTTCATAACAAATTCTGAATGTCAAATTAATCAGTTTACTCTGTCACTAAACTTAATGTTGAGTTCAGCACAAAGCTTAGATTTTACTGTTACTCCTGAGACCCTGCCAAGTTTGACGTAATGCAGGATCCAGGAATGCAATGGTTTTGATGGGTATTGGAGGGCTGTGATTCTAAGTGAAAGTTCCTCTTTATTTAAGTAATTCTGTTTAATGTTTTGATGTTCATAGATTTAGCTTTTTTGTTCTTAAATATCCTAGTATTCAGTTTGTTGTGGGGCTTCCTCCAGAGGTTAAACTAGCAGGACTGACATGGGACTTGTATGTACAGACAAGGAGAGGCTAAAGGCAATGAGGCTGGCACAGCAACTTATGGTCTGACAATGTTTGATACCCCAGGATGAGCAAAGCGTGATTGCCACCATTTCCCCTATTGCAAGAACAATAACAAAAGAAGTAAAAAAAATGCATTGTGAGCAGATTTTGATGAATGACAGTGAATATATTTGTGCTCCAAAAGTAATTGAGAAAACATAAGGGCAGCGGGGAGTGATTTATGTTCCTCTCAAATCTAGGGCGAGGATTGCCTTTATATTTCTTCCTCCCCTGTCATGAACTTGATTCATTGTTGCTGGCTGTACTGATTGTGGGCTCTTAAACGTTGTCAACCCTGTCGTTAACAGTTCAGCTTCAACAATCAGCTTTATAAGAATAGATTGTCTTTTCTCAACAGGTTTCAATTAGCTGGTTTGTTATCAGTCCGAGGTTCAGGCAGCACATTTTAAATGATGTACACTTCTTACCAGCAATGTTGTACTGCCGTAGCAAGAGTCTAAGCATAAGGTAAATGGATAAGTATATAAGTCATTTTATTTCTTTCTGAGGGTATGTGATGAACTGATCACCAAGGATTTCACACTGCATGTCAAACTGTAAGCTTGAGTGAGTAGTATGTGGTATAATCATTAAAGTTGTTGGAGACTTGTCAAGATACGAGTATCTGTTGTTTGACAAATCAATTTCAAACTGAATCTCATTACTGCATCTCTGAAACTCAAAAGCCGAGTACACTCAGCCACAGATCCGTACCAGCAATATTTTTTGTATCAGTCTTCACTGTGGAAGGCATTAGCAGAACGCCAGGAATGCAAGAGTGTCGGGACCATAAGTGAGTGCCATTGCTATTAGTAAGGAGAAGGTGCTTGGGAAGCTGAAAAGTCTGAAGGTAGATAAGTCACCTGGATCAGACAGACTGCACCCCAGGGTTCTGAAAGTGGTGGCTGAAGAGATAATGGAGGCATTAGTAATGATCTTTCTAGAATCACTAGATTCTGGAGTGGTTCCAGAGGATTATTATTAGGGAGAGTCAACGTGGCTTTGTGCATAGTAGGTCATGTTTAACTATTAGAGTTTTTTGAGGAGGTTAAGAGGAAAGTGGATGAAGGGAAGGCAGTGGATGTTGTCTACATGGACTTCAGTAATGATGTACCATCAATAACTCTGAGACATGGGTTAAGGTAGGCTTTTATTGGCTGGAAGAAAGCACAAGCAGCAAGTGACCATCATACAACATCCTGGAGACTGAGGAAGGGGCTGTGCCTCCAATCGCCTTTACACCGAGGTCTGTGGGAGGAGCCACAGGAGCAGTCAGCGGGGGGGGGGGGGCGTGTCCAGACAGGTATATGTAGTTCACCACAAGTAAGGCCTTTGACAAGGTCCTGCATGGGAGGTTAGTTAGGAAGATTCAGTCGCTAGGTATACATGGTGAGGTAGTAAATTGGATTAGGCATTGGCTCAATGGGAGAAGTCAGAGTGGTAGTGGAGCATTGCTTCTCTGAGTGGAGGCCTGTTACTAGTGGTGTGCCACAGGGATCAGTGCTGGGTCAATTGTTATTGGAGGTGTAGTGGACAGTGAGGAAGGTTTTCAAAGCTTGCAAAGGGATTTGGACCAGCTGGAAAAATGGGCTGAAAAATGGCAGATGGAGTTTAATACAGACAAGTGTGAGGTATTGCACGTTGGAAGGAAAAACCAAGGTAGAACATACAAGGTAAATGGTAGGGCACTGAGGCATGCAGTAGAACAGAAGGATCTGGGAATACAGATACAAAATTCCCTAAAAGTGGTGTCACAGGTAGATAGGGTAGTAAAGAGAACTTTTGATATATTGGCCTTTATAAATCAAAGTATTGAGTATAAGAGTTGGAGTGTTATGGTGAGGTTGTATAAGACATTGGTGAGGCCAAATTTGGAGTATTGTGTAAAGTTTTGGTCACTGAGTTACAGGAAGGATATTAATACGGTTGAAAGAGTGCAGAGAAGGTTTACAAGTATGTTGCCGGGACTTGAGAAACTGAGTTACAGAGAAAGGTTGAATAGGTTAGGACTTTATTCCCTGAAGTGTAGGAGAATGAGGGGTGATTTGATAGAGGTATATAAAATTATGATGGGTATAGATAGAGTGAATGCAAGCAGGCTTTTTCCACTGAGGCTAGGGGAGAAAAAAACAGAGGACATGGGTTAAGGGTGAAGGGGGAAAAGTTTAAAGGGAACATTAGTGGGGGCTTCTTCACACAGAGAGTGGTGGGAGTGTGGAATGAGGTGCCAGATGAAATGGTAAATGTGGGCTCACTTTCAACATTTAAGAAAAACTTGGACAGGTACATGGATGAGAGGTGTATGGAGGGATATGGTCCAGGTGCAGGTCAGTGGGACTAGGCAGAAAAATGGTTCGGCACAGCCAAGAAGGGCCAAAAGGCCTGTTTCTGTGCTGTAATGTTCTATGGTTCTATGATTGGGAAATTGTAAATGACATTCCACTCTTTAAGAAGGGCAGGAAAGGAAAGTATAGGCCAGTTAGCCTGACTTCATTGGTTTAAAAAATGCTGGAATCTATTATTATGAGGTTTCAGGGTACTTGGAGGTACATGATAAGACAGGCCAAAGTCAGCATTATTTTCTAAAGGGGAAATCTTGCCTGACAAATCTGTTGGAATTATTTGAGGAAATAACAGGCAGGATAGACAAAAGAGAGTTAGTGAGTAGTGATTATTTGGATTTTCAGAAGGCCTTTGACAAGATGCTGCACATGAGGCTTCTTAACAAGATAAGAACCTGTGGAATTATACAAAAGGCACTGCCATGAATAGAAGACTGGCTGATTGACAAGAGGCGGAAAGTGGGAATAAAGGGGGTCTTTTCTCATTGACTCATGACTAGTGGGATGCCATGGGGTTCTGTGTTGGGACTGATTCTTTTCACTTTTTATTGCAATGATTAAGATGAAGGAATTGATGACTTGGTGGCCAAGTTTACAGATAATATAAAGATAGGTGGAGGGGCAGGTAGTGTTGAGGAAGCAGAGTAACTGCGGAAGTACTTAGACAGATTGGGGGAACGGGTAAAGAAGTGGCAGGCAGAATACAGTGTAGGGAAGTGCATGATCATGCACTTTGGAAGAAAGAATAAAGGTTTGGACTATTTACTAAATGGTGAGAAAATGCAAAATTCAGAAGTACAGAGGGATTTGGGAGCCCTCATGTAGGGTTTTCTAAATGTTATCTTGCAGCTTGAGTCAATGGTAAGGAAGGCAAATGCCACGTTAGCATTCATTTTGGGCAGACTAGGATGTAAAAGCAAGGACATAATGCTGAGGATATAATTATAAGGCATTAGTCAGGCAGCACATGGAGTATTGTGAGTAGAATTAGGCCCCGTATCTAAGAAAAGATGTCTTGGCATTAGAGAGCTCCAGAGGAAGTTCATGATGATGATCCCATAATGAAAGAGTGTTTGATGGCTCTGGGCCTGTACTCACCAGAGTTCAGAAGAATGGGGGGGGGTGGGGAATCTCATTGAAACTGATCGAATATTGAAAGGCTTAGATAGAGAGCATGTGGAGAGGATGTTTTCTATCATGGGGGAGTCCAGAACCAGATGCCACAGCCTCAAAATTGGGGGCATCCGTTTAGAACAGAGATAAGGAGAAATTTCTTTAGCCAGAGGCTGGTGAATCTGTGGATTTCTTTGCCACAGGCAGCATATATAGGCCATGTCTAGGTAAATTTAAGGTAGAGATTAATAGGTTCTTGATTAATCAGGGTGTCAAAGGTTATGGGGGAAAGGCAGGAAAATGGGGCTGAGAGGAATAATAAGTCAGTCATGAGTAGCAGAGCAAACTCAATGGGTTGTGTGGTAAACTATGTATACCTGTCTGGACACACCCCTCTTGGTACAGCGCGGGGGACAGGGCCTTCATTAAGTCGGAGGTGCAGCAGCTGCTCAGGGAGGGGATCATTGAGCCAAGCACAAGTCCTTGGAGGGCCCAGGTGGCTGTTGTTCGGACCGGGCAGAAAAATAGGATGGTCATGGACTATAGCCAGACCATCAATAGGTTCACGCAGCTTGACGCATACCCTCCCTACCCCGCATTGCGGATATGGTCAACCAGATTGCTCAGTACAAGGTGTACTCGACCATAGACCTGAAATCTGCTTACCATCAGCTCCCCATCTGCCCGGAGGACCGCCCCTACACCGCCTTCGAGGCGGGCAGTAGGCTCTATCACTTCCTGCGCATCCCCTTCGGTGTCACGAATGGTGTCTCTGTCTTCCAGAGGGAAATGGACCGGATGGTGGACCAGTGCCAACTGAAGGCCATGTTCCCATATCTGGATAACATCACCATCTGCGGTCACGACTGGCCGGATCACAACACCAACCTCCAACGATTTTTCCAAGTGGCCAAAGCTCTTAACCTTACCTATAACAGGGATGAGTGTGTGTTCGGAACCACCCGACTTGCTATCCTTGGGTATGTCGTGGAGAACGGGGACCCCGACCATATGCGCCCCCTGTTGGAACTCCCTCTTCCCACCACCCTCAGAGCCCTCAAACGGTGACTGGGCTTCTTTTCCTATTACGCCCAATGGGTCCCTCACTACGCAGACAAAGCCCGCCCCCTGGTCAAGTCCACCGCATTTCCCCTCTCAGCCGAGGCCCACGCGGCCTTCAGCCGCATTAAAGGGGACATTGCCAAAGCAACGATGCATGCGGTGGACGAGGCCATTCCCTTCCAAGTAGACAGTGATGCCTCCGATTTCGCTCTGGCTGCTACCCTCAATCAGGAAGGCAGGCCAGTAGCATTCTTCTCTCGTACCCTTCAAGACTCTGAAATTCGGCACTCCTCGGTGGAGAAAGAAGCCCAGGCCACAGTGGAAGCTATTAGGCACTGGAGGCACTATCTTGCCAGCAAAAGGTTCACCTTGCTGACCGACCAGTGCTCAGTTGCGTTCACGTTCAGCAACCAACAGCAGAACAAAATCAAAAATGATAAAAATGTTGAGGTGGAGAATAGAACTCTCCACCTACAACTATGACATCCTATGACAACGAGCCCCCTGATGCCCTATACCGGGGAACGTGTGCCAGCGCACAGCTCGACGGGCTATACGCCCTCCATGCAGATCTTTGCCACCCGGAGGTCACCAGACTTTACCATTTCATGGAAGCCCTGAATCTGCCTTACTCCCTTGAGAAAATCAGGACGATGACCAGGGACTGTCAAATCTGCGCTGAATCCAAACCGCACTTCTACCGTCCTGAAAAGGCACAACTTATCAAGGCCACCCGCCCCTTTGAGTGACTGAGTATCGACTTTAAGGGCCCCCTTCCCTCCACCGACCGCAACGTCTACTTTCTCAACATAATCGACGAGTACTTGCGGTTCCCCTATGCCATCCCCTGCCCCGATACCACTGCCACGTCCGTCATAAAAGCCCTGCGCCTGCTCTTCACTCTGTTTGGATATCCCTGCTATATCCACAGTGATAGAGGGTACTCATTTATGAGTGATGAGCTGCGCCAGTACCTGCTGGCTAGGGGCATTGCTACTAGTCAGACCACGAGCTATAATCCCCGAGGGAATGGACAGGTGGAGAGGGAGAATGCCACAGTGTGGAAGGCCACATTCTTAGCCCTTAGGTCAAAGGGACTGCCGGTCTCTCACTGGCAGGAGGTCCTCCCTGAGGCGCTCCACTCCATCCGCTCCCTGTTATGCACATCCACCAATGCCACCCCTCATGAGCAACTCTTTTCTTTTCCCAGTAAGTCTGCCACTGGGACCACCCTACCGGCTTGGCTGACATCCCCAGGGCCAGTGCTGCTCCGGAAACATGTGAGGAGCAATAAATACTCCCCAATGGTCGAGAGGGTTCACCTACTTCATGCGAACCCCCAGTATGCCTACGTGGTCTTATCTTATGGGTGGGAGGACACGGTCTCCATCCGCGACCTGGCGCCCGCAGGAGCACTAGACCCCTACCCCGAACACTCCACGGTGACTATGAACCCCATACCCACCGATGTATATACCCACGAGACACCACGCACACCAAACCCTACACAGACTCTCACGACACTCCCATACCGGGTGCCTCGCATGAGGGATTACTGACGCCTAACGGGCTGGCACCTCAAGTCAGGCCGGAGCCAGCACAACCACCATCACTGGTGCAATCACCACTGGTGCTACGTAGATCGCAGCGACAGATTCAACCACCTGATAGACTTGACCTGTAAATATACTTGTAAGAAACTTCGACCCATGGGGACTCTCTTTTAAAACAAAGGGCGGTGGTGAATGTGGTGAACTACATATACCTGTCTGGACACACCCCCTGCTGACTGCTCCTGTGGCTCCTCCCACAGACCCCTGTATAAAGGCGATTGGGGCACTGCTCCCCCCTCAGTCTTTGAGATGTTGTGGTCCCTTTTGTTGCTAATAAAAGCCTATCGTTCACCTCCCGTCTCCGAGAGTTATTGATGGTGCATCAGGCTGAATGGCCTAATTCTGTTCCTCTGTCTAATGCAACAGATGATGAAGACTATTGCCTTGATTTCAAGGGTTCTTTCCACTCTCTTCTGAAGTCTAGGTTTGCAGCATTCAAATCAGCTGACCCTGATCTTAAGATATGACCTCTGTAAAACTATCAGGAATGCTAAGAAGCCATACAAGTCCAGCTGGCAGCTATGGCAGGGATTACATACAAGAAAAGGTTACCAAATTAAGTCAGGCAGCATCACTGACAACAGCTCATCCCTTCCCAATGAGCTTAACACATTCTGTGTGCGTTTTCATCAGAAGGGAATGGGTAGCACACAATCCACACTGATAGTTTCCAGTGCACCCAAACCTACAATCACCATCATGGATGTGAAATCAGTCTTCCAGAGGGTGAAACTGTGGAAAGCATTGGGTCTTAGTTCTTGTAAAGATCAGCTGGAAAGGGCGCTTGCAGATATTTTAATGTCTCCCTGATTCAGGCTGTGGTTCCTTCATACTTTAAGAAAACCACTATCATCAACAGTACACAAGAGAAACAAAATACGAGGGGTGATTGATAAGTTTGTGGCCTAAGGTAGAAGGAGTCAATTTTAGAAAACCTAGTACATTTATTTTTCAATATAGTCCCCTCCTACACTTACACACTTAGTCCAGTGGTCATGGAGCATACGGATCTTGGACCTCCAGAAAGTGTCCACAGATGGGTGATAGAGAAGTTTGCGGCCTAAGGTAGAAGGAGATGAGTTATATAGCTTTTGCTGCATGCACATGCAGGTCAACTCTGAGTGATTATGCAGAAAGTTTGAAGTTAATAACTCATCTCCTTCCACCTTAGGCCATGAACTTATCAATCACTCCTGATGAGTTATTAACTTATGAGTGATAGTGGATTTTGCCAGATCGTTCAATGGCACTAATTTCTAGGCAGTAGAGAATGCAGCTACTAAGTGGCCAGAAGTGTTTCCAATAACCTCCACCACACTCTTGCACACTGTTGATGTATTGAGAAGCCTCATTGCAAAGACTGGTGTTCCAGAACGCTTAGTCAATGACAACAGACCACACAGTTTGTCCATTATATATTGCAGCTGCAACGAACCACCATGCTACAAATGGCTTGGCGGCAAGGTTTGTCCAGAGTCTAAAAACGCACTGCAAGCAATGTCAGCAGAACACACGACACTGACATTGAGCAAAGCTCGCCAATTTCCTCCTTGCATATCATAATGCAACACAACTCCACAACCAGCAGCTCATCAGTTATGCTGTTCCCGGGTTGTCACTTGTGTTCATGCTTGGATCTCCTCAAACACAATAGGCGCAGGAGTAGGCCATTCGGCCCTTCAAGCCAGCATCACCATTCACTGTGATCATGGCTGATCAAGCACGATCAGTACCCTGTTCCTTCCTTCTCCCCATATCCCTTGACTCCACTATCTTCAAGAGCTCTATCTAACTCTTTCTTGAAATCATCCAGAGAATTGGCCTCCACTCCCTTCTGAGGCAGAGTTTTCCATAGATCAACAACTCTCTGGGTGAAAAAGTTTTTCCTCCGCTCCATTCTAAATGGCCTACCCCTTATTCTTAAACTAAGAAGCACGATGCAGGACCAAGAGCTGAGACAAATTGGATGCTCCTCAAACAAGGAGGTTCAAAGTTTCACACCCGTAAAAATCATCCTGGGGAGGGACTACAGAGGTGATGGTAGGATTAAGGACAGAATTGGACCACTCTCCTACACTGTGGAAATTGCATCTGATATCACCTGGAGATGACACACTGATCATTTGAGGAGAGCAGAGTTAATTGTTAGAGAAGTTGGCTACCACCATCAGAACTATTTCCTCCGTGGTGGCTGTAGGTCAAGTCCTACAACCACCACAGAGGAGGCCCCAGAACCTGAGATTGTTTCGCAGCCACAAGTCTCACCTGTCAAGCAGAGTGATCCCCCTTATCAGGAAAGATGTTATCCTACACAGTGATTAAATCTTTTGGCCTGATTGGGACAATTTAAAATTTACTATGCTGAGGATGTCTGTATATTGTACTATATAATATGTCGTGTATATAAGTTGAGATGGATTCTCTATTGAGTTGGAGTTTGTAGGGAGGAGTGTTGTGTATTTAATATTTCAGAAATATTTGATTAATCTTGTAAGTATATTGGTTAATTAAGCATTCTTGGTTTGTTTATATAATTCATTACAGGTTATATGTATAAATATGGGAGTTACATACATCATAATGCCACCACGTGATACATGTGCACCTCGCTTTAAGTAAATTCGAAGTTCAACACACATCTTCTTTTGCATTAGTTTAATGGTTTGAAGTTACAAAACATAACATGGTGTCATGGGAACAGTGCTTCCTTCAATGTCAAGAAAACAAATGAACTGGTCAACGACTTCCTATGGGGAGCAGGGGAGGGATGCACATCCTCCCATCTACAACACACAGAATGCTGGAGGAACTCATCAGGCCAGGCAGCATCTGTGGAAAAGAGTAAACAGCCAGCGTTCTGGCCGAGACCCTTCATCAGCACTGGGAAAGAGAGATGGGAAGTCAGAGTAAGAAAGTTGGAGGGGGGAGGAAGAAGTTCAAGGTAGTAGGTGATAGGTGAAACTGGGAGTTGATGGGCAGGTAAGGAGATAAGATGAGAGAGGGAAATAAGATGTTGCTCCTCCAACCCAAGTGTGACCTCATCGTGGCAGTGGATGAGGTAGTAGATTCCGACGTGTCAGTCTACAGCATCCTCCGCTGCCACGGTCTCCATTTTCAAGTGTGACATCCTCAACTTCTATGGAGGTCTGGATAAATGGCTGGTTAGGTGGTGACTGATATAGTCAAAGCAAGACCCAGGCCCTGTATGCCTTGACAAAGGCACTCAGGATACATTAGGCAGTCTACTTCAAAGTGTGCTGCAATGGCATTGTCATCTGCTCTATGATAGTGATGGTGCTGACCTTGTCCTTGGCCTTAAACTGGTAGAAGTTGAAAAGCCTGTGGTCCATTCTGCACACAACTGGGATTCCCTGTAGCAGGTCTAGGCCAGTGAGGTGAAGGATTGCAGCAATAAAGATGGCAAGCAGGGCAAGTGCAATGATGTAACCCAGTTTAACTTCTGTCTTAACAGTGAAGGGTTCTGATTCAGCACTGCTATTACTGAGTACTGTGGCTGACCTACCATCAGTAGCCATGGTCTCTGTAAGTACCTGTCAGGACAGCCATATCTTGATGGTAAATGCCCAACTGCTTGGCGATCGACTGTATCAAATGCTTTTGTCAAATCTACATTCGATGGCTACTTTATTAGGTACACCTGCACATTAATACAAATATCTACTCAGCCAATCGATCCAATCATGTGGCAGCTACTCAATGAATAAAAGAATGCAGACATGGTCAAGAGGTTCAGTTGTTGTTCAGAACAAATATTTGAGTGAAGAAGAAATGTAATCTACGTGACTTCAACCGTGGAATGAGTGCTGGTTTGAGTGTTCCAGAAACTGCTGACCTCCTGGGATCTTCATGATCAATTAATTGCCTCTAGAATTTACAGACAATGGCGCAAAAAAACCAAAACACATCCAGTGAGCAGCAATTGTGTGGGTGGAAGTGAGAGAGGTAAGTGGAAAATGGCCAGACTGGTTCAAACTGACAGGATGGTGATAGTAGTTCAAATAACCAAACATTACAATAGTGATGTGCAGAAAAGATTCTCAGAACATATAAATATTGAACCTTGAAGTGGATGGGCTACAGCAGCAGAAAACCATGAACTCAGTGGCCACGTTATTAGGTGCACAAAACACCTTTGTTGACAACTAGGCCCTTGGTCGTTCAGGGTGGACCATGGATGTTGCTTCCTCGCTCTCTATATAATACGCCAGCCAGGGTAGTACAACATGGAGATCAAGCTGTTGCCCATGCAGCAGGCTCCCTCTCTCTGCGCAGCTGATGAATCCATTGGGGCGGCAGAGACCAAGATGGTTTAGCACCAGTGGCTTCATGTGAGTTGCCAGTCAGTGATGAACTCAGCGCAGGACGACCTTAGTCAAGAGAAGTCAAGTCACTTTTTATTGTCATTTCGACCATTACTGCTGATACAGAACTCAGTAAAAACGAGACAGCTTTTTTCAGGACCATGGTGCTTCATGAAACAGTACAAAAACTACACTGAACTACATAAAAACAACACCAAAAAAAAGCTACACTAGACTACAGACCTACCCAGGACAGCATAAAGTGCACAAAACAGTGCAGGCATTACAATAAAGAATAAACAAGACAATAGGCACAGTAGAGGGCAGTAAGTTGGTGTCAGTCCAGGCTCTGGGTATTGAGGAGTCTGATAGCTTGGGGGAAGAAACTGTTGCATAGTCCGGTCGTGAGAGCTCAAATGCTTCAGTGCCTTTTCCCAAATGGCAGGAGGGAGGAGAGTTTGTATGAGGGGTGTGTGGTGTCCTTCATAATGCTGTTTGCTTTGTGGATGCAGCATGTAGTGTAAATGTCCGTAATGGCGGACAGAGAGACCATGTTGATCTTCTCAGCTGACCTCACTATTTGTTGCAGAGTCTTGCAATCCGAGACGGTGTAATTTCCAAACCAGGCAGTGATGCAGCTGCTCAGGATGCTCTCAATACAACCCCTATAGAATGTGATGAGGATGTGGGGTGGGAGAAGGACTTTCCTCAGCCTTCGCAGAAAGTAGAGATGCTGCTGGACTTTCTTTGCTACGGAGCTGGTGTTGAGGGACCAGGTGAGATTCTCCGTCAGGTGAACACCAAGAAATTTGGTGCTCTTTACGATCTCTACCAAGGAGCCGTCGATGTTCAGCGGGGAGTGGTCACTCCGTGCCCTCCTGAAGTCAGCAACCATCTCTTTTGTTTTGTTCACATTCTGAGACAGGTTGTTGACTCTGCACCAGTCCATTAGCCACTGCACCTCCTCTCTGTAAGCTGACTCATCGTTCTTGCTGATGAGACCCACCATGGTCGTGTCATCGGCGAACTTGATGATGTGGTTTGAGCTGTGTGTTGCAGCACAGTCGTGGGTCAGCAGAGTGAACAGCAGTGGACTGAGCACACAATCCTGGGGAGCTCCCGTGCTCAGTGTGATGCTGTTGGAGATGCTGCTCCCGATCCGGACTGACTGAGGTCTCCCAGTCAGGAAGTCTAGGATCCAGTAGCAGAGGGAGGTGTTCAGGCCCAGTAGGCTCAGCTTTCCAATCAGCTTCAATGCTGAACTGAAGTCTATGAACAGCTTTCAAATGTACATGCCTTTTTTTGTCCAGGTGGGTTTGGGCCAGGTGGAGGGTGATGGCAATGGCGTCGTTTGTTGAACAGTTGGGAATGTACGTGAATTTCAGGGGGTCCAGTGAGGGGGGGCAGCAGGGTCTTTATATCCCTCATGACGAGCCTCTCAAAACACTTCATGATGATGGATGTGAGAGCAACGGGACGGTAGTCAATTAGGCAGGACACTGAAGACTTCTTCGGCACGGGGACAATGGTGGCGGCCTTGAGGCACGTTGGGACGATGGTGCTGCTCAGGGAGATGTTGAAGATGTCAGTGAGAACATCTGCTAGCTGGTCTGCACATCCTCTGAGCACTCTACCGGGGATGTTGTCTGGTCCAGCAGCCTTCCGTGGGTTGACCCTGCACACGGTTCTTCTCACATCAGCCATGGTGAGACACAGCACCTGGTCATTTGGAGGAGAGGGTGGACTTCCTCGCCACCACATCATTTTCCACCTCAAAACGAGTGTAGTTGTTCAGTGCATCTGGGAGGGAAGCATCACCCACACAGTCGGGTGATGTTGTCCTATAGTTGATGTCCTGGATGCCCTTCCACATGCACCGCATGTCGCCGCTGTCCTGGAAATGGCTGTGGATTCACTGGGCGTGTGCATGCTTTGCCCCTCTGATGGCCCAGGACAGTTTGGCCCTTGCTGTTGTCTGGGCTGCCTTGTCGCCTGCTCTGAAGGCAGAGTCACGGGTCCTCGGCAGTGCACGCACCTTCGCAGTCATCCATGGTTTCTGGTTAGTGCGTGTAGTGATGGGCTTGGACACAGTAATGTCATCGATGCACTTTCTGATGTAGTTGGTCCTGATGCTGTGTACTCCTCTAAGTTGGGAGAGTCGCCATCAGCTGCAGCCTCCCTGAACATGTGCCAGTCAGTGTGCTCAAAGCAGTCTTGAAGAGCAGAGATGGCTCCTGCTGGCCAGGTTTTCACCTGCTTCTGAACTGGTCTGGAGTGCCTGACCAACGGTCTGTATGCTGGGATTAGCATAACAGAGATGTGGTCTGAGTAACAGAGGTGTGGACGAGGCTCCGCCTGGTACGCATTGGGGATGTTTGTATAAACCAGGTCTAACACATTCTCTCTCCTCGTTGCAAAGTCCACATACTGAAGGAATTTGGGGAGCACTGACTTAAGGTTCACGTGGTTAAGATCTCCAGCGATAATAAGCAGTCCATCAGGGTGTGTGTTCTGCAGTTCGCTAATAGCCCATACAGTTCACAGAGCACCTCCTTAGCATTAGTGCTGGGGGGAATGTAGACACCAACTAGGAGGACAGTGGTGAATTCCCTTGATAAATAAAATGGTCTGCATCAAACAGTCACAAACTCCACTAGCGACGAGCAGTATCCGGAAAGCAGCACGGAGTTCTTGCACCATTCCGTATTGATGTAAACACACAAGCCACCACTGCGAGTGGTGGAGACTCCTGCTCTGGATTGTTCATCAGGCTTTTGTCCTGAAGCCTTCCCCATGAGAGGGTATAACCGCAAGGCAGCAGAAGTTTGAGATCAGGGTTTTCCTTCTCCTAGATGAGTCGTCAACCTCAGCAGATGTATTCCATTAGCAACTGGTTTTAAGGTGCCAGTAGCCCACCTTTGCCCCTTCCCTGTCAGTAGAAATGGTTCCGCTGAGCTCTGTAGCTAAGCTGCACTTGAAGGGCAGAGCTGGATTTGGTTGTCAGAGACTAGTTAAGATGTATGCCATTGGAACTTAACCCCACTACCTCTTCCACTCACCCTCCCCTGGCCATGACAACCTTATTGTCCACAACATCTTCCCTGCAATTGGCATGCTGTGAAGATCATGTCTGCTGTATCTCTAGATGGGCAGAAACAACACCACGATTCAGGGAGTACTTCTTCAGATAGCAGAAGGGGCTGGTTGACAAGGATACTTGCAAGCACTTTGCCTGGTTCTGACAGGAAGGTCCTCCATAATTGCCCCAATCTTCTTTGCCTCCCTTCTTGAATATGGTCACTATTAGAGCATCTCTGAGCTCTGAGGATAGTTATTCCTTTTCCCAGATCTTCTGGAATACATGAGTGCCAGTCCACCTTTCTTTAGGATCTCTGCTGGGATCCTGTCAGGACCAGTGGCTTTGTTGTTTTTCAGGATCCTGAGGGCATCATGGACTTCTTTCATACTGGGTGGTTCTCTCATGTCTTCTCTCACATGTCTCTGAAGGGTTTGGTTAGAAACCATTAGCTCAGCAGCACTGTCACTGTTAAGGGGTTCGTGAACGTGCTCTCTCCATCAAATATCGATATCCTTCCGGTCCTTTAGAAAAGTCTTCCCATCCTTTGAGCACAAGGAGTTTAATCCACAGTAACTTGGACCATCAACTGCTTTGGTGGCACTTAAGAAGCCTCTTGTATCACCAGAGTCTGCCAATCTCTGTATTTCCAGGTCCTCAGTCCACCAAGAGTTCTTTAGCTCCTTCATCCTGCATTGGACATTTCCCTTGGCTCTAGAGAAAGTTTCTCTTTTGGCCTTACTGTCAATATCATTATGCCAGACACCAAAAGGCTTTCCTTTTCTTGGAGGTTCTTTTCTTGGGAAAAAAGGTTACAAAGTACCTCAAAGCCAGTGAAGGCATTCTTGTAACATTTGGAAATGTGGCAATTAACTTGTGTACAATAGGTACACACAGCTCTGTGATAATAGCCAGATAATCACTTCCAGCAGAACACCACAGATAATTTCTCTAACCTTCAAAACATTGCTACAGTATTGTTTAGATCTGCTGGAATGAGCAGAGACTTAGTTTCACTTCTCATCTTAAAGACTTCTGATAGTACGGCACTCCCTCATCACTGCTCTGGAGTTTCTGCAGTAACTTGTTGAGTTGAAGGTCTACAGACTGAGATCTTGCTACGAATTGAGCAAGAGTAACTCTCTCTCAAGATCATTATGGCTAAGAACATTAAGATCATTACAGGCTGGAGCTGGAGATACTTTCAACATCTTGCATTTTATCATTTACTCTTGCCTAGGGATGTCATTAGGACTCACTAAGAAAATTTGACATTATTTCAATTCCCGTTGCCAGAGAGAAACAGGCAGAGTGAGAAATCAGCTTTATGAAGATTGCAGGTTGTCCATTTTACAGATACCATTGACTGCATACAGCTTAGGCTTTCAGGTGTCAAATCTGAGATGAGCCTCAGAAGTACAAAATACTGGAGGAACAAAGGTCAGGAACAAAGAGCCAACGTTTGAAGCTGATACCCTTCATTGGGACTGGAAGAAGCCAGAATAAGATAGGTAAATATATGATAGGTACAGCCAGGTGAGGGGGGAGATGGGTGGATGGGGAAGGGGTATAAACTGAGAAGCTGGGAGGCAATACTGGAAAAGGTTACAAGTTGAAGAACATACAATCTGATAGGAGAGGAAAGTGGACCATGTTAAAAAGAAAAGGAGGAGGGGCACCAGAGGGAAGTGATTGGCAAGTGAGGAAAAGAGAAGGGGTAGAAGAGGAGCTAGAACGGAGAATAGAAAAAGAGGGAAGGAAGAGAGGGGCAAAATTATCAAAAGTTAGAGAAATCATGTTCATGCCATCAGGTTGGATGTTGCCCAGATAGAACTGAGGTGTTGCTCCTCCAACCTGAGAGTGGCCTCTTGATGGCATTACAGGAGGTCGTGGACTGTTGGAATGGGAATGGGAAGTAGAATTGAAATTGATGGCCACCAGGAAACCCTGCCTGTTGTGGACCAAGTAAAGGTGCTCAACAAAGCAGATCCCAATCTATGCTGAGTCCCTCCAATGTCGAGGAGGCTGCACTGCACATCGTGGATGAACCTAAGAGTTTCACTGGCGAAGTGCCATCTCACATGGAAGGAGGACTGTTTGGGGCCCTGAATTGTGGTAAGGGAGGAGGTGAAGCAACAGGTGTAGCACTTGTTCTGCTTGCAGGGATAAGTGCCATGAGGGAGCTCAGTGGGGAGAGATGAAAGAACAAGGGAGTCACAGAGACAGAGAACCCTGCGGAAAGCAGAGAGTGGTGGGATAGTGGGGAGAGATGTATTTAGTGGTAGGGTCCTCTTGAATATGGCAGAAGTTATAGAGATTGATGTACTAGAAGCAAAGATATGATAGGTAAGGACAAGGGGAACTCTATCCTGTTACGGCAATGGAAAAATGGGGTGAGGACAGATAACCAGAATATGAAGGAGATGTGGGTAAGGGCAGCATCAATGGTGGAGGAAGGGAAACCACATTCTTTGAAGAAGGAGAACATCTCAGATCTTCTAGAATGGAATGTTTCATTCTGGGAACAGATGTGGCGGAGACGGAGGAACTGAGAAGAAAAATACTGATTTCAGCCCATTGTATCATATGCCTCCAAGTACCCCAAAATCTCAATTTAATAATGGACTCCAACATCTTGTCAATGGCAACCACTGAAGTCAGGTTGATTTCCTGTCTTTTGCCTCCTTCCCTTCTTAAAGATTGGAGTGGCATTTGCAATTTTCCAGAATCTAAACTCCTCTATACCCTCCATCCATGTACCTATCCAAACTGCTTTTAAATGTTACAATTGAGCCTGCATCTACCACTTAAGCTGGCTGGCTTGCAGCTCATTTCACATTTGCACAACCCTCTAAGTGAAGAAGTAGAAATTTGTAGAAATTTGCAAGTTTTTTTGGTGACATATAAAATCTCCTCAAAAAGTATTTAATGATATATTAAGTCACCTCAAAGTGCTATGGAAGAGAGCTGTTGACCTGCCTTCTTCATGTTGCATCAGTCTGTTGGGCCCAAGACAATTCCCCTAAGATGTTGTGGCCCAGGAACTTGAGGCTGCTCACCCTTTCCTTCAATGACAATCAATAAAGAGTGCTACGTGTTTACCCAATTTCCACTTCCTGAAGTCCACAATCAGTTCCTTTGTCTTGCTGGTTGTTGTGACATGACTCAACCAGCTGAACTATTTCACTCCTGTATGCCTCCACATTGCCGTTTGAGATTCTGCCAACAGTGGTGTCGTCAGCAAAGTTATAGATGTCATTTGAGCTGTGCCTAGCCATGCACCCATGGAGGTAGAGAGAGCAACAGGGTAATCATGCATCCTTGGAGTACACCTGTATTGATTGTCAGTGAGGAGGAGATGTTATCAATCCTCACTGATTGTGGTCTCCCAGTAAGGAAACCAAGGATTCACTTTCAGAGGGAAGTACAGACGCCCAGGTTTTGAATCTTGTTGATCAATACAGAGGGGATGGTGGTTTTAATACCAAGATATAATTGATAAACAGCAGCTTGGCATATGTTTTGTTGTCTAGGTGCTCCAAGGCTGATGAGATTGTGTCCACTACAGGCCCGTTGCGATGGTAGGTGAACTGCAGCCAGTTGAAATACTTGCTTAGGCAGAAGTTAATGTGAGCCATGACCAACCTCTCAAAGTACTTCATCACAGCAGGTGTGAGTGCTACTGGATGGGCCTCTTTTTCTTAGGCGCTGGTGTAATTGACGTCTGGTTGAGTAGAGTCGTTCTCAAATCTTGGCAAACCATTTGCAAATGTTTCATCACCATACATGGAAACATTATTAATGTACTGTAGTCAGCTGGCTGGGTGTCATTACAGGGAATGAGTGGGTCTCATTGCTGATTGGTTATGTTGGCGTTGTGGTCTGGAACTTTTCCCATATTGGCTTATAAATAGGATCAATGTCTACAGAATTGTTTGCAAAATACCATGCTTCTAGGAATTCTCTTGCATGCCATATGTTTGCTTATGCCACGACTTTCACTAATGCCCAGTCGAATTTCTGCCCCTCTCAATCTTCATGTAGACCTCAATCCTATTTATAAGCCAATGTGGGCAAAATTCCAGACCACAACTCAGAGTTCACTACAAAGCCAAACAGCAACAAGAGACCCCTCCCTACATCAGAATTAAGTTTCCATAATGAAGACCAATCAGCTGATTGAGATATAAAAGCCAAGCATTTGGAAGACACAGCACAAATCAATAGTGCCCTGATCATGTTTCCTCATACATTGAGGAAGCATTGTAAATGGATTTCCAAAATGGGAGAACAACTCAACCCAACCATCTACCACCTGAACTACACACTTTCCAAGTTATTTCCAATAATTGATTCCGCTTTGAAGCAGTTGGGAACCTCCAACAGCAGGAGTGAGAGGCTGAAGATGTCCTTCAACACTCCAGGTAGTTGGTTGGCACAGGTCTTCAGTACCCTGCATAGCACACCATCGGCACCCGACACCTTGCAAGAGTTCACCTTCTTGAAGGATGCTCTGATGTCAGCCTCCAAGACAAAGAATTTAGGATTGTTCGATTCATGTATACAATGGTCTTCCTGGAAATGCATACGTCTACTTGGGTTGATTGCAAATCAGGAAACGCCCATTCCCTGAGGTGTCTGCAGATGCATGAATGTAGCTGCAGAGACACAGGTGATTAAATTCATTTTGGATGTGCTGGTGCGAAGATATAGGCATTTGAAACTTAAAGGAAGCTCTCTGAATGCATTCCAACTATAGAAATTGTCCTGTTATTACCTTTGCTTTTTTAACATATAAAATGTAATGTAATATTGGGTCAGGAGGCTTCTTCTTCTAAGAGTGTCTCGTGTCTGATGCCTGCTTTTTGAGCTGAATAAAGACTTCTATATCCACCAGCTTCAGTGTCTCTCTGGTGGCTTCTTTCATAGTCACAATATTTGGGGGCTCGACCAGGATATTTTTGTAATCTATTGTGCGGCCAGCAATCTCAGCACTCACACTTGGATCTATTCAGGTCGGTAACCAGTGGATCACAAAGTATCACGAACATGGCAGAGAGCTGAACTAATAGATATAAAAGCAGACTGGTGTGTATGCATGGATGTGTGTTTATGTGTTTGTTTTATTTGGTTAGGCAGGTCCACCAGTTGTGAAGAGTGGTTACTGACTGTTCAGGATGTCACTGGGGTGCATGTAAACTCATTTGGGGAAATTATAGCAGCAAACTCATTTGCAAATGTGTTTGTGTGTTTTAAGAATAAGCCTGTAATGCTAATGTACAGTTTTAAATACAAAGGAATACAACAGACATTATGAGTTCATACGCACATAAGTGACAGATTGCACTCACTGGTGTTAAGTTTGTACTGTTTAATTTTTAAACATCATTTATATTTTGTGTAGTGTGTGAATTAGTGTGGAGATATAAGAGGGAGAAGTTATACCCAGATATATCCATCAGGATGGCACCTATTGAGGTCGGGCAACATCAGGTCAAGAACCCTGACAACCCAAGCCAGCCCTTGACCTTAATTATGACCATCCATAAGCCCTTCAGCCCTTGGGGAAAAACAGAGCATTTTGTCAGAGCTGCCCTCACTTAAAGTCGCCTGGTGCAAGCTCGAGGAAATGATTGCAGTTCATCAGATCCATCCCAAATATATACATGTGTTAGTAAAAGTGAACTGCCCAAGGAATACGTGGGACGGTATGACCCAGGAAGTGCAGGGTGGGCCATGGCCACTGCAGGGAGCACCAGCATTGAAGAGATATATCGTTTCTTTAAAGGGCAAGTGAGGCAGCAACTGTGGGGTGGTGAGGTTAACTGAGGAACGATAATGTCAGTGGTTCAGAGAGCTGATGAGACCGCCTTAGAATATGCAGAATGTAAATATCGAGGAGTATTCAGGGTTGGATAATCCAGGGAGGGACAACTCAGTCTTCCTCAAAATGCTGAAGGAAGGCCTGAGCAAAGCCCACAAGAAAGTTTTAGATTTGTGAATAGTGGTGGGATTGACCTACTCCATGACAGTATCATGGGGTGGTAGATAGACCAGAGGAAGGAGAAAAGAAGTCATAAAGAAGCTGCAGTAGATATAGGTGCTGTAACATCACAGAGGACTTGCTTTGTGTGCCAGCAACCAGGGCACGCAGCAAGAAACTGCTGGACTAGACGTAGAAGGGTAAAGGAAATGACTTATGGCTGTTCCATCTTACGCCATGGTTGGGGGCACTGTCTGAAAGGAGAGGAAGGGGTGAGAAACACTCACCAAAGCAGGCAGAATCCTCAGCAGCACCCTCTCTTTCGGATTTGACTGTGGACCAGATTCTAGAGCTTGTGAGGCCAGACAAACAGCTGATGACAGCCTCTATTGTCAGTGGTGGTCATCCACAGATCTACTCAAGGGGTCTATTAGGGACCGGCAATGTGAAATGTTAGTGGACACGGGGTCGGCAGTATCAATAACGGATCGACCCTTGCCCGCGATTAGAGAGGCGATTTACATTACCAGTACAGGAAATGAAACAATAGGGTGGAGGAAGTCAGCCTCAGGGACTTGAGATTGAGGGAGTGCAGCTTCCTGCAGGTTTCTGGGTGTGCCCAAACAATGAAGGTGTTACCCTGGGGATATATGCACTGAGTAAGGCAGGTGTGATCACAGACTCAGGAAAAGCAGAAAGAACATGAACAAGACAGGGACAGCGAACACGTGACCCGCAAAGTGGCTAACAAGGCCCAGAGAGAGACAGCAGCCCCAAGCAGGGAGGGGAGACAGGGCAAAGTGGGGGAACCAGGTCCGGAGGGAAGGAGGTCCCGAGGGTAGGGACCAAGCAGAGTCAGGAGCTGTTAGAAGTATTACAGTTTCCTGAAGAGGTAGAATAAAGGCTCACCAGAAAGGGGATAGTGCGGAGCAGAAAGGGGACGAGAGGGCAGACATCAGTGTGAGGAGGGCAGCGGAAGAACAGAAATTACAAATGTACAGGAAGAAACTCCAGCTGCCAATTTAGCAAGATTACATGGAGACATGAAGGACCATGGGGACCAGGGAAACACATTGAGGGATTGAGCAAAGCAGCAGTGACATATTGCAGATCAGAGAGAGCCAGAGGGAGAGAAGATAGTCCTCCCACAGGCAGGCGACCAAGTCACGATAAGGGAGCTGGCTGAAAAGACGGGTTTCAGGTTTCACTCCCAGGTGGATAAAACCACAGTTGGTACTCTGGATGAATGGCGACTCTGTTGGCACGCAGTCCCAGTGAGGCAGCCAATGGAAACACTGGACTTAGATTAAACCGTATGATCCACCTTCTTGTCGCCCTCACAGACAAAGCAAGAGATCAAGTGTACCCATGTGATTGCAGAGAACCCAAGTGATGAACACCAGCTGGCTGCATCAAACCTGACCACAGCTGATGGAAGCAGACCCACAGCAAACACCAAGGCAGGGGACACCGAGAGAGCGTGACAGCGAGCCGTGAGCAGCATGTGAAAGTAGAATGGTAACTGTACTCTGGAATGAAGCCTGGTTGCTGAAGGCGGAGGATTAGTTGTACAGCGTAGAAGAGAAAAAATATTGTGGAAAGTAGATGGGAAAGGATCTGAGTTACAGCTGTTACGAATGAGAAGCAACTCTGATGGGCAGAAGGGTGCAGAGTCACCCTCCCCTTTTGGAGAATCGCAAATCGCTACTATTCCAATGCTGTTATCAAAGGAAATGAGAGAGGTAAACAGCTCATACAAATTTATGAGAGAGAGACAACACAGGCACAGCACAGGTTGAAATGTCTCCTATTGACAAAGAGATTACTGCTATTGTCTCTTGAAGAAGGAATCATGTATTGAGTACTGTTCTATTTATTGAAACCCCTCAGGGGGCAACCAGAGTGGTCTGGTTGAGGGATTGCATCATCCCAACCTGATTGACATCTGAGACCCCGTGAGTGGGGATAAAAGTAGGGTCTGGGGAAACACCCCTCAGACGCACCAGGAGAGGCTACAAGACCGGTGGGGATCTTGTGTGTGTGTCCACCCTTGCCTGGGTGACGAGTCCTCCACAGAACAGTCTAGCTAAAGGATGGCGTGGTCATACGCGAATGGCCACAGCAACAATGCATTGACAGGTCCAGATCGTAAAAGGAAAGTCGGCAAGTTAAATAGCTGTTATCCTCTCTTTCTCTCCAACAATTGCAACACCGTGAACAACTACCACAGCCTGCATGAACTGAACTTTATATTTCCATTGGACAATTCATTATCCCCTAGGCAACGATAGAGCTTACCTCTTATTGATTATTATTATACCCGCACTTTTAGGTTTAGTATTGATGATGTATATTATCTGTATATTTGCATTGATATTATTTTTGTGTATTTTTACTAATAAATACTGTTAAAAATAGTATCAGACTCCAAAGGATACTCCTATCTTTGCTGGTAAGACACCCAGTTACGGGGTTCATAACACAGCAGTGACATCAGGTTTCACAACTTCGATGGCATGGCAGACTGAGAAAGAGAAGAAATTTCACAGAGTCTGAAAGCAGTCACCCCAGCCTGAATGGGGAGTGAATACAAATGAGCCAGTGATCAGATGGAATCTCGGGAAGTGGATGCCACCAAGTGAGGTCCTTGTGGTCATCCTGTCCGTCGATGAGAGTGTCTCAGAAACCAGTCGTCAAGATTCCAACACTCTCTTGCAATGACATGGAGCCTGATACCCTGCTGGCGTCCGTGACCAGAGAGTAACCACTGATAGCACTGCTGAGATTTAGCTATTACAGGGTGAGGGGCGAAGATAAAGAGTGTGATTAAATCACTATCGGCCAGCAGGGAAGGAGGCAACAGACATACAAATAACAATTCTGCACTTTAAAGACAGTTGGTCAAACTTCTAGAACGATCTAGTAGCCGTTAGGGATGATAGTGGAGATGTAGATGTACATAGGGATAGGATAGCAGGAGTAATTGGGGAAGGAGGTCTGAAGGGGGCATTTTTGCTGCCCTAGTAGACCCTCCTTAAGATTTGGCCTTTCCTGGAGCAATTTCTTTTTGTCCAGAGGGCCAAGAGGAGGGACTACTAGGGCATATTCTGTAGCTGTAGTATACAACAAATATTGATTTCAATGGCAACCATTGAAGGTGGACTGTAGATTGAGTTTAAAATGCAGCCTAGAACAATGGTCATCCTGGAGCTGCAGAGTGGGGTTGATTGTAAATCAGGAAACATCCATTCACCTGAGATGTCTGCATATGCAGGAATGCAACTCAGAGACAGAGATGATTAACACTTTTGGGTATGTTGGTGCCAAGATCTAGGAATTTGAAACTCAAAGGAAGCATTTTGAATACATTGTGACTACTGAAATAGTCCTGTTATTACCTTTGTTTTTTAACATATAAAATGTGATATAATATTGGGTCAGGATGCCTATTCCTCCAAGAGTGTCTCGAGTATGATGCCTGCTTTTTGTGCTGAGTAAAGACTTCTATATCCACCAGCTTCAGTGTCTCTCTGGTGACTTTGTTCACACTCACAACTTCAAGCACATCATTTCACGCAGGCATTCTAAAAGACCTGCAGTCTAACCAAGCAATGAATTGTGCATGCACTCTTTATCTGAGTCCTTAGTAGCAGTATAATGTGACCCTGCCCCATAGGAATCAAGCACTTGTGTCATGTTTTCCACCTGCGAAGGTTACAAGCCACATGTGTCCTCTATCTCATTGCAAATAGGATCCATCCCATGCTAACACTTCAAATATCTACATTGTCAGTTTCTGAGCTCAAGACCAAAGTGTAAGTCATGTGATGCTGATTATTCATCATTCGTTTTGAATTAGGTTTTTCGTTGAGACAAAAGATTACAGTAAGAACAAACCATAGAACATTACAGCACAGAAACAGGCCTTTTGGCCCTTCTTAGCTGTGCTGAACCATTTCTCTGCCTAGTCCACTGACCTGCACCTAGACCATATCCCTCCATACACCTCTCATCCATGTACCTGTCCAAGTTTCTCTTAAATGTTAAAAGAGAGCCCATATTTACCACTTCATCTGGCAGCTCATTCCACACTCCCACCACTCTGTGTGAAGGAGCCCACCCCCATGTTATCTCTAAACTTTTCCCCCTTCACTCTTAACCCATGTCCTCTGGTTTTTATCTCCCCTAGCCTTAGTGGAAAAAGCCTGCTTGCATTGACTATCTATACCCATCATAATTTTATATACCTCTATCAAATCTCCCCTCATTCTTCTACGCTCCAGGGAATAAAGTCCTAACCTGTTCAACCTTTCTCTGTAACTCAAACAATCTACTGGAGAAACTCAATGTTTTAAGCAGTATCGGTGGGATGACAGGAATTGTAAACTAGTTGGGTTGAAACCCTGCATCCTTAATTCCTTTCATTCCACAGATGCTACTCTACCTGCTGATTTCCTCCAGCTGAATGTTACTAGTTCCAGATTCTATGGCCGCATGACTGTTTGTGATCTTACAAAAGGGACCATGGACTATTGTTCATAAATTAGAGATGGTCTGTCAGCATTTGTTATCATTGTTAAAACTCAGCAAAGTAATCAGAGGATTTGCTGTCAGCAAAGTGGAATTTTAAATTTTTTAAATTGTT
Source organism: Hypanus sabinus (assembly GCF_030144855.1). Taxonomy (NCBI): domain Eukaryota; kingdom Metazoa; phylum Chordata; class Chondrichthyes; order Myliobatiformes; family Dasyatidae; genus Hypanus; species Hypanus sabinus. Next base: position 133,836,848 of record NC_082707.1, read on the forward strand.
GACTGGAGGGAACATGGCAGATGATTGGGAGCTTCATGGGTATGAAAGGATGAATTAGAGAAATGTGTCATGATTTCAAAACATTGTAGATAAACTGATGTCATTGATGATGAGAGTATCAAAAGGAATGTTGAAAGGAGCTTTTGGATTGGTTATGTTGGGGCATATTTTTATTATTATTGCATGGAATGTGGGCAATGTAGGCTACATCAACATTGAATAGTCATCCCTTATTATCGTTGAGAAAGTGGAGCTGAGCCACTCACTTGAAGTATTGTAATTCTTCAGAAGAAGGTGTTTCCACGATACTGTGAGGTAGGAAGTTCCAAAATCTTGACTCAGCAACATTGAAAGGATGATGACATATTTACAGCCCAGTCTGAGAAGTAGCAATGAACAGGTGTCAAGTAATTATTAATGGGGTTTCACAGAGGTCAGTGCTTGAGCTATTCACAATATATTATTAGTAATTTAGTTGAAGGGATTATATGCAACTTTTCTAAATTTAAGACAATACAAAGCCAAGGGGAACGTGAGCTTTGAGGAAGCTCTAATGTAATTTGGACAAGTTAGGTGAATGGCTAATTGCTTGACAGGTGCATTATAATGTGAATAAATGTGGGGTGATCTATTTTTGTTCCAAAGCGGGCAATAATCTGAATATCAGTAGGTTAGGAAAAGGGGAACTACAATACAACCCATGTGTCCTTGTACATCAGTCACTGAAAGCAACTATTGAGATGCAGCAGGTATTAGGAAAACATTGGTCTTCATTTCAGTATAGGAGCAAGCAAGCTGAAGTTGAAAGGGAATTGGTGGTACCCTAACTGGAGTTAGTGTGCAGTCATAGAGTCCTCTTCTGAGGAAGGGTGTCCTTGCCATGGATGGGTGCGACAAATATTGTTAGACTGATTCCAGGGATAGCAGTAGTGATGTACAAAGAGATTGGGTGAATTAGGCCTGTATTAACTAGAGCAGAGCAAAATGAGGAAGAAAAACCTTTAAAATTGTAAGAGAAGAGACTAGATAGAGGGGGAATGTTCCCAATGGTGAGAGAATCCAGATCCAGAGTTCACAGCCTGACAACTTTGCATTTAAAACCAGAGTCAGAAGAAATCAGATGGTAAGCTCTGGAATTTTCTCTGAAAGAAGGCAGAGGAGATCAAATCATTAAACATTTTAAAAACTGGTGCATATATTTCGTATTGTTAAAAGGAGCAAATGAAATGGAGGGAAGGCAAAAGCAAGGTACTCAGCTATGGTGTACCCCAGATCCATGAACTGGAGATAATGTTGCAGATGGAGATCAGGATTATGGAGAAATCAGTGGCATTTTATCAGGGACATTTTAAATTGTGAACTTGTCCTTAGTTAATAAAACCAGAAAATTAGGGTTTCTAAAATAATAGGTTTGGCAAATTTACATAGGAATCCAAATTCTGTGATACTAGTACATTCTATTCCAGTATGTTGCACAAGCAAATTGTTTGGCTTCAGCCTAAAATAAAGACTTGAGTAATTATTTCTTTTGCATTTTAATTGAGAATAGAGTTAAGTAACTTAATTGTGTTACACAAACCAGAGCATAGCATTTTAAGAGTGAATTGTGACTGCTGAAAATAAAATTGTTGCATTTATCTAACTAGTCTATTTTATAATTAAAATGTTAGTTTTCTAGTACATGTGGCTTTGTCCTTAGGGATTATATTTTGTTGCTAAATTGCTGAATCTAACAGCTTTTAGGAACATTCAGGTTCTGACTTTTAGCATTGGAAGTAAACTGATACTCAAAATTACTTGCTGAAACAAATGTTCCCATTACTTGATATTGTGCTAAAGACTGACAGTACATTTTCAACCTCAAGCACATAGCACAAATGCATGGAATAATTAAGATAAGATAAGGAGGATGGATTTCCTGTGACATTGCTATGTGGGATAACTTAATTCACTAGTTTCCACCCTGTTATGTCTGTTCTCCTCAGTGAGAGGAAGTGGTGCGAAGGCTGTGAGGATCCCTCTCGCCCTCACAACTAAAGTCCACTGACTTCTCCCTAATCTTAACATTACACATCACCCCCACTGAATATCAAGATTATGGAGAAGTCACTGGACTTTGGTAATACTGAGGGAATTTAGTGAGAAAAGAAAGCGAAATTGAATAAAACCCCACTTAAAACACCGGCTGACATAGTTGATGAACTACTGGCAGACTTTGGGAAGCCTTGGTTCAGAGCTTGTGAAAAGAAACTGCCTATGACATAGTCAGGCCCTAATGAATAGATGGTCCATATACCACCAAGAGTGAACAAGGGGAGCTTTCATTCAAAAAAAATGAGAATCAATTCCCTTAGGTTTGCAAGATTCTAGCAAGACACCTGTCTATTAAAGCCATTTTAACTTTTAGTCCATGAGAGAAATGATTCTTAAGGAGTCCATTTAGAATGTGCTGACACAGAAAGAACGTGCAAAGCAACTTGCAGGGCAACGTATAAACCAATTTGCAAAATCAGGATGAAACAATAGCTTGCTGATTAAAGAAGCGATACGGGTAACGGGAAGACATGCTTAACGGTTGAACAATAACGGTGTTAATGCGCTGAGGCTGATAAGTGGGCCAAAGGGTAATCACATTTGTAATTTTGTAATGAGATTAAGGAAGAATGTCTGCATCTCACATGGGTGCAACTCACAAACTCGTAAACAAGTAGGGTATAAAAAACTGTGCAAAGTGTAATTCGGCACTCAATCTAGCAGGAGCTGGTTGGGTCCGACTCTGCAGACTCGAAAAATAAAGTTTACCGTTCTGCAAATTGCTGAGACTCAGTGTGTTTCTGACAACGTGGGGGCTCGTCCGGGATCCACACTCCGGCCGCGGTGGACACGAGGAAGGACATTGGAGACGGTGCACCCCGCCGAGTTTGGCGGTCCCTGACTCCTTGCTCGTCGCTCCAACGCGGCTTGAGCGAGTGATATCCGGACAGCGCAGAGCAGTAAACGGGGAGAAGGGGACAGTACCTGGTACTGGAAGTCCCCAGGACGCACCGGGTAAGTGCCTACTGTTATAGTAGAAGGGTGCGGGAATAAGTAAGGACGGAGAAGACCGGGATCGCTACCCGGGGGTCCTCCTGATAAAAGTCCTTGGGACGCACCGGGTAAAGTGCCTACTGTTGCAGTAGAAGGGTGCGGGATTAAGTAAGAGCGGAATAAGATGGGAGGGGGTGGCTCTAAAAAGAAAGAGGAGACGGAGAAGACCGGGACCATACCCGGGGGTTCCTCCTGATAGCCCCCTCGGTAGAATGTTTGAGAATTGGGGATGTGGAAGACTAAAAGGGAAACAAAAGAAAAAAAATGATACAGTACTGTTTAATTTGGTCGAAACAGCCGATAGAAAAACCTGCGGTCTGGTGGCCGCGGCTTGGGTCTGAGGAGGATTGGGTACGACAAGCCTTAAACATTTACGTTAATTCAAAACCAAATGTAAAACCGGAAGAAATTGCTTATGCTTTTTGTTGGGCTCCCTGGCCAGGAGTAACAACAAAGAGTTTTAAATTGGGCATTAAAGGGGAGCGGAAGTGGGACCCACTTGATCATTTACCCCCTCCCTATGTCCAGCCTTCTGCGCCCCTTGCGGGAGCAGAGGGAGGACGTGAAGAAAGTGAAAAAACAGAAGAAATAGACCCGGAGAGGGAAGAGAGGGATGTTAGGGAAAAAGCAAAGGCAAGGATCGAAACAAGGAGTGTGACAGGAGCAGATAAGAAAAAGAAAGACGAATTAAAAAAGGAAGAGGTACAGCTGTGTCCCCTTCGAGAGGTTCCAATGGGAGGAGAACGGGGAGGAACAGGATTTGTAAACGTCCCTCTGACAAGTACCGAAGTACGAGGATTTAAGAAAGATATGAAAACTTTATTAGAAGATCCAATGGGACTGGCAGAACAGTTGGATCAATTCTTAGGACCTAATGTTTACACTTGGGAAGAAATGCTTGCGATTATGGGAACGCTATTTTCTGCACAAGAGAGGCAAATGATACGACAAGCTGCAATATCAATTTGGGAAAGGGAACAGCCGAATGAGTTACCGGGGGACCGGAAATTTCCAGTAAACGACCCACAGTGGGACAAACAAGCAGAAGAGAGAAGACGGCAATATCCTATTGCCATGGAAGGGAGGAGGGGATTACAACCTGTAATTGAGACATTAGTATCAGATGGACTCCTGGAAGAATGTATGTCACCCTTTAATACTCCCATCCTACCGGTCCGAAAGCCCGACGGCACGTATCGAATGGTTCAAGATCTGAGAGGCTTAAATGCGGTAGTCCAAACACGATACCCGGTAGTGCCTAACCCCTATACATTAATGAGCAAAATACCTCCTGAACATGAATGGTTCAGTGTGATAGATCTAAAAGATGCCTTTTGGAGTTGCCCGTTGGAGGAAGGTAGCCGAGATATGTTCGCATTTGAATGGGAAAATCCCTTCACTGGGCGGAAGAAGCAACTCCGGTGGACCGTCTTGCCCCAAGGGTTCACGGAGTCCCCAAACCTATTCGAACAGGTACTGGAGCAAGTATTGGCTGGATTCCATTGTACCGAAAAGAACCAACTATTACAGTATGTCGATGACCTACTACTATCGGGACCAGCAGAGGAGGTAGACGATACTATAAGACTCCTGAATTACCTAGGAGAAAAAGGATTGCGGGTGTCCAAGAAGAAACTGCAATTTGTCGAGAAGGAAATAACATATCTCGGACACAGAGTCAGTAAAGGGCACCGCCAAATAACCCCAGAAAGAATAGCGGGAATAACTAAAATACCGCTTCCCAGGACAAAGAAGGAAATAAGACAATTTCTGGGCTTAGTGGGCTATTGCCGGATTTGGATAGAGAATTATACCCCCCTGGTGAAGTTTATGTACGACAAATTGGCAAAGGAAGACCGGGGAATAATCACATGGACCGAAGAAGAAGAACAGAAGTTCAGGAAAATAAAAGGGCAACTAATTCGGGCCCCGGTATTAACACTGCCAGCACTGGAAAAGCCCTTTCAGCTGTATGCAACAAACAATGAAGGAACTGCGTTAGGAGTACTAACCCAAGAAAAAGGAGGAAAGCGGCAACCTGTGGCCTTTTTATCAAAAATGTTAGACCCGGTATCCCGGGGATGGCCGACGTGCATACAAGCCGTAGCGGCAGCAGCCGTACTAGTAGAAGAAGCACGGAAATTAACCTTTGGGGGAAGAATGACGGTGTATACCCAGCACTCCGTTAGCACCCTCTTAGCCCAAAAAGCTCAGCGGTGGTTGACGGACTCTCGCATACTGAAATACGAAAACATTCTGATGGTCGGGGATGATGTAAGCTTTGAAAGGAACAATAGTTGTAACCCGGCACAGTTCTTATACGGGGAATCAACAGGGGAGCCCGACAAACATCAGAAGGCGAGTGGAAGACCCCCGACGGACGGCAAGTACTGAATAAGGAAGTAACTCGTCATATACTGCAACAACTACACCAACAAAGCCATTGGGGAGTGCAAGCTATGTGCGACACTATCCTAAGGGACTATGTTTGTAAAGGGATATTCACACTAGCTCAACAGGAGGTGTGGGGCTGTTACACCTGCCAAAAGGTAAACAAGAAAATGATGCGTGCCACCCATAAGGGGGGACAAACACTAGCCGTCCGACCGTTCCATCGGATCCAAATAGACTTTACGGAACTACCACAAGTTCAGAGATGGAAGTACCTGTTAGTAATTGTGGATCACTTCACTCGGTGGGTGGAAGCATTCCCAACCACTAAAGCGGACGCCCCTACAGTGGCACGGATCCTATTAGAAAATATAGTCCCAAGATATGGAATAATGGGGTCTATTGATTCAGATAGGGGAACACACTTTGCCTCAAAAACACACCAGCTAATCTGTGACGCCTTAGGAATCCAGTGGAAGCTGCACACCCCCTGGCACCCTCAGAGCTCAGGAAGAGTTGAGAGGATGAACAGTACTTTGAAGACGCAATTGACAAAACTAATGATGGAAACCAAGCTACCCTGGACCAAGTGTCTACCCCTGGCCCTACTAAGAATCCGCACGGCTCCTCGAAAAGATATAGGGGTATCCCCTTATGAAATGTTGTTTGGCCTTCCATATTGGAACAAGGTGGAGGGCTATCCTTCCCTGCAAGGGGGAGATGTCTTTGTAAGGGACTATTTACAGGCACTGTCTCGTTCTTTTGCAGAATTGCGCAGGAAGGGGTTACTCGCACAAACCCCACCTCTGGACTTCGCACTCCACCGAACTCAGCCTGGTGACTGGGTCCTGATTAAGACTTGGAAGCCAGAGAAGTTACAGCCGCAGTGGGAAGGCCCATTCCAGGTGCTACTGACCACCGAAGCCGCAGTAAGGACAAAAGAAAAAGGGTGAACCCACGCCGCGAGAATCAAGGGACCCGTAAAGCCCGAAGAAGGTGCAGAATGGACTTGCGTCCAGGGAGAAGACCCGATGGTGCTAAAGCTCAAAAGACGGACAGAATGAACTTTGGGACTGTAATGTATATACTGCTATTGTTGAGAAGCGCTGAAGGGGGATGTGATAAGTGCAGGACGACGGTAAGGGTGGGCATGACGGTTTTTCCAGGGTCCTTTGTATCACACTCGCATGTAAACGAGAAATGTTATGACTACAACAAAAAGGAGGAGTATGTGGAAAGTTTAATCTAACCAACTGCTGCTTAAAGATAGATGACAACGGAAAGGTGGTTCAAAAAATATCAGATAAAATAAGGAAACTGGCCCACGTGCCGGTACAGACCTGGAAGCCGCTGGGGTATTGGGGCTGGCTGGACGGATGGTTGAAAGGAGGCTGGTGGCGAACCGCTTTAGGGGTTATAGGAGGGGGATTGATGGTCCTCCTTCTGCTACCATGTCTGATCCCCTGCTTGCGGGAGCTAGTAGCTCGGGTGGCAAGACAAGTCATTTAACCAGGGGCCCCGGCTGATCCTGTTCAGGTACTCCTACAAAGGGAAATAGAGCTAGAGGAAGAAGCCTATGTAAACCCGTGGCAAAAGCCCAACTGATAGCACATTCTAAAAAGAAAAAGGGTGGATTGAGAGAAATGATTCTTAAGGAGTCCATTTAGAATGTGCTGACACAGAAAGAACGTGCAAAGCAACTTGCAGGGCAACGTATAAACCAATTTGCAAAATCAGGATGAAACAATAGCTTGCTGATTAAAGAAGCGATACGGGTAACGGGAAGACATGCTTAACGGTTGAACAATAACGGTGTTAATGCGCTGAGGCTGATAAGTGGGCCAAAGGGTAATCACATTTGTAATTTTGTAATGAGATTAAGGAAGAATGTCTGCACCTCACATGGGTGCAACTCACAAACTCGTAAACAACTAGGGTATAAAAAACTGTGCAAAGTGTAATTCGGCACTCAATCTAGCAGGAGCTGGTTGGGTCCGACTCTGCAGACTCGAAAAATAAAGTTTACCGTTCTGCAAATTGCTGAGACTCAGTGTGTTTCTGACAGTCCATCTATGCTATTAAAATCAATAGGGCATGCAAACAAGCAAGCTCTCCCTTTAACAATCTCCTCCAGCTCAGTGTCTGTTCACATCTTCCCTTTCATCATCATACAACTGAAACAGCCAGCTACTAATCAGCAATGAAAAATGCATAAAATTATACTTGCACATCCCACAATAGAACAGAAATGTAACAAAGTAGTTCGTAAAATGCCCATTGGTAATGCCAAGTGCCAGTATAACCTTTTACTCTTTTCTTCATCCACATGCAACAAATGTGGCTTCAATAGTGATAGAGGAAGGTTGCTTGCAAATCTGATTTGTTGGCGAAGAGCTGCTAGGATTTTAGAGCCCAAGAATCTCTCCAAAGACTTCATGACTTATGCCTATGCAGGGACAGACTCTGCTTATTCAACACGATGAATTGTGTGTGCCTGACCACAAGACCTCAACAGTTGAACTGGCAAAAGGTAATGGCACATCACAAAAAACTGAAGGCACAGCGCATCCGCAGCGGTGAAGGGTCCCCAGTTGTTTTGTATTCTGTGCCACTGGACCCCGACTCTGTTCTGTCTAATACCATGTGGAGGCTGCCCCACATTAAACAATATCACACACTGGCATTCTCTATTTAGGGAATCTGCCCTGACATCCCAGATTAAGTCCCATAGTGATCCCAGAGCTGAAGCTATTTGAAGACCCACTAATAGGCAACCCCTTAGGAGACCATTACACTCGACTCAAGTGATCACATTACTACTGGTGTGTGTTTAGAGGGAGAGCAGCCAGTGTGAATTGCAAGTGCATAAAATGGAACTGCTTTTTTCCATATAATTTGCTTTAACCATGCCTCATTTGGCCTTCCTGCTTTTGCTTGCTGGTAATTAACTGAAAAACTGAAAACACTACAGAACACTGGAGCCTGAACTGCTAAAGCCAGGATATTGGTCACCCCCAGTACAATGCAGGTTCTCAATACTATTCCAAATATTCCTCTAAAATGAATGTCCAACGGCCAGAGATTCCCGGAGTGAATGAGGAGATTGTATTTCTTGGGAGTCTTTGAATGACTTCTCCAATCCATTCCTCTATCCACCTGGCATTCCCTTTCTGTGAGACAGCTCGGAATGGATAGTCCATCTCAGGAATCTGGTGTTGGACATGGAAGTAACATGGTTTCTGGATATGCTCAACAGTGCAGTCAGGATCACAGGACTGGGAATATCAAGCAAAGAGAAGGCATCTGTCACTTATCTTTCCAGTGGCTGCCATAGAGGCAGTGTTAGTGGTTTCTTTCATGTGTCAAGAACTTTAATTTCAGTTTCTTTATTTTGCCATTGAAAGCTGTTCTTCCAAAGAAAACAGACATTTGTGTCTTTTTTGAGAACCTACTGCATTTTCCTTTGTTTTCTAAATTACAACAAATATATCAATGTTTATGGCAAACTTAGTATTTTAGGCCAATAAAAGCTAAATATCTGAAATAGAGCAGGAAAGGCATGTGGTGAACTACATATACCTGTCTGGACATACCCCCCCCCCCCCACCCCTGCTGACTGCTCCTGTGGCTCCTCCCACAGACCCCTGTATAAAGGCGATTGGAGGCACTGCTCCTCCCTCAGTCTCCAGGATGTTGTGTGATAGTCTCTTGCTGCTGATAGTGCTCTCTCTCTTCCAGCTAATAAAAGCCTATCTTGCCTCACGTCTTTGAGAGTTATTGATGGTGCAACAAGGCAAATCTTCCTTCCATTCCAAAAGGTCTTGCAATTCAAATCACATTCCAGGACTTAGCATTAGGTTCAAATTGCTCATTGTATGTCTCAGTCAGATTATGTGTTTCATTGCAATGGCTTTGCCATGGTTTTTGTGAATAGTTATGAGCAATTTCAAATTCAATGTTAATCTTACAGAGATTTCAGATGCTGCAGTTTTAATCCATGTTCCCATTAATTTGGATTCCAATTATACTTAATATAAGGAACAGACTCCTTTTACCTGTGACAACTTATCTATAAGTTAACTGCAGGTCTGAAAGTATGGCTGAGCCTGCTTAGTAGAGGTTGTCTGTATACTCTGCACTGTGCATTAGCACATTTGAATTTCTTACAGAATCCTTCCATGTAAAAACAAATGGAAACCTGGCAAACATCAAGTGTCAATCTTGCTTTCAATTCATATCCAACAAAATGTAGCTTTTCTTGAATACTTGAATTGTGCTGAATCGGTGAAGCAAAAAATTTTAATGTTTGGATACTTTGCATTGACTTTTCATTTCCATCACATGCTGAGTTTTATTTGAATGTTAGATTTGGATATTTGGTTAAGCTGGATTTTTAAAGTGAACACCGAATGGTCCTACACAGAAAAACAAATGCCTTGAAATACTTCATCTTTTTTTCTGAATTAAAACACCCTATTTGGCAAAGGAACTAATCTGGGAAACCCTTGTTGACTTTTTTAAAAATCAGTTGATAGTGATTCCTACTGTTGTCTCAAATACTAATGGCACATTTTTTCCAATTTAATTTAGATGTTACAACATAGAGGAGGACACACCCTTCAGCAATTAATCACTTACCACTTCCCCACACATTTATCATACCACTCCCTTCTCTGCACATTCATGTGCCTATCTAAGATTTTTAAATGCTCCTGTTATTTACTTCTACCACCTAGCAGTGCATAAGAACACAAGAAATGGGAGCAGGAGTAAGCCATCCGGCCTTTTGAGCCTGTTCTGCTCTTCAATAAAATCATGGTTGATCTAGCCATGGACTCATCTCCACTTAGCTGCCTTTTTCCCATAACCCTAAATTCCCATACTATGCAAAACTCTATCCAACTCTATCCAATATATCTACAGAGGTAGCCACTGCTGCTACATCCACTGCATTCTATGCCCGTAACACTCTGTGTTAAAGACTTACCTGACATATCTCCTGGGTAAAAGATATCTTCTCCACTTCCATGACTTCATTCATTCTCTAACCTACCCCTCCACATCCCCACACTGCCCCTATTTTTGTGTCCTTCCACAGTTTAAATACCACTAGCCACCTACATAAACTGTTATTAAGCTTTCGAGGTATGGATCACAGTCAGCTGGCTGTTTCCTCAGGGGTGATAATTCACCTTCTTACAAAGACTTAATCAGAGGTCCTGTCTAAGAAAGACACAAGGTGCCTTCTCAAGTGAATATAAACAATCCTGTGTCAATTCCTTTTACAAAGAATGGGGATTCATTTAGGGCAATGAATTGGACTGTGAACAATCAGTTGATCTGTACTGTTTCCAGAAGTTTATACAAGGTTATATCATTAGAAATGTTTGAAATTACATTTGTTTGGAATTTCTGCAACTTTGAGAACATTGTATCTGACATACAGTTGCTCCAGGCTCAGATGAGTAATTTAGCCTTTTATCAATCACATCTTGTGCTGTGCTAAAATTTATGTTCTGTTTTCCATGATTGCATGATTGCTTAATTTTGAAATTTGAAACATTCACTTTCATTCATAAAGTCAAAGAGTCATGTAGCATGCAAATGAGCACTTCAAGTACCTACCTATACTAATCACATTTACCAGCACTTGGTCCATGCACCAGCAAATCAAGTGCTCATCCAGATATTTGCTAAATGTTGTTAAAGTTCCTCCATCCACCATTTGGAGGCAATGCATTCCAAATTCCAACTACTCTCTGGGTGAAAAGATTCATCCTAAGATCCCCCTCCAAACCTTTTATTGCTTATTGTAAGCCCATGGCTCCTAGTTTTAGACACCTGCTCTGAGTACAAGTTTCCTTCTATCTACTCTATCTGTGCCTCTCATCATATTGGATATCTATTTGGTCCTTCTCTCAGTTTCTCAAAGGAAACAAATATGTGCATCCCTCCAGTCTCCCCTTATAACTGATGAACTCATCACAGGCAACATTCCAGTGAACATCCTCATTCATGTATTTCCTATAGTGTGGCAACTACATTTGTAGAACTGTACATAGTATTCCAGCTGTTGCCTAACTAATATTTTATTATACTGAATCATAACCTGTCCAATTTATTATTCCATACCAAAGCATATATTGTGTATGCTATTTTTACCATCTTGTCTACCCATGCTGCTACTTTCAAGGATCCTTAGGACCTGCATGTCAATGTGTTTCTATTTTTCAATACCCTCTCTTGTCTTTTCTTCAATTGTGCAGTAATATTATTAAATCAAATTACACAGAAGCAGGCTATTTGGTTCACTATTCTGTCCTGGTGTTTATGCTTCACAAGAGAACTCTCCCACTCCTTTCATCCTCCTCCATCTGCAGTGTAATATTCTTATATAGTTTTCTCTCTGCTGTGTATATAACTTTATTTAATTGCATCATAATCTAAAATATTATCAATAGAACATTTATGTTTTTGCCTCACATTCTGGGCTTTTCATCTGATTTTTCACCTCTCAGTACTTACAGGACATCAGAGTTAATGAAGAGTATAAAAGATCAAAGTTCAGAGTACATTTATCAATAAAGTATGTATATATTTTACAACCTTGTAATTTGTCTCCTTACAGGTAGCCACAAAACAGAAACTTCAAAAGAACTCATTGAAAAAAAGACCGTCAAACACTCAATGTGCAAAGAGAAAAAAAACATGTAAAATGATAAAAGTAAGCATATACCTTCAGAACTGAAGTTTTACAAAAGACACAAAGCCGGGCATCACTGCAGCTGGTGCCTTCGTTCATCGCAAAGCTGAATAAAAGTTGTGAGATCATAGATACAAAGCCAAGCAGCCAGAGCAGGCCATGGCCTCAGTTCAGTGTGGAGTTGAGTAAACATCACAGAGCAGTGAGCAGAACTGGTCCTTGCCTCACCTCCAATCCCAACAACCTGACTTTTTCAATTCAGTCTGACACTTAAATCGATCAGATATGAGGATTTTCCTCGGTCTTGGGAACACCACAACTCAGTCTGAAATCTGCTTCAACCCTTCCTCCACCTTCGCTTGCCTCAACTGTGCCTTCCCTTGTACCTCCACCACTGTTCTCCTCTGCTTTTAATTTATATTTATTTTAAATTAATATCAAGTAATACACAAGGCATAGGATATAACACTGGGATATCCTTTGTATGTTTATATTTGTAAATATTGCCAGTTTCCCTCATGTTCTTCCCAAATGGCAAAAACACCTACATTTTCAAATACAAATTCTCAACACTGATTGGGAGAACCAATTAATTATTTTTTTCTCCATTCTAGCTCAGAACTGTTGAGAACACTTGCACTAATCAATTGTCTAAGGTGAAACAACCGATTCTTCATAAGCTTTAAATCACACCAGGTAAACAAGAGAAAATCTGCAGATGCTGGAAATCCAAGCAACACACACAAAATACTGAAGGAACTCAGCAGGCCAGGCAGCATTTTGTGAGAATCATACCTGGTAACTTATTTCAATGATATCGGAAGGAAGTAATAATGACTCAGATAGTGCTGTCACATTTAGCTGGTGTGATTACAAATGAACTATTACTTAAAACACCTATTAGCTATGAATTTTTCTCTTTTCCTGATATCTGCACTATTGTGTCTTGCTGCCATTCACACTGAAGAAACATCACAGAGATCAGACTTGAAAGGAAAAAGCTTCAACTGTGGAACATCAGGGTATTGCAACATTAATGGATTTCTACATTAACTGTATTTGAGCGTAGTCCCAAAATTGTTAAATTCACACAATAACAACAGAAAGTGCTAACAATTTTGTGGCTTTAAGATGGGGAATTTCTGGATTAGCAGAAGTTGAAAATACACAACCATAGTCTGAGAAGAAAAGGTTGAGAGGGCAGCTACCTCATACCTGGAATTTAGAAGACTGAGGGGGGGATCTTATTGAAACATAAAATTCTAAAGGGATTGGACAGGCTAGATGCAGGAAGATTGTTTCCGATGTTGGGAAAGTCCAGAACGAGGGGTCACAGTTTAAGGATAAAGGGGAAACCTTTTAGGACCAAGATGAGGAAAAACTTCTTCACACAGAGAGTGGTGAATCCGTGGAATTCTCTGCCACAGGAAACAGTTGAGGCCAGTTCGTTGGTTATATTCAAGAGCAAGTTAGATATGGCCCTTGTGGCTAAAGGGATCGGGGGTATGGAGAGAAAGCAGGTACAGGGTTCTGAGTTGGATGATCAGCCATGATCATGCTGAATGGCAGTGCAGGCTCGAAGGTCCGAATGGCCTACTCCTGTACTTATTTTCTATGTTTCTATATATACACAATATGAAGACTAGAGTCAAATGTCTGAATTAAATTCCAAACACAGCAGATGTCAAGATTAATTGGATGTTATTGTTTGGCACTACCTACAACTATCTTTGCAAATTCTGATCCATGAGAAGCTGCCTCATTTGTATTGAATAGATACATTGTCACTGCAATGTTCATGATGCTTCAAGAATTCAAAATGTTTGTCAAAATACCTATACAGCATTTTTATTTTTAATTTGTACAGCTGTTGCAGAGATATGTCATATTGCAATCTGCTGATCTGTTTCAACAGATTGGTAGGTTTAATGTTCATCATGTAGATCCATCTTCCAAAATGATCAATTTTACACTTGTAAAGTTTGAAAAGCACTAGAAATATCATTTTTAAATGGTATTACATTATCCAAGGGCACTATCCAGGACAGCATTACACATAGACCCCATTTAGGAGTCTCCAGTGGATCCACCGGACAACACTGTGAAGAAACAATCAGTTATTTTCCAGTGTGTGAAGTTATATGTAGAACTACCTCAAGATATGTAGTTGCAACTAATGGAAGTTAAAGATAATATTAGATCAAATGGAAAGGCTTATAATGTTGCCAATATGATCAGGATGCCTGGGGATTGGGAAGATTTAGGACTGCAGAGAATGAACACCAATAAATTGAGCAGGGAAACTGTAAAACAAGAGTAACACAGCGAGAAACTTAAAAACAAGTTATACAAGTCTTAAGATATATGTCAAAAGAAAAAGATTAGTAAATGTTAATATCGATCCCCTATAGACTGAGTTAGGAGGAAATATTGAGCAACAAGAAAATGGTAGGAAAATTAAAAAGTATTTCATTGCTGTTTCTTGAGATTATGAATACATCCTGGAAATGATGGAGAGCAACTTGTCCCCCAGGAATAAAGTAGTGCCAAATTAATTAGCAGCAGTTAAAAAAAAATGAAGAAAATGTTAATGGGTGGGGCTGAGAGACAATTAATCCCCAAGACCAAGTGACCTGTATCAAGGTCTTTGAAAGCAGTTGCTATGGAGATGGTGAATGCACTTGTTAACATTTTTCTAAACTTCATAGATCCTAAAACTATTTTAGCTGATTACAAGGCAGTAAATGTAACTCAGACTATTTAGAAGAAGAGGAGAAAGATGTTAAAATCTATTAAGCATACTGCAGCAAATCACTTGGAAAGCCATACTGTGAATGGGCAGAGGTAATATGTATGCAAGATAATGAAGTCACGCTTAACCAATCTGTTACAGGACTTTGAGATTTTTACTAGTAGAGAAGATTTGTGAGGACCTGTGATGAAATTCCATAAAAGAATAATTGGGAATATTTACTGTTTGTTTTTGAGGATTGATTAATAGACAGAAATAGGAATAAATAGGTCATTTTCTATCTGAGAATGGTCACATGGGATGCCATGGAGATCAGTGCTGGGGTTTCATACTGTTCATAACTTATATCAATAATTTGGATAAGGGAATTAAGTGTGCCATACACAAAATGCTGAAGGAACTCTGCAGGCCAAGCAACATCTATGAAAAAAAAAGTACAGTTGACGTTTCAGCCCAAATGTCCTGCATTTTGTGTGTTGTTCAGATTTCCAGCTTCTGCAGATTTTCTCTTGTCTGTAAGTGTACCGTATCTGTTTTCTGGTGATAAACTAGGCTGGATGAGGGTGCAGAGAAGCTTCAAGTCAATATAGACAAGTTAAGTGAATGAGTGAAGGTGTGGCAGATGGAATATTGAGGGGAAAAATGTGAGGTCATCCATGTTGGTAGAAACAAAAGAGAGGCAGAGTACCTTTTAGACAGTAAGCAAAAAGATGTTGGAGTTTGGAGGGATTTGGAGGGTGCACAAATCAAATTGAAAATGATCATACCAAAACAGTAAACATGAGGAAAGCAAATGCTTATAATTGCAAAAAGATTTGAGTATGAGAGTGAAAAGATCTTGCTACGGTTACTTAGGGCCTCCATGAGACCAGAACTGGAATATACTTTACTTTTACTTTTATTGTCACCAAACAATTGATACTAGAGCGTACAATCATCACAGCGATATCTGATTCTGCGCTTTGTGCTCCCTGAAGTACAAATCAAAGTAAATATAAAAATTTAAATTATAAATCATAATTAGAAAATAGAAAAGGGAAAGTAAGGTAGTGCAAGTCAGGCCCAGATATTTGGAAGGTACGGCCCAGATCGAGGTCATGAGTAGGACTAGTACGCCTACCTCGGGGTGGGGGGGGGGGGAAGAAATATCCTTTCAATGGTGAAACTGCAACAAAGAATTGGAATTGGTTTATTATTACACATAGTGAGATGCAGTGGAAAGCTTGTCTTGCACACTGTTCACACAAATCAATTAATTACACAGCATATTGAGGTAGAACAAGGTAAAACAATAACAGAATGCAGAATAAAGTGTAACAGTTACATGAGAAAGTGCAAGATAGACTGAGATCAAACGTCCATCCTGTTGTACTCAGGAACCATCCAATCCTGTTATAACAGATGCTGTCCTTGATCATGGTGTACGTGCTTTCAGACTTTTGCATTTGCAGCCTGATGGAAGCAGTAAGAAGAGAGAATATTCTGGGCGGGTGGGGTCTTTGATTATGCTGACTGATTTACCGAGACATTTAAAGGAGTCTGGTTTCCACTTTGTGCTGAGCTATGTACGCAATTCTCGACAGTTTCTCAACACTGTTGATGTGGACAGGAGCATGTGCACTGGCCCTTTCCGAAAGTCAATTACCAGCTCTTTTGTTTTGGTGACATTGAAAGGGAGATTACTGTCATGAAGCCATGTGATAAACTTCCCATATCTCCTTCCTATACCCCAACTCATTGTTACTTGAGGTATCACATGCAAAGTTGATAGGGACAGGGATGTGTACAAAGGCCATATCCTCTCTGCAACCAATTTACAACCCACATTGCAATCCAGTGTAATGATTAAACAAACTGGGCAGAGGAACACGAGTTCAGAAGAATGTGAAGTGGTCTTTTTGATTTGGACCAATTGAGAGGATTAACAGAAATGCTGTCTTACTTGTAGAATATTATCTAAAGTCCTCATCTGCCTCCTGGGATACAAATCCAGTCCAACTAACTACACATCGACCTGAAAATAAGAGTGTTGTTTAATGGAGGTGCATTGGGAGCGGACCCAAATCCAAGACACAGACACTGAACTACCAGGAACAGGACTAGGCATGAGAAGGAAGCAAGGAAAATGGGGAAGAAAGGACGCTGGACATGACATAGGCCCTGGACAAGACAAGGATTCCGGGCCTGGACTAGGATAGCGGAACCAGGACATGGAACTGGGAACTAGGAGCCTGGGCTTGGAATCCGAGCCGGAGACTGGACAAGGACCCGAAACCTGGGTCTTGACTGGGGCTCGGACTCCAGAACCAGGCGAGGACAAGACCTGGCTACAGGATGAGGAGAGGCAACAGGACTGGACGTGAGACTCCTGGACAGGACAAGGGAATCCCAGCACCAGGCTGGGCAAGGTACACCTGGGCTGGGTGAGGCACATTGACAAGACAAGAACACAAAGCCGAGGCTTGGACAGGACAAGGTTCTAGGACGTGGCTAGGACTGGATGAGACCCCGAAGCCTTGACTTGGTCAAGGAAGAGACAGGAATGCAGAGCTTTGGTTGGGGAAGAGACAGGAACATGGAACAGAGCTGGGACCCCTCCTTGGAAACAAGATGTAGGGCCAGGTCTCATACACAGAAGACAGAGCCAGGACCCCTCCTTGGGTACAGGATGTAGGGCCAGGACTCATTACACAGAATCCAGAACACGACGAGGCAGTTCCAAACACAAGGTCGTGGCAGACGGCCGGACCTACCTAGCGAAGGCGTAAACACAGCTAGTTCCCAACACTAGGTAGTGGCAAATGGCCAGACCTACCTAGCGAAGGCGTAAACACAGTTCAAAACACCGAAAGACAGTTCCTTATCTTGCTCCATGGTTGAACTTGACAGCAGAGAAGGCAAGGCAAGACTCCAGGAGGAAAGTGAAGGGAAGGGATACAGACAGGGGGTTTGGACAGGAACAATCCAGCAGCCAGAGGCTGAATCCTGAAGCTATTTATGAAGCCAGCCCGAACGAGAATCAGCTGCCTCAACAGAAACTGGAGAAAACCAGAAAACTTGGAATAAGGAATTAGAACGGACTGTGAACCGGAATGCGAATTTTACGGACCGGAGCATGACAAGTGTCTGGATGGGAATAACTTTCCATATGGTGCTTCTTCAAACTTCATTTGAAACAAAAAATGCAAAACATCTCAAATTGCATAAACCTTGCGTATTAAGGAAATTAAAGAAATTCACACGTAATTGAGTTTTGAAGTCCAGATATGAATTAAAAGAGAAAAGAGATTCACCAAATGTAGTAGTAACCATGCACTTTAAACCTGACTGCACATCACTATTTTTTAATATTTCGAGGCCATGAGAAAACCCAGCTATTTTAAAGGTAAATACTGAAAAGCAACAAATACAGGTATAAACTAATTGGGTTATAATGGCCCCGTCATTTTCTTTCGCAGCATCTCAAGGCTTATTTTGTGTATTTTGGAACTAATGGAGGGGTGGATGATAAGACAGAAGCCATCCATGTTGAGTTTCGGGACTTGGCAAGATTGCATTTTCAAATGGTTCAACAGGTACAGAACAGCGAGTGCATATTTTAAATGTTCTGACTTCCAATCTCTAAGATAATCTCCGAGTCAAATGAAACAACATTCAGTTTCTAAGGTCTAAACAAAAATGTGAACTCGCGAAGTAAATCTCGATTTGGAAAAGCATAATCTAAGCGTCCTTTCCTCTTTCTCGACGAGAACAATCCGGCTCTTCCAGAACGATACTTTTTTAAAATCAACACTTCGCACAGCTCGGTGTGGAGGAAGTAACATATTTCACCCCGAAGAGGACCGCATGGAGCCCTGTGAGTTTGAAAACTGTCGGTAATTTTGGCTCTGGTTATCACAGTGAAGTTTTGTTTTGTGTCCGTCACGTCTGAGCCTCTGAAGAAATGTTCCGCTGTTCACTAAACAATTCATCAAATCGCTCATAACAAAGACGAAGACAACGTAGTTTAACATAGTTCTGCAATTACACAATGGAATTTCGTGTACTATTGTGCTATTTTCGCATTGGTATGTTCAGCTGAAGGGTGTCGATTTCGCTGAATGAATAACCGTGTAGATACATTTCCAATGAGTTTCTAATAAATAGACATTAATCGCGTATTTGCCGGGGGCAGGGTTTCAATGACAACCTCTAACTTCTTCAGGATTGATTGTTGGATATGAAATTGGTAATAGTTTTTTTAAAAAATGAACAGCGTAAATTAGACATAAGATGCCGATTTCATTGAAAAATATGCACAACTCACTTACAAACCGCATTTAGGGGAAAGGAAACATAACAGGACAGATACTATGTTAAAACAAGGAAATCACACAAATTCAATAATACCAATACCTTTGTTCCCAGTTTCCAATTGTTAAAAATGTCACCCAGAAAATAGAATTCGGGGTGGCTAGAGGAAGTTACACGAGTAAGAGCTGCGTACTAAACCTGATGAAAGAAGGGAAAGTTGCACAGGAGTGCCGGGAAAGCAGTGCATTTACCCAAATCAATACGGTACATTCAGCTGGTGCCAGGAGATATGAACTCCCAGTGGTTAGAAATAATACCTAAATTATTGAAAGTAAACACGCCCGCTACTTTTGTTTGATCGCACTACAGTTTTCTTTTTATCAGTTCAAGTGCCGAAATTAATTTTCCCTTCGGGATTTCGACCATCACTGACCTAAATGTTTGAAAGATCTTTTTACGTTGTTTCCAGTGACAGCATTCTCCTTCGCTTGTCATTGCACTTGAACAGAGCGGAGTTGGGGGAGGTTGGAATTGTGCCATAGTCAACATTGTTAAGATAATAGGAGGAAAGGTGACTGAAAATGTGAAATTCACGACCAATGCACCTTCCAAATGTTTGTTTGCAGTTTCACAACAAGCAAAGTCGCGGGGGGTGGTTCAGAACGGGAGAAGTCAAGGCAAAGTCTGGGCGTGTGGTTGTGCGTGCTCTACTTTCAGGCAGAAAGATGGTCTGAGTAGAGAAGCGCTGTGATTCCCACGTTCCTGTTGCCTCCCTGTCACCTCCCGTTCCCGCCTCTGCTTCCACAGACGGCATTGCAAAACATTAAGGCATTCCTGGCATGGCTCAGGTTAACCTTTGCCCTCATGGTGTGCACGGGAGCGCGCGAGACGCCGACATTCCTTTGTCTCGGAGCCTCGAGGCGGGGGTTGGCTTGGCGACGGTCGCCCTCTCCTCCATTTGGTCGGTTCAGCCAATGAGTAAAGGGGATTCGGGGTGAAGCAGGATTCGGGATGAAGTGGGGGAGGCGCGGGCGCGCGCGAGGAAGCCGGCTTTACGGTGCCTGTGGGCGCGCACGCAGGCGAGCAGGGAAGGGGCGGGTGCGCGCGCCCGTGCACGCGCGGGGAGGATTGGTTTCGATGCGGGCAGTCAGTCGCCGTCCCTGGACGCTCCGATAGTCACCGGAGACGGCGAGGAGCCGGAGCTGGGAACGGTGGCGACATCCTAGGCCCAGGTGATCAGGCTTGACGACCTTGCTGCCCCGCTCGGTTTGAAATTCCGGAGTTGGCCGCCGCCGAGGAGGCAGTCTTTCCCTCACCCATCAACAGGTTGGCGAGAGTCGAGAGTTGGGATCAGTTTGGCCGGCTGCTTTTGAAGTTTGTCCCGGCCGTCCGGGCCTAGGCCGGGAGGTGTAAGTAGCTGCAGGTCAGCATTGGCAGGGAAATTAGAAAGGCGAGGGTGGGGGAACGCACCGGGAGTAGCCCGTGTGGAATATTAGGAAGCAATTTGGAGAAAGGCCGCGTCCGCCGCGCTGCTGTTCTTAGGGAAAGGTGCCCGACGCTGGAACTTTGGGTGTGTTGTGCCTTTCTCATTTATCATCGTCAAGTCATGTTCATATTACTTTAATGCTATTCACCCTTATAAAGACGGACATAACATTGTGCACTTACTTTAACTGCCTTCAAATTACTTGTTTATTTATTGCGTTAATTCAACTTTAAGAAACTTGCGAGAGGTTAGTTGGAGAAATTAAGGGAAGACGACGTTTCTTTCAAAAGCGCTGCTCGATTTTCAGCACTATTGTTGCTTTGTTTGCCAACGCACAATAAGATGTCTGAATACACTCCATCAGTGATCCTATTGCAGAGACTGCTTTTGTCTTCGTTTCTCGTAAACTGATTGAATTCTGATTTTGGGTATAGTGATGGAAAATGGTTGGCAGCAAATCGGCATACAATAATTTACTAACCAATAGAAAACCATGCAACTCTGAGATGCTCTGATTTTAGGGATTCAAATATTGGAAGGGGGAGGATTGGAATTTGAAAATGAAATGGTTTGAAGATTTTCAATGATACAGTAAGGAAACGGTTAAATAGGATTGCCCAGGCTAAAGCTTTGTGGATGGCTTAAAATGTAGAGATTAAAATTAGATACAAAAAAGCAAGCCAGTGACAGTTGTGAGATTAGAAATGATAAGATTGAATACAAGAACTATAGAAAGCATTTAGTAAAGCAGGAGTAAATAGTAAATACAAGAATGGATCCACAGTTACAGAGAACTCAATCATCATTACCATCTAGAAGAATGAGAGGAGATCTTACAGAAACATGTAATTATGAAAGGGATGAGATAGGGGCAGGAAAGTTGTTACCATTGGTAGGTGAGACTAGAACTGACAGACATAGCAGAGAGTGGTGAATCTGTGGAATTCTCTGCTCAATGAAGCACTGGAGACTACTTTGGAAAATATACTCTTGATAAGGTTGGATAGATTTTTGCATAGTAGGGGAATTAGGATTATGGGGAAAGGCAGGTAGGTGGAGATGAATCCATGGTCAGGTCAGCCATGATCTTATTGCATGGCGGGGCAGGCTCGACAGGCCAGATGGCTTACTGCTGCTCCTATTTCTTATGTTCTTATGCTTACAAATAGATAAATAATGAAAGGATGATTTTGATTAGGCATAAAAGATAATCTTGGGGATGCAAAGGGCATGGGTAGAGTGCTAATTGAATGTGGCTTCAGTGGAAAAGAAATGTTACAGCATTGATATAGGAAGCTCTGAAAATTGGAAAGTATAAGATAAAGGAGAATTTGCTGAAGAAGCTGGCATCCCTCAAAGTGGGAAAGTTAGCTGCCTCAACTAGAATATAAATGTGTTGAGAGAATATGAATGGTGGTTACATAGATTCTGACTACGTTTTACTAGTTCTTCTTGGAAATGGGGTAATGCCAGAGTTCTGGAGGGTGGCAAATATTATATTTGCATGGGGGGGTGGGAGAAGATAAATCTGGTAAGCTGCAGGTGGGGCACTCCAGCAATTGGCTGGCACAGAATGCTCATCAGTTACTCATGCAACTTAGATAAACTTCCCCTTTCAGCTTTAAATGTTCAGGAATACTGTTCATGTTCCCAGGAGTTACGATTTGGACCACTTTTTTTTATATAATGTAGAACAGTATAGAACAGGATTAGGCTCTCCAGCCCACAGTGTTGTGCCAAATACAATAGTAACTAAATTAATCTAGTTGGGCATTTGAATGTGTAGGAAGTGGAAAGATGTGAACATTGCCTTCCCAGTATCCATATCTTTTCTCTTTTATTTGTGTTCATGAACCTTTCCAAGAACACAACACTCTTGTACACCTTTATTGTATATGCCTTTACCACCACCCCAGGCAGTGCAGACGTGCAGTCCAGACACTCACAACTGTGTGTGTGTGTGTGTGTGTGTGTGTGTGTGTGTGTGTGTGTGTGTGTGTGTGTGTGTGTGTGTGTGGTGTGAGGCTGAGTAAAGTTGTACTGTATTAGGAGCTGAAAAGAATGAGATGAACTTATTGAGACATACAAGGTTCTGAAAAAGATCGACAACGTGTTGACGAGCTGTTCCTGCTGGCTGAAATGTTTAAAACTAGTGGTCTAGTCTCAGAATAAGGACCCAGTAATTTTGGACTGAGTCAAAGGGATTTTTTAAAAATATTCATTTCATTTCATTTCATTTTATTTATTTATTTATTTAGATATCTATTTATCTATCTATTAATTAATTAATTAGGCAGGCCTTTTCTTGGCCTTGCCCTTGCACATCTCCTTTGAACTTTACACCCTCTCACGTCTGCTTTTCGACATGTCAACCCTGGGAAAATGACACTTGCTGTTTATCCTATCTATGCCTCACATAATATAATAAACTTAGACTCTTGAACTCAGTGTCTTGACTAAGAGAGGCAAGTATGCCATATCACAAACAAGAACAAATCTGCAGATGCTGGAAATCCAAGCAACACACACAAAATGCTGAAGGGTCTCTGCAGGCCAGGCAGCATCCAAGGAAAAGAATGCAGTTGACTTCAGCAGGACTGGAGAAGATAGGGTGAGGAGGAAATTTAAAAGGTAGAGGAGAAAGGGGAGGGAGAAAATTGTCTATTGTCTAAAAACAGGGTGATGGGTGATAGGTGAGATCGGAAGGGGGAGAGGTGAAGTAAAGAGCTGGGAAGTTGGTGAAAGAGGGCTGGAGAAGGGGTATCTAGTAGGAGAGGACAGAAGGCCATGGAAGAAAAGGGGAAGAAGCACCAGAGGGAGATGATGGGCAGGCAAGGAGATGAGGTGAGGGAGGGGAAAAGGGATGGGGAATGATGGGGGGTTGCAATACTGGAAGTTCAAGAGACGATGTTCAAGCCATCAAGTTGGAGGCTACCCAGACGGAATGTACGGTGTTGATCCACCAAACCGAGTGTGGCCTCATCACAACAGTAGAGGAGGCCTTGGATAGTCATATCAGAATGGGAATGGGGGATTAAAATGGGTTGCCACTTGGAGATCCTGCTTCTTCTGACGGACTGCACCTATGCTCTGTCGGCCAGAAGAAGCTTCTTCTCCCAGTGCTACCCATTTTAATTCCACAATGAATTTGGACCCCAAGATCCCTCTGCTGATAACTTATTGTACTGTGTTTACATTTGACCTACCAAGGTGCAACATTTCACATTTGGTGAGGTTAAAGTCTGTCTGCCATTTCTCTGCCCATGTCTGCAACATCTATATCCTGTGGTATTCTTTACCAGCAACACTCATAAAATGTTGGAAGAACTCAGCAGGCCAGGCAGTATCTATGGAAATAAGTACAGTCGATGTTTCAGGCTGAAACCCTTCAGTAAGACTGTCTTTGCCAGTCTTCTATCTACAACACCACCCATCATTGTATCATCTGCAAATTTACTGATCTGCCCATTTACATCTATGTCATTTATATACATCATCAACAGCAGAGGTCCCTATACAAGATTATATGTATTTCCCTTGAATGAAAGAACAACATTAGCTATTTGCTAGTCCTCTAGGACCTAGGACCTTGTGTTCAGGGAGGACATGAAAATATTGGTCAATGCCCTAGAAATCTCATCTCTTGCTTCCCTCAATAACCTGGGCTATATCCCATTAGCCTCTGGGGATTTAACTACCTTACTGTTCTTTAGGAGACCCAATACTGCCTCCTTTATGCCGTAGCAGTTAGCACACTCCACACTGATCTTCCTGTTCTCCACACTGTTCTTGGTAAACACTGATGCAAAATACTCAATCTCACTCACATCCTCTGTCTCCAAGAACACATTCCCCCTCTTTATCGTTGAGTGGTCCTACCTGCTCCTCAATTATCTTCTTGCTCTTGATGTAGGTACAGAATGCCCTGGGATTCTCTTTAATCCCACTTGTCAAGGACTTCCCATGGCCTCTTCTAGCTTTCTTAATTCCCTCCTTGTGCTCTTACCCAATTTCCTTATAACTCTCAAGCACCCCCCCCCCATCCTTTTGTCATTTCTGTATTCTGGTGACTCCCTCTCCCTTTTCTTCCCCCACACTCATGACCTGCTCATCACTTGTCTCTGGTTCCCCACTGTCCTTTCCTATCAGATTCTTTCTTCAGTCCTTGGCCTGTTCCAGTGGTTATCTCCCATACCTCCAGCTTCTTATGTCATCTCCTCACCTGGTCTCCCCTTACACCTGCCAGCTCCTATTCCTCCCCCACTACCTTATTTTGGCTTCTGCCCACTTCCCTTTCCAGTCCTGATGAATGTCCTTGGCCCGAAATGTCAGCTATTCTTTTCATAATGCTGCCTGATATGCTGAGTTCCTACAGCATTGCTCAGATTTCCAACATCAGCAGAAACTCTTCTGTTTCCTGACAAGGATATTGGTTCCCTTTCAGTTAAGATGCAACCAGTCCCTCTTGGACAAGTTGACCTGGCCCCAGAGTAGGTTCTAATAATCCAAGAACCTGAAACCCTGCCCCCTGCACCCAGTTTCTCAGCTACTCATTCATCTGTTCTAAATTTTGATTCTTGTCTTGACTAACGTGGCACTGGGAGTAACCCAGATTATTAGTATCTTCAAGAACCTGCTTTTCAGCTTCTTTCCTAACTCAACTATACCCACTGTGCAGGACTTTATCCCCCTTTCTACCTGTGTCATCGGTGCCAATATGCACCATGATCTCTGGCTGCCCACCGTCTCCCTTCGCAGTGTCCTGAAGCCACACTGAGACAGTCCTTGACCTTGGCAACTGGGAGTCAGCACACCATCCTGACATCTCTTTGGCTACAGAATTTCTTCTCCTAACTGTTGAGTATCATATTACTATTGAACATCCTGACTTCACCCTCCACTGTCAAGGCACAGTGCCACTGACCTGGCCGCTGCTGTGCATGATAGGTCACGTCCTCCAGTAGGACCCAAAGAGATACATTTTTTTGCTGAGGGGAATGGCTGTGGGGAATCCTGCACTGCCTGCTTCCTCTACCTTTCTGAGTGGTCACCCAGCTATCTGTTGCATGCATTTTAGGTGTGAAGTGACCATATCACTGAGACTCTTACCTGTGATGCCCTCAGCATTCTGGACAATCCCAAGTACATCCAACTGCAACTCCAGCTCCAGTCCTTCAATGTGGTCAGTCAGGAGCTGCAGACGGGTGTAGATCTTCAGTGTCCCTGATCTCCCGCATCCTATACATCACTCCCTAAACTGCCATCTCAGCTACTCTATTAGGAAGTTATTCCAAAGAGAATCTTAACTGCTCATTCTTCTCTCACTGGAACTTGACAGACCAAAGCCTCAGCTCTTGTCCTCAATCACTGTGTTAACAACTCAAACAAATAATGTGATGATACTAAAGAAGCAGTGGTGGTTTTCCTTTTGAGCTGAGGAAATTGTACAGAAATTTGATAGAGGCCTGTGTTCAAACTCTTCATGGGTTTTGATAGAGTATATCAGGAGATAAGTTTTTTTTGTAGCAGTAAGCCTTTTTTAATGGTTCCTCTTTAAAATGTAGATAATATTCTCAGAGGTTTATTGTATTTTTGTTTTGGTACCTCTTCAAAGCTTATAACATTGATTTTTTTTAAAAAAGCACTCAGGTTTGATCCTAACTTTGAGTGCTATCAGTGCAGAGTTTACACATTCTCTCTGTGACCCATACCCATGGGATTCTCGAAAGTTAGGTGGATAGGTTAGTTGATACTGTGCATTACATCTGAGTGCAGGTTAATGACAACAAGGAAATAGAAAGGATTTGATTTGAGGTGGAACAAGTTGCAGGAGAGCTGTAAGGAGGAGAGATCACTTGATATCTGGCACATCTCTGGGTCAAGTGACCTTTGTCGTTGTAGAAAGTAATCCACTGAAGCTTTAAGTATACCGTACAAAAATACATTGAAATAACTGTTTAGTGCAGTGTCAGCTTGTTCTATAGGTAAAGTTAGTGACTGAGGTTAATAATTACTTCATTGTATGGTGTGTTATCAAACAATGTTTTTGTTTGTAGTTACAGTAACATTATCTGGAGATAACTGTAGACTTTTTGACAGACATAATGATGAACTTGTATTGCTCATGGAGCAGTAAAGCTCGCTTAAAAGATTTCAGTGTCAGGTGATTGGAATTTTGGATTTTTGCATTATGTGCTACTGCTTGATGAGCTAATTGGACTACACTAGTTATTTTGTGGATATTATTGTGGAATTTGTGTTGTCAGCAACTGAAGATTGGCAACTTTTGAATAGTTAGCGGAAACTTTAGAGAGACCCATACAGACAGCGGAAAATACTGCCTCAAGCTTGAACTAGTGTTGCTATTCAGCTTTGTATGTAAACACTTGATTTGCAGCCTTCAATTTTAGGATTTGCCGAAGAGGGCAAGATAATTGCAAACCCACACAGCCAAGTTGCCAAGTTTCCATGGATCCCAAGCTTCAGGTGACCTACTGGGGGGGGGGGGGGGGGGGAGGAGAGCCTATCAAACACCTTACTAAAATCCATATATACCACATCCACCGCTCTATCTTCATCAATTGTTTTACAGTATGTCACCTCCTCAAAATTCAATTAGGCTTGTGAGGAATGCCTTGCCCCTAACACAGCCAAGCTGACTTTTCCTAATAAGACAATGCTTCTTCAAGTGTTTGAAACTCCTGTCCCCAAGAATCCTGTTCAGTTTTTTTCTGACCACTGACGTGTGTCTCACTGGTCTGTTGTTCCCAGGAAATCCCTATTATCTCTTTTGAACAATGGAAAAACGTTTGGCATTTTCCAATCCTCTGGTACAACTTCTTTCATCATCCTACTGGGTAAATATTATAGTTCTTTTAAGGCCCACTTGTCAATCATCTCTTTTCACTGACTAAACTGCTTCAGATTTTCTTGCTGTATTTATGCCCACAATGGTCTCCCATCTTCCAATCTCGTTAGCAAAAAACAATCTGCTGAAGGAACTAAGTACGTCAAGCAGCAACTCTGGAGGGAAAGGGATAGTTCATGTTTCAGGTTGAGATCCTGCATCAGGATAGAGTGTAAAAGGGAGATGCCCAGTATAGAGGGAGGGGCAAGGTAGGAGCTGCAAACAACATAGAACCAGGTGAGAAGGAATTGATGGTCAGGTGGGGGGGGGGGGTGGGAGAGTGGGGATACTGACAGAGGCTAGGAGGTGATAATGGAGACAAGGGCTGCAGATTATGGAAAAGGATAAGCAAGTGGAGGCAGATGAGGGTGGGATGCTAGGCAAAACGGAAACAGAGAAAGAAGGGGAAGAGGAACCAAATGGGTAGAGAGTGAATGATATACCAGTAGGAAGGAGAAAAGAATCTGGAAAATGGAGCTGGGGTGGTTTGGAGAATAGAGGACCAGTGTAGATCAGGAGAAAAGGGAAGGGGACAGAGGAAGAGTGAGTTACCTGAAATTGGAGAATTCCATGTTCTTTCCCTGGTATACTACCCATGTGGAATATAGGGTGCTGTTCCTCCCTGGTAGGGGAGGAGGCTGAGGGCACACGGAGTGATTTGGGAATGAGGAGAGGAGTTGTAAAAGCTTGCCAGCAGGTGCTCCATGTGGTCATTGTGGATTGAGTGGAGGTGCTCAGCCCAGCAGTTGCCCAGTCTACAGAGATACAGCATGGAATCAGGACACTCAGCCATCAACAACCCATCTGCACTGAATCCACATTAATCTCGCTGCATTCCTGTCTATGTCCCACAAGTTCTACCACTTGCCTACACACAAGGAAATTTACAGTGGCAATAAAACTACCTGCACGTTTTTGGGATGTGGGAAAAAAGTGAAGCATCTGGAGAAACCTATACAGTCACTGTGTGTATGTGAAAACTCCACATAGATAGGACCCACAATTAGAATTGGCCCTGGGTCTTATAACAGTATGAAGCAGCCTTGCCCTGGTCCATATGATGGTTCCGCTGAAGTTCACACTTTTGTAATATGTTAGAGCTGTTGGTCAGTTCCAGTCATCTCAATTTATATTGTGAGTTGTAATACAAAAGTTAACTGGGCTTGCTCAATCCCAGCATGTTAATTGCTTGAGTTTTACTTTCATGTTACAAGATAGTGGAAATACCTTTTCTTGCTGCTCTTGCAAAGATAACACCGCATTAGAGAGAATTGCCAGTGACAGTATAATAAATGAGTGGACTACACTGTGGTGTTAATGCAGCCAATCTTTGTGGACGCATAATATTCTGGCATTATCACATAGTGCTTTACGTTGGGTGGAGTGGCAGAATCACGTTATATGTTTAAAGCACCATAATTTTTAAAATGGCAGTTCTGTAAAGAATTTACATTTTAAGAAAAATGTTTCATTAAACAATGCCATCTGCAATGTCTTTATACTGTCTGGGATTTGGTCCCATTATAGTTTTGGAGCTCAATCACTAATTTGGATTCCATTATAACACTTAACATAAATTACTTGTAACTAGCAAAAGGAGAAATTGTTTTTGTTTTGTTTCTAAATTTTCAAATTGTGTACTGGTGTAATCTGAAAGTACTCGTTTGATCCTAGAAACCTCTAAAGTAGTTTAGCAAGGAAAGGATCTACCACAATCTTCTCAGGATATTCAGGATTAATGCATGTGACATTGCCAATTTAGCCAGCATCTTGATAGCAAATATATACAGAGAATCCATGTTATTTGAGACACATCGGGACCTGCACACTTTGGCCAAGTTAAGCGGCTACCCCAACTAGCTGAAGTATCATGCAAATAGTTAAAAAGGTATTAAAAAAGACAAGTTTTCTTTAACTGAGTAATAGTATTTAAATGAAATACAGAACAAATTAGAACACTACCACTGCTACTACAGTACTGAAAAACTATTGTTTTCTAATGGTTATCGACGATAAATACTGTATATCCAGGGTACCTCGATGTGTTGTTTTGATTGTAAAGGAACAAATTCAGAGCAGTGCAGATAATTGCATCTTCAAATTTTCATTTATGTTGTAACATTTAAGATGACAGTCTATACTTCAAATTCTTTGTAGTTGCTAACTTGTAGTGAAATCATTTCATTTTTACTCCCAGCCGTTTCTGACATATCCATGCCTGAATGCATGAAACCATAGTGGGCAAAGCAGATCGGAATTATCTTGTTGCTTATTTCTTGCCAACTGTCAGTGACAAAAATTACTGCTTTTTGAACAGTGGATATGTTGGTTGTGCAGCTCGTAGAACATAATTGGGATGAGAACATCTGTACAAAGCAATTAAGTAGATGTGTGGAATTGAGGATGTAAAGATTATACGAATTGGTTTAAAAATTAAAAAAACTGATACCCAAATCTTTGTAGAGCAAGTTGTAGCAAAGTTTAATCTCATGATTGAAACAGTAGAACAGGATATATAAGTATTCGGTTAGACAGGGCCTGATTAGGGATAGTCACACAACTTTCTTTGTGGCAGGTCATGTCTAACCAATCTTATAGAGTCGTTGGAGGATGTTACAGGAAAGTTGGTGCAGGAAAGGCAATGGATGTTTACGTGGACTTTAGTTAGGTCTTTCACAAAGTCCTATATGGGAGCCTGGTCAAAAAGGTTTAGTCACTTGGTATTTAGGATGAAATAGTAAATTGGATTAATACTTGGTTTAATGAGGAAAAACTAGAGAGTTCTAGTAAATGGTTTCCTCTTACTGGAGCCCAGTGACTAGTGGTGTGCTACAGGATCTGTGTTGGGTCTGCTGTTTATCATCTTTATTAATAATTTAGGTGATAATGTGGTAAACTACAAATTTTCAGATGACACTAAGATTGGGGGTGTAGTGGACAGCAAGGAAGGTTATCAAAGCTTGCATTGGGATCTGGACCTGCTGGACAAATGAACTGAACAATGCCAGACAGAATTTAATGCAAAGAAGTCTGTAGTCTTGCACAGTGCAAGGACAAACCAGAGTAAAGCTTGCATAGTGAATGGTAGGTGTTGTCACAGATAGAAGTAGGGATGTTTGAAGTTGTCTTAAGATGTTGGTGAGCCCAAATATGAATTATTATGTGCAGTTCTGGTCACTTAGCTACAGGAAAGCAATCAAAAAGATTGAAAAAGTATGGAGAAAATTTACACGATGTTGCTTGGACTTGAGGACCTGAGTTGTAGGTAAATGTTGAATAGGATAGGACTTTATTTCCTAGAGTATACATGGTAAATGGTAGGGCATTGAAGAATGCAGTAGAACAGAGTGATCTAGGAATAATGCTGCATAGTTCCCTGAAGGTGGAATCTCATGTGGATAGGGTGGTGAAGAAAGCTTTTGGTATGTTGGCCTGTATAAATCAGAGCATTGAGTATAGGAGTTGGGATGTAATGTTAAAATTGTACAAGGCATTGGTAAGGCCGAATTTGGAGTATTGTGTACAGTTCTGGTCACCGAATTATAGGAATGATGTCAACAAAATAGAGACAGTACGGAGAAGATTTACTAGAATGTTACCTGGGTTTCAGCACCTAATTTACAGGGAAAGATTGAACAAGTTAGGTCCTTATTCTTTGGAGCATAGAAGGTAGAGGGGGGACTTGATAGAGGTATTCAAAATTATGAGGGGGATAGATAGAGTTGACGTGGATAGGCTTTTTCCATTGAGAGTAGGGGAGATTCAAACAAGAGGACATGAGTTGAGACTTAAGGGGCAAAAGTTTAAGGGTAACATGAGGGGGAATTTCTTTACTCAGAGAGTGGTAGCTGTGTGGAATGAGCTCCCAGTAGAAGTGGTAGAGGCAGGTTCAGTTTTGTCATTTAATGCAAAACTGGATAGGTATATGGACAGGAAAGGAATGGAGTGTTTTGGGCTGAGTGCATGTCAGTGGGGTCAGGTGAGAGTAAGCGTTCGGCACAGACTAGAAGGGCCGAGATGGCCTGTTTCTGTGCTGTAATTGTTATATGGTTATATATAGCATAGGGAAATGAATGGAGATTTAATGAGGTTTACAGAATTATGAGGGATGTACATAGGGTAAATGTAAGCACTGAGGTTGGGTCAGACTAGAACTAGAGTTCATAGGTTAAGAGTGAAAGATGAAATGTTTAAGGGGTTTATGAGAGGAAACTTCTTTACTCAGAGGGTGGTGTGAGTGCGGAACAAACTGCCAGCAGAAGTGGAAAATTGAGTTCGTGTGCAACATTTAGAAATTTGGATAAATCCAAGGAAGGAAGGGGTATGGAGGACTATATTCAAGGTGGCAATTTGATGGGACTTGGCAAATAACTAGAGTGGCCAAGGGTTCTTTTTTGTGCTGTAGTGTTCTTTGACTATGTCTCTAATGATTGTGAGAGGTGGGACATGAGTTATTTGGAGTATCATTTTTATCAACACTTAGGTTTGTGAATGTTTTATTATTAAAATAGTCACTGTACTAGTAAATATCAGGAATACTTTTAGGAGGGGCAGTAATAATGTGCTGTCATATGGCTTTAAAGCTCCTGAATCAAAGGTTAACGCTTGTTAAAATAAGAGCAGGAAATGCTCAGACAGAACACCTCAGCACAGTAACATTGCTTCATAAGTTATCTGACTTGCTGAGTATTCCCACCAAGTTCTCTTTATTTTTGCTTCAGACTTCCACCCCATAATATTTTGCTTTTATGTTATGTTATTCTGGCTTCCCCAATTTAATCTCTCAACCTAGATCTTTAAAAATAGAATGAAACTGGAATTGATTTTAATAATTTGTCCTAATTATTTAACCCTTCACTTATTTTTATATTCCCAGCACCTATTTGTTTTATGCCAGGTATTTAGAATAGAGTTGATTATAAAATAGCGGTATGTTAATTGCCTCAGTGTTGTATCATTGAAATGATATTTATACTGGTAACAAAGGGAACATTCTCACTCTTGAATTAAAGATATTCATACAAAAGCAAAGCATGATAATATTTATTGATTTGTGTTTGCTGTAAATAATGCCATCTGCTGTTGTATTCATGCTGCAGCTAAGGTACAGTAACTACTGTCTATTTTTCCCATTTTCTAAAGTGGCAAGGATCATGATAGTAAATCAGAATCTTTGTATTAACCCAAGTTTGAAATGACGACAAGATCACCATACTGTGGCTGAGGACTGAGTCAATGAATGAAAACTTAAAAAATGTATTATGTCACAGCTTAATATCTTTTAATTTTAGTTTTGGGTTTTTAATAGTCTTACGTGTCATCTTTGAATTTGAAGTTCCAATCCTTGTGTTATGATTTATGAATAACATAAGAACATGACAATTTGCCATTTTTGTGTAGTGTGTGCACTGTAATTTGTAGAATAGAACTTGAAAATGCCATATTTATACATGTTTCTTAAATAGCCTGAATCTAATTTTAGGCTGTGTAAATTCAGTAATAATTCCCATGAACCAGCAGAAATAGTTTGATCTAGAAACTCATTGGCATTCCAAGATGTGTTAAGTCATTTTGAGCAGCCTGCTGTTTTGGTCCCGAGCCTGCTGTTTAAATTCATCAGTGAGTGAAGCTGGAGTAAAACCATCTCTGCATGCTAAATGTAAAAGAAAATAGTGTTTAGGGGTTTGTGGTAGAGAGAGGTCTATTAAGATGAGTAAAAGTTTAAGATTGGAAGGGGGTCACAGGAAGGGATCAGTGATAGTGGTGCCTCCGTGAGGTGGAGGAGAACAATGGTTTGGATGTGGGTAAGAGGAATGTTCATTGGTTGGATGGATGCAGTGCGCTGTATGTGAGACAGGATTCTAAAATGTTTTTTTTAATGATTTTTTATAAAAGCAAAGGAGCGCCACTTATTGTACTGCAATTGATTAGCTATTTGAGTTGGCATGCATGGAAATGCTTTGTTGCTGACTGTAATGTGATCAGCAGTACAATCCAAATAACATCTGTGCTTGGCACTGCAGAGCCGCTATTAGTTTTACTATGGTATTGAGTGCAAGTTACCTGGTTGGTTGTTAATCGTGCAAGTTTGCAAAAATGTAGATCTAGTTTTAAAAGACTTCATCTATTAAGTAAATCTTGTATAAGCAGAGCCTTTATAAAGTGTGGTATTTTTGTGAGTTTCTGCATTTCAGTATTTCTATAACAATTAGTTGCTGTTTGTGCAGCATTTTCACTGTAGTAACTATCTACTTCATGAGACTTTGACCACGTAAAAGGGTATGGAGAATTTTGTAAAGTACCAGTTAAAGAAGTTTATTTACAGGAGCTTCTTGGAATCAGAGCCATTGAGCAAAACAGCATGGCCGTAGGCCCTTTGGCTTAACTCGTTCACACCAAACAGGTTGTCCACCCAGTTAGTTGCAATTTCCTACATTCAGCATATCCTGCTATGACACATACCTCCATGGATCTCTCCAAAATGCAAAATAAATTTATTATCTAAGTACATACTATATACGTTACCATATACTACCCTGAGATTCATTTTCTTGTGGGCATTCACAGCAAGTGCAAAGAAATGCAATAGAATCAACAAAAGATTGCACACAAACAACCATTGTGCAAAAGGCAACAGATTTTGCAAATACTAAAAGAAAAAACAAAATAATAATAGATAAATAAGTAATAACTAATATTGAGAATATGAGTTGTAGAGTCCTTGAAAGTAAGCCCATAGGTTGTGGAATCAGCTCAGACTGGGGATGAGTAAAGTTATCTACTCTGGTTCAGGGGACTAATGGTTGAAGGGTAATAACTGATCCTAAATCTAGTGCTGTGGGACTAAAGGTTCCTGTTCTTCCTGATGGCAGGTGTTTGAAGAGAGCATGGCCTGTCTGGTGGGATCCTTGATGGATGCTGCTTTTCTGTGACAGCGCTGCTTATACACCTGCTCGATGGAGGAGAGAGCTATAACTGCAGTAGACTGGACTATCCAATTTCAAAATTTAGGTGATGATAAGAATGTAGGGACACTGCCTTGCCTTCTTTGTAATGGCACTTATGCGCTGGACCCAAGATAGATCCTTTGAAGTGATAACGCCAAGTGTTGTGATGGAAAATAACTGGTTCTTTGAGTCTCAACAGTAGAGGCCTGGACACACACAGTTTTAATAATAAGGAATTTATTTACAAGGGGAAGTCAGGTCAACACAAGCAACTACAATACACAGGAAGCAGTGTGGGGACAGGGTACGGTTACACAGACAAAGAACAAGGGAAAAGTACTACAACAGCTATCCCCCTTGACCTTGGATAGCTGCGGTTCCCTTACCAGGACAAACGATAGACCTTCCCAAACATTAATCAATGCACTTACCTCCAATGTGGTGGTCTGTCAGAGAGGGCTAGCCAAGGCCAAGTTTCACCTTTTAAAGCATGGGGCTGGGTGAGATAATCCAATTAAGGTGACCAATAATTTAGGTGTGCATTGATTAGTTGGGAGGGACCAAATGTTGATTGGCATGTGGTGTGTCCTCCAACCAGCCAGGTGGCAGTGCATCTGTCACGTGGCTGGTATCTCTGGATACACCAAGGAACCTAAAGTTACTGACCTTTCCCAACTCTGACCCCCTAATGAGCACTTGGACCTCCAGTTTCCTCCTCCTGTATTTAATAATCTGCTCTTTGGTTTTGTTGACATTGAGTGAGAGGTTGTTGTTGTGGCACCATTGATCCAGATTCTCAGTCTCCCTCCTGTAGGTCATTGGAGCTGTGCCTAGCTTCCCAGTCTTAAGTATAGAGTGAATAGAGCAGGGGCCTTAACATCCAGCCTTACAGTGCACTTGTGCTGATGGTGTTTGTTGAGGAAATCAAATATCCAGTTGCTCAAGGAGATACTGAGGCCTGGTGTTGGAGCTTATTGATTACTTTTGAGGGGATGATAGTATTGAATGCTGAGCTGTAGTATGCATCTTCACTGTTCAGATGTTCCAAGACTGAGTGAAGAGCCAATGAAATAGCATCTGCTATTAAAGAGAGGAATTTAATCTTTCACAGATGAGCTTGAAGTTGCTGTCTGGTGCCATTTTATCTCCGCCCAAAGCAGTGGACCAGTAGTATTAAGCATCCTCTCTTTAATGTCTCTTTTTCCTTTTTTTTAAATAAAAAGGGTGGCTGGGTTCTGTTGGAGCCTGTTACTTACAGCTGCACTCTAACCGCGGTTCTTCATGGTGGTGAGTTGCTGCTCCCAGAGCTCGCTGACTGTCCATTTTTGACATCTCCAGGAGCAGCCTGGAGACATGTGATTTGTACAGCTCTGCGACCTCGATTCCTCATGTCAGCAACTGGGATATCATGGGAGTTCAGACACCATGACAACGGGTGCAGCTACTGGAGGTCTCTGTACATGGACCCCAGGTTGGGAGCCTCTGTTTTAAATCTTTCCCCTCTCACTCTAAAGTATACACCCTCTGGTTTTGGACTTACCTACCAAACAGACTGTTCATCATCTACCTTATCTATATCTCATAATTTAAAACATTTTGATAAGGTCACCTCTCATTTTCCTACATTCCAAGGTATAAAGACCTATAACTTGGGCTCTGTATCCTGACAACATCCTTGTAAATCTTTTCTTCACTCTTTCCAGTTTAACCATATTTTCCCTCTAACAGAGTGACCAGAACTGTACACAATACTCCTAAGTGCTGCCTCACCAATGATGTGTACAATTATGAAGTAGTGTCTATATTCAGTACTCTAACTGATGAAGTTCACCATACAAAACACCCTTCTCACCACCGTCTACCTATGATGCCACTTTCATTGAATGATGTACTTGTATTCCGAGCTCCCTCTGTTCCATTACTCCTTATAATGCCCAACCGTTCATAGTACAAGTCCCACACTGGTTTGATTTACTGAAATGCATCACCTCACATTAATCTGTGTTAAAATCCATTTGCCATTCTTTAGCCCGTTTTTTTATGTGATCAAGAAAAAGATACAAGCAAAGTAGAGGGGAAAAGATTTAAAGAGGGATTTTAAAGAATAGCCAACTGATGGCAGGCTGCCAGAAGTAGAATGCTATGATTTAATGGAAGATGAGTCCTGGATTGGAACAATGCATCAAAACCAGACTTTGCTTACCTTTGCAGTGAAGTATGAAAAGAGGATGAGTGGTTTTGGTTGTAGATTATCTTAGCTGGTCAGAAATAGTTGATGTTGTTGTTGAAGGGAAAGTCTTAATTTTTGTGTGTGCATATCTACCGGAAGCAGATCTCTGTATTACAAGTGAGATTGAAGTGGTTCAGTGTTAGATGATTACCAATGCAATTGGTAACATGGGACATGTATTTGTAGTATGGCTGAATTTAGGATTGAAAAGTGTTTCTATTCATTTGGACAAAGGGTTTACTGTGTCCAAGAATGGATTTGGAAATGGAATGTTGAAGGTGGGTAAAGATGAGGTAGAGCTGAATGTAAATCAATATAATAAATCTGTTTAAAAAAAAAGGAAACCTGCTCAATTCCATCGTTTTACATTACTTAGAATAATAAACTTGCTGCTGCCTTTCATTTTGTGTATCTTGTATAATAAACTGCTGACCAAATTTACCAAAATCTGTACCATGAAACAGTGCTAGAAATACTTTGTACAAAAAGAGGCATCTATGGAAATAGTTTGTTTTAATTTGAAAACTTTGGCATGAGATGAGGTTATTTTGATTAAATGGTGGGCAGAGTGCTTTTCTCCTAATTCATATATCCTTCAAATACTCTGTAACTATGTATACATTAACATAGATTAATCAGGAATGTCCAGAAACCACCTCTAATAGTTTCCCCAATAGTTCACTGGAAGATCAGGCATTCAAATAATTAGAATTGTATGGAGATGTGTTTGTTGTTTCATAGAAACTCATTCATAGAACTCTCCTAAAAGTCACGTCTCCTTTGAAATTAATCCCTCTCATCTAAATACAGGACCTTTGGTATTAGACACTTACCAACTGTCTTTGCCTCTTATAAATATACAAACTTTTGTCAGGTCTTTCCTCAACCTCTGCTGCTCCAGAGAGAAGAACACTAGTTTGTCTAACCTCTTCTTATAGCACCTACCTTCTTATCCATCCTGGTAAACTATTTCTGCACCTTCTTCAAAACTTCATGCTTCCTATAATGGGGTGACCAGAAATGAATGTAATACGCCTGATACAGGCCTAACTAGAGTTTTATAAAGATGCAACATAATTTCCTGACTCTTGAACTCTGCTGACTAATAACACCTTCTCTACCACCATATCAACTTGTGTGGCCACTCTGAGAGCTATAGACTTGGACCCAAGATCCCTCTGTACAAACACTTAAAAGTGTCCTGCCATCAAATCTGTACTTTCTCTTTATATTTGATCTCTCAAAGTGCAGCAAGCTCACTTGCCCAGATTAAACTCCATCTAGTATTTCTTCACTTAAATATGCTATTACTCCTGCTCTATCTTTTAGCAATTTTCTATGCTATCCACAACACCACCTTTGTGTCCTCTGTGAGCTTACTAACCTGCCCATCCATGTTATCTTCCAAGTCATTTAACCAACAGTTTCAGTATGGATCCTTACAGAACATCACTGCTCAAGGACCTCCAGCCCAGAATCAGCCACAACCCTTGTCTTCTATAGACAAGCTAATTCAGAATCCAAACAGGCAAGTCATTGTGGATCTTATGCAACCCAGTCTCCTGGAGCAGCCTATCGTCATGAATCAAATCCACATTGACAGTTCTGGGCTGAAATTCATAAAATAATTAAATTTAGAAATACACTGCATACCAAAATCTTAATTATGCATTTCAAATACATTTCTGACTTTGATCCAAGTAGTTTAGGCAGTTTGTTCTTATGTTCAGAATAAATTGTTCATTCAAAAGGGAATTTGTTTTCTGCCATCTTGTGCCTTTGCAGTCAACTTCATATTCAGCTTGAAAAGAGGAGCACAGTTTAAATAAAAAAGTGTGATGATATGAAAAAATGAATAATATCTCCACTTGATCAAGTTAACTATCTGAGTGCAGGATTAGTAGGATGAGAGAGAGAAAAGCTGGTTTGTTTGGAAGGGGACACTAGCAGGGATGATGGCAAAACAACAATGGCTGGGGTTTTTGTGATCAATTAGGAAGGCGCAGGGATAGGTACACTGCAACACGCAAAATACTGGAGGAACCCAATGGGTCAGGCAGCATCTATGGAAATGAATAAACAGTCAATGTTTCAGACCGAGACCCTTCTACAGGTCTCAGAATAGATACATCCCAAAGAAGTATTCTAAAGGGAGGATCATGGCTGACAAGGGAAGTAAAAGACAGCATAAAAGCAAAAGAGAGGACATTAATATAGGGAAAATTAGTGGGAAGTTAGAGGAGTGGGAAGCATTTTAAAAACCAATAGAAGGCCATTAAGAAAGCCGTAAACTAAAGAAAAGTAGATATATGAAGGTAAGCTAGCCAGTAATATAAAAAAAGTACAAAAAATTTTCTTTTAGATGTGTAGCAAGTAGAAGAGGTGAGAGTGGATATCGGACTGCTGACAACTGACATTGGTAAGGTAGTAATTGGGGACAAAGAAACGGTGGAAGAATTTAAGTATTTTGTGTCATTCTTCACTGTAGAAGATAATAGCAGTGTGCCAGAAGTTCAAGTATCAGGGTATAGAAGTGAGTGAAGTTGCTATTGCTAAGGAGAAGGTGCTTGGGATGCTGAAAAGTCAGAAGCTAGATAAAGTTACCTGGACCAGATGGACTACACCCCACAGTTCTGAAAGAGATTATGGCGGCATTAGTAGTAGAGTAATATAAAATTCTGGATTCTGGAATGCTTCCAGGGGAGTGAAAATTTGCAAATTTCACTCCACGCTTCAAGAAGGGATGGCAGCAAAAGAAAGGAAATTATAGGCCAGTTACCCTGACTTCAGTGATTGGAAAGATTTTGAAGTCAATTATTAAGGATGACCTTTTGGGGGCTTGGAGGCATATAATAAAGTAAGCTAAAGTCAGCATGCTTTCCTTAAAAAGAAATCTTGCCTGACAAACTGTTTGAATGCTTTGAGGAAATAACATGCAGCGGCATAAAAGCCAGGACCAACAAGCTCCACGACAGCTTCTTCCACCAGGCCATCAGACTGATGAGCTCACACTGATTTGAGTGTACTCTATATTACATTAACTGTTCTATTTATTATAAATTACTATGATTGCACATTGCACTTTTGAATGGAGACGTAAAGTAAAGATTTTTACTGATGTATGTGAAGGATGTAAGAAATAAAGTCAATTCAATTGGATGTTGTTTATTTGGATTTTCAGAAGGCCTTTGACAAGGTGCCGCACTGTAGGCTGCTTAACAAGATGGTATTCCAGGAAAGATACTAGCTTGGACAGAAGTTTGGCTGACTGGCAGGATGCAGAGAATAGGAACAAAAGGGGCCTTTTCTGGTTAGCTGCAGTAACTAGTAGTGTTCCATAAGGGTCAATGTTGGGGCAACTTTTCATGTTTATATGTCAATGATTTGGATGACAGAATTGATGGATTTGTGGCCCAGTTTGTGAACAATACAAAGATAGGTGGAGTGGCAGGTAGTGTGAGGAAGCAGGGAGTCTGCAAAAAGATAGACAGATTGGGAGAATGGCAAAATATTGACAGATGGAATATAGTGCAGGGACATGTATGGTCATGCACTTTGGTAGAAAGAATAAAGGCATAGACTATTTTCTAAATGGAGAGAAAATTCAAAAATCTGAGGTGCAAAGGGTCTTGGGAGTCCTTGTGCAGGATTCCTTAAAGGTTAATTTGCAGGTTGGGTCAGTGGTAAGGAAGACAAATGCAGTGTTAGCATTGATTTTGAGAGGACTAGAATATAGCAGCAAGGATGTAATGCTAAGGCTTTATAAGGCATTCGTCAGACAGCACTTGGAGTATCGTGAGCAGTTTTGGAGCCACTTAACTGAGAGATGTGTTGACATTGGAGAGGGTCCAGAGGAGATTCATAAGAATGATCCCTGAAATGAAAGGGTTAACGTATGAGGAGTGTTTGATGGCTCTGGACTTGTATTTACTGGAGTTTAGAAGAATGAGAAGGGATTTCTTTGAAACCTATTGAATGTTGAAAGGAGAGGTTATTTCCTATAGGGAGTCTAGGACCAGAGTGCATGGACTCAGAATAAGGACATCTCTTTAGAATAGAGATGAGGAATTTCTTTAGCTGGAGGATAGTGAGTCTCTGGAATTCATTGCCACAGATGGCTGTGGAGACCAAGGCATTGGGTACATTTAAAGTGGAGATGAATACATTCTAGATCACTCATGGTATCAAAGGTTATGGGGAGAAGACAAGAGAATGGGGTTTATAGGGATAATAAATCAGCTATGATGGAATGGCGGAGCAGAATCAATGAGTCATATGGGTTATAATTCTCCTATGTCTTGTAGTCTTGTGATGCTGTTTAGTTTTTAGTAATTGCGTTAATATTCACGGCATTTAATAGAACTTTATGAATAATGATGTTGTATGTCACTGATAACTTTTTATGTTTAAATATTTCTTCCTGATGTGATCATCAATTGTGCATGGTAATTGGAGCTTCCTGAAAGCAGAAAGATGGCGAGAACTTGCAGTAATAATTGCACAAAGTCCAACCCAATAAATATTTTGGAAAATTATTTCACAGTTTGTATTTAGCAGGTGTATTTTTTAATATACACACCTGGTTGTTAAAGTGATCACACTTAGATATACCCACTTGTTCACTTCTGCTATGTCGGCAGTTACTCTGACAATATTAACTACTACCCTCAGTCTACTGCCCTCTCAGCTGATCTTCAACTTCTAGAAGCCCAAGTTGATCTAGCTATCAGTCCTGCCAAAGGGTTTTGGTCAGAAATGTCAACAGTACTTTTTTCAGTAGATGCTGCCTGGCCTGCTGAGTTTCTCCAGCATTTTGTGTGTGTTTATCAGACTTCTGTTTAGCTGTCCAGTTATACCAAAAGCTGGTAGAGCTGGATTGCAGAATGAATGATAAAGGACAGGATATTTTACCTCCTGTGCTGCAAGGGATTGGCATAAGCAAGTGGACAGTCAGGAGGTTTTGCTTTATAACTCTATTTACAGCATTTAAGGTAAAATGCCATACTCACTGTCTAGGTTGCACTCTGGCCCCTGTGGGCTTCCTTTAACCAGCAGACATGATATAATCCTTTTCCAAAGACAGCAGGATGTGGGAATTTTCTTGGAAGAAGAGCTGCCAGTCAGTAAGGTCAGTCTCCTTGTTGGCTTGCTGCCTGACTTGTGAATGGCCACCTTGGCTCAATGGTTGGGAGATGGCTTGGTCACTAAGCAGCAAGCCTTTCTGTTGATTGAGCTGCGGCCTAAAAAGAAATTTGAATCCTGAAAGTTTTTCCAGTAACTGCATGTTGAACAATAGAGCCCTAAGCTTGAATTTATGTTTGTGTTGCAGTCTTAAATTTAACTACCCCTCTTGTTCTGAGCTGAAGCTGTTAAAGTCCATGATGGTTGCTCCTGTCAGACAGATCAAGTGCTGTAATTGAGGTAACGTTGTTTTGAAATTGGATCTTACACCATTGGTGACCTTGTGATTTTCACTGCAATCTGTTACCATGTTATTCGTCATGTCAGTTGTAGCTTCAAATGTTTTCTACTAAAAGTGTGGTAGTCAAAATTTCTGCTTCATGCTTAAGGGTATTTCATATTGGTTAAAAATGGCTGCAAGATCAGGGTAATTCAGACAGATGCATGTGTTTTATTAATTTCAAAGTCAACCTTGTTTTTGAGACTGTGATCCTGGTTCTCCATTCATAAGACAGAGGAAATAATCAACTCTGCATATGTCCTGTCAAACCTTTTAAGAATTTTGTACATTTCAATGAGTTCATCATCTCACATTTTTTTCTTGAGACTACAGGCTCAGAGTGTTTAATCTTTCCTCATATATTTCCAGGAATCTGGTCACTGTACATACTCAACCACCAGTATGTCTTCTCTTAGCGTGAAGGTCAAGCAATATTCCTGTTGCTGTCTCATTAGATAAAATAACCAAAAATGCCGAAAACACTCAGTAGGCCCAGGTGTCCCATAAAAGCTTTCTACAATTGGAGGAGGACATCTACTCTATGCTTGGAGTAAGAGGATTTGAGTCAGAGACCATCATATTACTTGCCTTTTTAATTGCTATTTGAAACTACAAACTGATATTGCAGTGGTATGTGTATGAGGCCACTCAAGTCCCTGTGATTTTGCAAGATCCTGTAGTGTTTTTAATACAGTAAATTCTGCCTTCTATGTTTTTTCCATCAGAGCAGATGACTTCTACATTGTTCTTCCATCTGTCTTGTCCTGGCCTATTCACTTAGCATCTCTATATCCCCAGAAACCTTTCTGCATCCCACATCCTTTCCACAGTCCACAGTATCCATGACTTGGTTGAAAATTTAAACATTGATTACCTTTAATTTCCCTCTTCTAGATCATTACAGTAAAATGTGAAATGATGGAAACTTGACACCCATCTATCTGAGGTGGATGCATCTGCAAAACATAGATTTGTATGGTAAGGTTAAGTAGTTTTATTCTTTCCTATCAGAATCAGGTTTATTATCACCGGCATGTGATGTGAAATTTGTTAACTTGGCAGCAGTTCAATGCAATACATAATCTAGCAGAGAGAATAAAAAATAAATAAAATAAATAATAATAAATAAACAAGTAAATCAATTATGTATGTTGAATAGATTTTTTTAAAAACATGCAAAGCAGACATACTGTATATTCTAAAAAAGTGATGTAGCGACCAAAGATTCAATGTCCATTTAGGAATTGGATGGCAGAGGGGAAGAAGCTGTTCCTGAACTGCTGAGTGCGTGCCTTCAGGCTTCTGTACCTCCCACCTGATAGTAACTGTGAGAAAAGGACATGCCCTGGGTGCTGGAGGTCCTTAATAATGGGCGCTGCCTTTCTGAGACACCACTTCCTAAAGATGTCCTGGGTACTTTGTAGGCTAGTGCCCAAGATGGAACTGACTAGATTTACAACCTTCTGCAGCAGCCCCTCTATACCAGATAGTGATGCAGCCTGTCAGAATGCTCTCCATGGTATAACTGTGGAAGTTTTTGAGTGTATTTGTTGACATGCCAAATCTCTTCAAACTCCTAATTAAAGTATAGCTGCTGTCTTGTCTGAATTAATATGTTGGGACCAGGTTAGATATTCAGAGATCTTGACACCCAGAAACTTGAAACTGCTCACT
Source organism: Hypanus sabinus (assembly GCF_030144855.1). Lineage (NCBI taxonomy): Eukaryota > Metazoa > Chordata > Chondrichthyes > Myliobatiformes > Dasyatidae > Hypanus > Hypanus sabinus. The sequence goes on from NC_082707.1 coordinate 133,880,779, forward strand.
CTCTCCACTTCTGAACCCTCTATGAGGATTGGTATGTGTTCCTTCATCTTGCCCTTCCTGATGTCCACAATCAGCTCTTTTGTCTTATTGACGTTGAATGCCAGGTTGTTGCTGTGGCACCACTTCACTAGTTGGCATATCTCACTCCTATACGTTCTCTCGTCACCAGCTGAGATACTACCAGCAGTGGTTGTATCGTCAACAAATTTATAGATGGTATTTGAGCTATGCTTAGCCACACAGTCATGTGTTTATAGAGAGTAGAGCTGTAGGCTAAGCACACACCTCTGAGGTGTGCCAGTGTTAATCATCAATGAGGAGGATATGTTATCACCAATCCACACAGATTGTGGTCTTCTGGTTAGGAAATCAAGGATCCAATTGCAGAGGGAGGTACAGAGGCCCAGGTTCTGCAACTTCTCAATCATAGATCCAATCTGGAAGTTTTATTTTTTTGAATTTTGTGGGATTTGTCTAGCCTCATCAGTGGTGGTGCTACCAATTCTCTCTTGGAGATGGATTTGAAGACCTTGAAGTGTTAGTCTGTTTCCATTCTACTAGTTGTTCTGCCTACAAAAGTGTTCAGAATAAGAACTCAAGTAAGTGGGTGAGCCTAGAGTCAGAGCTGAGGCCTACCCCTTCCTGTGTACACCACAGTACCAGTTGCTTATGTGAGCTTGTCCTGCTCAGGGAAAGTGCATACCCAGCATTAGTGATGGAGGTATCTGGCATGCCATCGGGAAGGTACTGTTGATTCAGGTATGTCTGTGAGACAGCTCTGCCAATTTAGACAGCACTCCCAGTTTTATGAGGAGGACTTTGCAGGATTGTTTTGCTGAGAAATTACTCATTTCTCCAATCTGTGTCTAGGTTAATGCTGTTCTGTCTGGTCTTAAACTTTTCTGGTGTTCTGGTACAACTGAGAAACTTGGCCATGTTGCTGCAGGTCTGATTTGGGATGTTGGAAATGATGACAGGTTTATGCGTGCATAGTCTCACTTTTGGACTAGCTCACCTGTTTAAATTACTAACCAAAGGCAGGCATGGATACAATTTGGTCATTTCAAAACAAATACATTGCAGAAGATGTTGAATCTAGTGTTTCCCATCCTGGAGGGCTACGGAGACTGGACTGCTGGAGAAATTTAATGATGACAGAGATAAATTTTTGGAACATCGGAGAACTAAGGTTTATAGGAACAGCTCTGAATATGAGATAAAGCCTGAGGCAGATTGTCATGATCACATTGAAAAGCTGTGTAGGTTTATGGATCTGAGGAGCTTAAACCTGTTACTATTTTCTTACGTTCTTGTGTTGGAGGGAGGTAATTGAATACACAGTTTCTTTAATTGAAAATAAACAAAATGACAGCTGGAACTAGTCTATTAAAACATAACAAATAAGATGAGTTCCACAGTATAACCACGGAAGTGACTTCTTTGCACTACTGTAATCACCAAGTCAGTGCTTTGCACATTCTTAAAAACAGAACTATTTCTATTTCATTCTGTTCCTTCAAATTGATGAAATGTCTTAAGGCAGTTCATAGTAGCATTAGCAAATAACAACCGACACACAAGAAGAGGTTAAGTAGTCACAAGAAAGTAGATTTCCACCTGGATCTTTACTGGGGAAAGGAACTTAAGAGTAGCAGTGGACAGTCAAAACTATAGATCTCAGAATCCAAAAGGCTGACAAGGTTGAAGCAAATGAATTCAAAGGATGATCAAAATGCTAGAATACGCTGGCAAATAAAAAGTCTGATAGAGATTCTGGTAATTAGTAAAAGATGGTGGAAAAAAATGAAAATTTTTAAATTAATGCATTGTTAAATTGTCTTAAAAATGAGAATTTTTAATTTGTTTTCTCCAAAAGTAAATGAATGGCTAAATTCTACATTTTAGTATTGATATTTGTAGACATATTAAGGATTTAAGTAGGCAGAGCAAAATTAGATAAATGCATTAAAATACAGGTTAGCCATATTTCAATAATTTATCAATCATTTATCCTGAATGTCCTAGCTACAATAAATAATTTCTCCATGGCTGTTGTGTTGAATTCCATCTAGTACTGCAGTTGAGAAGAGGCTTAAAATGTTATTTTGAAGTCTATTTTGTTTTTCTGGGTATGTTAAATAGATGATACAAATTTTGAGGAAAATGGGCAAAGTGAAATATCCCTTTTAGGTATTAGATCATAAGGATTAATTTCTACAAATTGATGGAGAAGGTTATGTAAATAAAGTGTTTTTGGTTTTATTAATAAACTCAACTTCTATTGATCACCAGCTTTAAATACTTCAAACTTCTGAAGTTTGAGTAGTGGTGATGTTCCAAGTATTTTTATTTTGACTATGAGCGTCACTGCAGACTCTTGTATGCACTTCACAGCAGGGCTTGGGCTGTGCTGCAGCTCTTGATGTGCTTGACCTGATTCCACTGTGAAACAAACTGAGATTCCATTGAGTAGGCAGCTTATGCTGCTTGAATTTCATAAGGCCTGAAGCATCCAGTCTGTGCACATAGAACTTGAAGACCTATTTGTATTTATTATGAGGACTGATACTCATGTTAGAAAATTTTTGAAACGTGCAATAGGAAGGAAGATTTGCCAATTTGAATTGACTTTATTACTTACATCCTTCATATAAATGAGGAATAAAAATCTTTGTTACATCTCCTTCTAAATGTGCAATGTGCAATTTATAGTAATTTATAAATAGTATGTACAACAGGATAGTCAATATAACATAGAAGTACAGTTGTTTCAGCATGAGTTAAGCAGTCTGATGTCCTGGCTTTTATGCTGCGGTAACATTTCTTGTATGGTAGCAGCTGGAACAGTTTGTGGTTAGGGTGACTTGGGTCCCCGATGATCCTTTGGGCCCTTTTATATACCTATCTTTGTAAATGTCCTGAACAGTGGGAAGTTCACATCTACGGATGCGCTGGGCTGTCTGCACCATTCACTGCAGAGTCCTGTGATTGAGAGAAGTACAGTTCCCATACCAGACAGTGATACAGCCAGTCAGGATGCTCTCAATTGTGTCCCTATAGAAAGTTCTTAGGATTTGGGGGTCCGCACCAAACTTTTTCAACCATCTGAGGTGAAAGAGGTGGTATCATGCCCTTTTCACCACACAGCTAGTATGTTTCAGACCACATGAGTTCCTCGGTGATGGTTATACTGAGGAATAAAGCTGTTCACCCCCTCAACCCCAGATCCATTGATGTCAATAGGGGTTAGTCTGTCTCCATTCCTCCTGTAGTCGACAACCAGCTCCTTTGTTTTTGTGACATTGAGGGAGAGGTTGTTGTCTTGACACCAGTGTGTCAGGGTGGTGTCTTCTTCTCTGTAGGCTGCCTCATTATTATTTGTGAGTAGGCCAATCAGTGTAGTGTCATCAGCAAACTTACTTAACAGATTGGAGCTGTGGGTGGTGACACAGTCAAGGGTATACAGAGAGTAAAGGAGGGGGCTAAGTACACAATCCTGAAGGGCACCTGTGTTGAGGGTCAGAGGGACAGAGGTGAGGGAGCCCACACTTAACACCTTCCGACAGTCTGACAGGAAGTCCAGAATCCAGCTACACAAGACAGGGTGAAGACCGAAGTCTCTGAGCTTCTTGCCGAGCCTGGAGGGAATTATGATGTTGAATGCTGAACTGTAGTCCAAGAACAGCATTTTCACATAAGCATCCCTCTTCTCCAGATGTGTGGGGATGGTGTGTAGAGCTGTGGCTATTGCATCATCTGTCGATTGGTTGTGTTGGTAGGTGAATTGTAGGTGGTCCAGTGTCAGTGGTAGCATGCTGCCGATGTAGATCTTGACCAGACTCTCAAAGTACTTGCTTATAATTAAGGTGAGTGCGACTGGACGCCAGTCATTCAGACATGTTACCTTGGTCTTTTTAGGTACCAGAACAATGGCGGATGTTTTGAAACAGGTGGGGACTCTACACTGGGAGAGAAAGAGATTAAAAATGTCTGTAAACCCACCTTCCACTTGTGCCGCACACATCCTGAGTACCCATCCTGGGATGCCGTCCGGTCCCGCGGCCTTGTGACCGTCCACGCATTGGAAACATCTGTGTACTTTGTCCTTAGAGATGACCAGGCTGTTGGTCGCATCATCTGTAGGTCTCCTCAAAGGCTCAGTATTGGCAACATCGAATTGAGTGTAAAAAAGGCTTTGCTGGTCTGGGAGAGAGTCAGCAATGTTGGAAACTCCACTGTGTTTTATTTGAAGTCTGTGATGGTGTGCAGACCTTGCCATAAGCTGCATGTGTTGTTGGTGGAAAGTTGTGTCTGGATCTTGTCCCTGTATTGTTGTCTTGCTGCCTTGATGACTTTGTGTAGATTGTAGTTGCATTCAGTGAGCTCCTGCTGATTACAATACTGGCAACGTAAGCACTGTGTGGAGCGTAAGTGCTGCTCGCACAGAACTGTTGATTCAGGGTTTCTAGTTTGACCAATTTCTAGGGGACAATATCCTCGATGTGTAAACATGCATTTTGATTCTTTTCCCCATGCAATTATTATAACAAGTGTTTTTGCCTTTATATTTAGAGGCTGTATTTAATTTACTAATATTGTTCTCTTTTTTTCCCTGCTTCTACTTCTATTTCTTAATTCTTAAATTGGGTATCTTGCTCTCACCTACTCTGCCATTCATCATGATCTTTTACATCTACCACTCTCATTGTTATTTGGGTGACTGTCACCTTCTTGTCAGCTTGAACCATTCTGGCCTTTCTCCTCTGACATCTCATTAACAAGATGTTTTTATCCACAGAACCGCCACTCACTGGATGTTTAAAGTTTTTCACAGCATTCTTTGTAAACCCTAGAGCAGGGGTGGGCAAACTTTTTGACTTGTGGGTCACAAAGGGTTCTAAAATTTGACAGGGGGGCCGGACCAAGAGCAGATGGACGGAGTGTTTTGGTAATACACCTCATAAGAGAAAATAAAATATCATGGGATATGTAGAAAACATGTGCTTTAATTTCAATTGAAAATGAACAAATGCATTACAACAAAATATCTTTGAAGTCCAATGGTATTTAGCTATTTATTGAAATGACTTTTAAAACACTGAAAATTAAATGAATAAAATACAGCTTTTTTTAATAGTAACAGTTATTATTTTAAAGCACTGAAAACTCTGTTATCCTTCAAGATATTATCATCATCACTCTCCTCCTGACTGTCTTTATTTCAAAAACGGTAGGAGATGCAGGTCTACTTGTCCTGCTCCTCCTTATTCAATTGTCCCCTGTGCCAAAACTCAACAACGACCAGCACAAGGACAGAACAGGGACAGCGCGCCAGTATGCGGAGCGCGTTATTTGATCTGGAGCGCATTTTTTATTTTGAGAACGTACGTGCACCTGCGTACTACTCATGTCCATCACTTAACAGAAATGACATGTAACATGTAAGGCTTATTGAAAAAAATATTTTCAAATGCATTTTTTACATAACACAACGAAGAAACTTATTTTTAATTTCAGTGGGAACAGTATTGTTGGTCTCCCTTTTTAGCCAGTGCATCAAAGTCTGGATTTAGTTTTGTTGTGGCAATTCTCAGGATGGATCTGAGGTGTTGGTCAGTTAACTTGGATCTGTGGCTGGCTTTGTTGATGTTCATGACGCTGAACGCCTGTTCACACAAATAGGTCGAGCCGAACAAAGAGTAAAGCGCAAATGTGGAGTAATACGCTGCACCTCAACAAAGGTCAATGTATATAGAGTGCGTCATCTATTGGGAAAACGTTAACAAGGTTTATTAATATAATTTCATCGTTCTGCGGGCCGGATTAAAAAGCTTAACGGGCCGCATATGGCCCCCGGGCCGTAGTTTGCCCATGCCTGCCCTAGAGACTGTTGTGTGTGAAAATCCTAGGTGATCAGCAGCAACTGAGGCTACGTTCACACTAGACCAGATACATCCTTAACAGAAGCTTTTACTCTTCTTTGACCCTCCGTCCACACTGAAACGGCATTTTCCTCCCCTGAAAACGGAGCTTTTCTAAAAAGCCCTCCGGAGTGTGTAAATTTGAAAATGCCGATTGGGCAGAGTAGTGTGGACAGGATAAATGGAGATTTCTAAAAACACTGTCATGACGTGCCGGAACGGCTAGTGGTGGCAGCGTGGCATTTCACTGTTTTTTTGAACGCAACCTAACAATTTCAGAACAGACAGCAACGAGACTGAAACCAGAAGAGTTAGAAATGTACTCACCAAATACTTTGACCCATAACTTACTGAATAAATTACTCACTTTGCCCTGTTTTCTGTCCTTTCTTGTATGAAGGTGGTTTACCTTTTTATGCAAGTACTTCTCTGACAATAGATGTGTAAGAGCCTAATGTAACATTGTATGGAAATACAAGGTAACACTGATGCAGCCATGTTTTATACATTTAACAAGGTGTTTTATTAATGCAACAGAGTTAGTCAGCCTCAACCATATCTGCATGCTTTTATGCATTGAATCCCTGCCACGTGATCGCCTGATTAGATATTTGCATTAACGAGCAGGTATAAATAATAAAGTGGTCACTGAATGTATGAGGGAATATTGCTTCTTTCTTCTTCTTTCTGGCATAATCAGTGACCACAGGCCTCTTAGCTTAAGTTCACTGGCCTTTATAGAAATTTCTTGCTGCCTATGCCCTGAATAGCCAACCCCTTTTTTTGGGACTGTGATTCCTGGCTCAAAGGAATTCAGTCAGCAGATAACTCGCCCTTACATTGAATATTAATAGTGCATCAGTTTCATGTCAGTTTAAAATTTTGTTAAAGAAATATAAACTTGGCTCATTTATTCAGAGTAATCTTTTGTGTTTCAAAGAACATTTGCCGTATATTGAATTGATTAAGAGCAGTAATGGTATTTGGATTGTTCAGACTTGGTACCTGTGATTTCTAGTTTCATTTTGAGGAATACTTCAAAACAATACTTAACCCAAAGAACCTGTCTGCAATTTCCTAACTGAAGTTTGTTTCTTTTAATTTTTTTTTGTAATGCAGCTTGGAAAATACCAGATATTATTTTGCCTTCTCAACACCAGAGAACTTTATGAAGAAGATAACAAATTAGATTTGACGTTGATTAATGGAAATAAGTTAATCCAAATTTAGTTTCAGATTATTTATAATAAAATGGAAAATAACTCTCATAGCCTCTAAACAGGTTTGAAAGAATAAAAAAAAAACCTCATTAACACATACAGTATTCTTATGGATTTGACAGGGTAAATGTAGAGATAAGGTTTTTCCGTTGGGATGTCTAAACCAGAGGTCACTGTCTCAAAACAAAATAAAAAGTTTCAGAAGAACTCAGTGGGTCATGCAGATCTGTGCAGACAAAGGGATGAGACCCTGTATCTGAGTCTTGATGCAGGGTCTTAACACAAAATGTCAACCATCCCTTTGCCTTCCACAGATTCTGTTTAGTCTGCTAAGTTCTTCCTGCAGTTTAATTTCTTGCTGCAGATTCTGGAATCTTGAGACTTGTCACTGTCTCAAGGGCATGGTCATTCAGAAGAACCATACAACCATAGAACATTACAGCACAGAAACAGGCTCTTTGGCCCTTCTTGGCTGCGCTGAACCATTTTTCTGCCTAGTCCCACTGACCTGCACCTGGACCATATCCCTCCATACCCCTCTCATCCATGTACCTGTCCAAGTTTTTCTTAAATGTTAAAAGTGAGCCCGCATTTACCACTTCATCTGGCAGTTCATTCCGCACTCCCACCATTCTCTGTGTGAAGAAGCACCCCCTACTCCCAATGTTCCCTTTAAACTTTTCCCCCTTCGCCCTTAACCCTGTCTTCTGGTTTTTTCCTCCCCTGGCCTCAGTGGAAAAAGACTGCTTGCATTCACTCTTTCTATACCCATCATAATTTTATATACCTCGGATCAAATCTCCCCTCATTCTCTACGCTCCAGGAAATAAAGTCCTGACCTGTTTAACCTTTCTCTGTAACTCAGTTTCTCAAGTCCCAACAACATCTTTGTAAACCTTCTCTGCACTCTTTCAACCTTATTAATATCCTTCCTGTAATTAGGTGACCAAAATACAACCTCACCATAACATTCGAACTCTTATGCTCAATACTTTGATTTATAAAGGCTCTCTTTACTCTTTACTCTCTTACCAAAAGCTCTCTTTACTACCCTATCTACCTGTGATGTCACTTCTAGGGAATTTTGTATCTGTATTCCCAAATCCCTCTGTTCTACTGCACTCCTCAGTGTCCTACCATTTACTTTGTATGTTCTACCTTGGTTTGTCCTTCCAAAGTGCAATACCTCACACTTGTCTGTATCTGCCGTTTGTCAGCCCATTTTTCCAGCTGGTCCAGATTCGTCTGCAAGATTTGAAAACCTTCCTCATTGTTCACTACACCTCCAGTCTTTGCATCATCAGCAAATTTGCTGATCCAGTTTTAGCATATTATCATCCAGATCATTGATATAGATGACAAATAACAATGGACCCAGCATTGATCCCAGTGGCACACCACTAGTCACAGGCCTCCACTCAGAGAAGCAATCCTTCACTACCACTCTCTGACTTTTCCCATTGAGCCAATGTCTAATCCAATTTACTACCTCTCCATGTATAACTAGCGATTGAATCTTCCTAACTAACCTCCCATGCGGGACCTTGTCAAAGGCCTTACTGAAGTCCATGTAGACAACATCCACTGCCTTCCCTTCATCCACTTTCCTGGTAACCTCCTTGAAAAACTCTAATAGATTGGTTAAACATGATCTACCACACACAAAGCCATGCTGACTCTCCCTAATAAGTCCCTGTCTATCCAAATACTTGTAGATCCAATCTCTTAGTAGTCCTTCCAATAATTTACCTACTACTGACGTCAAACTTACCGACCTATAATTTCCCGGATTAGTTTTAGAGCTTTCGATTTGTTCACTTTCTTTTGTCACTTAAAAACATGTAATTATACTTCTGTTTTTAAAATCTGTTTAAAGGTTGATCTTCCATATTTTATTGTGTTAACATTGATTGTATCATATTCAAATTGTTTAATAGCTTGCTGCTTTAAAGAAAAGAATCAGTAGTATGCCTTGCTTTCACCACAGAATTCTTGACCTTTTGGCAGATACTGGCACTGCCCCAACTTATGGCATGATTTGTATTTTTAACTTAGATATAGTTTTTTTTAAATTTATTTTTCATTGAAAAGTGTTCAGATTTCAGTCAACCGACAACAACTTACTTGAGAATGACACAAGGTTCTCTTTCTTGAAGGTGGACAGAGCATAAAATGAATGTGGAAATTGAGGATAAGACAGTTGGATGAGTGGCTTGTGTTCTATTTTTTCGAAGTAAAATTTAAAGTTTATTTTGATTTCTGCCTACCTGTAAAGGTGATGACATTTACTTTCTGCTGGTGAATGGAATTGCTTTAAATTAATGGATTATCATGCACCGTCAGACAGTGTGTATTGATATAATTGGGTCCAAGTTTCTCTCTTAGTTTGATTTGTCATTTCAGTCTCTTCGTATTAATATCTAAAACATAATCTTGTCTTACAGATTCAATTACATACCACTACTTTGAGGGAAGTATTTTCAAGCAGGTGGCAAGTTATTAACATGACTAGCAGCTAGGCATCAAGAATAAGTGAAATATGCCATAAAGCCCTTAAGCCTGCTTCACTATTCATTATATTTGTAGCTAATCGTCCACCTTGGGTTTATATTCATGCCTAATCTTCATATCCTCTATTCTCTATGTGAAGAAACTCAACAGCTGGGGTTCTTTACACAAGATAGATGTGAATTCCTATTCACAAAGGAATTTTTGTTTGTATTAATTTAGAAGCCTTGATCTCATATTCTGACATGTAATCCCTTGCTCTTAGCAAAGAAATCAAGTCTTTCAGCAGTAAGCTTGTCCATTTCTATCAGAATCTAATAAATCAGTGACATTACCTGGAGAGTGTAGGTCCATTTTGTTGACTGATTGAAAGATACTGATGTCCAGAGGGAACAGTCTTGTACATAAATCACTTAAGTTAACATCCAATTACATCAAAAATTTGCAAAAGGCAAAGATGTTTTATCTGGAATATAATGTTCTTTTGAAATTGTTCCTGGAATATTTGTGCATACTAGGCTGGTTTCCCTAACTAAGGAAGAGTATACTTGTGGTTGGAGAGATCCAAGTAGTGTCCCAGGATGGTTGGGCAATGTTCTGTGATGAGAGGGTAGGCAGAATGAACTTGTGCTCTCTTGATTAATAGAATGAGAGGTGATTTCATTCAAACATGCAATATTTCTTTTGTAATTCAAATTTTTATTATTATTTATTCTTATTTTACAAAGCAGCACAGCATATCATAGAGCAAATACAGTACAGCATATTTACACAGCCATCCCATGATGGGAAAACATATAAAACTAAGAAACAGAAAAAAAACTTCTAATTTAGGTTTAAATTAACATATAACCAAAATTGATCCCACGCGTCTTGCACTTTTCCCAACATGTGTTCATATGATGAAATCTTAACCATTTCCTCAGTCCAAACATGCAATATTTTTAAAAGGCCTAATGAGGTAGATTGGGGATAATGTTTTTGTAAGATTTCTAGAACAGAACCCATATCTCAAAAGAACTTAACAGCCATTCAGGACTAAATGAGGAAAAATCTTTAGTTTAAAATAGGTTAAAAGAGAGGGGTAACCACCTCAATTTTGCTTTCCATCTAGTTAGAAAAAAACTAAATGTAAATATTAGTCTTGGATATTATATGTTGAAATTTAAACAATCTGGCTATCAGTACCTATTATTGGTCATGCAACAGAAAGCTCTAACTCATAAAATAGAAAGCTTATTCCAAATATTTAAACTGCAAATCAGGAAAAAATAAAATTTTAAAATTTGCAGATTATTGTACATGAATTATACAAAACAGCACTTTGAGTAAGCCAGTCAAGTTTACTGTACCTCACAGTAAGATCATGGCTAATCTAATCCTGGAATCAACATCTCTCAGTGCTCCTTGGCTCATTTGCAATTTGAATGTACTTTGAATATGACTTCTACATGGCTCTCTGAGATAGAGAATTAGAGATTCACAAGCCTCTGAGAGAAGAAACGTGTGTATGTATTAATAAATAAATATATGTCTTAGAATAGGTCCTTCCGGCCCTTTGAGCTGTGCCACCCAGCATTCCATCTATTTAACCCCGGCCTAGTCACGGGACAATTTATAATGACCAGTTAACCTACTAAACTGTACGTCTTTGGGAAACTGGAGCACCTGGAGGAAACCCATACAGTCACAGGGAGAATGTACAAACTCCTTACAGACAGCAGCAGAAATTGAACCCCGGTCACATGTACTGTAAGGTGTTCTGCTAACCACTATGCTGCCAAGAGTAGCTCCTGCTTGTTTGTGTCTGAAAAAGGTGATTTCATATTGAAATATCCCCATTTGTGGATACTTCAACTCCAGGGAAACTTACTTTTGATATCCACTCCGTCAGTCCATCTGTCACTTGTTATCAGGTGAGGGTAAGCATGCTCGATGAGGGTAACCAGTTGAAAAAAGGCAGATAGTAAGTTGCAACGGTATGTTAAGGGGTTTTATTTAATGCTAGTGGGGGGAAAAAAAAGCTAAAACTGCTCAAAAGTTGTGAAAAATGTAAGTGTTTACAAATAGACAAGTAAAAGCAAACACGTATGTACAAAAATTTACAAATATACAGAGGTTTTCTCCATGACACACATTATATTCCAATTTAACTATTCACTGTCTGTCAACTCCAACCTCTACGCCTCTCTAACAAAGCCATATTGAATGTTTAACCCTGCCTCTGCCTGGCCTAGAAGGACCAGGAAATACTACTGTTGGTCTTTGGGGGGGTGGGGGGGTGTTAATTACGTGACCAGATCATAAGTATTTCAGGTGCAGAACTGGAACATTTTAAACAGGGATTCTAACATCCTACAGTCTTATTCCACAACAAATGCCTTAGCTAAACCCACAGATCAGTGTCCACATGCTCAGATGAATATAAAAGAATAATGCTTCCCTGCCAGTGGTGTTACCAGTGTAGGGTGTGGTGCACCTGCTCCCACTAACACAGGCGTTACTTTAGGACGCCCCAAACTGTCCCTTGGGTCTTTTGGGACCACTCTGCTTTCTATAAACCAATGTAGCAGTGTGAGTGAAAATAAATGAAACTGGAATGCCTGTATCTAGAATTGTTATAAACTAGTAGAACATATAAACTGAGGGGATTGTTTTGATCAGCCAAGCTAGGGATTGTTTTACTGTTGGGAGTTCACCATTTAAACACCCCAAGAACTGCAGAATGGGAGGGCAAAGTGTGTAAACTACTGGGGAAATGAGACCGGGGACCGAACGAGGAGGAGTGACTAACCAGGCAAAGGGGCAAGGTTAGTGGGAGAATTAGCATTGCCAACCTGTTCTATCGCACCACCTCAGGATCACCTTTGGGGTGTCGACTTAATCTGCTCAATCTTTCTTCGTATGTCAACCCCTTCTAATTAGGAAGCAACCTAGTAAACCTTTGCTGCATTGCCTCAAATGTAGGCATATCCCTTTTAAAATATGAAGACCAAAGCTACATATAGTACTCCAGGCCTGATCTCACTTGAGCCCTGTGAAGTTATAACAAAATTATTCTGCTTCTATACATTAGTCTGCTACTATACTCTATACCTATTGCAATAAATGCTAATATTCTACTAGCCTTTCTACCTGTACACTAACTTTTTTAAGCTCATGTAAAATCCCTTTATGGCACAGCAATTTCAAGTCTCAAATCATTTGAATAGTAAATTGCTTTCTCATGTTGACTTCAAAGTAGATAGCCTTACATTTTCACATATTGTGTCAGCAACCTTTTGCCCAATCATTGAATCTTTCTATAACCCTTTGCAGGTTATTTGTGTGCTTGTTATAACTTGCTAACCCAGCTACTTATTAAGCTTGAAGAGTGTACATGCAGTCCCTTCATCCAAGTCATTAGATTCTAAGTATTTCAGGCTCCCATTGTGATCTTTGTGCCAATCTAAAAATTATTTATACTGACTGTTTTCTATTGGCCAAATCCTTACCTATACCAGCATTTTGCCTCAACTCCTTCTGTTCTTGTGCTGTAAACTTTTTATGACACCATATCGAATATTTTCCAGAAATGCGAGTACACTATGTCGACTGGTTCCCCTTCTTCCACTCCTTTTGTTACATTTTTGAAGAACTCCAGCAAGTATGTCAGATATTGATTCCGCGTGATTGTTGCGTTTGTGTGGTCTGTTTAGTACTGTCCATTCTTGCACATATCAGATTGCTGTTTGTAATATCTGAGTTATATCTTGGCATCAAGTTAGTGTGCAAACTGGATTCCGTAGTGTGACAACGGTACTGGGCTAGTTAAATGTTTTCAAGGTTGAGAGGGAGAAAGTGGACTTGCTCTTGTGGCTATATCTAATTGCAAAATGATAATGTGAGATAGATAATATATTCTAAGCTGGAGTACATCAATTAAACACCATGAATCAAAGTTAGCTTCAAGAAATATATGGCTGCTCTGTTTCAGCCAGGTGATAATGAGAGGCAAAACACTACTCCAAAGAAACTGATAGGAATATAGTGCCTTTAAAAGGTATTCATCCCCCACAACTATTTTCACATTTTACTGTTTCATTTCCTAAATTTAAAATATATTGAAGTAGGAGTTTTTGAGCTAATGTACCAAACATTGTGCATCATGTCAAGTCAAAAGAAACAATCTAAAATCTATCACAAATTAAAATCCAGATTTGTGTGGCTGAAGAAGTATTCATCCCCTTTGTAATTACTACACTAACTTTTCTTGGGTACAGTATTTTACTTACCAACTTGTCTAATTTGTTGATGTAGAAAATTGGAGAATGACCTGAATAATACCCATCCGCCTCAGAGGTCCAACAGTATGATAGATTTTCAACAGACTAAACCAAAATAAAGTCGTAAGAGCATGCAAAGCAAGTCAGAAAAATGATAACAGCAAAGCACAAACCTTTAGAAGGGTACAAAACCATTTCAAAGGCATCAAGCATATGTTGGAGCTCAGTGCAAACCTTCATGGAAAAAGTGGTGGGGGGGAATGTTAAACCACAGCCACCCTGCCTGGATCAGATCACGCCTCAACGTAGTCGCCAGAGAAGAATGGCACTTGTAAGAGAGGCTATACTGTGACACTGACAGTCAGCTGCAGAAGTCAGTGGCTGCAACTGGAGATGAAGTTCATGGCTCCACGGTCTCTTAAGACCGTGCAGATTTTCAGTAGGTACGTTTAATGTCAGAGAAATGTGTACAATATACATCCTGAAATTCTTTTTCTTTGCAAACATCCACGAAAGCAGAGGAGTGCCCCAAAGCATAAATGACAGTTAAATGTTAGAACCCCAAACTCCCCCCAACTCCCCTACACATAAGCAGTAGCAAGGCAACCCCCCCCCCCCCCCCACAACCAGCAAAAAGCATTGGCGCCTCCTACCAAGCATTGGCGCGTGCAGGAAAGCATCAATAAAGACACAGACTGGCAGCACCCTAAAGACTACTTGTTCACCTGGTAATTTGACATACACCAGCTAATAAGGGAAAAAGAGGTGTCCCCATTTCTAAGGCTTGCACAGAAAGGGTATTTATGGAAGAGTGGCCAGGAAGAAGCCATGGCTTTTTTAAAAAGAAAAGCATATCCTTGCTTGTGAAGGCTTTGCAAAACATCACTTAGATGATACTGTAAAGATGTAGAAGAATGTCTTGTGGTTGGATGAGACTAAAGAGGAACTCTCTGGCCTCAACACTAAATGGTATGTGTGGCCTAAATCTAATACTGAGCATCAGCCAGGTGGCACCATCCCTACCATGAAGTATGATGGAGGTAGTACCATGCTATAGGAATGCTTTTCAACAGCAGGGACTGGAAATGTGGTCAGGATTGATGGGAAGATGAATGCTGCTAATTACAGAGATCCTGCTAGCCTCTGCTAGAAAACTTAAACTGGGGTGGAAGTTCACCTTTCAGCAGGACAACGACCGAAAGCACACAGACAAAGCAACTATGGAGTGGCTTCAAATGATGAAAATTGATGAACTTGAGTGGCCCAGTTAGAGTACTGACCTTAACCAGATCAAACATCTCTGGCAAGACCTCAAGATTGCTGTCCATCACTGCTCCTCAGTGAACTTGGCACAGTTTGAGGAACTTTACAAGGAGGAATGGGCAAACCTTGTTCCCTCACGTTGTGCAAAATAAAGACATCCAGAAAGACTACTGGTTATAATAGCTGTGAGAGGTGGTTCAACTAAGAACTGAGGAAAGGGGGATGAATACTTTGAACTGCTAACATTTTAGTTTTTCATTGTTTACAATTTTCCCTGTGGTTTTTTTTTTGGGGCTGTACTGTGATAAAAGGAGCATGTGATTCACAAATAAAAATTCTCAGTAAAATTGATCAAAATCTCTGGTTGTGATACCTATTTATGTGAGCAAAGAGTTGAGGGCCAAATACTTTTACAAGGCACTGTAGATCAGATACTTTATAGATAATTCTTTATTGCATATATGATCTGTTAGATTCTTAGGATTAAGCTTAAGCTATTTGATGTCATGGACTGGGGGAGCAATGTGTTTTGGTTGTGCTCATAGATGATTACTTGTTTACAAAGAAAATATTTTTCTGTATTGTGCAGACCACTTTACAAAGCGTGAGTCGATGTGGGAGAGAAAGAAGCAGATGAAATGTGGACATTCTCCCAGAGTGATGTAAGTACCTTTTGATATGGTGCCAAGGCATCTTGATAGCTGACAAAACTGTTGCTACAGAAACAGGGGTCAAGTTCTTCAGAATGCTAATGACGACAAGATGAGGAATTCCAGCTGCACTGCAAGTCTGGGGGAGAAGAAAAAGTGTTTTATATAAATGTCATGAAGTACAAGGGGGAGATTTAAAAAATGTGCTGTCACGAAAACTAAAGAATTTGTGATAAATTCACTAACTAATCCTGAAGCAAGTACTTTAACCAGCATTAGTGACTGTGCTGCAATACTGAATCGACAAATTGACCTGTTGATTGATGATATTGCTTTCAGAAATATGTGCACTTTTCCAAACTTGTGCATTGAAAGGAAATATATATGATAGCACAAAAGTTTCACCAGAATATTGCTTGCATATCAGAATTGTGGTTATGACTGGATAGGCTGGATTTATTTTGACTGGAATATAGGAGGCTGAATGGTAGCCTTGCAGAGGTTATAAAATTAAGAAGATAGAATAGATAGTCTAGAGACTTCTTCCTAAACAAGAAAGTCTCAAACTAGAGGTGCAGGTTTAATATGAGAGAAGAGAAACAAGAGATCTGAATGGTAAAGCTTTTCCAAGCAGTAGTTATCTGAAGTACACTATCAGAGGATGTGGGTAGAAGCAGATACTGTTATGTTTAAAAGGCATTTTAGATAGGTACTTCAATAGGAAAGGTGTAGAGGATTACAGAATAATACAGGCAAATGGGATTAGAGTAGATGGGCAAATGATTGGCATAGTGGGCTGAAGGGGCCCGATTCTGTGCTGTACAAAACTCATTCACTGACCCTCTAACTTTTAGTTTGTAATTTTTATAGAAGCAAGTAAGTGGACCTTGCCACTTTTACTAATTTCTAAATGTGCAGCTCCACCAAATGCTTTAGAAAAGTTAAATTGAAACTGTGGATAAATTTTCTTCTTAGTTGAACCTGGGAAATATAAAGGAAGTTAGAATGGGAGTTTTGGGTCACCCACTCCAGTTACAGAGTCAACATGGAATCTGGATTGAAGTGAAGGATTGGTTCTTGCATTTCTCCACCATCCTTTCCCTTTAATTTGATTTATTTTCTGCACATCTGAATTGGCATAGAAGTTGTATCAGGTATAAAGATACCAAATTGGTCTATTAGATCAATAATTTCTATGGGTGGTCTTTACGGACCCAAGTTCTTTTGATTCCCTCCAACCAGAAGTCCAGATGTTTCATGCTTCAATTAGTTGGGATTTTGTGGCCATGACAGTACAACAGCCTGTGTTTGCCATTATTATTCCACAAAAGGTATAAGAATTTAAGGATTTTGTGAATATGTAGTTTAAACAAAAAGACAGATATCTTTGGGGATAGAATTCCAGACCATAAAACTATTACTGATGACACCAGGAATAGAGCAATTAAATACAGGAATGAATAAGAGAGCAGAACTGGGTATCTGCAACTTTATTGAAAGTTTATAGAGCTGGAGGAAATTAAAGAGTTACGAGTGGATGGGACCGTGGAGGGATCTGAAAATCAGGACAAGAGGAAGAGGACTTTGTTTAAGAAATTAAATTAGTCTTGGGAACTGAATATATAACAAAGCAATACACACAGGAACAGGCCCTTCAGCTCAACCATGTTGCACCAACCATTATGCCAGCCTAAACTAAATCCAGCTGCCTTTACGTGGTCCATATCCTTCTATACCCTGGAGCCAAAAAGCTCCTAGATGCTGAAATCTGGACTGATGCCCAAAATGTCAGCAATTCCTTTCCCTTCCACAGATGCTTCTCCACCTGCTAAGTTCCTCCAGCAGATTGCTTGTTGCTCTTTCTCTTCCCTGCCTATTCTAAATGACTTTTAAATATTGCTTCTAATCATCTGCTCTGGCAGCATCTTCCAAGCATTTACCACTCTATTTTGAAAACAAATAACTTGCTTCACAAATTTCCTTCGAATTTTCTCTCACTCATTTCAAACCTATGTCCTCTAGTATTTGACATTTCCATCCTGGGTGTAAAAGACTCTACCTACCCTATCTCCAGTGAGATATACCTAGCAGCAGTAGAGAAGGGGCTGTTCTAGGCCTTTAGTTTATTTTCATCTGTGTGCATGAAATAACAGAAGCAACAGAGAACCTTTTTGTATTTTGGCAAGTTATCCTTAAGAGACACACTTTCCCTTGAGTTGCCATCCTTTGTTCCCTGATTTAGGTGCTGATTGTCTTCCACTTTACAAACAAAATAATGCAATATAAAGTTTGAGACTTCTGAATTCAGCTTTGATATAAGAGCATAGTTATGTTAAATTTAACTTGGCGTGTATTCTTTTTTTGAAAAGACAATCGGCAATAATAGAGAGACGTCTATCTATCATTGCACCAGATAGTCTGGGCAAGATTGCCCTTGACCAAAAAAAAAATGGCTCAAAAAGTTGGTCAGTTATTATTGTGTTAAAGGAAGAAATGCAAATAAAGTTCTTGATTTTCAGGGGTTGCCATCAGGTCTAAAAATAAAACAGGAAATTAAAGAAAATTTATGAAGCCCTTTCCCTCCCACAGATGCTTATCAACCTGTTAAGTTCCCCCAGCAGATTGTTTGTTGCTCTTTCTATTCCCTGCCTTTTTTAAATTACTTTTAAACATTGCTGTTGGATCTGCTTAAGTCTTCAGCCCTGTCAGCACTTACCGCTGTTTTGTTTAAAAAAAATACTTGACTCTCAAATTTCCTTTGAATTTTCTCTCACTCATCTTAAAGCCTATGCCCTCTAGTATTTGATATTTTCACCCTGGGGGATAAGACTCTACTACCCTCTCTCCAGTGATATTGAGAAAACATTCCAAGTTTGTCCAGCCTCCCCTTGTACGTAATATAACCTGCACAGAATCCTAAAGAACCTCAAAATACCTTATCCAAAACCTCCACGTCATTTCTGTAGTACAGTGATCAGAACTGGGCACGAAATCCTGTATCCTGTGTAATCTAAATTGATAGCACTTGGTCTAATATGGATAAATGTAATTAGTGTAGTTACTGTGGAAGAGATAGGTCAAAAGGGCCCATTTCTGTGCTGTATGATGATTCCATAACTCTCTGGTCTGTAGCCCATTGCTTCTCAATTACACAGCCAACTATTCATTTAAATGTTATTAGGGGTTCTGCCACCAGCCTTTCATGCAGTGAGTTCCAGACTCCTGCCATCCTCTGGATATAACAATTTTGCTTTCTCTCCCCTCAAGTTCTGCTGCTATTGCTTTAATATCTTGGCTTTCCAATTTTCTGTTGAAGAGAATTAGCCCATTTTATATAAGCTTGTGAATTGTATACACAGTGCAAACCTGTCATTTAGCATTTAAAGCTGTCTTTATTAGCAGAGAGTGTGATTGATGTGTTAATTATTTTCTGCATTCTGTGATGCCCACCTTTGCATAGTCAGAAATAATAGTTAAACATTAACAGTGGCCACACTGACCCTAGAGATGGAGAAAGTGCCAGCTGGCAGTATCATTCATATGTCTGCTGGCTGCTACTCAGTTGTCTGAGTTTGGCCAAAATGGAAAGCACTTAGGGGCAGGGCGGGCAGTGGAAGTGGAAGCTTTGTCGTTGAAATCAGTGAGGAGTAATGCAGTGGTCTCTGTGACAGAAACTTGACCACTGCTTATTTCTTTGATACCAACTAGAGAAATTTGAAGCAAGAATTCAGATGTTAAATAACTTCAAAGTTAGGGTGTCATTGCATTGGAGAGTCTGGGAAGGTTGGGTTCATGTTCAGTTTAGGAGTATGAGTTTATGTCTATATAACCTAATAGTACTGGGGAAAATAAATATGTTGAATTGTGGATTATGTTAGATTTCATTGGATTTGTTTTACATGGATTGAACTCATTTTTTCACTATTCTTTCTCCAGGCGAGCCTCAGTTTAAGTAGACTGGAATGTGACATTAATATCAAGTACCTCTATCGTCATTAACATGAATTTTCTGATAAGGAACCAAATTTTCAGTACAGGTTCCAGAAACAAGTAATTTTAAGGACAGAAGTTTCAGTCATGACTACCTCGCATATGAATGGACAAGTTGCAGATGAATCAGAATGTACTGCTAAGAATTTAGACCTTTCATCCCGTGACGAACCATCCAGACACAGAGAAATGGCTGTAGATTGCCCTGATGATTTGGGTTCACGAACTATGCCAATACGCAGAAGTGCTCAGTTAGAGCGTATTCGCCAGCAGCAGGACGATATGCGCCGTAGACGAGAAGAAGAGGGGAAAAAGCAGGAATTTGACCTTAATTCTTCCATTCGACTGAAGAAACTGGCACAAGTTCAGCCTAAAATTGGCATTGATAATCCAACATTTGATAAAGAAGAGGATTTTATTTTAGAGGGACCCAGCAATGCAGTTAAAGTACTTGGTACGTAAATTGGCAATATGTGTGAAGAAGTCATTACTAGATCTTAAGTCAAACGTATAATGTTTCTAATGCAATACAATTTTTTTGCTCTAGAACCGGGGTTCCCAACCTGGGCTCCATGGACCTCTTGGTTAATTATAGGGGTTGATAGCATAATAAAGGTTGAGAACCCTTGCTCTAGAAATACAGAGTGTGTCCCTACATAATTATTGTTTTCTGTGTATAATGAAGCAGGTAGCTAAAATATTAGTACATTATGACACATCCAAGTCTAGTTATCCAAATGAAATATTTGCAAGTTTATCTTCTGTTGTAAAAGTTATGGCTGCTGTTCATAGTACACATCATAAGAACGGCAAAGATCAGTGATGACCAGGTGCAAGTTAAACCCATTTACAGTAAAAATTAAATTTTGCCATAAAATGCAAATCTTCCTTTTGATGGTTGAGTGTTAATAATCTATTAGTTCCTGCATGTTATCCAAATATTGTCACCACTGTTTCTCTGTTCATCTCCATCTAATTCTCCCTTATATTTAATGATTAATTCAAGCATCACTAAATATCTGAGCCAAAGTAATGCATGAAAAGCAAAGATGTTAGTCTTTCAGAAAATTATTTCTTGTCTGTTATGTTTTGAGTGTTAATACAGAGTTCAGTTTTCTTGTCCCCATCCTCCAATCTCCAGAGGTGAATTGAGTCACAATAATCTAAAAATTATTTTCTTGTTATCCACTGCATTATCTTAGTGCTATAATCTGTTAAGGCCGTGGAATAGGCTGGCTGTAAATTGTTAGCAGATGTGTGCTAAACTGTTGATTATTTCTCAGCATATGAATCCAACTTTGAAATGTCCACCTGAAAGGAGAAATCCTGAACTTGCTGCCTGCTCTTAGCCTATAATGGCACCTTTAGACTTGGTGTTCTTTATGGAGTTCATTTTCTTTCTATTGTACTTAAGAGAATTCATTTGAATAGAAAGGAACTGCTGCAAAGGAGTCAAGTAAATATATGACTGAGATTTTTATTACACATTTGAATTTAGTTTATCTCAATGTCTTTTGTAATTTAAGTGGTTTTATCCTTGTTGCATTAATTTTTAATGATAATTAGGATGTGTTTTTATTGATTCTAAATAATATGTTAATTCTTCTGAATGTGAAGAACATTCAAGAACAGTTACTGACAGGTTTCACAGGAAGCCAACTGTCTTTTCCTTCTATTTCATGAGCAGAGCTTATTCTAAGATCTGTGATGATATTACATTCATGGCCTGCCACATCACACTGTTTTGCCATTTGACATCTAAGCACTGCAAGTCAACACTGACAAGTTCCTTACATTAGGTCAACAATGCATGGCATACTGTTGGTGGCAAGTTGTGGTTGATAAGTGCTGAATGAATTTAATTAATCTTTTTAATGACTACTTTTCTGTTTTATGGACGGTATTTAAAACAATTCTGTCTGCATACCAATGATTAAAATACATCATTTTTCTTCCGTTGAAATTTGTTAAGGTTTTCATGACTTTAAGGTGAAATAGATGTGAAGTTATTGTTTTGAAGTTAGGAACTGTTTATTGTGTTAAATCGTAAAGCGCTAGCCTTTGAAAAGTATATTTTATTAATGCTGGTTCATGTGCTGAGCATTCATATATCCTATGCTTATTTAAGTTCCATCCAGATATTTCTACCACATCCGAAGATGTATTGGTTGGTTGTTTGATCAGCCACTGCTTATAACTTATGACATTCTCTTTATCCACAAAAAATGTTGCTCTGTTTTCAGGAAGTCCTTGTAGATTTTGTTGCATCATAGTACCATTCTGCTTCCAGTGAGCAACTTATGATTGAATCAGTTTTACCTGACATTTAGCCCATCCACAATACCAAAAGAATTTGGGTCAAATTGTGCCCAACTTTGTGGGAGATGCAAATGCCTGCTAGTCAGCATGAAGTTATTTGGTGCAGCAAATAGAGCTGCTGTCTCAAAGCTCCAGTGACCCGGTTTCAATCCTGACTTCTGAAGTTCTCCCCCGTGACCACTTGGGTTTTCTTCAGATATTTCTACCACACCAAAATGTGTGCGAATTGATTGGTTGATCAGCAAGCATAAGTTGCCCCTGTTTTGAAGATGAGTGGTAGAATATAGTTGAGTTGCTGGGAGGGTGGGAAAAGTGAGGTGGGATAGTATATGGGTTTGAACTCTGGGCAGAAGGGTCTGTTTCTATGCTGTATCTCTATTATGTTGGGTATTTTCAGCTGAATTTTAATAGATGTAACTTCATTGTCAAACCTTATGTAATTTAGATGAAATGAAAATATCATTTAAAAATCATTATCAGAAGGTACACAATGGCTGACATACAAGGTGGAAAAGCTATGCAGGAGGATTCACCTCTTGATTTTTATTTGAAGGGATATTGAAATAGGTAGAAGGAATGCTGCCTGTTTTGTGAGCATTATTGTTAACTCTGTTGTGGTTATAGCTGATGCTAATTGGATTTGTGAAATGAAAGTGCATTCCATCACTAAAAAATAACTTTTAAAAAATTTGAACACATAACTACCCACCTTTGTGTCAAATGGAGCTGGCTGTGTAGGTACAGGAATGTTTTATATGAATATTTAAACTAAATTTGAAACTTAAATTTGAATCATAAATGTATTTTGGGATGTGAGGAGACAAAATATTATATCTTCCCAATGTTCTTTTCCTTAAAAGACAACTGTGTCATTCTGCCAAATGCCTTCTATAATTCCACCCACAGCCAAATTTTCTCAAAGGTCTTAATGATTTTTCATAAGTTGTTCAACTCTTGGAAGAGATTATCACCAAGTATACATGACCTCTTCCATATAATTTCCCTTAGCTCCCTTCTCTCTAGCCCACTCTGTTTTTTGCTAAAGCCCTTTTTTGGTCCACTTCTTTATAAATTGCTGACATATGTGGAACTAAGCAATTCATTATCTGTGGATTAGAACTGAGGTGTGTCTAGTCTCTGAGTCACTTGTTTACTGGCAATTGTACCTACTTGTACCTGCTTTTGAATCATTCTATTAACAAGATTTTTTTTTGTTTTTGAATTCTAGAGGTAGATGAACTGCTGTCTTCTCTAAAACATATCCAACATAACCTGGTTGACAGTCAGAGTCAGGATGATGTGGCACTGATTTTGCAGCTGGTTCAGAACCAAGATTTCCAAAATGCCTTCAACATTCACAATACAGTAGCAGTTCATATGCACAAGATGAGTCCACCTTACCCTATAAGCTCCAATGCACAGGAATTATCCCAGGAGGTAGGTCAATTGTTAATTTGATTAGAGAATTGAATTTTTAATACAGAATTTTAAGGGGTAGAAGTTTGTTCTCGGCAGCTTGCATTAACTGTGTGCTTATTGGTATTATTGTGCATTATCTTCCATTCCCAAAATTTAGTTCTGTTGACTCTAATGAAACAAAGCCTAGAAAATGTGTATAATGTGAAGTATTGTTGACTGCAGCTCTTAAGATAAAACCAAAGATAAATTTCTACCCCAGTATTTTGATGGCACCTTCTGAAGCCCATTTCAGTACTGTCAAGTAATATGTCACTTGAGTCATCTGTTATTCTGGAACATGAGAAGTTATTTATTCATACTCTACTGCAATGGCAGCATTTTCTGGTGGTTTCTCCTCTTGTGTCTGGCTGATCATATCTGTCTTCTTGAAATCCTTTTTTGTATTCCTCTTCCCCCCCCCCCCCCCCCACACCTCCATATTAGTTACCTGTATGCTGGCTGCACTGAATTGTCCTTCATGCATGTTGGATCATCTTCAGAAAATGAAATTGTATTGTCATCATTGATCTAAAGTTTTAGGTGCTGTTATCCAAGTTTAGCATGAGCTATAATTTTCTTCAGCTCATTATTAAATCCAACTAACTTGCTGAACTCTCAAAATTATATATGTGTGCCTATGTAATCATCGCCCTTCCAGACATTCTCTTTGGATTAAATCCGGTGCTCAGTGTATTCAGAAATTGGTCTCCAGCTACAATGCAGTGTAATCCCCAGGAGTGCAATGTGTCACCTTTCTGTACTCTCAGTGAGACTAACTCCAGTGAACAATTTGAAGATTTTTCTTCTCCTCATCTGCAGTCACTTGAATCAAAAATGAATGCAGAAGTGTGTAATCCTTTCATCACAGCTGTACTGTGCTACGTTCACTCTATTTAGAATTCCATTCTTTGACCCACAGCTCCTGGCCGTCATGTTTAACCAATATTTTCAGTTTACACATTAGGTTATTTGATAGTTTTCTTTCTCAATCTTTATCCATTTCCCATGGGATCCCAATCAGAGCTACTTTCTTTCTCAACATTACCTTCCTCAGTTCTTTCAGATGTCTTCCCAATTACTTGGAACTTCATTTTAGTTACTCATCCATCCTCACAATGCCCTGATTTCCCTTTGAGCATGTGCGTTTACCCCAGGATGACAGCTGTCTACATGAGTAAAGTTTTTTTTTCAAGTAGTAAAATCTTTTCAGTTAGTGGAAATACTGTTCTTCCCTACTGACAGTTCTATGCTTCATGAACAAAAGTAATTATGAATTTACTAGAATTTAGATAATGGTTAAAGTGTGTTAAGACTTTGCTCTAGCCATTAAGAGAGGGTCACAAACAAGAGAAAATCTACAGATGCTGGAAGTCGGAGTAACACACACAAAATGCTGAGGAACTCAGCAGACCAGGCAGCATCTATAGAAAAAACATATAGTTGATGTTTTGGGCCGAAACCCTTCGGCTGAACTGGAGAAAAAAAGCTGAGGAGTAGAATTGAAAGGTGGGGGGAGGGGAGAGAGAAACACCAGATGCTTGATGAAACTTGGAGGGGGAGAAATGAAGCAAAGAGTTAGGATTGATGAAAGAGAGAGAAGGCCATCGAAGAAAGGGGGGGGGGGGGGAGCACCAGAGGAAGGCAAGAACATAGCATGAGAGAGGAACAAGGGGATGTCAATGCTCATGCCATCGGATTGGAGGCTATCCAAACAGAATATAAGGTGTTGTTCCTCCAACCCAAGTGCGGCCTTATCTTGACAGAGGAGGAGGCCATCGATGGAATATGGGAATGAGAAGTAGAGTTAAAATGGGTGGCCACTGGGAGATACCACTTGTTCTGGTGGATGGACAGTAGATGCTCGGTGAAGCCCTCTCCCAATCTATGTCTGATCTCATGGATGTACAAGAGGCCACACCAGGAGCACCAAACACAATATAGGACTCCCAACAGACTCACAGGTGAAGTGTTGCCTCACCTGGAAGGACTGTTTAGGGCCCTGAATAGTAGTGAGGGAGCTGTAGGGCAGGTGAAGCACTTGTTCCACTTGCAAGGATAAGTGCCAGGAGATCAATGGGGAGGAACAAATGGACAAGGGAGTCCCGTAGGGAGCGATCCCTGTGGAAAACAGAGGGGGAAGGATCTGTTTGGGGATCCAGTTGGAGGTGGGATGAGGTATAGTCCAGGTAGCTGTGAGAGTCTGTTGGTTTATAATAGCGGTGGATAAGCTGTCTCTGGAGATAGATAGGGAAGGGAAGTGTCAGAAATGGACCTTGAATTTGAGGGCTGGGTGGAAGTTGGAGGCAAAGTGGATGAAATCAATGAGATCAGTACAGGTGCAGGAAGTAGCACCAATGCAGTTGTCAATGTGGTGTAGGAAAAGTGCGGGACTGTCACTGGTGTATGCATCAGAGAGAATGGGTAGAGGTTTTTGTTTTACTAAATGATAAAGTTGTGGAAGAGTTTATCAATATATACAGTAATAATGAAAGTCATTGAATTTCATGAAGGAGGAATGAGTGAACGTCTGCATTGAGAAAGGAAACAGCCACTATTTCCAGAGGAAGTTATTGGGATGAAACTGTTACGAATTACTGCAACACATATGCAGTAGGATATCATGAAATGATTTTGTTACCAATATATGTATGTACCATTTTAAAAATGGCTGTTTCATTATGGAATTTTAATTTTTATTGTCTTAAATATTTTACATTTCTGTGTAGGTTTTTGTAAAATGTTTGATCTAAAGTTCTTTATTGAGTTGTAATTTATTATATTTTAGTCAACAGAATATATTTGGTAAAATTATAGATTCTTTTTTTATTATATACATTAGAATGTTGATGTCCTTTTTTATTCACATGTAAAAAATGGGCATTGCTGGCAAGACTGGTATTTTTTTGCTCATCCCTAATTGCCTTCAAATTTGGAGATGAATTGTCCTGAATTGGTTCTTTAAATGTAGGTGGGTAGGGATACACAGGATTTGGGCCCACAAAGATGAAAGTCTGGAAATGTAGTTCCAATTCGGTATGATGTGTGACTTCCTGCAGGTGCCAGTGTTCCTCAGCAATTGCTACCTTGTCTTCCTTGGTCATAGATTTATGAGATACTCTCAGAGCAGTCTGGCAAGTATGGCAGGGTATCTAAATACTATTAATTTGTTAATCTAGTACTTGCATATTCATTCTTCCATTTCACTACTATTCATAACTGAAAATTCTAAAGCACGTATTTAAGTACTTCCAGAATTGCTATGTTCCCTATCCCTTGCATTCTCTCCCTGAATGTGATGATGTGGCATTCACTGAATACATTTTTGGAACTTGTGGGGGTTGACTTTGGTGATTGTTTAAAATCTAGTAGCTTACTATTTAATTATAGTGGAAAAAATTGAAAATGCTTTTAACCTTTTTGAAAAAACAATATAGTGAAAGACACGGGGAAGATTTGATGAGCTGAATTTTGCTTTGTGTCAACAAATTCTTAATATAAATTTTTAATTATTCAATGAATTGCTTGAAGGCACTTAAAAATGGAAAAGTAAAATCACCGATTTCAAAGGCAGACACGAGGAAATCTGTAGATGCTGGAAATTCAAGCAGCACGAGTCCTGATGAAGGGTCTCGGCCCACAACGTCGACAACACTTCTCCCTGTAGATGCTGCCTGGCCTGCTGCGTTCCACCAGCATTTTGTGTGTATCACCGATTTCAAAATTAGTTAACTGTATTCCAGATAACATTAACTATTGCAGTTGGGTAGTACAAGTCCAAATGTTCTTGAATTATACTTGGATGAAACCTTGCAAAGTCCTTTTTTAAAAAACACACACACTATTCTATATTTCTGGAAGTCTTTCTCTGTTTCTCCATAAATGTTACCTGTCTTTGTTTATATCACATTTTAAGCAGCTGCAGTATTTGGTTTTGTTTTGTTCATTTGTCTTCAAGTTGTTACAGTAAGGATTTACTACACTGATCTGAGGTATTTATTGATGACGGCTTACGATTGCCCTGTATGTACTGGAGGCTAGAAGCGTGAGAGGTGGTTTCATTGAAGCAAAATTCTGTCGGAGGTTAACAAATAGATGCTGGGGATCTGCTTCCTCTTGCTGGAGAGACTTGAATTACTGGGCATAGTTTCAGGTTTGATTTTAAACACATTGCAAAGGGTTGTAAACTTTTGGAATCTGCTAGCTTGAGAAGGATGGATGCTCTGTTGTTGAGTATCTTTAAGGCTGAGACCAGAACAGAAAGAGAACAGAGTTCCTTCAGCATTTTGTGTGTGTTGCTCAGATTTCCAGCAACCGTATTTGCAGATGTTCTCTTGTTTGTGGAAGATATGAGGAATAGCTGACTGAATGTATTTGAGATGCAGAAACATCCTTGTCAATTTCGAAAGGAATAGTGAGCCTGAGGGGCCATTTGATAAATTCCCGATACTGTGCAAAATGCAAATATTTGGGGTTGAGCAATAAATATACGTTTGCCATGACTTCTGTTCCACAGATATTTCAATAAAGTCAGTGATCAGTTCACATTCGGTGGCCTTCTGTTCTTGAACAAACTTGTCAGTAGATGGAGAAAGATTCAAGACGTGCTGATTGAAAGATAGCAATGTAAGCACATAAGATATATACATAATAATGCTAATGCATTTTTGTACATCGTTTTTTTTCAAAGGTCCAAAAGATTTTAACCATTAGTCATCAAAAGGATGGACAGGAACTCGGTGCTCTTCTTGCTTCACCACTTTTTGATGTATGTACTTGTTCCTCCAGTTTATTGTTAATTTTTGTTTCACTGAATTTGTTTAAAAATATAAAAGATTAAGCTCACTTAGAAGTCATGAATTCTTTTGGAAAGTTTAAATAAACTTTTTTACCTTTAATGTTTATCTAATTAAAAAAATAAAGCATGCTTTACATTAAAAGCGCAACTAGTACCATATGGGGATGGGAACCCACACAGAAAAGAAGAGGGAAGTCATGCAGAGACCAAAGCTAGAGTTAGTGAAGAAAAAAGTAAGAGTAGAGTGCATTAAAGTAAAAAGCAAAAATCACATAGGTCGCTAGGTTCTAAACGGACAATGAGTATAAGGGCACTTTATCTAAATGGCCATGGCATTAGAAACAAAGTTAGTGAACTTATGGCACAGATCAATACCAAGGCATATGATTTAATGCCATTACAGAAACCTGGTTGCAAGGTGGAGATGACTGGGAATTAAATATCCAAGGGTATCAAGTAATACTGAAAGATTGGCAGGAAGGCAGAGGTGGTGGGGTGGTGCTCTTAATTAGGGATGAGACCAGGGCGATTGTGAGAGACGATATCAGATCTACGGAGCTGATTGTTGAGTTCATCTGGGTAGAGGTTAAGAATAGTAAAAGGAAAAAAAATCCCTGGTGTGTGTTGTCTATAAGGTGTTGTCTTGTAAGAACGGAATGGCAGTGGTCATGGGGGATTTTAACTTCCACATAGATTGAGTGAATCAAGTTGGTCAATGAAGTCTTGAGGAGGACTTCATAGAATGCATCTGTGATGGCTTTCTTAGCATGTCAGTGAACCTACAAGGGAAAATACTATCTTAGATCTAGTCCTGTGCAATGAGACAGGTAAGATTAATGATCTTTTAGTCAGGGATCCTCTTGGAAAGAATGATCATAGTATGATTGAATTTCACATACAGATGGAGGAGGAAATAGATCTCAAATTAGTGTATTATGCTTGAACAAGGGAGACTACAATGGGATGAGGGAGGAGCTGGCTAATGTGAATTGGGAGCACAGCTATTTGGTAGGACAGTTGAGGAACAGTGGAATACTTTCAAAGAGATTTTTCACAGTGCTCAACAAAAGTTATATTCTAGTCAAAAGTAGGGTCAGTAAGTGTGGGGAGAGCCAGCCTTGGATAACTAAGGAAATAAAAGATGGTATCAAATTAAAAGCTCATGTGTACAAAGTCCTAAAGAGTAGTGGGAGACTGGAAGATTTAAAAAGCAACAAAGAACAACTAAACAAGAAATAAGGAAAGGGAAAATAGGATATGAAAGTAAATTAGCACAAAATATAAAAACAGCAGGTTTTTATAAATATATAAAGTGGAAGAGGGTGGCTAAAATCAGCATAGGTCCCTTGGAAGATGAGAAGGGAAAATTGATATTAGGTGATAAGGAAATGGCTGAGGCATTGAATGACTATTTTGTGTCAGTCTTCACAGTGGAGGACATGTCTAATATGCCAAAGAAGGATGAGGACCTGGATAAAATCACTGTCAGTAAAGAGATAATGATGAGCAAACTAGAGGGCCTGAAGGTAGATAAGTCCCCCGGTCCTGATGGGATGCATCCCAGGGTGCTGAGGGAATTGGCAGAGGTTATAGTAGACATGTTGGTAATCATTTACCAAAACTCTAGACTCTGGGCAGGCCCTGGCAGATTGGAAGACAGCAAATGTCACACCACTTTTTAAAAAAGGATGTAGGCAAAAGACAAGCAACCATAGGCCAGTTGTAGTCAGAAAAATGCTTGAAGCTGTCATTAAGAAAGAAATAGCGAAACATTTAGAAAGGAGTGGTTCTATTAGACACAGCATGGATCCAGAAAGGGCAGGTCCTGTTTGACAAATTTACTGGAGTTCTTTGAGGACATAATGAGTGCAGTGGATAGGGGGAACAGGTGGATATCATATAATTGGATTTCCAGAAGACGTTCGATAAAGTGGCCCACAGGATTCTTATAACTAAGAAATGGATGCATGGAGTCAGAGGAAGTGTATTGCCATGGATAGTGGATTGGTTAACCAATAGAAGGCAAAGATTTGGTATAAATGGGTGTTTCTCCGGTTGGCAGTTAGTGGTGAGAGGGATGCCGCAGGGGTTGGTGCGGGCCCGCAGCTGTTAACCATTTACATTGATGGTTTGGAAGAGGGGGCTGCTTGTAGCGTAGCAAAATTTACCGATGACACTAAACTGAGTGGAAAAGCAAATTGTACAGTGGATGTGGAGAGCCTGCAGAGGGATATAGATAGGTTAAGTGAATGGGCCAAGGTCTGGCAGATGGAACACAATGTTGGTAAATGCAAGATCATCCACTTTGGAAGGAATGGTAGATAAACAGATTATTATTTAAATAGTGAAAGATTGTAGCATGCTATTGTGTAGAGAGACTTGGGAGTGCTTGTTCATGAATCGCAAAATGTTGCCTTGCAGCTGCAACAGGTTATTAAGAAGGCAAAGGGAATGTTGGCTTTCATTGCTAGAGAGATTGAACTCAAGAGCAGGGAGGTCATGCTGCAACTAAACAGGGTACTGGTGAGGCCGCACCTGGAGCACTGTGTGCAGTTCTGGTCTCCATACTTGAGGAAGGGTATACTGGCTTTGGAGGCAGTGCAGAGGAGGTTCACCAGGTTGGTTCCAGTGATGAAGGGGTTAACCTATGAGGAGAGTTTGAGTCGCCTAGGACTGTACTCTCTGGAATTCAGAAGAATGAGAGGAGATCTTCTAAAAGCATACAAAATTTTGAAAGGGGCAGATAAGATAGAGCTAGGAAAGTTGTTTCCATTGGTAGGTGAGACTAGCAGTAGGGGACATTGCCTCAAGATTCAGGGGAGAAGATTTAGGACGGAGATGAGGAGAAGCTGTTTTTCCCAGAGAGTGCTGAATCTGTGGAATTCTTTGCCCAGGGAAGCAGTTGAGGCTTCTTCACTAAATATATTTAAGATACAGTTAGATAGATTTTTACAGAGGGGAATTAAGGGTTATGGGAAAAAGGCAGGTAGATGGAGCTGAGTTTATGGGCAGGTCAGCCATGATTTTATTGAATGGCGGGGAAGGCTCGATGGGCTGGATGGCCTACTCCTGCTCCTATTTCTTATGTGAATAAGAAAAGTTTGCAGAGGACCCTTTAGCTCTCTAATTTACTCATTCTCATGTTCAAGACAGTAATAGTTACCCAATCCATCCTACAGAATATATGAATTGTCAGCACTAGTTTTGCAGTGTTTAGTTCATCAAAGTAAATTCTGTATGGCTCAGTGGAGATATTTGGACTTAAAGTGTGCAAACAAATGTTGCTCTTCAGGTTATTTGTCTTGTGGAAATAGGTTATTTGTCTATATTTTTTTTTCCAAAAAATGAAAATATCTGTATATATTGCCATCCAGCAGGTGCAATATTAATCTAGGTAATTACTTTTAAATTTCATTAAATCCTTTAGAGATTTGAATTTTAGCAAATAATAAAGAAAAATCAGGGTAATAATATACTTTATGTCACTGTAATCATTTGAGAACATTGACAAAACTAGTACCCTTAATCTCTCTAGGTTGAAGCATGAGAGATGTGTGAATTTTTTTTGGCCTAAGTAATATGAGGGATGAGATTAGGTTGCAGTATTGACGCAGGTTTATGCTATGATGCACTTAAGTTTGTTTGATCTGATTGTTCCAGGCACTGCTTTTAGCCCATGATGGAGTGGCTAAACAGGAAATGCTTCTGGAATCGAAAAATGAAGACAATGTTTATGAGAGAGTTGCACATTATGGAGGAGAAACTGTGAAAATTGTTCGCATTGACAAAGCTCGTGATATCCCTCTTGTGAGTATCAAATACTGCTCATTTTATTCATGTGCACTTCAGCTTGACTTGAGACACTACAGTAATTACATGTTTTAAGTTCAATGAGGCGCTTTGTCTACCACAAATGTAACAGTACTTTTATGCAAAAGAAAAACCAGGAAACAGAATCTTTGGTTATATCTGCAATATTAGAACTTCAACTCTGGGTTCTAGCAGCTCCCGCTTCATGTGTGGACAGGAGACCTGGATCCTGTGATCTCTCAATATCTCCAGAAGCTGTTGTCTATGTCAACAGTGCTCTCCCCACACTGTATATTCCTTTAGAGTAACCAAGCACACTAGCTGTAGTCCAGTAATGAAATAATCTTTTCACTGTGATTGTAATGAGGTATGGTACTTCTATTTTTGGGCTCACTGCCTGTTGTGTAATTTCGAGTCTGATTACTCTCTACTGACTACACTAGCAGGCCCTGTCAATCATATGCCCAACATCAGGTTCTGAAAATAAACACTATCATGCAAAGAGATTATCAAGACAACAGAGGAAAGCATTTAATGATGAGTTTGTAGCCTTCAGCGAAGAAATGAAGCATCCCCACTGACTCCTTGGAATCTCTGGACCCTGAGTCAAATGTGGAGAAAGAGAATTAAGGATCTTGAATCCATACATCAGCACTTCATGGAAGCTGTGTGTATAAGGTGAAGGGTATGAATTGCTTCACAAAATACTGGCCTAAATGCCATATTGGTACCCACCAGTGGAAGAGTGTTGTTCCCACACTGGCCTTGTTGGCCATCTAGTGGAAGTCATCATCAATACTGAGGGATTGCATATGAAGAAGATTCTATTCCAGTATTTGTATATTTTTTTCCCAATTGATGCTCCGTTTATGCCTGACTACATGGGGTGGCACGGCTGCTGGAGCTGCTGCCTAATTGCTCCAGTAACTTGTGTTCAATCTAGACCTCTGGTTTTGCCAATCTATATTTATATTATCCCAGTGACCTTTTGCTTCAATATTCTTCTCTCCTCCAATATCCCAATTATGTCCAGGTTGTTAAGTTAATTGGCAATTAATTTCCTGGTTTGAATTTAGCAGGAGAATGAAAGATTATAACCATAAGATTATGAGTTGTGGCAAAATTTACTTTTACTACTGCTGGTCTAGAATAAATCCATGAATAACCAGTTCAGAGCCAATGGATCTGTTCTGATTTTATCTCATGTGGTTCCACATGACACAACGTTCTTGGGCTGAAGATGGCATTTGGATTATTTCACCATTGCTGAAAATTATTTTGCCTAACCAGTCATAGTCAAGCGTAATGCCAGGCCAAGTTAGTCTTACTGAACTAGATAACAAAGTGGAGGCATTGGAGGATAATTATCACAGCTTTGTAAAAATGTTTGGAATGATTGGACAATATCCCACAGGAGGCAGACATTCAGTTCATTGTGCTGATGCCAAAGTTTTAAGAGCTATAACAACTTATCTTTCTTTCCACCCTTTTTCAAACAGCCCATGTGTATTCTCTTACAATGTTAACCAACTCAGTTTTATCTTACAGTTACAAGAGATATCAAAATGGAAAATATGCAACACATGCTTGCTGAGCAGGCAGAACTAAGCAATCCCTCAACTAAAGATTGAATTAGTATTTTGTAGCCCAGCACCTCCTTTTATCAGTTGGTATACAAATAAACTGTTATAATGAAGAGAGTCCAAGATCATCCCCATCCTCTTTGAAGGTTGAGCCAATATTTGAGAGCTAAAATCAGTTAAGCCTGTAAAGCAACAAGACATACACAACAACCACTCATTTGAAGAAAATCAACAGCTCATAAGTTCCAGACTACAAACAGTTCTAAACAGGGTGCTCAACCGGCTACCCTTGACATTTTAATAGCTTTGCCGTCAACATCTTGGGGATATTCTGGTCATAGAACAGGTCAAAGGCTGAATATTGTATAGTCAATGACTTAGCTCCTGATATTCCTTACCCTTTCTGCTGTGTACAAAGCTCAAGTCAGAAGTACGATTGTAATACTTGCATGCCTGGATAAATAAAGCTCTGACAGCTCTCAAGAAACTCAATGCTACCTAGATTAAAACAGCCTCCTTGATGCAATTCCATCCAGTATTTTTTTTTAAAATCATTCCATCCACCACAGAGGCTACAGTGTATACTACGAACAACATGTGTTTTGCAGTGATGTGCACTGCAATTAGAGTGTACCAATTAATTAGGGCACTTTTTAAATACCTCCTAAATTAGCTACTTCTACTGGAAGAATGAGGCCAGCAGTCTCGTCCTATAGTGTGCATCTCCACGTTGCAAATTATGCTAATACTGAAATTTACCTTTACCTTTGATGTCATTGAGTCATCTTAAGACTCTCTGCTGTGTGATCACTATTCTGTTGTTGTTTCCTTTTGTAAGCTCAATGCACAGATGTGATGGAATGATCTGCGTAGATAGCTTGCAGAATAGCTATTTCACTGTACCTCTTTCTGAAGCCAATGACCAGCTATCTTGTGCTGTTGGCATTGAGGGAAATGTTATTGTCATGACACCACATTAATAAGCTCTCTGTCAGTCCTGTACTCCAACTCATCATTTGCAAATTTGTAGATTGAGCTCCAGAATCTGGATCCTCCTCTTCCTAACCGGGAGACCACAGTCTGTGCAGATTGGAAATAACATCTCCACCTTGCTGGCAATCAACACTGGCGCATCTTAGGGATGTGTTCTTAGCCCACTGCTCTATTCTCTCTACACCAATGACTGTATGGCTAGGCACAGATCTGTACACTTACTGATGGTACAACCATTGTTTGCAGAATTTCAGATGGTAAAGAGAGGGCATACAGGGACAAGATATATCAGCTACAGGTTTCCCCCACTATCCAAAGGTAGAGTGTTCCTATGAAACGGTTCGTAAGCTGGAATGTCGTTAAGTGAATAAGCAATTATCATTTATTAATATAGGAAAAATTTGTGAGCGTTCCCAGACCCAAAAAATAACCTACAAAATCGTGCCAAATAACACATAAAACCTGAAATAATAGTAACATAAAGTAAAAGCAGGAGTGATATGATAAATACACAGACATATTATTGATCCCGAAGGAAATTGGGTTTCGTTAGTTGCACCAACCAAGAATAGTGTAGAAATATGGCAATATAATAATATAAAACCGTAAATAATTAAATAATAATAAGTAAATTATTCCAAGTGGAAATAAGTCCAGGACCAGCCTATTGGCTCAGGGTGTCTGACACTCTGAGGGAGGAGTTGTAAAGTTTGATGGCCACAGGCAGGAATGATTTCCTGTGATGCTCAGTGTTGCATCTTGGTGGAATGAGTCTCTGGCTGAACGAGACTGACTGAGTCTCAGACCTGTGCCTAACCACTAACCAGTACGTTATGGAGTGGATGGGAGCCTTTGTGAAGTAATAGAAATACTTCTTTTTGTAATCATTGCAGCACTGTCTAGTGTAGCCAAAATCTCACTACATAGCGGAAGCAGTCTCTCCAGTAACCTTTAAGCTATGAAGCTGCCAAATCATACGAAATAACACAAAAATACACAGCCTATATAAATAGAAATAATGTATGTACAGTATAGTTTCACTTACCGGAATCAGGAAGACAGCAAGCACACTGATGATAAAGTGTTAGGCTGAGTCATGAGGTAGGAGTGCTTGGCAATTTTTTTCCAATAAATTGCAGTTTCATCATGGTTAAACACTTGCTTGTACGAATAACCGCCTTCTGTAATTACTTTCTCCAGTTCTGCTGGGAACCTTTCGGCAGCTTCAGTATCAGCCAAAGCACTCTCTCCAGTAAACTTTAAGCTATGAAGCTGTCCTCGCCTCAGAAACCGATCAAACCTTCCATGACTACCTTTAAATTCCATTTTCGCAACACTTTCATCATCATTGTCCCATGCTTTCTGTTCCAGCTTATTAAAAAGACCGACTGATTTCTCCTTAACTTAACGGAACACAGTGCTTTGTACACCCATCAATCCATTCAAGCAATAGACTTTCCATTTTATCCATTATTGGATGCTGACTAAGGGAGACCACTTTGCTACAAGCAGAACCAACAGTAACATTGGCAGCTTTCAAGATTCTTTTTCTCTGCATATAAATACTGTAGAGCGAATGGATGCAGGCAAGTTCAACACGCAGACAGTGTCCTTACTTCGTTCACCATGATCGAAACACTTAATTATGTCTCGTTTTACACTAAATAACACCCTTACAAGCTCTTTTAGGCTTTTCTGATACCTTAGAGCTCATCTTGCTAACAGATGCACAAAATAAATCAACATGTGTTTAAGCTATGCCAGCTGGAATGCAGTTCCAGGGGAGGAGCTTGGCTGCTCAGGGCGCGCGCTGCCTTTTTTCGTAACAGCAAGGTGTCATAAAGCGAATATTCGAAAAACGGGCCACCTGTTTTTGGTGTTGCAGCAATAGCCTTACACTCAATGTCAGACCCAAGACGAGGGAACACACATCAGTCCTCAGAGAGGGATCAGAAGAGGAAAGGGTGAGCAATTTCATGTTCCTGTGGTCAAGATCTCTGAGGATCTAACCTAGGCCCAATAAGTGGATGCAGCTACAGGGAAGGCATGACAGTGGCTGTTTTTCATTAGGAGTTTGAGATTTGGCATGCTCCCTAAAACACTCTTAAATTTCTACAGTTGTACCATGGAGTTCTAACTGGCTACATCACTGTCTGTTAGCTACTTCATGGACACAAGCCTCTGTAGTTTCCAGGACATTTTCAAGCAGCAGTGCCATCATTATGGAGCCCCATCTCCCAGGTCATGCATTATTCTCATTGCTATCACCAGGAAGGAGGTACAGAAACATGAAGGCACACGTTGAACAATTTAGGAATAGCTTGTTCTCTGCTGCCGCCCAATTTCTGAATGGACACTGAATCCATAAACACTACCTCACTGCATTTTTTATTTCCATTTTTGCACTAATTTAATTCAGCTATTTAATATACATACTAACTGTAATCCATGTTTCCCCTATAGTATCTTATATTGCAATGTACAGCTGCTGTAAAGTCAACAGATTTCACAACATATGCCACTGATATTAATTCTGATTCTGAGTTGGAGCAGAATCTGGCCATACAACCAAGGGGAGCACTAGTATGTAAACTAATCGTTACTGAGGTGTTGCCTCCTGTTTGTGCTGATTGTGTCTGTAGGATCAGAAAATCTCGGAAGACAATTAACTCCCAGGGTCCAGTGTTTATTGGTGAGTTTGTTTGGAATAATAGTATTGAAGGCAAAGCTGATTAGTCTGACATGGTTGTCTTTACTATCCAGATACTCCAGTGATGTAAGTAGGGTCAGGGACCTGTTTCAGGGGATGAACTTGTAATAATCAAAAAGATTGAGAATTCTTTTTGAGAAATTTTGGTTGAAGTGAAAAACACTAGCAGTAATACTACCAGATTGAAAACTATACCAGGATATACTTAGCACAATTTATCCAAATGTTATTGAATGAGAAACAGAACTAGTTTGAGAGCATTATGCAGCAATAATTTGCAAAAGAATTTAACTTCACTTTATATAAATATGGAGAGGGAAGGGATGTGTGTATATTATAGAGAGAGAGAGAGAATGATAGAATACTTGCACACTTATTGTGTTACTAAAATAATGAAATGTTCAGGTCCTTGTTTCTTTAAGATGTATAGATGGACAACATAATGTAGGAAATAATTAACTTGAGAAAGTCACTATTACTATTAAAAGCCTGTGATTTGATTTACAGATTTTGTTTGCATGTGCACCTGGAGTAAGTATTGTAAAGATATTTATTGCATCCAAGTTGGTAACATCATAAAAGTTTTCTTTCATTCCAGTTACCCTGTCACTGCTCCTCTTGCCCTCTACCCCCATCCTTATGACCTGTCCATATCTTGCCTTGGGTTCACCACCTCTTTTTTTCTTTATGCTGTGGTCCACTGTCCTCTCCTGCCAGATTCCTCCTTTACTTCTTCCACCTATCACCTCCTACCTTTTACATCACTCATTCATTTCCTCTCCTCACTGTCTCCCCCCCCCCCCCCCAACCCCTCACCCTAGTCTCAAGCAAAACACAAAATCCAGAGGAACTGAGCAGGTCAAGCAACATCTATGGAGTGAACTGAACAGTTTTCAGGCCAAAACCCTTCATAAGGCCTGGAAAAGGAGGGGGAAGAAACCAGAATAAAGTGGGGTGGGGCTGGGAAGGAGAAGCACCAAAGGTTTTTATTCTGACTCTGTCCCTTTCCTTGTCAGGTCTGATGACGAGTTTCAGCCCAAAACATTAACTGTTCATTTCCTTCCATTTATGCTGCCTGACCTGCTGATTGTGTTGCTCAGGATTTGCAGCATCTGCCAAATTCCTTGGTCTCTTCCTATTCCGTCCATAGTTTTTCTGAGTTGCAGTCTTATGACCCAAGCACTTCCGTAGCATAACAATCTGCTCGTTATGTTTGCCTTCCATTGCAGTGCAGAAGGAATAACTCATTGTTAAAGTCCTACCCTTGCATGAGTTAGAGACTAGTCTGCCTTGTGAGGTGGGCATTGAAATAAAAGTCCCAAGTTATTGTTCCAAAGGATGGGGAAGATAAAGGTGTTGAATCTAAACATAATAAAAACATCTGGCTATTACCAATTGGTGTTAGTGGAAACTTGCTGAGTACAAATTGATTTCTCCATTACAACAGAAATGACATATACACGTTTTGGAAGTCCTATTTGGAAGGCCATTTTCCTCTTAAGTCCAGAGATTTAAATATTGTACTACAGGTTTGGACCTATCAGTTCAGACATCCATTTTCAACAACCGGTAATTTCTCCAATGGGCTTGGTTCTGCAAACTCCAGTTTGTCTTGAAATTGAGTGAAGTTTACAGGAAATAACAGCCTGCATTTTACTTGAAATCTATGAATGTTGTGGAATGCTACGCAGTTAAGCTGCTTAGGAAGAGGGGAGATTTAGTCCCTGGTGCTTACTTTCCAAAGCTGCAAACCTCCCTTAGTTTCTTTTACCTCTTCCTTGTGAAAATATGTCAGTGACAGTTTCATATTGTCACCTCACTTATTCTAGTCAGCAGGAGCCAGTGGAAAGTATTGGATTGATTTCCTTTAAGATATTTACAACATATGTCTTCTCTACTTTTTTGTTTCTCTTGCATTTTAGCTGGCATGTTCTTCAATTTAGTACAGCATTCTATCTCCATCTAGTGGCCCTTCTCAAACATTTTACACCTTCAGTCATACCTTAAAATTGCTACTACTATTTTTAATCCTGCCTCTCTTCAAGAATGCCTCAAGCTCAGGTCCATTTCTAAAGGTGCTCATGTTCTTCAAGATGTTTGCTCAACTGGCCATTCATGTTCTAAACTAGCTGAAAAATGTAAGTAATTAAAGTACATGATTATTGAAACAGGTACTGGGTTAAAGATACAATTGTTGAACACATTCTTGTCATCAGAACTATCTTGTTTCTAGCAACCATAGGGACCATGGGCCATTTGTATTGCTCATCTTTGCTGCCTTTACTGGGGTCATTTGATTAACCAGATTCTCAGCGTTCAACTTGTGTGATTTACCTTCAACCTAAATAACATGTTTTGTGTACGTTTTTAAGGGAGCCACAGTACGAAATGACATGGATTCTGTGATTATCAGTCGAATAGTGAAGGGTGGTGCTGCAGAGAAGAGTGGTGTACTGCACGAAGGAGATGAAGTTCTTGAAATAAATGGAATTGAGATTCGTGGAAAAGATGTAAATGAGGTGTTTGACCTGCTGGTATGTGGTTTGTACTTGTCATTTTAAAACAGTATTTCCTTTTTAACCTAGAAAATTTTTAAATCAAGACTTGTGTGGTTTTTGAATTAAATGATCACATCCCTATAAAATCAAACAATTATTTACTTTGTATGCAGGCTGAGATGCATGGTACACTGACGTTTGTGCTGATTCCCAGTCAACAGACCAAGATTCCTCCTGCCAAGGAAATGGTGGTAAGTGAGCTTTATGTAATATAGCTAAGAACCAAAGCATAACTAATCTGAATTATTTTAAACTTGTGTTGCAAGTTTTTCTTTTATCAAATAGATTTCTGTTTTAATGGTAGTAATCTTAATACATCTGTTCTTTTAAAGTAGTTGAATTAATTGAAATATGAATATTTGTGCCTTATGGATGTAAGGTAAAGTGCTTTTCTTCCACCTTTAGAGAACATTTACTGAGATCTTTCAAATGAAAAATTGGGACAATGCTTATATTTCTCCTTGGTTTATAATCAACAGTACAAACTGAATGTTTAAAAGCTGTAAATTGTGTAATTGATTTGTCAGTATGTTTGAGGTGCAGTTATTAAGAGCTGTGAATATATTTGCAGTGAAAAGTTCCTACTGAACTTTTTTATTTTAATTAACCCTTGGGAAAATATGCTATAAATGAGAACATAGATATAATAAAAATACTTGTGTAAAATCACGATTTGGATCTCTAGCTCCCGACTCTGGTGCATTAGAATGGTAATCGATGATTTTTAATTTTTCATTGAAATGTAAGGTATGTTGTTTCTATATAAAACTGCCCTTTATCAGGTGCACGTAAAAGCCCACTTTGATTATGACCCTTCGGATGATCCTTATATTCCCTGTCGTGAGTTGGGGCTATCTTTCCAAAAAGGAGACATACTTCATGTAATCAGTCAAGAAGATCCCAACTGGTGGCAGGCTTATAGAGATGGAGATGAAGATAATCAGCCATTAGCTGGGCTTGTTCCAGGTAAGAGAGCATTTGCTGATAATTTCTCAGCTCATTTTTTCAATAATATGCTTAGAGTGGTAGAGAGTGACTTTTACCTTGCAGAATTAATCTAAGAATAATCCACACAACCTTGTTAGCCAAACTTGTTGATCACAAAGTTGCTGACAGCTGTTTTACAGCTCTGCCGTGTGCTCCAAAATTCAAAACAATACAAGGTTCAATCCTTGGTCACAACTCCTCTGAAAATTAAAGAAGGCAAGCTCATGGCCTTTTAATTCAAAAAGACTTTTAAATGTTTTCCAAAATTAAGATGTTCAGCTTTTTATGAAAAGCTTGACAGTTTTTGAAGCCTCCAAAACTGCTTTGAGTTTAAGTCTGCGGTATATTGTAATCCTGATGCACCATCAATAACTCTCGGAGACAGGAGGTGAACGATAGGCTTTTATTAGCAGCAAAAGAGACCACGACGTCCTGGAGACTGAGGGAGGAGCAGTGCCTCCAATCGCCTTTATACAGGGGCCTGTGGGAGGAGCCACAGGAGCAGTCAGCAGGGGGCGTGTCCAGACAGATATACATAGTTTACCACAAATCCACAATCATATTTCTTAGTGTTTGTGGGCCCATAATGTCCCTTTTTTCTGCCCATGTGACTCAATGATATTGATGCACAAACAGCAGAAATATCTTTCATTGTTTTTGCCAAGTTCATATCGAGAGATCAATGGTAAAGCTGTTGCCTTACAGCTGACTGACCATCCTCTTGTCCAGTATTATGTTTCTGAATATGTTCCTTGCTGTTTAAATGGTACTTTCTGAAAATAATTGATGGCTGACTTTGATCTCAATTTGTGTTAAGTTGCTACTGATTTTGAGAACTGTCCTGCATTTAGTCTTCCATTACAATAAATCTATTAAGTTTGTTGATATTATTTCATTATGGCAATATATTAATGTCATCTTTGTAATGAGGCCTTCATTTTAATATGTCACTGAAATAATTAATTTCTTAACAAGAGTGAACGTTGGTGGTTCTTTGTAAAGCTTGCCAAAAATTGAGGGCACTTCGTGCTCTACTTATTAGAGAGTTCAACTGAAATTTAATGATAAATCAAGAAGACTCATTATTTAATTTTATCTTAGTCAACTAAATACTTATAAATTTAAACTGGAAAACACTATTTTGACACCATATTTTGGGATATGCAGAATCTGTGTTCACTTTACACAGCTCAACTGCAAAGCAAACTGATTTTTTTTACTGCTCCTGCTTTACCAACAACATAGAAAAGGTGGTGTTTAAGACCATCCTTTCGGGCTGTAGAAAACTGACAGCTTTATTATGTTCACCTTTGTAGCCTCCAGCAAAGTTATGTCTTTTGCATGGTCAAAGGAAATAATAATTGACGTTACTTTTTGGATTAGACAAGCAAATGAATTTTACGAATAATTTATAGTTAGCATTGCTTATTTTATTATCCATTCACAATCACGCATCTTATTATTTGTTGTAAAACTTTCTCCTTTGTACAAAAACAGGGAAAAGCTTCCAGCAACAAAGAGAAGCCATGAAACAAACGATAGAAGAAGACAAGGAACCTGAAAAATCAGGTTGGGAAACATAAGTCTTCTAAGTTGGCTAAAATAATTTCAAGCCAAAGAAATTATATTTTTACAGTGAAAGTTATAAATTCAGATTTGAATTAAAAAGTGGTGCCACATACAATTTTCTTTTAAAACCTGATTGCTATCTGTAATAT
This sequence comes from Hypanus sabinus, assembly GCF_030144855.1. Classification (NCBI taxonomy): domain Eukaryota; kingdom Metazoa; phylum Chordata; class Chondrichthyes; order Myliobatiformes; family Dasyatidae; genus Hypanus; species Hypanus sabinus. The sequence continues at coordinate 133,923,527 of NC_082707.1, forward strand.
GACATCATTCAAGTGCATAAGGAGTAATATCTAGAATCAGCTACATCATGTAAAGCACAGACCACTTCCCATGACATAAAAGTGAAATAATCCATGACACAGCACAGTCATCCCCCATGACTGACCTAAAATGAACAGCAGAAATGCACAAATGCACTCTAAAGACAATTTTTCAGGGTTATAAAAACTTGAGCATAAAATCCATTTAACTATTATTTCTATAATAAAGAACAATGTACCTAACAAAAAAGAGACTTCCTAAATGTGTTTGATACTTGCTTTGTTCCTGCTCTAAGATTATAGTTTGGAGTTAGACATCAAAGCAACTGCCAGTTGGTTAATTTCCAATTTGCTAATTTTCACAATTTAAAAATCTTTATTCTTAATAAATTTAGTCTGATACCCAGAATAGAGTACAATTCTGCTTTTATGACCAGAAATAATTGGAATGTTCACCACCTACAGTGCCTGTAAAAAGTATTCACCACCCACCTCTCCCCTTGGAAGTTTTAATGTGTTACTGTTTTATAACGTTGAATTACAGTGGATTTAATTTGTCTTTTTTGACACTGGTCAACAGAAAAAGACTCATGTCAAAGTGAAAACAGATCTCGTCAAAGTGATCTAAATTACAAATATAAAACACAAAATAATTGTAAATATTCACCTCCTTCAAGTCAGTAGATGCAACTTTGGCAGCAATTACAGCCTTGAGTCTGTGTGGATGAATCATTAACAGTTTTGCACATCTGGATGCTGCAATTTTTCCCCATTCTTCCTTACAAAACTGCTCAAGCCCTGTCAGATTGCATGGGGATCGTGAGTCACAAAGTCTCAGTTGGGTTGAGGTTTGGACTCTGATTTGGCTCCAGGACATTAACTTTGTTGTTTTTAAGCCATTCCTGTGTTGCTTTGGCTTTATGCATGGAGTCATTGTCTTGCTGGAAAAGATATCTTCTCCAAATTCACAGTTCTCTTGCAGATTGCATCAGTTTTTCTTCCAGGATTTCCTTGTATTTTGCTGCATTCATTTTACCCTGTACCTTCACAAGCCTTTCAGTGCCTGCTGCAGTGAAGCATCCCCACAGCATGATGTAGCCACCACCATGCTTCACAGTAGGGATAGTGTGTTTTTGATTAAGTGCGGTGTTTGGCTTATGCATTTAGTCTGTTAGTCAAAAAGCTCAATTTTGGTTTCATCAGACCATAGAACCTTCCAGCTGACTTCAGAGTCTCTCACATGCCTTCTGGTAAACTCCAGCTGAGATCTTTGAGTTTTTTTTCAACAGTGGCTTTCTCTTTGCCACTCTCACATAAAGCTGCAACTGTTGATGTACCCAGGCAACAGTTGTTGTATGCAGTCTCTCCCATCTCAGCCATCGAAGCTTGTATCTCCTCCAGAGTTGTCATAGTTCTCTTGGTGGCCTCCCTCACTAGTCCCTTTCTTATGCAGTCATTCAGTGTTTGAGGACAGCCTGCTCTAGCCAGATTTGCAGCTGTGCCATAATCCTACCATTTCTTGATGATTGACTCCAGGGGATATTCAGTGACTTGGAAATTTTCTTGTATCTATCTCCTGACTTGTGCTTTTCAATAACCTTTTTGCAGAATTGTCTTTTGTCTTCATGGTGTAGTTTTTACCAGAATACTGATTCAGCAGCTGTTGGACCTTCCAGATGCAGATGTATTTTTACTACAATCGATAGAAACACCTTGACTGCACACCAGTGAACTCTATTTAACTAATTATGTGGCTTCTAAAACCATTGGCTGCACCAGTGATGATCTGATGTGTCATATTAAAGTGGGGGGGGGGGTGAATTCTTATGCAATCAGTTACTTTGTTTTATATTTGTAATTAATTTGTAGAGATCTGTTTTCACTTTGACACAAAAGAGTTTTATTGTTAATCAGTGTCAAAAAAGTCAAATTAAATTCGCTGTGATCCAGTGTTGTAAAATAATAAAATATGGTAACTTCCAAGGGGGTGTGAATACTTTTTATAGGCTCTGTATATGATTAGTGGAATCTTGCACAGTTATATTTGTGAATGCAATCTTGTTACTCCTAGACTTTTTTTGTTCTACTGCATTAGTTACTGTATAGACATCAATGATACACTGGGAGCATTTATCAAAACAGAGCTCGACTGATTGAAAGCTTAAATATATAGAGACTTTCTTAACTCTGAAGTGTGTATTGTGGAATATATTGTAGTTTTCATTTCATTTCCTTATTTTCATTTTAAAAAACAGCTATTGCTATTGAGCCTGGAGACTCAAGGTAGTATTCTACATTGTATACATATAATAAAAGCCAGATTTAAGGAAGTATACCCTAATTGGAATCTAGTAAATCATAATGTGGTACATTGGGTATCAGTGGGTAGGCATCTTGGTCGAGGTTTGTGGCTGACAAGATCAATGCGAGAGTGCCAGTGTTTATTGCAAAGATCACATCTATAACTGGCCTCAGGTTGGCTGGAGAAGCAACATTCCTTTCTAAGGGCCTGTTTGTTTTCTGCTTTCAGGAATTTTTCCTCGCCTGACATAAGATGGTTTTTCAGGGTGCTTCACCATCTGGTGCAGTTGGCTGCAAGTTCCTTGCAGGACATAACGTTGATATCCAGCAACTTCATGTCCTACTTGCAGATATTCTTGTAGTGCAGTTGGGGAATGCCAGCAGTTCTCTTGTCAGAAGCCAGCTCACATAGAGGATGGCTTTTGGGATGCAGCCGTCCTATGTGCAGCAGATGTGGCCCAGTCAACAAAGCCGATGCTGACTGAGCAGGGTGTACAGCCTAGGGATGCTGGCACAAGGGAGCACCTCAGTTTCAAATATTCTTTCTCCAGAAGGTGCTAGAGATATGACGAAGGCATCTTAAAAGAAGGATGTTGAGCCTTTTTTCCTGCTTAGCTTATGTTGTCCAGGTCTCACTACTGTTCAGCAGTGTGATGGTACCACAAGCTTTGCACACTGTCATCTTTGTTTTGACTGAGAGTTTGGAGTTCTCCCAGATTCATATGGTGAAGCAGGTAAGAGTTGTTGCAGCCTTCCCAATGTGATTGTCGATTTCTGCATCCAAGGAGAAGTGATGATGGCCCCCAGCTATGTGAACTAATGAACAACATCCATTTTGTTGTTATCACTGGTAATGAGTGGTATTGCTTTCACATCTTGTCCCAAGAAATTTGTCTTTTTCAGGCTGATAGACCAAATTCATTGAAGAACTGGGAGAAGCGATCTATCAAGCTTTGGATGTGCTGCGGAGTGTGGGTTGCAACTGCTGTATCATCAGCAAACAGCGTGTTCTGGTTGTATTCTTGCACACTTTGGCTCTTAGGTGGACGATGTTTAAAAGACTGCCATCTGATGTAGTGTGGAGGTGGATTCCCTCTTGCAGTGCCAAATGCATGCCTCGGGAGAAGGTCGAAGATCTCAAAGAGCTGCCATTGTACTGCATGGTTCCTACGCGTTGTGGAGGATTTGATCATGCTCTGTAGTCTTGGTGGGTAGTTTACCTTAGAGAGGATCTAAAAGAGCCCGTCACTGCTGAACAAGTTAAATGCCTTGGTGAGATCATTAAACACCTTGTAGAGGGGCTTCTCTGCACTTCTTCTGAAGTTGGTGGAGATGGAAAATCATGTCCACAGTTGACTTTACAGCATGGAAGCCATTCTTGAGATTCCGGTTAGACACATTCAGCCAACTTCTGCAGATGGACCAAAAAGACTCAGGCAAAGACTTTGTCAACATCATTCAAGAGGGAGATGCCCTGTAGTTGTTACAGTCACTCTTCTCACCTTTGTTTCAGACCAAGTTTCAACCCAAGGTTTCTTGGACACTCCAGATACGGTCATCAGCTGGACTTGATCCTGGTCTGGCGCTCCTTCCTCAGCAATGTGCTTTTCACATGTTCCAACCATAGCACAAATTGTGACACAGACCACTTGCTGGTCTGTTACAAGATCATACTGCAGTCAAAGAAATTCCATCGCGCTAAACAAGAAGGGAACCCTTGCATTCATGTCAGTAAGATGTCTTACCCAGACCTGCAGGACCAGTTTGATAAATCCTTTGAGAAAGAAGCTCAATACCCAGAAGCTGGGCGCTCAAGCCCAGCAGTCTGGAAACTATCACAGAGAAAAAGGAACTAATGCAGAATACCATGTTCAGCACAGCTTTCGTTACCTTTTGGAAAGAAGATCTTGAAGCCAGATCCACCGAGGTGAACCTCGTCATTGAAGTCAAATGTGCTACCCTAGCAGAGTATAAGCATTCACCAACTGTAAGGAACCTATAGATCCTCAAGTCTGCTAGAAGTAAAGTTCAGCAGACCTTCGGGTGATGAGCCAACAAGTATTGGATCCAGCTCAGGAAAGACATCCGGATTACAGCACTAACGGGCAATATGAGGTGTATGTACAATGACCTCAAGAAAGCCCTTGTGGTCCCTCTCAGAGCAAGATGGTTCCTCTCAAATCCATCAATGGAGAAGTAATCATAGAAGGGCAAACTGTTGGAAAGATGAATAGAACGTTACTCTGACCTCTACTCCAAAGTGAACACCATCGCCACTTCAGCCCTAGATGCCACTGAGTGCCTCTCAACTATGGAAAAACTGGATACAGAGCCGAACCTACAGGAGCTCAGCAAACTGTCAACAGCTTGGTCTCATTAAGGAAGGCACCAGGCAATGATGGGATTACCCAGACCTGATCAAATACAACATGACTACCCTACTGCATCTGCTGGCAGAAAGGAGTTATACCACAGGATATGAGGAATGCCAAGATCATTACATTGGATAATACTTGTTGTAATATTATCGTACAGAATTAATATCATAATCAAATTATTACAGTTATTTTAGATAAGAAACTTAATGGTTGTTATGTTAAAAGCTCAGTTGTAAGTTACCTTTTTAATGAAAACGGTGGATTCACATACTAACAGACTGAATTGACAAAACGTAAATTGTCAACAAAGAAATCCCAAGCTTCTAAAACCATTTGCTATCTTTGCAATAAACAGCAAAAGCCATTAGAAATAATGATTCTCGTGTTATATTATTTCTGCATTCTTCCTGGAAAATCATATTTCTAATTAAAGGATATGGATTTGCATGTATTGATAAAAATGACTAAAAACATATATAAATTCAGTCTACTGCCATCAGTATAACAAACATACCAAGATGCTTCAGAGCTTCCATTTTAGGCATCCGTTAGTCTTGAGAGACCATGGATTTGTGCCTTGGAAAGTTGCCCATGCTGCAAGTCTCCCCTCTCCAATGTTGTCCAAGGGAAGGGCAAGGGCCAATACAGCTTGGCACCAGTGTCGTCGCAGAGCAATGTGTGGTTAAATGCCTTGCTCAAGGACACAACAGGCTGCCTTAGCTGAAGCTTGAACTAGCGACCTTCAGATCACTAGACCAATGCCTTAACCACTTGGCCACGCACCAACACAGAGCTCTATTACCAAACCTAACTGGGCAGAATACTACACAAGAATCCATTAGGACAGGCAGAATGAGATTTATAATGAGGAATGATGAATGGAGAGTGTTTAAAAAAAGAATTTTAAAACTTGGACGCTTTACAGTTGGTGGAATGATGCAATGATTAAAATCAATGTTACATTAGAGACCTGTACTGAAGCAGAAATACAGATTGTAATCTGAGAAAATCCAAAGGTAGGGGGATCAAGACAAAGAAAGATCTGAGGATAAAATTAAGATTTTTTAAAACAAAGCTGATCTTGTTTGGCTTTGGAGCATGATGCTGATGGGTGAGAGATTTGGTTAATATTTGAATCCAGGCAGCAACCACACTAGGATAAATTGAATTTACAGAGGGATTAGAGGTTTCTAATATTTCAAGTTGTGTTCTGGAATGTAGTACCAGATTGGGTAGTGGAAATATTTGCAATTGTAATTTTCTGAGGGAAATGATTAATTACTTGATGTAAAACATTTGCAAGCTTATGTGGGAAAAGATCAAAGATTGGAATGAATAATGAACAAAAGAAGGCTTCCTTCTGTGCTGTTTGTTCTGTGATCACAAGATTGCATTTAGTTTTCACTGGTGTGAGACTCTCCTTGTTTAAAAAAAATTGTTTTAATTCCTACCTTACTTCGCTAAAATGTGACTGTATATCATATGGTTAAAAGTTGATTTTGAAATTTACTTACAATGTATGTGATTGTAAAATGTTTCTCTGTTTTAGGTAAACTTTGGTGTGCTAAGAAAAATAAGAAGAAGCGGAAAAAAGTGTTATATAATGCAAATCGAAATGACGGTATGTAAAATTGTACAGCTTTAATTTGAGGAATTTCATATGTGAAGTATAACCAACAAATATATTTAAAGATGGATAACTTTGCTTCTCAAGCATGTTTAATATGTGTAAAGTACACACATGCTAATCTTCTGCAATTAACATGTCAATCAGGCTGTTAAGCAATTCATTGAATTTTCACAGAAGACTGCAGATAATTTACCATGCACTTCACTTATGGCTAATTACACAGCTGCCAGTGGTCCAGATAGACCTTGTTTCCCTCGCCTTCACACTTATGGTTATGATTCTGGCCCTTTAGTACTTTAAGCAGAAACTGCTCTTCCAGTTTATCAAGGGTAATTTGCACAATGCACTGAAGAACTCAGTTAGCATCTGGGCTTGGTTAGCAGAGAGAGGGTGTGAACAGATATGAATTTTTTTTAAAATTGCAGATACAGAAACAAAAATAGAAAATGCTGGAAATATTGAGTAATATCAGGCAGACTCTGGAATGAGACGATATTTAAAGTTAGAACAACAGTCTAATGTATTGGATGGCAGGAAATGTATACAAGAATGATAATGGAAGTAACAAAGAACTGAAGAAGGAAAGTCAGTTGATACTATGGAGGTTAAGGTGAGAATGATGGACACTAGAGTTGGGCAGAAGGTATCATTTTCAATATGAAAATATAATCACGTTACAAAATGTGGTTTGAACTTTCATGTTTAATTCTATCTGTTAACTTGCCAAGTAAAAGCATGCTGAGTATGCATAGTTGAAGTTGCAAAGTGTGTACAGGTATGTGGCAAATAAAATAGCTATTTCAGTTTTTAATTGGCAGTCTTCTTTAGAATTATCAACTTTATTGAAACAGTTGCTGACTTTTTGAAATATGTGATTCAACGTGGAGAATTGCAGTGAGAAATTTGTTGATTTCTTCTGACATAAACTTGAAAAGATCCTCAAAGGATGAGTAGTATTTTGATGAAACTTGGTAGAATAAGGTCCATTGTACAGAATTGTTCATCATTAGGGCTGGCTGGTATTCTGTGGGAAGAATGTCCTTTTGTGCCACAGCAGCTAGCATATCAAGGAACAACTGTGCAGGTGCATGAATGTCAGCGAGTTAGGCTGGCGGGAAGAGTATAAAAGGAAATCACTTTTTCTTCAGCGGTTTGATCAAGGAACGACTGGGCAGGCATGTGGATGTCAACAAGGTAGACCGGTGGGAAGGGTATAAAAAGAAGACAGCTTTACAGAGCAGGTGTCGGAGTCGAGGGAGTCAGAGTAGGAGGGCTTTGGCAATAATGAGGTGAGGTAACTTACTTGGGAAGAATAGGAATAGGAAGTATGTCTGACGCTGGTGTTTTATACTGGGTGTCAGATGTGGGATGTCTGGGAGATTCTCAGCCTCCCAGATGGCCACATCTGCACCAGATGCTTCAAGCTGCAGCTCCTTAGGGACCGTTTTAGGGAACTGGAGATGTGGCTTAATGACCTTTGTCTGGTCAGGGAAGGTGAGAGGGTGATAGAGAAGAGTTTTAAGCAAGCAGTCACACCAGGGCCACAGGAGACAGATGAGTGGGTAACAGTCAGGAGAGGGAAGGGCAAGAGTCAGATACTAGAGAGTACCCCTGTGGCTGGCCCTCTTAACAATAAGTACTCCTGTTTGAGTACTGTTGGAAGGTCAACCTACCTGGGGGAAGCAACAGTGGCGGTGCCTCTGGCACAGAGTCTGGCCCTGTGGCTCAGAAGGGTAGGGAAAGGGAGGATGGCAACAGTGATAGGGGCCTCTATAGTTAGGGAGTCAGACAGGCGATTCTGTGGACGCAGGAAAGAAACATGGATGGTAGTTTGCCTCCCAGGTGCCAGGGTCTGGGATGTTTCTAATTGTGTCCACGGCATCCTGAAGTGGGAAGGTGAACAGCCCGAGGTCATGGTGCATATTGGTACCAACAACATAGGTAAGAAAAGGGAGGAGGTCCTGAAACAGACGACAGGGAGCTAGAAAGAAAGTTGAAAAGCAGGATCTCAAAGGTTAGTCGTCTTGGGATTATTGCCTGTGCCATGCGACAGTGAGTGTAGGAATAGACTAAGGCGGAGGATAAATGTGTAGCTGAGGGATTGGAGCGGGGGCAGGGATTCAGATTTCTGGATCATTGGGACCTCTTTTGGGGCAGGAGTGACCTGTACAAAAAGAATGGGTTGCACTTGAATCCAGGGGGGACCAATGTCCTGGCAGGGAGGTTTGCTAAGGCTATTGGGGAGAGTTTAAACTAGAATCGCTGGGGGTGTGGAAGCCAAACTGAAGGGACGGAGGAAGGGGCGGTTGGCTCACAAATCGAGAACGCTTGTAGACAGTGTGAGAGGGAGGATAGGCAGGTGACAGAGAAAGGATATGCTCAGAATGATGGTTAGAAATGTGTCTATTTTAATGCAGGGAGTACCGTGAACAAAGCAGATGAGCTTAGAGCGTGGATCAGTACTTGGAACAATGATGTGGCCATTACAGAGACTTGGATGGCTCAGGGGCAGGAATGGCTACCAGGTGCCAGACTTTAGATGTTTCAGAAAGGGTAGGGAGGGAGGCAAAAGAGGTGGGGGTGTGACACTACTGTTCATGGATAGTGTCATGGCTACAGAAAAGGAGTAAGTCATGGAGGGATTGTCTACTGAGTCCCTGGGTGGAAGTTAGGAACAGGAAGGGGTCATTAACACGAGGTATTTTTTATAGACCACCTAGTAGTAACAGGGACATTGAGGAGCAGATAGGGAGACAGATTCTGGAAAGCTGCAATAATAACAGGGTTGTTGTGGTGGGAAGATTTCAATTTCCTCAATATTGATTGGCATCTTCCTAAAACAAGGGGTTTAGATGGGATGGAGTTGGTTAGGTGTGTTCAGGAAAGTTTCCTGACACGATATGTACAAACCCCATTTCCAGAAAAGTTGGGATATTTTCCAAAATGCAATAAAAACAAAAATCTGTGATTGGTTAATTCACGTGAACCTTTATTTAACTGACAAAAGTACAAAGAAAAGATCTTCAATAGTTTTACTGACCAACTTAATTGTAGTTTGTAAATGTATACAAATTTTGAATTTGATGGCTGCAACACACTCAAGAAAACTTGGGACAGAGGCATGTTTACCATTGTATTACATCACCTTTCCTTTTAATAACAATTTTTAATCGTTTTGGAACTGAGGATACTAATTGTAGTAGATTTGCAATTGGAAATTTTGTCCATTCTTGCTTGTTATAAGACTTCAGCAGCTCAACAGTCTGTGGTCTCAGTTGTCTGATTCTCCTCTTCATGATGCGCCTTACATTTTCAATAGGAGATAGATCTGGACTGGCAGCAGGCCAGTCAAACACATGCACTCTGTGTCTACAAAGCCATGCTGTTGTAGCCCGTGCAGAATGTGGTCTGGCATTGTCCTGCTGAAATAAGCATGGACGTCCTGGGAAGAGACGTTGCCTTGATGGCAACATGTGTCTCTCTAAAATCCTAATATACACCTCAGAGTCAATGGTACTTTCACATACATGCAACTCACCCATGCCGTGGGCACTGATGCATCCCCATACCATCACAGATGCTGGCTTTTGCACCTTCCGCTGATAACAGTCAGGATGGTCGTTTTCATCTTTGGCACGGAGAACTCGACGCCTGTTTTTCCGAAAACTAGCTGGAATGTGGACTCATCTGACCACAGCACATGGTTCCACAGACTTTCGGCCCATCTGAGATGAGCTTGGGCCCAGAGAACTCACCGGCATTTCTGCATAGAGTTGATGTATGGCTTCCTCCTTGTGTAATACAGTTTCAAGTTGCATTTCTGGATGCAGCAACGGACTGTGTTAAGTGACAATGGTTTTTTCAAAGTACTCCCGAGCCCAGGTGGCTATAATTGTCACAGTAGCATGACGGTTTCTTAGGCAGTGCCGCCTGAGGGCTTGAAGATCATGCACATTCAATAGTGGTTTCGGACCTTGCCCTTTACGCACTGAGATGTCTCTGAATTCTCTGAATCTTTTCACAATATTATCTACTGTAGATGTTGAAAGACCTAAATTCTCTGCAATCTTGCGTTGGGAAATGTTCCTTTTGAACTGACTAACAATTCTCTCATGAATTTTGGCACAAAGGGGTGAGCCACGACCCATCCTTGCTTGCAAAGACTGAGCCTTTGATGGATGCTACTTTTATACCCAGTCATGATACCTCACCTGCTACCAATTAGCCTGCTTAATTTGGAGTCTTCCAAACCAGTGTTACTTGAATATTATGTGCACTTTTCAATCTTACTTTAACTCTGTCCCAACTTTTGTTCAGTGTGTTGCAGCCATCAAATTCTAAATTTGTGTATATTTACAAAATACAATTAAGTTGGTCAGTAAAACTATTGAAAATCTTTTCTTTGTACTTTTGTTAAATAAGGGTTCATCACAGATTTTTGTTTTTATTGCATTTTGGAAAATATCCCAACTTTTCTGGAAATGGGGTTTGTAGATAAGACTACAAAAGGAGAGGCTGTACTTGATCTGGTATTGGGAAATGAACCTGCTTAGGTGTCAGGTCTCTCGGGAGAGCATTTTGGAGATAGTGACCACAATTCTATCTCCTTTACCATAGCATTGGAGAGGGACAGGAAAAGACAAGTTAGGAAAGCGTTTAATTGGAATAAGGGGAAAAATGAAGCTATCAGGCAGGAACTTGAAGCATAAATTGGGAACAGATGTTCTCATGGAAACGTACAGAAGAAATGTTGCAGATGTTCAGAGGATATTTGCGTGGTGTTCTGCATAGGTACGTTATAGCTGGACAGGGAAAGGATGGTAGGGTACAGGAACCATGGTGTACAAAAGTTGTTGAAAATCTAATCAAGAAGATAAGCTTACAAAAGGTTTAAAAAAAAGAGGTAATGATAGAGATCTAGAAGATTATAAGGCTAGCAGGAAGGAGCTTCAGAATGAAATTAGGAGAGCCAGAAGGGGCCATGAGAAGGCCTTGGTGAGCAGGATTAAGGAAAACCCCAAGGCATTCTACAAGTATGTGAAGAGCAAGAGGATAAGACGTGAGAGAATAGGACCAATCAAGTGTGACAGTGGAAAAGTGTGTTTGGAACCAGAGGAGATAGCAGAGGTACTTAATGAATACTTTGCTTAAGTATTCACTACAGAAAAGGACCTTGGCGATTGTAGGGATGATTTACAGCAGGCTGGAGCATATAGACATTAAGAAAAAGGATGTGCTGGAGCTTTTGGAAAGCGTCAAGTTAGATAAGTCATTGGGACTAGATGAAATATACCCCAGGCTACTGTGGGATATGAGGAAGGAGATTGCTGAGCCTCTGACAATGATCTTTGCATCATCAAAGGGGACAGAAGAGGTCCCGGAGGATTGGAGGGTCACAGATGTTGTTCCCTTATCCAGGAAAGGGAGTAGGGATAGCCCAGGATATTGTAGACCAATGAGTCTTACTTCAGTGGTTGGTAAGATATAACCATGTAACAGTTACAGCATGGAAATAGGCCATCTCGGACCTTCTAGTCCGTGCTGAATGTTTACTCTCACCTAGTCCCACTGACCCTCCATTTCTTTCCTGTCCATATACCTATCCAATTTTTTTTAAATGACAATATCGAACCTGCCTCTACCATTTCTACTGGAAGCTCAATCCACACAGCGACCACTCTCTGAGTAAAGAAATTGCCCCTCGTGTTACCCCTAAACTTTTGCCCCCTCACTCTCAACTCATGTCCTCTTGTTTGAAACTTCCCTACTCTCAATGGAAAAAGCCTATCCACGTCAACTCTATTTATCCCCCTCATAATTTTAAATACTTCTATCAAGTCCCCCTTCAACCTTCTACGCTCCAAAGAATAAAGACCTAACTTTACCGTTCTCTGTAACTTAGGTGCTGAAACCCAGGTAACATTCTAGTAAATCTCCTCTGTATTGTCTCTGATTCGTTGACATCTTTCCTATAATTCGGTGACCAGAACTGTACACACTAATCCAAATTTGGTTTCACCAATACTTTGTACAATTTTAACATTACATCCCAACTTAAGAGACTGCTAGACAGGTATATGGAGGAATTTAAGGTAGGGGGTTATATGGGAGGCTGGGTTTGAGGGTCGGCACAACATTGAAGTAATGTGCTGCACTATTCTATGTTCTATGTTCCTATACTCAATGCTCTGATTTATAAAGGCCAGCATATCAAAGGCTTTCTTCACCACCTTTTCCACATGAAATTCCACCTTTAGGTTCTACAGCATTCCTGAATGCCCTACCATTTACCATATATGTCCTATTTTGATTAGTCCTATCAAAATGTAGCACCTCACACTTATCAGCATTAAACTCCATCTGCCATCTTTCAGCCCACTCTTCTAACTGGCCTAAATCTCTCTGCAAGCTTTGAAAATCTGCTTCATTATCCACAACGCCGCCATTTATCTTAGTATCATCTGCATACTTACTAATCCAATTTACCACCCCATCATCCAGATCATTAATGTATAATGACAAACAGCTTTGGACCCAGTACAGATCCCTGAGGCACACCACTAGTCACCAGCCTCCAACCTGACAAACAGTTATCCACCACTACTCTATGGCATCTCCCATCCAGCCACTGTTGAATTAATTTTACTACTTCAATATTAATACGTAACAATTGAACCTTCCTAACTAACCTTCCGTGCGAAACCTTGTCAAAGGCCTTACTGAAGTCCATATAGACAACATCCACTGCTTTACCCTCGTCAACTTTCCTCACAACCTCCTCAAAAAATTCAGTAAGATATGTCAAACATGACCTTCCACGCACAAGTCCTTGTTGACTGTTCCTAATGAGACCTTATCTATCCAGATAATTATATATACTATCTCTAAGAATACTTTCCATTAATTTACCCACCACTAACGTCAAACTTACAGGCTGTTAATTGTTAGGTTTACTCTTAGAACCTTTTTTATACAATGGAACCACATGAGCAATACGCCAATCCTCTGGCACCATCCCCAATGACATTTGAAATATTTCTGTCAGAGCCCCTGTTCTACACTAACTTTCCTCAAGGTTCTAGGGAATATCCTGTCAGGACCTGGAGACCTATCCACTTTTATATTCTTTAAAAGCACCAGTACTTCCTCTTCTTTAATCATCATAGTTTCCCTAACTACCCTACTTGTTCCCCTTACCTTACACAACTCAATATCCTTCTCCATAGTGAATACCAAAGAAAAAAAATTGCTCAAAATCTCCCCCATCTCTTCTTTTGGCTCCACACATAGCTGTCCACTCTGATTCTCTAAGGGACTAATTTTATCCCTCACTATCCTTTTGCTATTAATATAACTGTAGAAACCCTTTGGATTTATTTTCACCTTACTTGCTAAAGCAACCTCATATCTTCTTTTAGCTTTTCTAATTTATTTCTTAAGATTCTTTTTACATTCCTTATATTCCTCGAGCACCTCGTTTACTCCATGCTGCCTGTATTTGTTGTAGATCTCTCTCTTTTTCGGAAACAAGTTTCCAATATCCGTTGAAAACCATGGCTCTCTCAAACTTTTAACCTTTCCTTTCAACCTAACAGGAACATAAAGATTCTGTACCCTCAAAATTTCACCTTTAAATGACCTCCATTTCTCAATTACATCCTTCCCATTAAACAAATTGTCCCAATCCACTCCTCCTAAATCCTTTCGCACCTCCTCAAAGTTAGCCTTTCTCCAATCAAAAATCTCAACCCTGGGTTCAGTCCTATCCTTTTCCATAATTATATTGAAACTAATGGCATTGTGATCACTGGACCAGAAGTGCTCCCCAACACATACCTCCGTCACCTGACCTATCTCATTCCGTAACAGCAGATCCAACACTGCCCCTTCTCTAGTTGGTAACTCGATGTATTGCTGCAAAAGACTACCCTGCATACATTTTACAAACTCCAAACCATCCACCCCTTTTACACAATGGGGTACCCAGTCTATGTGTGGAAAATTAAAATCTCCCACAATCACAACCTTGTGCTTACTACAAATATCTGCTATCTCCTTGCAAATTTGCTCCTCCAGTTCTCACTCCCCATTAGGTGGTCTATAATACACCTCTATAAGTGTTACTACACCTTTCCCATTCCTCAATTCCACCCAAATAATCTCCCTAGATGAGCCCTCTAATCTATGCTGCCAAAGCACCGCTGTAATATTTTCTCTGACAAGCAATGCAACACCTCCCCCTCTTGCCACTCCGATTCTATCACACCTGAAGCAATGAAATCCAGGAATATTTAGTTGCCAATCACACCCCTCCTGCAACCGTGTTTCACTAATAGCTAGAATATCATATTTCCAGGTATCAATTCATGCTCTAAGCTCAGACACCTTTCTTAAAATGCTCCTAGCATTAAAATAAATGCATTTAAGAAATTCTCCACCTCTTACTCTCTGTTTATCTCTAATGGTGCAAACAATTTTACTATCTTTTTCTTCCTTCTCCCCTACATCTTCGGTCTGAGCGCTCCCCTTCTCTATCACCTGCCTTCCTCAATCACACACTGCTATAAGCTTTCTCTATTTGTGAACTAACCTCCTCTCTACTAGTCTCTTCAATTTGATTCCCAGCCCCCAACCATTCTAGTTTAACGTCTCCCCAGTAGCCTTAGCAAATCTCCCCACCAGGATATTGGTCCCCCTGGGATTCAAGTGTAACCCGCCCTTTTTGTACAGGTCACACTTGCCCCAAAAGAGATCCCAGTGATCCAGAAACTTGAATCCCTGCCCCTTGCTCCAATCCCTCAGCCACGCATTTGTCCTCCACCGTATTCCATTCCTGCTCTCACTGTCACATGGCACAGGCAGTCATCCCAAGATTACTACCTTTGTGGTCCTTCTTCTCAATTCTCTTCCTAACTCTCTATATTCTCCTTTCAGGACCTCTTTCCTTTTCCTACCTATGTCATTGGTACCTATATGTACCATAACCTCTGGCTCCTGACCCTCCCAATTCAGGATATCTTGGATGCGATCAGAAAAATCCCGGACCCTGGCATCAGGGAGGCAAACTACCATCTGGGTCTCCTGACTGTGTCCACAGAATCGACTATCTGACCCCTTAACTATCGAGTTCCCTATTACTGCTGCCTTCTTCTTCCTTTCCTTACCCTTCTGAACTTCAGGGCCAGACTCTGTGCCGGAGGCACGGCCACTGTTGCTTCCCTTGGGTAGGCTGTCTTTCACCCCCCCAATAGACCTGATAGAGGTGTATAAGATGATGAGAGACATTAATCATGCCGATAGTCTAAGAGGCTTTTTCCCAGGGCTGAAATGGCTAACACGAGAGGGCAGGGTTTTAAGGTGTTTGGAAGTACATAAAGAGGGTATTTCAGGGTACGTTTTTTTACGCCGAGAGTGGTGACTGTGTGGAATGGGCTGCCGGCGACTGTGGTGGAGGCAGAAACAATAGGGTCTTTTAAGAGGCTCCTGGATAGGTACATGGAGCTTAGAAAAATGGAGGGCTCTGGAGAACCCTAGGTAATTTCTAAAGTAAGGACATGTTCAGCACAGCATTATGGACCAAAAGGCTTGGATTGTGCTGTAGGTTTCTATGTTGGTTTATAAATGTATGAAGTCTAGGAGCCTAACCCTAGCATTTGTCTTCGCCTTATTCACCTCTCAGCATTAAATGCTTCAATAAAACTAACATGAGATAAAAGAAAGTATTTGATGAAGTTATTTAGAAGTTTATTCTAAAAACTATGATAGTATTTATGGATAAATCTCTGAAACTTGTCAAGGAACACTTTAATGTATTTTGACTAATTTCAGGATTTCTGTGTCTTGCTCCCTTCCTCACTAGACTATGACAATGATGAAATCTTGACATATGAAGAAATGTCACTGTATCACCAACCTGCAAGTAGGAAACGGCCAATAGTTTTAATTGGCCCAGTGAACTGTGGCCAGAATGAACTGCGGCAGAAGCTGATGGAAAGGGAGGCTGATCGTTTTGCTCCGGCAGTGCCCCGTAAGTTACCTGTACTATTTTGGTTTAACTGTAGTGTTTGTTATGAACTCTCTAACCTATATTCTTAAACTTGTAGATACAACACGGCCCATGAGAGATAGTGAGGTGAATGGACGTGATTATCTCTTTGTGGCACGTCAGTTTTTTGAAGCTGACATTGCCACCAACAAATTCATCGAATATGGAGAATATGAAAAAAATTTGTATGGTACCAGTATTGATTCAGTACGACAAGTGATTAACTCTGGGAAGATATGCTTGTTAAATTTGCACACACAGGTAAGCAATAAAGTGTGTGAGCTAATCCACAGCAATGCAGTATTTTTATTAAGAAATTTGAAGAGCAATACCAGTGAGATAATTGTTGCATAAATAGGATTAACAATATAAAGAAAGAATATTTGGTTCCTTAGAACTCATGATTAGTGATTTACCACAAAACCAAAAAGTGGACATGCTTTGTCACCTATCACTGGTAGATTTCCATTGATGGAAGAATTAAAATGTTATTATTTAATATCATGATAATTTTGTACAAAAGAATATTACTTTCATATTGAATGGATTAAAAATAATAGGTGCATTGGAGACAACTGGGAATAAAAGATTTACTAGGAATGTTGTAGCAACAACTGAAAGAGTTTAAATTGGGCCATGTAGAATGCTTAAGGAAACAATTGTTACCAACAGTAAAACCAGAACATGAAAATGTTACTTCTATAGGTCCATTATTTTTCTTAAAAATCCAATAAAAATGTTTTTTTAAATCATCACTTTTTGTTCTAAAGCTGTCCTGATTTTGCATAGATTTTATCAAATTTACAGTGAAGGCTTAACTATCCACATGAAAGTACTTGCACACCATCTTATTGTTTAAATGATCTGTAGCAAACACAATGTTACTTTGGATCGGAGTTCCCAACCTTTTTATACCCTGTACAAACACCACCAAGCAAGGGGTTCATAGACCCCAGATTGAAGCCCCTGCATTAGATGGAGTGGTCCAGGGGTTTCAATTAATTCATAGTTCCACAAGGTGAATTTCAATGAAAGAGAAATAAACAATATAACAAAATACCCAGAAAGAATTGGTCATTTTTAAGCTTGCTGCTTTTTTTTCTATTCTACAGTCTCTGAGGATTCTGCGCAATTCTGACTTAAAGCCGTACATAATCTTCATTGCACCACCTTCCCAGGAACGATTGCGTGCGATGCTTACCAAAGAGGGGAAAAATCCTAAGGTAGTATTTTTCTATAGGTCATGAGAAGCCCCTCATTAAATCTTCATTTTCATCAGGTTCCTGTGTACTTTTTCTTAGAAAAAAAAGTTGTATTATGTGTAGGTCAAGAACTAGCAGCAATAATAACTCCTTATATTCATTGCAATGTATTTTAGATTTCTCCAATTAAACATGCACAGTTATTCAACATTCTAGTCTTTTTTTGATCATTGTCAACAAGTTTAGCAGTTGTTAGAGAGCAAAGAAGAGTGCTGTAAAATCTCCCACAATTCCATGAAGCATGACCTTGAGCTCCTTACTCTCCTTGTTCTTGTTAACATTTCATTCACCCATGAGAATGTAAAAATAAGAATGATCCATTTAGCTCATCCATCTAAATGCCATACAGTAATATCATAGCCAAACAAAACATCTGTCTAGTTTCTTTATCCGATAATTATCATAATTCTGGTTATCATAAGCCCATCAATTTTAGATTTAATATTACCTGCTGTTCGCAGGGAAAAAATAATCCAGATTTCTACATGCTCTGTATGGGAATGTTTCTCAATTTTTCCTGAATGCCCTAGACTTTATTGTAAGACAATATCCACAGATTTTCCCATTCTAGCTGAAATGGTAATCCATCTTGCTGTGTGAAATTTTGTGTAGAATTAAACACTCTTTTCCTTCCATGTTCCATTATCTGCAATCCTAGTAGGATCTCACTTCTAAATTTAAGCCTTGATGTCTAGACATCGTTCATCGTTCTTCCTCCCTCCAGGACCAAGAAATTTAGATGTCATCAAATTTGGGGTTTGGTATAGATCAGCATTACTTCTGTCCTTTCTGGTTCTCTGGATATAAAAGGTCAGCATTTCATTAGCTATTGAAGTATTTTCTATGCCTGTCCATGGCATTTTACTGAACAATGAACACCACTATCCTTTTCTCCCCTAACCCCTCACCCCAATCTGAGCCAGGGAGCCAGACTCTGTTCAGAAACCTGGTCACTGTGGCTCTCTCCAGTAGGTCATTCCTATCCCACCTCCTACCCCTAACAGTATCCAAAGTTGGTATACTTGTTATTAAGGGGTTTGTTGTTCAGTCATTAAGTTGAGTTCAACTCTTCATGACCTCATGGACTATACAGTAGACATGGAAGGAGTTTGCCAGGCCCTTCTTCCGCGCAGATACTGCTGCTCCCCAGGTTGGGACCCGGCTGGGTTTATTGGAGGGCATCAGAAGCAGAGAGGCAAGTAAGTTAATTGTAAAATTGAACATTATTTGGGATACTGTAATCCAGGTTTTAAAAAAATGCATTTCTATAATTGATAGAGAGGGAAATGTGATCTGTCCATGTGTGACAGTGATGTCAGGGTGTTGGTTCAGAAAGAACTTTAAGGTACTTGCCTCACAGTTTGTCTGAAAAACTGGAGTGAATACATTCAATTTTACCTTGAGTCTACTAACATTCTAATAAACCCTTTAATGATTTAATTTAATATACAGCAGGTAATCTTTTGCTTTGTAAATGCTGTTGTGAGAACTATACCAAACATCTTTCATTTTTATTTTGTAGCCTGAAGATTTGCGGGATATCATAGAAAAGGCCAGGGAAATGGAGCAGAACTATGGACACTATTTTGATGCAGCAATTGTTAATACAGACTTGGAAAAGGCATATCAAGAGTTAATTCGCCTCATAAATAAACTTGACACAGAACCTCAGTGGGTCCCGTCTTCATGGCTTCGATGAAAACAAATAACAGGACTTTTTTTTAATGAAAGTTTATCAGATGTTTAACTCGAGCAGTAGAGGGTGGGGTTGGCAGGGATCGACTATTCGACATTCCAGTTTATGCCAGAAATTGGCAGTAGAAATACTTGTATAATTACTATTATGGAAGCTCTATTTATAATGTAAATATAGATGCTCTTCTGTCATTAGCTATCTCTGAATCGCACTGTATATATTCATGTCTTCAAACTACAGATTTAACCTTTTTAGGTGCAGTATTTTTTATTTTGTTTAGGTTACAGCCTTGATCGATGATAATTTGTAAAAAACACTGTCCAAGGCCTTCTTATGAGAAAAGTATGCCTATATTTTTTATGGAAAATAGAATTCACGAATTCCACAGCATAGATTTTTTTACATTATAATAGATTCTGGTTCGTCGTAACAGAAAGACACTTTAGTTTTGGGCAGTTTTGCTCAGTTGAAAGACTTGATGATTTGTTTTTAAAGAGTGTATATGTGTGAACCTAATTTGTGCAGACTAATACATTGTCTCTAATGATCAGCAAGTTTGATCATGGACTGGAGTAGAATTATTGAATGTAACTACTGTACATAGTTAATAATTGGCACAGCGTACATCCTAAGCAGCTGCCTTTTCAAAGCGCAATCATCAAATGTGAATATTTTAATTAAAATGACTGAGTCTGGAAAATCTTTTACATGAAATCTAGATAGTAATGAAATTTCTCTTATTTTTGAGAATGGCTTTTAAACACTGGAATTTAATGACACTTTCTAGCAAAAATATGCTGAACAATTTATGAATGATGCATGTTTTATTTTTGTTTTATGCAGATAATTTTTCCAGTATTAAACCTGCAGAGATATTGGAGATAGTGCATTTGATATCTATTTGTTTGTATAAAGCAAAGCAGCATGTTTGAAAGGGGTCAAGTATTAATAGCTGTATAAGTAATTGGGATATTTAATTTTATCGATGGATCAGCAGTCGAGGTTTGATAACATGCCAATTTATCTGACACCCTTCATGCTTTTGAAATCCTTTGGGCAAATGTTTGGATGTGCCATGTGCAAATTATGCATATTTTAACATGAGGAGTCTATCCATATTCAGGGTACGGCCTCAGCTGGCAATGTATCTACACTCTAATTATAGAAATCATTTCCAGACACTTGACCACACAGAATAATGTAAAAGTGTATTTGTAGATTTTCAATAAAACAAAATCACTCCTGCCTGATTTGGAGCTCATTAAAGTGAAGTGCATTTTTTTAAATCTTGGAAAGGTCAGAAAGGGCATTGGTAAGAATAAAGTCATCCAGAACTTGAAAGTTTGATACTTAATTATTGAAAGTTGAAAGGATTAGGAGAATTTTGAAAATCAGAATTCTATCAGGTAAGGCCGGGTAAGTTCCTTTCAAAAGAGAAAGTTTCAAAAGTTGAGGCAAGTATTGGGTAGGTCATGGCAGCTGAGATTGGCCCCATGGTTTGTTCATCCTGCAGCATGTGGGAAATCAGGAATACTTACAGTGTCCCTGATACTATGTATGCAGGAAGTGTGTCCAGCTGCAGCTTCTGGAAGACCGCATTGAGCATCTGGAGCTGCGATTGGATTCATACTGGAGCATCAGCGATGCTGAGAAAGTCGTGAATAGCACGTTTAGTGAGTTGGCCACACCGCAGGTAAAGGCTACACAGGCAGAAAGGGAAGGGGTGGCCAGCATAACAGTAGGCAGGTAGTGCAGGAGTCCCCTGAGGTCATCTCCCTCCTAAACTGATATACTGTTTTGGATACTTTTGGGGGAGATGTCTCATCAGGGGAAGGCAGCAGCCGCTAAGTTCATTGCACCATGGGTGGCTCTGCGGCACAGGAGGGAAGGAAAAGGAGTGGGAAAGCTATAGTGATAGGGGCTTCGATTGTAAGGGGAATAGATAGGCGTTTCTGTGGCCGCAAACGAGACTCCAGGATGGCATGTTGCCTCCCTGGTGCAAGGGTCAAGGATGTCTCTGAGCGGCTGCAGGACATTCTGGAATGGGAGGGTGAACAGCCAGTGGTCGTGGTGCACGTAGGTACCAACGATATAGGTAAAAATGGGATGAGGTCCTACAAGGTGAATTTAGGGAATTAGGAGATAAACTAAAAAGTAGGACCACAAAGGTAATAATCTCTGGATTTCTACTAGTGCCACATGCTAGTCAGAGTAGAAATAGGAGGATATTTCAGATGAATATGTGGCTTGAAAAATGGTGCAAGGAGGAGGGATTCAAATTTCTGGGGCAGTGGAACCAGTTCTGGGGGAGGTGGGACTGGTATAAACAGGACGGTCTGCACCTGGGCTGGACTGGAACCAATGTCCTAGGGGGAGCATTTGCTACTGCTGTTCAGGAGGATTTGAACTAATGTGGCAGGGGGATGGGAACAAGGGCAGAGAGACAGAGGGGTGTAAAATGAGGGTAGAGACAAAAAGTAATAAGGTGAAAAGTAAAAGTGGCAGGCAGGCAAATCCAGGGCAAAAAGGGCCACTTTTCAACATAATTGTTTAAGGGCTAAGAGTGTTGTAAAAACAAGCCTGGAGGCTTTGTGTGTCAATGCGAGGAGCATTCGTAACAAGGCGGATGAATTGAATGTGCAGATAGTTATTAATGAATATGATATAGTTGGGAATCACAGAGACATGGCTCCAGGGTGACCAAGGATGGGAGCTCAACATCCAGGGATATTCAATATTCTGGAGGGATAGACAGGAAAGAAAAGGAGGTGGGGTAGCTTTGCTGGTTAGAGAGGAAATTAATGCAATAGAGAGGAAGGACGTTAGCCTGGAGGATGTGGAATCGATATGGGTAGAGCTGCATAACACTAAGGGGCAGAAAACACTGGTGGGAGTTCTGTACAGGCCACCTAACAGTAGTGGTGAAGTTGGGGATGGCATTAAACAGGAAATTAGAAATGCTTGCAATAAAGGAACAGTAGTTATAATGGTTGACTTCAATCTACATATAGATTGGGTGAACCAAATTGGTAAGGCTGCAGAGGAAGAGGATTTCTTGGAATGTATGTGAGATGGTTTTCTGAACCAACATGTTGAGGAACCAACTAGAGAGCAGGCCATTCTAGATTGGGTATTGAGCATCAAGGAAGGGTTAGTTAGCAATCTTGTCGTGCAACGCCCCTTGGGTAAGAGTGACCATAATATGGTGGAATTCTTCATTAAGATGGAGAATGACATAGTTAATTCAGAAACAAAGGTTCTGAACTTAAAGAAGGGTAACTTTGATGGTATGAGACATGAATTAGCTAAGATAGACTGGCAAATGATACTTAAAGGGTTGACGGTGGATATGCAATGGCAAGCATTTAAAGATCGCATGGATGAACTACAGCAATTGTTCATCCCAGTTTGGCAAAAGAATAAACCAGGGAAGGTAGTGCACCTGTGGCTGACAAGGGAAATTAGGGATAGTATCAAGTCCAAAGAAGGAACATATAAATTAGCAAAAAAAAAAGTGGCATCCCTGAGGACTGGGAGAAATCCAGATACCAGCAGAGGAGGACAAAGGGCTTAATTAAGAAAGGGAAAAAAGATTATGAGGGAAAGCTGGCAGGGAACATAAAAACTGACTGTAAAAGCTTTTATAGATATGTGAAAAGAAAAAGATCGGTCAAGACAAATGTAGGTCTCTTACAGTCAGAAACAGGTGAATTGATCATAGGGAACAAAGACATGGCAGACCAATTGAATAACTACTTTGGTTCTGTAATCTTCCCGAAATAATAAGGGACCGAGGGTCTAGTGAAATGGAGGAACTGAGGGAAATACATGTTAGTAGGGAAGTGGTGTTAGGTAAATTGAAAGGATTAAAGGCAGATAAATCCCCAGGGCCAGATGGTCTGCATCCCAGAGTGCTTAAGGAAGTAGCCCAAGAAATGGATGCATCAGTGATAATTTTTCAAAACTCCTTAGATTTTGGATTAGTTCCTGAGGATTGGAGGGTGGCTAATGTAACCCCACTTTTTAAAAAAGGAGGGCGAGAAAAACCGGAGAATTATAGACCGGTGAGTCTGACATCGGTGATGGGGAAAATGCTAGAGTCGGTTATCAAAGATGTGATAACAGCACATTTGGAAAGAGGTGAAATCATCGGACAAAGTCAGCATGGATTTGTGAAAGGAAAATCATGTCTGACGAATCTTATAGAATTTTTTGAAGATGTAACTAGTAGAGTGGATAGGGGAGAGCCAGTGGATGTGGTATATTTAGATTTTCAAAAGGCTTTTGATAAGGTCCCACACAGGAGATTAGTGCGTAAACTTAAAACGCATGGTATTGGGGGTATGGTATTGATGTGGATTGAGAATTGGTTGGCAGACAGTAAGCAAAGAGTGGGAGTAAACGGGACCTTTTCAGAATGGCAGGCAGTGACCAGTGGGGTACCGCAAGGCTCAGTGCTGGGACCCCAGTTGTTTACAATATATGTTAATGATTTAGACGAGGGAATTAAATGCAGCATTTCCAAGTTTGCAGATGACACGAAGCTGGGCGGCAGTGTTAGCTGTGAGGAGGATGCTAAGAGGATGCAGGGTGACTTGGATAGGTTAGATGAGTGGGCAAATTCATGGCAGAAGCAATTTAATGTGAGGTTATCCACTTTGATTGCAAGAACAGGAAAACAGATTATTATCTGAACGGTGGCCGATTAGGAAAAGGGGAGGTGCAACGAGACCTGGGTGTCATTGTACACCATTCATTGAAGGTGGGCATGCAGGTACAGCAGGCGGTGAAAAAGGCAAATGGTATGTTGGCATTCATAGCAAAAGGATTTGAGTACAGGAGCAGGGAGGTTCTACTGCAGTTGTACAAGGCCTTGGTGAGACAGCACCTAGAGAATTGTGTGCAGTTTTGGTCCCCTAATCTGAGGAGACATTCTTGCCATAGAGGGAGTACAAAGAAGGTTCACCAGATTGATTCCTGGGATGGCAGGACTTTCATATGAAGAAAGACTGGATCGACTAGGCTTATACTCACTGGAATTTAGAAGATTGAGGGTGGATCTTATTGAAACGTATAAAATTCTAAAGGGATTGGACAGGCTAGATGCAGGAAGATTGTTTCTGATGTTGGGGGAGTCCAGAACGAGGAGTCACAGTTTAAGGATAAAGGGGAAGCCTTTTAGGACCAAGATAAGGAAAAACTTCACACAGAGAGTGGTGAATCTGTGGAATTCTCTGCCACAGGAAATAGTTGAGGCTGGTTTTTTGGCTATATTTAAGAGGAAGTTAGATATGGCCTTTGTGGCTAAAGGGATCAGGGGGTATGGAGAGAAAGCAGGTACAGGGTTCTGAGTTGGATGATCAGCCATGATCATACTGAATGGCAGTGCAGGCTTGAAGGGCCGAATGGCCTACTCCTGCACCTATTTTCTATGTTTCTATACCAAGGTTACACATTCTGTAAGCCAGTCGTTTTGGGTGGGACAAAATTGTTAATGTCCTAAGTTTTAATTATTTTTCATTGTAAGTGTAATAAGTAAATTTATATTGCCTAGTATTGCAGAATATTATTCATGACATAGAACTCTCTAATTAAGGTGGAATTGGCAGAGATGACGATGAACTGAAAAACCTGCATGCTGCATCTTACAGTGATTTGAGATACCCATTTCCTTTATACACAGCAATTTTGAACTGTCAAGAGTACATTTTTGTTTTAACAAAGCTGTTGTAAAAAAAACCCGAGCTTGTTAATTCCCAGTGCTTCACAGACATGGGAAGTGTCTCATTGAAGGGTCTCAGCCCTGATGTCAACTGTTTACACTTTTCTATAGATGCTGCCTGGCCTACTGAGTTCCTCCAGCATTTTGTGTGAATTCCCAGTGCTTTCTGTTCACTGCCAATTTACATTGACATCTCCAGCAATTCTTTCATCTTGTGCACATTCTGGCTCACTCCAATATCAAACTTGTATTCTACAGTCATCAATATGTACACCTCAACCTTGGAATGAACTGATTCTCCTCAGAACTTCAATGCCAAAGCTGGAAAAGGCACAGTCCTCTGGGAAGGCATGATTGATTAGGAGAGAGTTGTTAAGGCTAACTTCTTTTAAATAATCTTGGAACATAGTCTTGTCATAACTCTCAAACAAGAATATGTACAGATGCTGGAAATCTGAGCAACACACACAAAATGCTGAAGGAATTCAGCATCTATGGGGGGAGAAAAGTGCAGCCAACATTTTGGGCTGAAACCCTTTGGCAGAATGTCAAATCAGAGAGATTGACAGATGAATAGCTTCACATGTTTCTAGGCACAGCAAAAATGAAATTGCACTTTTGGCTGAGAGAAGGAAGAGTATTTGAACATCAAGACCTCACCCCAATGCAAAAGTTCATATTCTGCCAGATAGTATTGTTCTGCCGAAGGGTTTCAGCCCGAAACGTCAACAGTACTTTATTTTTCCATAGATTCTACCTGGGCTGCTGAGGACCTCCTGCAGCATTTTGTGTATCTTGTCATAACTAATGTTTTTTTTTATATACTAGAGACTATGAAAAGGCTCACTGTAACACCCTTGCTTCACTTTTAGATTATGATGCCTTTGAACAAAAAATCCTCAATGTAATTATTTGATTACCAAATTCCCTTTATCTTCAGCCTGACCCCAAAACAGGTAGGAAAAGGAGTGTTGCTGCAAGAAAGCAAAACACTTAAGGTTTGGAAAACTTCAAAAAGGCAGCTCTTCATGATTTACTTTGTGGAAACTGGACAAGCCCCAACCACCTGAATTAATACCTGCAAAGAAACTACTGCTTGTCTATCTGAAAGCAGCAGGACTGGTTTGA